>NC_090646.1:499050020-499650020 GCF_040937935.1 Hyperolius riggenbachi
ACTCCTGCAGTGTACTCTGCCCGGAGATTTATCAGTGCTACGCGCTGGACTGATTACAAGCTGCTGTAACGTCTCATTAGCAGCCGAGGGGAGGGCCCCAGAATGCTTTGCAGTTTAGTATGCGGCTTGCGTCCTAATGGGTCTATAACAGCCTTGCTGATAAGCAAACATCAAAGGTAACTGAGATTTTTATCTTCACTAATGGCTTTTTGGCTTCCTTCTAAACTGTTTAACACAGGAGAATAGAGGTTTAAATTAGCTTCTGCAGCCTGACAGTTACTCTTTAGGTGCAATAGAATCGAGTTTCCTCATCCACCTTGCTTCTTTCTGTAATAGCAGCATGTCCCTGTCTCCTCCCCGTTTCGGTGGTGGTACGTGATCTAATACCATCCACTTTAGCTGCGATACTCCGTGTCCTCGGGCATGAAAGTGTTTGCCCACCGGAGTATGGCTACTTGCTACTGATGGTTTAAATCCCCGGATCGAGCCTCTGTGTTCCTGTACCCTGGTTTTGACGTCTCTTGTCGTCTTCCCCACGTACAGGAGACCACACGGACATTTCAATGCATAAACAACAAATGTGCTATCACAGGTGTACATGGAGTTAATCCCAATCTTTTCTCCTGTATATGGGTGACTCACATGATCCCCTTTAATGATGGCACCACAACAGTTACAATTCAAGCAGGGAAAAGTCCCTCTTTTCTTTGTAAGTTTATGCATTTCCACACACCTTTCAGACAGATCTACTTTACTGACTATGTTCTTAATAGTCCTCCCTCTTTTAAATGAAAACAATGGGGCATTTTTAAACACTTCTCCATAGGTCGGATCCTGTTGTAATATCGGCCAGTATCTGCTGACCACTTGTCTGACCAATCTCGACTGTTTACAGTAAGTCTGTACAAACGGTATCCGGTCAATCGACCTCTCCCGCTTGGACACACTTCCCAGCAGAGATTCCCTTGGGACCTCCCCCACTTCAGCTCGTACTTTACCTAGCATTTTGGGGTCATATCCCTTTGATAAAAATTTATTCGTAAGCCTATCTGCCGCGGTTTCATAACCCTCCTCTGTGGAAGCTATTCTTCTGGCTCTTAAGTACTGCCCCTTGGGGATAGCTTTAATTACATTTCTGTTATGAAAACTGTCGACTCTAAGCAGATTATTTCTGTCTGTGGGTTTTGTGAACAGATCGGTGCGCAGTCCAACCTCTGTAACAGTTATAGAGACGTCCAAATACTGGATCTCTCTATCTGAGGTTTCCATTGTGAATTTGATTGTAGGGTGGGCCTGATTGGCCTCCTCTACCATCAACTGAAGCTCCTCCTGCTGTCCCTGCCACAAAATCAAGATGTCATCCACAAATCGGTAATACCCAACAATGTTATGACAATACTTCTCATTTTTAACAAACATACATTGCTCCAGTTTGTACATGAATAGATTTGCAAACGAAGGAGCCACAGGGGACCCCATGCTTGTACCCTGTCTCTGCAGATAAAATTCGTTACCAAACTTGAAGTAGTTGTTTACCAGTATCATTTCAAGACAATCGAGTACAAAGTAAATCAACCTATTATCCATGTTTGTCTCGAGCAGCAACTCTTCAATATACCTCATCCCCTCCTCATGAGGAATTGAGGTAAATAAACTTTGAACATCCAGGGTGGCTAGGATCAACCCTGTGTTCCTAATGTTCAGGTCTTTCAATCTTTGCAGCAAGTCTGTGGTATCCGTCAAACAGGTTGATATACCCTTCACAAGGTCCTGCAGATAAACATCCACAAACTTGGATAACGGGTAAAGAATTGACCCAACGGCTGATACAATAGGGTGGCCGGGGGGCTGGGTAAGACTTTTATGTATCTTGGGTAGTAAGTATAGCAAAGGAACCTGTGGGTGCGTTACTTCCAAGAACTCAGCAGTGTTTTTAGTAATTAGCCCTAACAGCAGGGCCTCCTGCACCATACGATCCACCTTTGTTTTAATTATCCAGGTGGGGTCACTCCTGCATTTTTCATAATGACCTGGAACCTGTAACTGTCTATTAGCCTCCTGAATGTACAGCTGTTTATCCAAGATAACTGTGGCCCCTCCCTTGTCTGCCCTAATAATGATGATAGAGTCATTATTTTTTAATGTTTTCAGTGCCTGTTTCTCACGTGAAGACAGGTTTTCTTTGACTGTATATTCCTGCCCCTTCCAAGCCCTTTGTACTTCTGTATATACCAAATTCTTAAATGTCTGCAAAGCTGGAGTCATAAGGTCAGGAATCCATGTGCTTTTTTTACGCAGTGGGATAGATTCCCCAGCACTGCCAGCAGCATCTTTAAAGCACATTTTTAATTGCAGACTCCTCACGAATCTATGAAATTCAATTTCCCAGTCAAAGAATTCAAAATCGAACATAGGTATAAACCCCAGGCCTTTATCTAACACCCGCTGTTCAACTTCAGTGAGGGAATAGGAGGAAATATTCACCACCAGGGTGCTTACCTCGGCACTCTGTTCCTCTGTGGGTAATGATCCCTGGGGAGTGGAGCTCTCGGGTTGCGACGAAGTTTTGCAGGACCTACTCCTCTGCCTGCCCCTCCTCTGCCGCTTTGCCCGCCTGTATCGGCCGATTCCTGTGCCTCCTGAAAATCTGCCTGCTGTCCTGGCGTTTCTGAGGCTGAACTACTGTAACCGCCTGTACTTCCTCCACTACCTCCAGAGGATGGATTCCTCCGTCTTGGTTTCTGTCTCCTCCACTGTTTACGCTGATGCTGCCTGGAGTCCCCTGTTCTGCTGCTGCCTGAAGGGGCCGCTCTGCCACTTCCGGTTTGGCTGCTGCTGCCACTTCCAGTTGCGTCTCCTGTTCCTGGGCTCGGTTGGGGATGTTGCTGAGGACTCCGGCGTTCCTTCTTCCAAGTGTAAACACGATTAAGCCTATAATCCTCTGCGTCCCTTGAAAGCTTGCTCTGTTTTCTTTTCAAGATTACTCTGCGAGCCTCATCAAGCTTCTCACGCTGTTCCTGAAACAGGCTCCCACATTCCTCCTCAGGTAATAAAATGCTGATCTTTAACTCTAGTTCAGCGATGCGTTTCTTAATGGTGGAAATCCTTACTTGCAGTCTTTCAACTGTTAACAGCATAACATCCAAGCTCCCCTTGTTGAGAATTTCAAAGAACCTGGTAGTAAACACCTCATCATCATTTAGTAAGGTAGATCTAAGTCCAATCCGGTAGCCTCTTGGGATACGTTTGTTTTTGATGTATTCAGCCAGGAATGACTGATGCAGCATATAACTCAGTGCCTGCTTTTTGAGATCAAACAGTTCCTTCTGAGTAGCCACATCCAAAGTGTCCGATGTGGTCTCAAACGGCTCACATTCCACCTGGCTCAAAATCCTGGAGATATCTTCATCATTGTATGCAAATGTCACTGCATAGTTTACTGTAGCTGTAGCCTGTGTCTCAGTAATGTTGACTTCAGATCCTGTGTCGTCATCCATTTGGATTGGGGCTCCACGCTCTGCTGGTGATAGTACACGACAGCAAGGGGGTTGCTGAGCTGGGCTCCTACACCAGGTATGACACCTGGTTTGCCGGTGCACAATCCCTCTGTGAGTCACCACTTCACAATGTAAATATATACTATATTGAATGAAGGAGGCACTCAAATGGCGTATAAACTTGCGTTTATCAAATAGTAGCAAAACACGACATGTTTCGGGGAAATCCCCTTCCTCAGGTGTACATGCAACCACGACTAACACAGCAAACTTATGAACAACAGTAGTGCACCACACCCAATTGAAAGCTCCTCCTCTTTGGTCACAAGACCAGCATACATATTAACCCCTCAGGGTAAGTCCAAGTCCAAATTAACCCATCAGGGTTAAGGAGGCACAGGAATCGGCCGATACAGGCGGGCAAAGCGGCAGAGGAGGGGCAGGCAGAGGAGCAGGTCCTGCAAAACTTCGTCGCAACCCGAGAGCTCCACTCCCCAGGGATCATTACCCACAGAGGAACAGAGTGCCGAGGTAAGCACCCTGGTGGTGAATATTTCCTCCTATTCCCTCACTGAAGTTGAACAGCGGGTGTTAGATAAAGGCCTGGGGTTTATACCTGTGTTCGATTTTGAATTCTTTGACTGGGAAATTGAATTTCATAGATTCGTGAGGTGTCTGCAATTAAAAATGTGCTTTAAAGATGCTGCTGGCAGTGCTGGGGAATCTATCCCACTGCGTAAAAAAAGCACGTGGATTCCTGACCTTATGACTCCAGCTTTGCAGACATTTAAGAATTTGGTATATACAGAAGTACAAAGGGCTTGGAAGGGGCAGGAATATACAGTCAAAGAAAACCTGTCTTCACGTGAGAAACAGGCACTGAAAACATTAGAAAATAATGACTCTATCATCATTATTAGGGCAGACAAGGGAGGGGCCACAGTTATCTTGGATAAATAGCTGTACATTCAGGAGGCTAATAGACAGTTACAGGTTCCAGGTCATTATGAAAAATGCAGGAGTGACCCCACCTGGGTAATTAAAACAAAGGTGGATCGTATGGTGCAGGAGGCCCTGCTGTTAGGGCTAATTACTAAAAACACTGCTGAGTTCTTGGAAGTAACGCACCCACAGGTTCCTTTGCTATACTTACTACCCAAGATACATAAAAGTCTTACCCAGCCCCCCGGCCGCCCTATTGTATCAGCCGTTGGGTCAATTCTTTACCCGTTATCCAAGTTTGTGGATGTTTATCTGCAGGACCTTGTGAAGGGTATATCAACCTGTTTGACGGATACCACAGACTTGCTGCAAAGATTGAAAGACCTGAACATTAGGAACACAGGGTTGATCCTAGCCACCCTGGATGTTCAAAGTTTATTTACCTCAATTCCTCATGAGGAGGGGATGAGGTATATTGAAGAGTTGCTGCTCGAGACAAACATGGATAATAGGTTGATTTACTTTGTACTCGATTGTCTTGAAATGATACTGGTAAACAACTACTTCAAGTTTGGTAACGAATTTTATCTGCAGAGACAGGGTACAAGCATGGGGTCCCCTGTGGCTCCTTCGTTTGCAAATCTATTCATGTACAAACTAGAGCAATGTATGTTTGTTAAAAATGAGAAGTATTGTCATAACATTGTTGGGTATTACCGATTTGTGGATGACATCTTGATTTTGTGGCAGGGACAGCAGGAGGAGCTTCAGTTGATGGTAGAGGAGGCCAATCAGGCCCACCCTACAATCAAATTCACAATGGAAACCTCAGATAGAGAGATCCAGTATTTGGACGTCTCTATAATTGTTACAGAGGTTGGACTGCGCACCGATCTGTTCACAAAACCCACAGACAGAAATAATCTGCTTAGAGTTGACAGTTTTCATAACAGAAATGTAATCAAAGCTATCCCCAAGGGGCAGTACTTAAGAGCCAGAAGAATAGCTTCCACAGAGGAGGGTTATGAAACCGCGGCAGATAGGCTTACGAATAAATTTTTATCAAAGGGATATGACCCCAAAATGCTAGGTAAAGTACGAGCTGAAGTGGGGGAGGTCCCAAGGGAATCTCTGCTGGGAAGTGTGTCCAAGCGGGAGAAGTCGATTGACCGGATACCGTTTGTACAGACTTACTGTAAACAGTCGAGATTGGTCAGACAAGTGGTCAGCAGATACTGGCCGATATTACAACAGGATCCGACCTATGGAGAAGTGTTTAAAAATGCCCCATTGTTTTCATTTAAAAGAGGGAGGACTATTAAGAACATAGTCAGTAAAGTAGATCTGTCTGAAAGGTGTGTGGAAATGCATAAACTTACAAAGAAAAGAGGGACTTTTCCCTGCTTGAATTGTAACTGTTGTGGTGCCATCATTAAAGGGGATCATGTGAGTCACCCATATACAGGAGAAAAGATTGGGATTAACTCCATGTACACCTGTGATAGCACATTTGTTGTTTATGCATTGAAATGTCCGTGTGGTCTCCTGTACGTGGGGAAGACGACAAGAGACGTCAAAACCAGGGTACAGGAACACAGAGGCTCGATCCGGGGATTTAAACCATCAGTAGCAAGCAGCCATACTCCGGTGGGCAAACACTTTCATGCCCGAGGACACGGAGTATCGCAGCTAAAGTGGATGGTATTAGATCACGTACCACCACCGAAACGGGGAGGAGACAGGGACAGGCTGCTATTACAGAAAGAAGCAAGGTGGATGAGGAAACTCGATTCTATTGCGCCTAAAGAGTAACTGTCAGGCTGCAGAAGCTAATTTAAACCTCTATTCTCCTGTGTTAAACAGTTTAGAAGGAAGCCAAAAAGCCATTAGTGAAGATAAAAATCTCAGTTACCTTTGATGTGTGCTTATCAGCAAGGCTGTTATAGACCCATAAGGACGCAAGCCGCATACTAAACTGCAAAGCATTCTGGGGCCCTCCCCTCGGCTGCTAATGAGACGTTACAGCAGCTTGTAATCAGTCCAGCGCGTAGCACTGATAAATCTCCGGGCAGAGTACACTGCAGGAGTCAGCTATTGTTCCTAGCCACATGGCTCATTAATATTCACTGCACACTGTGTTGTTCAAGTACGAGCTTATCTGTGATCAGGAAGCAGGCAGGACATGACGACACATTTGACAGAAAAACATGGAGCCTGCCATGAGCTGTCAGGAGCATCTATCTCTGCATATACTATATACAGATTCTGTGAAATCCAAACGTGGACAGTGAAATGCATATGTAATGTAAGTACAGCCAATCTTTAGCTACTGATATATGTGTTTATTTTCTCTGAGACCTTATACCTAACAGCTCCTCTTAAGGGCTTGAATGAAATGTTTAGCATGAAATGCTTCTTGTAAACTAATGCTGTCATATGTCTTCTCTTCCAGGTCGTGATGACTTGTCATCGCTATGGTGGGTGGTGGAAAGAGGGAACATCTGCATCCGTGGTGCAGTGAGTCTATGCATAGTTCTGCTGTTATGCCTGTGTATTAACTAGGTTTTACCTGATGTTTGCTTACACTTATGATGCTTAGGTGTTTATTTCTTTTGGGTAGACAGCTATGCGTAGTGCCCAACAAGATGGACTTAACCCTGATGGGTTAATTTGGACTTGGACTTACCCTGAGGGGTTAATATGTATGCTGGTCATGTGACCAAAGAGGAGGAGCTTTCAATTGGGTGTGGTGCACTACTGTTGTTCATAAGTTTGCTGTGTTAGTCATGGTTGCATGTACACCTGAGGAAGGGGATTTCCCCGAAACATGTCGTGTTTTGCTACTATTTGATAAACGCAAGTTTATACGCCATTTGAGTGCCTCCTTCATTAAATATAGTATATATTTACATTGTGAAGTGGTGACTCACAGAGGGATTGTGCACCGGCAAACCAGGTGTCATACCTGGTGTAGGAGCCCAGCTCAGCAACCCCCTTGCTGTCGTGCAGTGGTGGGTTCACAGAACAGGTATGCAGTGGTGGGTTCACAGAACAGGTATGCAGCCAGGGACAAGCTAAGCCTAACTAATCTTTCCCTATGAGAGAGAGTGTGCAGCAGCTCGCCCTACTCTCACTAATGCAGGCACACGAGTGACCGTAATGGTCGCCGCTGCCTGCATTTTAGTATGGGGGAGTGGCTCCAGGGGCTAGTTTAGCCTAATTGGCTACACTGTGCCTGCTGACTGTGATGTAGAGGGTCAAAGTTGACCCTCCATGGTGCATTATGGGGCGAACCGAACTTCCGCAAAGGTTCGCCTGCGGGACGCGAACGCAAACCACGGAAGTTCGCATGGAACCGTTCGCAGGCGAACCGTTCGGCCCAACTCTATTTGTGACACAAGTTGTGTTTTTCCCTACTTACAGAAGGTCAAAGTCCCATACACACGCTAGATTAAACACATCCAAGGTGGTCACTAATGACCGCTTCTGCCTAGGATCCAACCTGTGTACAGCAGCCCCCGATGCCTCGGCCAATGATCCGCCGGGTGGATTGAGTTGGCCAATTGCTGGACGAGAGCAGTGCTCTCTCCATTCACCCGTTGCTATGTGATGTCACTCCCATGCTGCTCCGTCATCCCTTCGTTCCCTGCATAGCAACAGAATGTGCCACTAGCCTGCAGGATAGTGATGTAGTGAATAGTGATGCATCTGTACAGTGTCGGTCTTGTACCGTCACCCAAGAAATCGGATAATGATCCCTCGCTGGAGACTTTCCATTTACATGTGTACAGGGCTTAAGGCTCTATTTCCACTTGAGTTCCATAACTGCTTCCAAAAAAGGGAGCTGGGAAAAAAGGGCGCATGCCGCTAGTGGACAAAAAGGGCGCCGCCATTCACTCCCATAATAAATAGAGTTTAATGGGCGCCGAGTAGGAAAAAAGGGCGCCGGAGCTAAATAAAGTTTATAAACGGCGCCAGGAGCTAAATAAAGTTTACAAACGGCGCCCGGCGATGTTTAATGATTTATAACTGAACTTGTGGTGATTTACGTTTATAAAATGCACCCGTGCGGAATAACGTTTATGAAAATACTAAACATATTTATCTTATTTAAATAATTAAAACATTATTTAAAGTTTTATCCCTTACTGTTTGTAAAACATTATTATTCACAAAATAAAGCGATCAGTACGTAACATAAATTGCAAAATATTTTTTGAATCCACAATTAGTAAAACATTATTATCCACATAATAAAGGGGGGTCTTAGGTTTAGGCACCAACAGGGGGGTCTTAGGTTTAGGCACCAATAGGGGGGTCTAGGGGTTAGGGGTAGGTACAGGGAGGGGTACTTAGGCAACAACAGGGGGGTCTTAGGTTTAGGCACCAACAGGGGGGTCTTAGGTTTAGGCACCAACAGGGGGGTCTTAGGTTTAGGCATTAACAGGGGGGTCTTAGGTTTAGGCACCAACAGGGGGGTCTTAGGTTTAGGCACCAAGAGGGGGGTCTAGGGGTTAGGGGTAGGTACAGGGAGGGTTACTTAGGCACCAACAGGGGGGGGGTCTTAGGTTTAGGCACCAACAGGGGGGTCTTAGGTTTAGGCACCAAGAGGGGGGTCTAGGGGTTAGGGGTAGGTACAGGGAGGGTTACTTAGGCACCAACAGGGGGGTCTTAGGTTTAGGCACCAACAGGGGGGTCTTAGGTTTAGGCACCAACAGGGGGGTCTTAGGTTTAGGCACCAACAGGGGGGTCTAGGGGTTAGGGGTAGGTACAGGGAGGGTTACTTAGGCACCAACAGGGGGGGGTCTTAGGTTTAGGCACCAACAGGGGGGTCTTAGGTTTAGGCACCAACAGGGGGGTCTTAGGTTTAGGCACCAACAGGGGGGTCTTAGGTTTAGGCATTAACAGGGGGGTCTTAGGTTTAGGCACCAACAGGGGGGTCTTAGGTTTAGGCACCAAGAGGGGGGTCTAGGGGTTAGGGGTAGGTACAGGGAGGGTTACTTAGGCACCAACAGGGGGGGGTCTTAGGTTTAGGCACCAACAGGGGGGTCTTAGGTTTAGGCACCAAGAGGGGGGTCTAGGGGTTAGGGGTAGGTACAGGGAGGGTTACTTAGGCACCAACAGGGGGGTCTTAGGTTTAGGCACCAACAGGGGGGTCTTAGGTTTAGGCACCAACAGGGGGGTCTTAGGTTTAGGCACCAACAGGGGGGTCTAGGGGTTAGGGGTAGGTACAGGGAGGGTTACTTAGGCACCAACAGGGGGGGGTCTTAGGTTTAGGCACCAACAGGGGGGTCTTAGGTTTAGGCACCAACAGGGGGGTCTTAGGTTTAGGCACCAACAGGGGGGTCTTAGGTTTAGGCACCAATAGGGGGGTCTTAGGTTTAGGCACCAACAGGGGAGTCTAGGGGTTAGGGATAGGTACAGGTAGGGTTCTATGTAAGAGTAGGCTTAGGTATAGTTTTAGTATAATTTTAGTAATAATTACTAATGTATTACAACACTTATTACGAACGTAGTTATATTTATATCATCTTTATAAACAATATTTTCAGATTTTATTATAAGAACAAACCATAAATGACGGTTATTCACAATAATATACAATTATAACAATTAAACATATATTATTGGTTTTTTTATAAACGTAATTATAAGTTTAACTTTTGAAACAGGGAAGATTAACGTTTTCACAATTTCCGATTTAATAAACATTATTTAATGATTTATAATTTTGTTAAACATTATTTGTAAACGAAATATAGCACACTATATTTATAAACCCTATTAATGATTAATTATTATTTAGAGTTTACACCCCGCGCCCTTTTTGTCCAGGCGCCCTTTTTGTACGTACGCCCAAAAAAGGACATGGCTCCTGTGTTGATGCAAAATCGCATCCAAATCCCCCTGCTATTCCAAAGCACAGTAATGGAAATTTTTACATGCGATTCCATAAGAAAGTGCTTCAAACATGATTTTTTTCCCCCTGCACATGAGCTGGAAACAGCCTTTGATTTCAATAGGCTGTGCTTTCAGATCTGAACTTTCGTGCAGGAATACAGAGGGAATCATGCTCAGTGGAAATGTTACCTCATATTTGCTTTTGTTCTTAAAATGTATGGTGTCACAAAGCACAAGTTAGTAGCAATAGCTGTTGTTACAATAATTTTGTCTGTGCTTAAACTGCAGTGTAAGCATAGAGCCTCTACCTCTACCCTTTCCCTACGTGTTGTCTTCATTCTATGGAACTTCTGAGACCTCTGATCTTACAGCATTGGCTCCTGCATCTCAGCAATGACAATGCTTAAATCTCTTGTGAGTTGTGTAGTAATCTAAACTACAAGAATGGATTCATATAACCTTAATTTATTGTTTTCTTGTGTAAATACAGAGGTTTATGTTTGTCGATAGCCCATAAATTTTTGTAGCTGGATTTTTACCCTACACATGTGAGATGAGAAAGGTTAAATATAATTAAGAAAATGTTGTTGCATGTGTAATTAAGAAAGTGACTATATTCTATTTTAGAGAAATTTTATAGGCAAATTAAATGGATTGTCAACCCACCCTCTAAATTCTATTAATAGCATATCTTTTATTGCAATTAACATAAATTACAATTGATTTGTGCCACAATGTCATTCATTCTAGTGTCAGCAAGACTTATCAAAGAGACTCTGAAGCGAGTCTAAATTCTCTTTTTTAACTTGTATTCATTTTAAGCACCATAAGCCCTGCTAATCCGCCACTATCCCACGGCAAAATGAGGGGTTTATACCCCCCAAATCCCCTTTCCTTTGTCCGGGGAGCACTTCTGGCTTGAGGCAGAGCTTAGGGCTGTAGCTCTGCCTTTTCGCACGTCAATACTCGCTGATCGCCGCCTCTCCCCGCCCCTCTCAGGCTTCCTTCTCTGAGAGGGGCGGGGAGAGGTGGAGATCCGCCGGCAGATTGATACGCATGGAGGCAGAGCTGCAGCTCAAAGCTCTGCCTCCCCGGGCAGAAAAATCCACGGCCAAGAAATTTGTGGATTTTGCAGAGAGGATTTGGAGGGTATAAACCCCTCGTTTTGCCGCGGGATAGTGGCGGTTTAGCAGGGCTTATGGTGCTTAAAATTAATACAAGTTAAAAAAGAGAATTTAGACTCACTTCAGAGTCTCTTTAAGTAAAAAAAATGGGTGTTAAACCAACTCTTTTTTTTATAAGTCTGAGTTTAAGTCATTGTATGTGAATAAGTGAAAAGATCACTTTGTGCTGGTGCTGGCATCTAATGTCTGTAGCCAACTTTTGTCCTCTGATTTTCACAGTGCAATGAGTCCGTTCCAATGTGTTTGCATTTGTAGTATTTTATAAAACAAGAAGTATTTCAGTTGTCTGTATATATGACAACATTGTTTCATACAACAGTACTGTAAATTGGTTTATAGCAAAGCTGTGACTTCACAAAATAAAAAAGTTACATACCTCAGAAGAGTGAAGCCTTTGGATCCTTGAGCAGCTCCTCTGATCTTTCTTGAGCCCAGCGGTGGTCACTGAGGCACTTTTCTTATTTTCGGCTGCATGCTTCTTGCGCCTGCGCTCATACATGGGCAGGAGTATGGCCGCATAAACCTATTTGATAAACCTATTCGACAACTCCTTGTCGAATACTAGGTTCAGAGGGTGCCAGCACTGGAATGGAAGGACAAGGGGAAAGGGAAAAGCCTCTGGATTACCCATTGCCTTTCCTCTACTGAAGTAGATCTGCCTAGTTAACCAAATTTTGCTTCATGCTATACCTGTCCTTCAAACCTAGTGGAACAGACCCTACTCCAAAAATAAACTCTTGCTTAGCTGAGTCACAGGCATGGATGAATGATAATTGGTTGAAACTGAATGCTGACAAAACTGAGGTCCTGTTTGTCCAAAGCCAGCACTCGCCATCAAAACAGCTCTATCCTAAAGCAACACTAATCAGGATTGGGAATTCAGACATAAACAGCTCCAACCTTGTGCGCAGCCTTGGGGAATTGAGTTTCAGAAACCAAATTTAATCTGTAGTTAAATCTTCCTACTTTCATCTGAAGAACATCGCAAAGATTAAACATCTGATTCCCCCAGAGGATCTTCCAACCCTAGTCCACGCCTTCATCACATCACGGCTGGACTACTGCAATGCCCTTTATGCTGGCCTCCCCAAAAAGGACCTGCGTCGCCTGCAATTAGTGCAGAATGCTGCTGCCAAATTGCTAACAAACCAGCCTCGCCACTGTCACATTACACCGATCCTTCGCTGACTGCACTGGCTACCAGTAGAATGGAGAATACTCTTCAAGATTGGACTGCTGACATTCAAATCCCTGCACAATCTGGGCCCTGGATACATGAAGGACTTGCTGAAGCTGCACCACATCTCTCACAACCTCAGATCAGCAAGTTCTATAAACTTGGTCACTCCCAGAGTGCACCTCAAAAGATCTGGAGATAGAGCCTGCTGTCATGCTGCCCCTACTCTTTGTAACTCCCTGCCACACCCAGTAAAGACAGCACCATCCCTGGAGCTATTAAAATCCAGACTGAAAAGCCATCTGTTTAGCCTGGCATTTCCAGACTTATAAAATTCTTCCTCTGTACCACGATGGTTGGAGCCATGCTTATGCACTTTGAGTCCCACGGGAGAAAAGCGCTTTACAAATGTTATTTGTTGTTGTTGTTGTTGTCATGTACATTTTAAACTAGCTAATTTGAAGTGGTGTCCTGAAAAGAGGGTTAGAGAGACTGCAGCATTTTACAGTCAATCCAAACACTTTTCTCTTTTCATTTGGAGATTCTGTGAATGTGCATTTAGTGCGTATGTAAATATTGCCAATGTCTTATTTGACAATACCACTTGCTTCCATCAATTAATTAGTGTAATGGCTACACGCTGACACACACTTTATAGCATATGCAGCAGGGCTGAATATGAGCCAAGTCAGTCTACACCGCTCATTTAAAGGGTTTTCTAACAATAATACATCCATTTAAAAGTCATCTTAGCACATAGTTATTGCTGAAAAGACCCATTATCTTACATCTGTTTTGTTTATTAACAGTTATTAATTAAACCTTGCACAACAATAATAAAATGCAGAAAAGATGAAGAAATTCACTGTTTCATGAATTCAAACATATAAACAAAGAAAAGGCATTACAGTCAGGGCCGGATTTCTGGGAAGGCCACAAAGGCCATGGCCTAGGGCGAAGAAAATCAGCAGGGCACAGGACTTGGAGAGATAAGAGGTCACATGTCAGTAAATAATCTCTCCTGCTTTGTTCTGTTCTGCCTGAATTCCAGAGATCCCTGCATCTCTCTCACTTGTGCAGAGTGTGTGTGATGACAGTCAGCATCTGCTGTCACCTGATGATCCTGTCCTCTGTATGATGAGTGGGGACATACAAGCTGCTGTGAGAAGAAAAATATATGGGCTCAAGTAATAGAACTTTTGAGTTCGGATTAGTTTCTTCATGCAGGAATTATCAGTTCTCCTCTCCCCAGACTGTTTATTACAGGTCAGAGCTGTTAAAGACTTCAGACCTGTTAAATTTATGGTTTGTTTGTTTTTTTCCTAGGGAATGACAGCAACATTCTCTGTGCTACAGTTTAACTCTTTCCTGACTTGTTTTTTATAGTAGTAGCAAAACATTGTACTGTGTTAGCCATCAGTGAAAGCAGAATGTTTTGAAACAAAATGACAACTATATTACATTTAATTATATTTGCAAAACAATCTATGCATCTCCTGCTGACTGTGTGTATAGCTGTTTGCCCTAACATCTTGTATACATGAACAAAGTCTGAAGACATTAGCCAAAGGCTCACTGTTTTTCTTTTCAGTTAGCCAGTAAATAGTATCATTCTGTTTCAAAGCTTCAAAACTTCCTGCTATTTTTAAGATCTGTCTTAAAGCAGAATATAACCCTGCATTTCAACTTTGCTCTAAAATATTATTTACAGCATATTATATGCAAAAAGCATTTTTTTTTTACTAGACCAGCATTGGAAGGGTTAAACACAGACGTTTCAAGTTCTGTGGAGAGATATGCAGAAGTTCAGATTGTTACATTCTATGTATCTATTGATAAACAGTTACACACTCTTTGGCAGTCCTCCAAGCTCCTTCTCAGTCAGAGAGATGAGTCATTCAACACGTAGATACATTTCTGTAAACAAAATGTATCTCTTTTCAGCTTCGGATGCGTCTACAGAAATCTAAAGGAACTTTAAAGCCCTGTGTAACCCTTCCAATGCTGGTCTAGTAAAAAAAAAATGGTGGTTGCATATAATATACTGTAAATAATGTTTTAGAGCAAAATTGAAATGCAGGGTTATATTCCGCTTTAACCACTTAACGATCGCCTAACGCCGATAGGCGTCGGCAGGTCGAAGTGATGTTTCCATGGAAACATTCGAGCGGCCGTTCCATGTCAGTTCACGGAGGGTGTCTCCGTGAACAGCCTGTGAGCCTCCGATTGCGGCTCACAGGCTAATTGTAAACACGCGGGGAAGAAATACCCTGTGTTTACATCATACGGCGCTGCTGTCGCAGCAGCGCTGTAAAGGAGTTCGGCGATCCCCGGCCTCTGATTGGCTGGGGATCGCCGCCATCTGATAGGCTAAAGAATCGCCGTCCTGTACCGCCCACAGCCAGAGAGAGAGGGAGGGAAGGAGAGGAACGGAGGAATATTGCTTTTGAGGGGGGCTTTGAGGAGCCCCCTCCCCCCTGCTCGGCCACACAGAGCAGCAGCGATCAGACTCCCCCAACAGAACATCCCCCTAGTGGGGAAAAAAGGGGGGAAGTCTGATCGCCCTGCAGCAATCACGATCTGTGCTGCGGGCTGGAGAACCCACGCAGCACAGATCATACAAAAATCCCCTGGTCCTTAAATGGTTAACTTGCCCTAAGTGTTAAATTGCCACTGTGTAAAGTACACCTGAGCTTATTCACACAAGTACACACGATGCAATTTTCTGAAAGATTTACTATCAGATTGACTATTTCCAACATGTCTGATCTGCTTTCTAATGGATTTTCTGAATGATTTTTCATAGAAGTGAACGGAAAATCGATCGAAAAATTGATCGGAAATCAGATCAGACATGATGGAAATAATAGATCTGACAGTAAATCTGACAGAAAATTGCATCATGTGTACCTAGCATTACACTACATCTGTCAGGCTTGCCTGGTCACTCACCTGCTATGAGTCAGGCTGTATGCCCATATGACTGATCTATAGCCCAGCCCTAACACCTTTGGAAACTCCTGCCTAATACAAACTACAATACCCTGCAGGCAGATGCAGCATACAACCTGGCAAACACCAAACACAGCAATGAACAATGCAAACACAGTATACTGAATAGTGACCTGAGGCCTATAGGCTGAAGCAATCCAGATGATGGTAAGAAAGCAGGTAATGGCTGAAGTATAATCACTAGACCGATCCGAAGCCAGAGTCAGCCCAGGCAGCGTTCATGTGAATCCTTTAACAAGCCGAGGTCAGTAACCGATAATCCAATAGAGAAGCGTGGTCAAGTTCAAGCCATTTTGGTAATGGAAAAGCAATCTGGAAGAAGCTTAGTCACACTGTACACAAGTCGGCAGCAAGACAAGCATGTGGTGTGAGCGCAATCTCAGCAACAAGCCCAGCATAGGCTATCACGGGCGATGACAGAGGCCACTCATCTTACATTTATACAAGGACTAACCAATCAGAAAGTAAAGGAATCCAAAGTAACCATTCAGCAGAGAGCGTGTCAGCAGAGAGGCTGACACGCAATGCACACACGTGGTTAATGTTTACAGCGGCAGAGCGAGTACTGAGAGCGTGACCACTGCTTATCCAATGGGAGCTGAGCGCCATGCGCTTCAATGACGTCAGAGACTGGCCGAGACTCAGAGGCTTGCACCTTAACGTGGGTCTCAGCATTCCACTTCCATGAGTGGCCACTGGATCTTACAACATCTATGCCAGTGTGTGTAGTTTAGGATCCTTCTACTTATCTGTTCTCTGTTTTGGACGGGCTGCCCTGTTACCTATTTGTGGCTCTGACTGCAGCAAGTCGTACAGAGGTCAAAAAAGCAGTGCATGCTCTGTCCAATCGGGCTTCTTGTAATTTTCCACTCCTGTACGGATGTGCGCAGCAGCCGAGGCTGGGAGTGTTATGGGTATGCATACATTACAAGTGCTGCTCATACATGAGCGTCATTTCTGAAGTATGCAAGCCTAGAACACTATCCGCTGCTGTGCATCCAGGCAGGAGTGCAAAATTACAGGGAGTGGACAGAGCATGCACTGCTTATTTGTTGAACAGGGGTCAGAGCAGCAAAACAGAGGGGAGTCGATTCAAACCAGTGATCACTAGCCAGAGTTGGACAGAATGGGGAGGGCGGTTTGTCAAAGTGGGCCAAGGGTGCTGGAAAGTACAAATCCGGCCCTGATTGCAGTTAGAGAATTGTACAGTAATACATACAAAATAAAAAGAGTACATAAAATAAAGGACACAGGCAGCCTAAGGAATTCATTGTTACAGACATCACAAAGTCGATAGTGAAACCACATTTAAAGTGGCCATACACTAGTCAGTATGTTTTGTTGCTATCCGGCCAATTCAGTAACTTGATGCTTCAAATGATGCCCAATCAATGTTTGGCTGATTTGTTGGATGGTCTATTATAGGTCTATTATAGGATTAAAGGATACCACAACCAAAAACAAATTATAGCTGCAGTGTGTGGGGGGTTAAAAGTACATACCATCTGCTCCTCCTGCCCCCCTCCATCTGCCGCCGTTAGGCTAATGTTCATCCTTGTGTCCGGCAACTTTCTTGACCCCCCACCCGGACATACTGCACCCTGTGTGTGCAGTATGTCCTCCCCTCTTCATTTCTGGCCAACGCATAGCGAGCGGCTCAGAAGCACGCTGATCCCTCTGTCTCCTCTGGGCTGCCTGTGCACTCCACTACACCAAGTGTCACATGCTAATCATGTGACGCTTGGTGTAGTGGAGCGCACACGCAGCCCAGGGGGCGCAGTGGAGCGCACACAGGGCGCAGTATGTCCGGGTGAGGGGTCAAGAAAGTCGCCGGACACCAGGATGTATATTAGACTAACGGCGGCAGATGGCGGGGGGCAGGAGGAGAAGATGGTATGTAGTTTTAACCCCCCACACACTGCAGCTATCATTTTTTTCGGTTGCGGTATCCTTTAATCAGTACTAAAACTATGCATTAGTTAAATAGGTAGCATTATGAGTGCAACTTTATATATGTTATCAAGTGGAAAAATACTGCAAAATAAATACAGCTTATTAATACCATCATTTAGCCTTCATGACATGAAAAGCCACAGAAATGGGCTGACACAAAACTAGCAGGAGGAGGTAGCAGCACTTCACAAGGCAGGCTGAATCTGAATGACCAACTGCATGGATGTGCAGATCCTAAATATAAGCAGGTTACACAACTTGCATTCAAAACAGATGCAACAAAATGGAGGATGTTTGCTTCCAAAAACAGTTTGCGCGCAGAGTGTTCCGTATTAGACTCTTTCACCTTGGTGCAGGGGCATAACTAGAAATTACTGGATCCCCCTGCAAAAATTGGAATGGGCTCCCCCGGGACCCGCTCAGGGCCATTTTGGGGTCAGTAGGGGTCGCAGCATGAGGAGAGAGTGTGGCCACCTACATCGGCGGGGAGGGGGGACTCCCTCACATCGGGCTCTCCCCTCAGCACGCTCCCCTCCTACAATTATCAGTGGCAGCAAGTGGCGGCAGGAACACATACCTCCATCTACCGTGGAGGTCCCATCTCTAAATGGCTCATGCTGCTTCCTGTTTAAACAGGAAGTAGTGTCAGACACTTAGAGAGCTGAACCACTGGCACATGGAACGCATGGAGGTATGTGTTCCTGCCCGCCACCCAATGCCACTGATAATTGCAGGAGGGGAGCGTGCTGAGGGGAGAGCCTGAGGTGAGGGGGGGGAGTATCCCCCTTTCTCGCCGATGTAAGCGGCCACACTATCTCCTCATGCTGCAACCCCTCCTGCCCCCCAGAATGGACTTGAGGGGGGCCCAGGGGGCCCCGACCTCCCACCACAGGTGCAGGGGCTGCAGCCCCTATTGTTACACCCCTGCTGCAGTGAGGTATCCTCATGGAAGAGACCCTAATTAACAAAAACATAGTGTGAACCTAGGGGCAGCTGGCCATTAAATGGTTTACACATTTTTTGGGGGAACAAAGGGAAATTTCTCTGTGACACAAAACTAGCCTCTTTTTTTGCACTGATTTACTGTGATGATATGTTTCAAGCTATGACACACAGGAAAATATAGGTGAGGTCAGTTGGGTCCAGTCTAGATCTTCTGCACATACGCTGACCTTCCAGGCATGCGCAGTAGATCTGGACTGACGTGACTGAGCTAGTTACTATGGGTTGATCGCGGTTGAACGGCAGACCATGGGAGGACGGCGAGGGACACACACGTGCTTATGGGGCTGGAGGAAGTCCCGGGTAAGTATCGATTCTTTATAGTTTTTGATTTCTGGTTTAAAACCATGGAGATGATAGTAGATTTTAGGAGACCATACCCAGTCCCACCCCCTAATGATAAATGGATCTGCTGTGACCCAAGTAGAGTCATTTAAGTTCCTTGGACCGTAATCTCTAACAACCTAGACTGGTAATGCAATAGGCAACAAGTAGCAAAATGGGTCCAGGATTCCAAGGGGTCAAACATGATTGGCACCCCTATTGTTTACCAACATAGATTATTATTATGTATATATTTTCCTGTACTAATATAAGGTAAACATAATACACAATGCGGGTAGAGAGATATTGGGTTGGCACTTGCCAAGCGAATGGGAGCGGTGGGGCCACTTGACGACCGTTTCACTCACTTGCGTGTCTTTTAAAGCTTCTGCGCAGAAGCCTCAGAAGACGTTCAAGCGAGTGAAACGGTCGTCAGGTGGCCCCACCGCTCCCACCTCACCCCACAGCGAATAGGAATCGGGTAGGCAAGATTTGCTACTGTACTGCTAATGTTTTTATTACATCAGTCGAAGAAATAAAGCTGTTTTAAACTATTTGAATTGCAAATGCCAACCTAACCTCTCTCTAACCATATTAGTCACATGTTTGTTTACTGGTTAGAGCATGCAATCTAAGACAGTGAGCTACCCGACTGATTGCTCCTATGACGTCCACATAACTATCCATACTGAATAAGGCCAAGAAGCTGTAGTGCCTGTTCTACTACCTCTTTTGCTGGACTTTATAATATACAATGCATTATAGAGAACACTAAAGAATTCACATGATTAACACACCTTCCGAAGGATTTAAAATATAGTATCCTTAAAGAAAACCTGAACTGAAAATTAAAAGTCTAAATAAACATATACACATCATACATACCTCCCATGTAGTCTACTCATCAATTTCTTTCTTCTCTTCTGTATCCTGTTTGTCCACTGTGATCAATGGAACTCTCCATCCTCCATATTAAAAATGGCCACTTGGCCATTACCCCATAACAGCTGTTAAACTGTAATATCTCCCACTTGGGCAATAGGGAGCACGAACATTAACTTGCAAATTGGTTGCCCTTTCAGCTATAACTGACAGCAACTGATATATTTCAGTTCTGACAAAATCTTGTCAGAACAGGAAGGGATCACTGTAAGAAGAAAATTGTGAGCATCTGAGAGGAACTGATGGCAGGGAAAGTATGTAGTATTCATTTGCAAGTACATCATATATTTATTTTAAATAATTGACTCAGATCAGGTTCCCTTTAACCCCCTTAGCGGTATGATCCTTTCTGGATTTTAGAGTCTAAAAGCGGTACAATTCTTTTGCATGTTTTTACACCCTAAAACCGGGAAAACATCATGCTGCTAGGAAGATCTGCAGCAGCTCAGCACTCACACCTTCCTGGAATCCAGCACTGCAGTTTTCCCTCCATCCACCAGATGATGCTGTAACCCTATAGTGAGATTTCCGGCTGTCGTCATGCCGACAGAAGGTGATCTCACCAGGGGGAAGCAGAGCCTCGGAGGAGTGGAAGAAGAATGGCGGCCGACGTCGGGATCCCCTGGGAGGTGAGTGAAAAATGCCGCTGTGCACATTGCTCTGCATAGACCTCCAGCGGCTACCACAAGTTCAGCTCGGGGTTACCGCTCCTGACATATTTTTTCCACCCTGAGCTGTACTCGTGATTACCGCTAAGAAAGTTAATATAGTCAGGAGTCAGTTCTGGAGGAAAGCCAAATACTTAAGCATAAGTTACCAGTAACCAGTAGCCAAATTTTAGACCAGAGAATTTGGAGGAAACCAGTGTGAATAAGGGAAAAACGTCCAACATCAATGCACATAGTGTACTCAGCGGTAGTACAGACCATGACTTAAAAGCTGCAAGGGTAGATTAATTTCATGCTGCTTCCAAACCATTAGACCAGATTCACTACGCAATGTTAAACTTTACGTACGCAAATATCAGACATAATGTTTAACTGCAAGCTATGTAAAATAGTTATGCACACTATGTAAATAGCGCAACTTGCTTTAAACTCCCAAAGTGCATGTTGCTTGTATGACGTGTGTTACTGGCAGGATCACACTAAAATAAATGTATGTGTTGATCGTGTTTTGGGAGTTACGCCATAACATGAATCACATGTGTTGTGTAATCCGCTGTGAACTTTATGTATGCTTTCTGCGTATCCCACATTATCGCATACACTCCATTCTGTGAAGAATAATGTGTCATGTCTTCTTCATTTGCAGTATGTCAGCAATTACTTATCACCTGTTTAACAATCTAATTTGGCTAATTATTAGGCACGTTAAAGAAATTTAAATACATCCAAATCTTTTTTTCTTTTTTTTTTTATGACAGCAGTCTGATGGTGCACGAGTGCTCTTTTTTATGATTTTGTTTTGTAGATTAGTACAAGCAGATGTGCTGATGTCTGCAAGCTGAATTATTCAGAAGAATTCCAATTAATACACAGATTTGTATTGTTGCAGGAAGTGTTTGATTTCAGCAAGCATTGTTTTTTGCTAGTTGACACGTCTATCCTTGTAGCTGACTTCTCATCAATGATCCAGAACAGGGTCTAGCAGGAGCAATGACCCAATAAAATCTTGCAAGAACAGTAATGAAAGCTGTTTGAAGTTTTGAGACATCAGAGTGACTTTACAATTTTAAAGAAATGATGCTCAGAAATAGCAGTGCAAGGGGGCACACTACAGAAGCAAAATGTGCCTGAAAATAGATTATTAGAGATGATTAAACGTGGTCTTTTTTTTGAAGATATGCCCTAAGCTTCTAAATAGGTGCTGTAGATTGTTTGATCTTTACATGTGTTAAACAAAAATCCTACTCACAGTGAATAACAGCTATATTTCTTTGTAGGAAAAGTGTGAGTCAATTTCTTCTTTTTTTAAATGGGCCATCCAATGATATGAACAAAAAACAAGGACAATATCTATGCTAAGGCCACAGTTCACAGTGCCAGTTGCATTCTCTGTAGCAGCAGGAACATTTTCTGTATGCATTCTCTGTAGCACTCTAGAAACTTCTAGAAAGTACAAACCTTTAAATATTGGAAACACCATACAAGACTTGCCATTTTGGAGATGCTTTGGCTCAGTCATCTATTTACCCCTACTTGGTCTTTGGTAACTATAATTCTTGTTAATTTTCCTCCATTTAACACATCACCTGCAAGAACTGAATTTTGGATTGCTGCTTAATGTATTCCATCCCTTGACAGATGCCATTTTAATAGGAATGTTGAATGCTATTCCTCAAAGGCTGAGGTCCTCACACATTTTTGGCACAGCTTCAATTTATTGATGGTACTGAATCAAGAAAAGTGTGGTTCATCAAGTAAAAGTAGTTTCTCTATTTCTCAGCCCAACCTAAACCCTGGCATAGATAACAAGGTTATAAGTGTTATTCACTTTACCTGACAGTGGTTTTAATGTGGCTGCTTGATCTATGAAAAGTAGCACGTTGAGAAAAAATAAAAAGGAAGCTAAAGGCTTTACTGTGAGAAATGTATCAGAGGAATTCAAAGCATGTAGGAAAGGCAGTAAAACAGAATCAGAATAATTTATTCTGCCAATCACAAACTGGGGGTTGTACCCGGAATTGGTTTTGGCTCTTACAGGTTCTGGAAGGATGGGGGGGGGGGGATTATGTCCAAAAACCAATAGCCGAGGGCTGCCATACTACGACGGTCGTACTTGGCAATTATCTGTCATCCCTAAGGAAAGGGGAGGAGGGGCAGAGGGAGGCGAAGGTTCAGCAGTGATGACCTAGTTCTTCATGAAAGAAACCTGTGGTGATGGCTGATGCTGCTGAGGATTGCTGACATCTGGCATCTGGCATTGCTGGCCATGGTATTCCAGTTCAAAAGGTGCAGTAGTGTTCATTTCTGTGGTGTGTCCCGACTATAAGGCACAGCTGTCTCTTGGTGGGGCTTACAATCTTATGTTCTAACCTTCCTTTGAGTTTTTGGGCTGAGAGAGGAGGAAACCTACTCAGACTCCATGCAGTTGGTGTCCTGATCATGATTTAGCCTGGCATCTTTGTGCTTCTAGGTGACAGACACTGCCTCCTCCTGGCATCTACCTCAGTTTGCCCAAATCTGGAAATGCAATACAAATTATTAACAGGAAAAACATACATTCTATGAGGAAGGTTTAGATGACAACATTTGCTTGCTCATGCCAAGTTCTTGTATCATGCTGCATTTTATGTCATGCTTTCATCACTGGAGTGACTGACTTTTATAGCTCCCATTCTCATTGCCTGTTAAAGTGGCCAAGACACATGCAGATTTTCTATTTGTTCAGTAAACAGTCCCAGTTTTTACTATGAAAAACATTTTTTGTTGTCTTAGTCTACAAAGCATCTCTTTTTACATGCAGAGCCATACTGAATTCTGCAGCACAAGCATTTGGCAGCATTGTTGTAAACACTTAAAAAATCCTCGGTATGTTTTCAACGGTGTAAACAAAATTGCATATACAGGTAAAGCTGAATAATTTCTTCTTTTTTCCTGCTATGAATACATTTAAAAAGAAGTATAAAACTTAATTTGTGTCATTTCATGGTTGAATGAAGTCTGGGGAGTCTCAAAAAATGGGAGTATGCACAGACATGATATAAATCCATTGAGATCAAGTAATTAAGTTTTCCCTTTTCTATGTAAAATGCCTTTAACATGCCAGTTTCCTAATGCAGCTTTAGAAATTAACTGGAGCATATCAAGGTATAAATATCATTACTTGGGGTTTAAAGTGGACCTTAACCACTTCACCTCCAAGGGTTTTTCCTCTTAAAAAGGAGAGCAATTTTCACATTTTAGCACTGTATCTATTCATCTGTCAATAACTTTATCAGTACTCATCACACTGAAATTATCTATAGCTTGCTTTTTTTTTGCCACCAACTAGGCTTTCATTGGATGGTACTTTTTGCTAAGAATTATTTTATTCTAACTGCATTTTAATGGGAATAATAAGAAACAAAATGGAAAAAATTCATTATTTCTCAGTTTACCACTAAGTCACTTTTAACGCGTCATGTAACAATTTGATGTTTGACGAATTTTTAGGAATGAGCCAACTGATAGGGATGGCAATTTTTACATGCTAAAGGGAGTTAACTCTAAAAATGTTCAGCTAGTTGGCCCCACGCTCGTGCTCCCGATGCTGCTACTGACTAAAGTGTGCCACAATGTCATGCTGATCTCTGGAGGAGTCCTCAGGGTGAGTACCCCAGAGAAGTGCGGCTAAAGTAGTTGCCAGTAACAGGACAGCCGCACAGCGAGAGTACAGTCACTGGGTTGCTATGGCAACACATCTTGTGCTGCAGCATTACGCTGCTTTGTTCGCAATAGCTAAAACAGGTATTGTGAATGCCCCCTCCTGAAAAACTGTCAAGGAAGTTTTCTGCCAATGCAAGGACTTCTAAAAGATTGTGTCATATTGAGCCAGTCAAGCAAGAGAATAGGAAAGGAGTGTAGTAATAACCACAATATACAGTGACAGACACACCATGGTTCATACCAGAGTTGCTTCAGTGTTTTGCTCTTGCTTAGTACAGAAATCTCTTGTTGCTGCAAAGGTGAAAAAAAAGGTGAGCAGTCATAGAAAGTGCCACTCTAACTATTTGTCACTGTGGAATTTACTGTAAATGTATGATCCACTTTAAATAGGGTGCAAAATGTAAAGATTGGAGAGTTAACCCCTGCCAGTGCATTCAGGCAATCATAATAAGCTAACAAGTAATTGAAAAAAACAAACTATTATTATGAACTAATTTAAATGAATATTTTTTTAATTCACCAATTATTTTAAGAATGAAGGAATTTGTCGGTAAGACAGTAAATACTAAAATGTGATATTAAAATTCATCTATCACTAATTTAAACTCATGCCAATCACAAACTTAATTTGCATAGAATGGTTCTCCTCCATGAAGGTGGTAGGAAAGTTCTTTGTGTTTGGACCTAAATAGCATGGGTCCGGTGTTGAACCTTCACATTGGAATTTCAAAGGTTATAAACAAAATTAAAATAAAATTCCCAAATAATATAAACCAAGTTGTTATATTCTAGTGCTGCTCAAGATGAGGCTAATATCACAGCCTGCATCCAACCCAGACTATATGACTATATACTGTGTATATATCCCTGTTTAGACAAATGTTTTGAGCTTGAGAACAGTGAGAAACTGGGAACAGGATTGAAAGTTCCCAGTAATGGGTCCACTTACATATCACTAATAGGTATGATCAATGAAATGCAAACATTTCTGAGTTTATACAAATGTATGCAAATTTTATGCAAATATATGCAGCTTGAAAATGGACCAATCCCATCCAGGTTTTAATTGATTGGTCCATTTTCAAGCTGCATATATTTGCATAAAAATGTGCATACATTTACTTAAACTTGGAAATACTTGCATCTCATTGATCATCCCTAAAGTGTGTTATCTGGATGTATAGTAAAGATTGTTATTAATTTATCAGTAGCAGTTGTCAGTTGCATTTACTGACCTGGATCTTAAAATCAGCATGAAGGCTGCACTAAAAACTAAAAATTGATTTAGTTTGATCATCATAAAAATGGCCACTAACTATATTTAGTTAGTTTAATGGTTATTTACAAATGATTAGTCGTATGAACAAACAGGGCTGGATTTAACATAAGGCACGGTAGGCATGTGCCTACAGGCACCTGATGATGGAAAGGTGGCTCACCCCACTCCTTGAGTGCCTCCCTCCCTCCTTCTCTATGCAAAGTCCCGAGCAGAGCGCAAATGAAAGCTCTCAGAATTCCACTGACGATACCTCCCTTCAGTCTGTGGCACTAGTAGGTACCACTTAATACTGAGGGTACCTCTGGCTACCTAATGCTAAGGGGCACCTGTAACTGTCTATAAAGGGCAAAGGAAGTAAGGGAGAAGTGACAGTTGTGACAGCCAGCACACTTGTGCTTCTGTGATGTAAATCCGGTCCTGTGAACGAACGGAAATTAACATTTGGGACCACTAACGAATAAAACATTTCCTAACCAATGTCATCAGAAATGATTGCTCACTATATTGTATCATTAGTGGCCACCTTAAAGAGGCACTACAGCGAAAAACTGTAAAATTTAAAATATGTGCAAACATGTACAAATAAGAAGTACATTTTTTTCCAGAGTAAAATGAGCCATAAATTGCTTTTCTCATATGTTGCTGTCACTTACAGTAGGTAGTAGAAATCTGACAGAAGTGACAGGTTTTGGACTAGTCCATCTCTTTATAGGGGATTCTCAGGAATATATTTATTTTCAAAAGCACTTAGTGAATGGCAGTTGCTCTGTCCAACTACCAAATAAAAACTGTGTAGGAAGCAGGGAAGCTGGCCAGCATCATTGTTTAAATACTTTTTAGGGAATATCTTTATAAAGAATAAAAGACTTGCTGAGAATCCCCTATGAAGAGATGGACTAGTCCAAAACCTGTCAGATTTCTACTACCTACTGTAAGTGACAGCATTATAGGAGAAAAGTAATTTATGGCTCATTTTACTCTGGAAAAATGTACTTCTTATTTGTATATGTTTGCACAGATTTTAAATTTTACAGTTTTCCGCTGTAGTGCCCTTTTAAAGAGAAACTCCGACCAAGAATTGAACGTTAGCCCAATCAGTAGCTGATACCCCCTTTTACATGAGAAATCTATTCCTTTTCACAAACAAACCATCAGGGGGCGCTGTATGGTTGATATTGTGGTGAAACCCCTCCCACAAGAAACTCTGAGGACCGTGGTACTCCTGGCAGTTTCCTGTCTGTGAACCTTGTTGCATTGTGGGAAATAGCTGTTTACAGCTGTTTCCAACTGCCAAAAAAGCATGCAGCAGCTACATCACCTGCCAACAGTAAAATGTCACCATGTAATAAATGTCAGAATATAAATCAGGGATTTAAAAGATTTTACAATATACAATAAGGGTAAAGGAAAACTGTTAGGCCAATAACTGAATGAGGTGTAGGTTGAGGTTAGACATTATTTCAAAGCTGTGGATTTGGTTTAGACATATGATAGAGGTTAGACATGTTTAAGGAGGAATAGTTTATGGCAATTGCAAATGTATTATTAATGCTATGCTATTATAGAGCAATTACATGTTTTCTGTAGAGATAGCCTTCGGGTTCTCTTTAACCACTTAACGACCAGCCAACGCCGATAGACGGCGGCTGGTCATTTGTGGATTTCCATGGAAACGTTCCATGTCAGTTCTCGGCGGGGGGCTCCGTGAACAGCCTGCGAGCCTCCGATCGCGGCTCGCAGGCTAAATGTAAACACGCAGGGAAATAATCCCCTGTGTGTACATCATACGGCGCTGCTGTTACAGCAACGCCGTAAAGGAGATCGGCGATCCCCGGCCTCTGATTGGCCGGGGATCGCCGGCATCTGATAGGCTGAAGCCTATCAGAAGCGGTACAGGACGGATCGCTGTCCTGTACCGCCCATAGAGAGGAAGGGAGGGAGAGAGAGGGAGGCGGAATAGCGCTGCGGAGGGGGGCTTTGAGGAACCCCCCCCGCAAGGCACAAGCAGGCAGCGATCAGACCCCCCCAGCAGGACATCCCCCTAGTGGGAAAAAAAGGGGGAAAGTCTGATCGCCCTGCCGACGCAGCACAGATCAATCAAAACTCGCCTGGTCCTTATGTGGTTCATGTCTTCAAATTTGGTGTTTCTAGCATGTAAGGGGGCTTTGCTATTAACCGTTAAAATCGACGGCTATTAACTTTTTAAAAAAAATTTCCATTAAACGCTAATGGCGAAAAGCGATGTTCGCCAGTAACTATTTGCCGGTGAATTGAAATTGAGAATAGCATTTTCGATGCGAAAATGACTTTGGTGAAAATGCACAAGCAACACGGATGTAGGACTAGACAAGCTGCACCTCATCAGATCTCATTGAAGAAATGTATGAAAGGAAATCCTGCATTGGAATTTACTTGTACTCCATCCACATAACAACAAGAGCTGCTACAGCAGAAATCACATTACTGTGCAGAACCCAACATTTTTCAAAAATACATTTTCTCCATAGAGAATTATAATGAATGAGGTGAACTAAAGACACAGCATACACACATTCATACATTCATAATACAATACCAAATTATTCAGCCTTTCTCTGTTTGTATATGCAGTTTGATATAGAAGGGATTTTCTTCAGAGTTATTTATCTCTACCATTCCCTGAACTACCAGGAGCTTATGTGCCAGGTCAACCTATATTAGTAGTGAAGTCTTGTAATGTTGTTCGTGAGAAAACTAAACAAACAAAAACATAAGGAAGCGCCTTTCCCTAGAGTCATGCATTCACTGAGATAACATTTCCAGCGAAAAACCATCAAAAATACAATAAACATAGCAATACACAAAAACAATCATTTCTGGCATTCAGAACACATTTTCTATGCCTGATTACATTATTCTACCTTTAGATGAAGTAATACATGAAGACATGGGAAAATACTTCCAACATATAGATAACACTCAACAGCTGGTTATAACAGGATAGGGTCAGGTGGCCTATTTGTGAAAAGCATGCGTTTGAGCTACTGGGTTGCTCTGTGTCAGGATGCTTGACCTCCCTTTGCAGCAACACTCAATAGCAATGCAGATAATAACCCCTACTGTGTTTTGCGAGCAGGACTCTGAGGTGTCTGAAAGCATTTTTGGCAGACTGACAGCATGTAAGGTGATTCATGTTCTCCGCTGTTTTTTTCCTTGTGGAACATTGTTGTTTTCATAAGAATGAGGAAAAAGACAGAAGATTTCATTTTGAAAAAGGTCGGGTACTCCATATTGCCTGTTGCCTCTTGTATGCATGTGCTATCACAAAAAGACACAGCAGCTCATTGGTGAAACATGGGAGTGCTAGCGGGGACCAGGGGCGGACTGACAACTCATGGGGCCCCCGGGCAATAGGAGATTATGGGGCCCCCATACCAGTGTTTCCCACCTTTCACGTTATATTTTCACAGACTAAGATATAATCATTTATTGACAACAGTAAATATGTTATATTGAGATATCGTACACTGACAAAAATCCCTGCACCGCGCGTAGCGCCAAAAAATGGGTGTGGTCACGCAACAGAATGTGGGCGTGGTCATGGGTGGGGCAAAATATACATGACCTTAGCAGTGGTGTAAAAGGTCTGCCGGGGAAGTCTGAACTCTGCCATAGTGTTTCCCCCCAAAATACATGTAATCTGACAGCATTTCACCAAAAATCCATGCAATTTGGCAGAGGTTTCTCCAAAATACAGATAATATGGCAGTCGTTCCCCCAAAATAGACGTTATCTGGCAGCAGCGGTTCCCCCAAATATACATAATTTGGCAGCGGATCACCAAAAATACATGTAGCAGCAGTGGTTCCCCCAAAATACACAGAATCTGGAAGCAGCAGTTCCCCCATTATACACAATCTGGCAGCGGTTCCCCAAAAATACACATAATCTGGCAGCTGTTTCTCAAAATACACTTAATCTGAGAGCAGCAGTTCCCCAAAAATAGTTAATCTGGCAGCAGTTCCGCCAAAATAGGTGCCCCCAGTATAGGTAACCAGGTCAAAAGGTATCCCCAGTGGAAGTATCCAGGTCTATAGGTTTTCCCAGTGCAGGTATCCAGGTCTATAGGTGTCCCCAGTATAAGTAGCCTAATCTACGGTTTCCCCAGAATAGATAACCAGGTCTATAGATGTCCCCATTTAAGATAGCCAGGTCTATAGATGTCCCCAGTTAAGATAGCCAGGTCTATAGGTGTCTCCTGTATAGATAGCCAGGTCTTTAGGTGTCCCCAGTATATGTAGCCAGGTGTATAGGTGTCCCCAGTATAGCCAGGTGTATAGGTGCCCCCAGTATATGCAGCCAGGTGTATAGGTGCCCCCAGTATATGCAACCAGGTGTATAGGTGCCCCCAGTATATGCAGCCAGGTGTATAGGTGCCCGCAGTATATGCAGTCAGATGTATAGGTCTCCCCAGTATAGCCAGGTGTATAGGTCTCCCCAGTATAGCCAGGTGTATAGGTCTCCTCAGTATATGCAGCCAGGTGTATAGGTGTCCCCAGTATAGCCAGGTTTATAGGTGCCCCCAGTATATGTAGCTAGGTCTATAAGTGCCCCCAGTATATGTAGCTAGGTCTATAAGTGCCCCCAGTATATGTAGCTAGGTCTATAAGTGCCCCCAGTATATGTAGTCAGGTGTATAAGTGCCCTCAGTATATGCAGCCAGGTGTATAGGTCTCCCCAGTATATGCAGCCAGGTGTATAGGTCTCCCCAGTATAGCCAGGTCTGTAAGTGCCCCCAGTATATGCAGCCAGGTGTACAGGTCTCCCCAGTATATGCAGCCAGGTGTATAGGTCTCCCCAGTATAGCCAGGTCTGTAAGTGCCCCCAGTATATGTAGCCAGGTGTATAGGTCTCCCCAGTATAGCCAGGTGCATAGGTCTCCTCAGTATATGCAGCCAGGTGTATAGGTGTCCCCAGTATAGCCAGGTTTATAGGTGCCCCCAGTATATGTAGCTAGGTCAATAAGTGCCCCCAGTATATGTAGTCAGGTGGTGTATAACTGCCCCCAGTATATGCAGCCAGGTGTATAGGTCTCCCCAGTATATGCAGCCAGGTGTATAGGTCTCCCCAGTATAGCCAGGTCTATAGGTGCCCTCAGTATATGTAGCTAGGTCTATAAGTGCCCCCAGTATAAGCAGCCAGGCTTGTAGGTGTCTCCAGGAGGGGAGACAGCCAGTGAAGGAGGGCAATGGGCATAGCAGCGGAGAAGGGGGGAAGTTCCCCCCCCCTTCTCTCACCTTGGGGCCCCCCTTCCTGGCTGTCCCCTCCGTAATCTGTAATGTGTCGGACAGCTGGAAGCGGCTGACAGCAGGCGGAGACTTACCGCTGTTCAGCCACCGGAGGCATCGCTGATCTGTGTGCAGCTAGTCTGGGCTTCTCAAGCCCACACTAGCTGCACACAGATCAGCGATCCCTCCGGTGGCTGAACAGCGTCTCCGCCCGCTGTCAGCCGCTTCCAGCTGTCCGACACATTACAGATTACGGAGGGGACAGCCAGGAAGGAGGGCCCCAAGGTGAGAGAAGGGGGGGGAACTTCCCCCCTTCTCCGCTGCTATGCCCATTGCCCTCCTTCACTGGCTGTCTCCCCTCCTGGTCAGGCTTCTCTGGCGGGTGGCGGGCCCCCCCTGACCACGGGCCCTCGGTCCGTGCCCGAGTGCCCTAATGGTCAGTCCGCCCCTGGCGGGGACCAAACCTTCCTGTTGTGCCTTGGGAGGTCCATAACGTATTGACAACGAGGTAAAAAGACTGTCCCTGGTAAGGATGAGCAAGCAAAATTTTCACGTTTTTTTTGCTTGTTTTTTATGGCCATATACTTCAAATCAATGCATTTGAGCAAAAATGTGTTTCTCCTGCACATAGACTTCAAAGCATTTGGAGCCATTTAAATGCCAGTTTGAATAAAAATCCTAAACTTGCCAGCGACAATTTTGGTCAACCCTCGTTCCAGAAAAAAAATCTCAAAAGAGGAATAGCAATAACAAAGGGAGGACAAAGGTTACATCAAGCAATGCTATTAGTGTTGCTTTGTGGTTTTAGAGAATGTCTTGATACTAACTAAACAAAATTCAAAACTCTGTCAAATCTAGTACTAGCACCTGCCTGTTCTAACCACTTTATAAACAATAAGCCCCACACAGCAATGCATACTATGGTGAAAAATTGTAAAATGTAAAATATGTGCAAACATAAACAAATAAGAAGTACGTTTTTTCCAGAGTAAAATGAGCCATAAATTACTTTTCTCCTATGTTGCTGTCACTTATAGTAGGTAGTAGAAATCTGACAGAAGCGACAGGTTTTGGACTAGTTCACCTCTTCATGGGGGATTCTCTGGGATTTTTTTGTTTTGAAAAGCACTTAGTGAATGTCAGCTGCTCTGTGCAACTGCCAAAAAATTGTGTAGCAAGAAGGGAAGCTGGCCAGCATTATTGTTTAAATGGTTTTTAGGTAATATCTGCATAAAGAATAAAAGCCTTGCTGAGAATCCCCTATGAAGAGATGGACTAGTCTAAAACCAGTCACTTCTGTCAGATTTCTACTATCTACTGTAAGTGACAGCAGCATAGGAGAAAAGTAATTTATGGTTTATTTTACTCTGGAAAAAAAGTACTTCTTATTTGTCTATGTTTGCACACATTTTAAATTTTACAATTTTTCGCCCTAATGTCCCTTTATTGATTTTCTCAATCAAGCATACTCAGTCTCTAACTATGAGCACTACACAGCTCCAGCACCAACATTTAAAGGAAAACTGAAAAGTGAGATATATGGAGGCTGCCATGTTTATTTCCTTTTAAGCAATACCAGTTGCCTGGCAACCCTGCTGACCCTCTGCCTCTAATACCTTCAGCCATAGACCCTGAACAAGCATGCAGTACATCAGGTATTTCTGACATTATTGTCAGATCTGACAGATTAGCTGCATGCTTGTTTCTGGTGCTATTCAGATACTTCTGCAGCCAAACAGGCCAGCAGGGCTGCCAGGCAACTGGTATTGTTTAAAAGGAAATAAACATGGCAGCCTTCTCACTAGTTAGCCAGATCCCACCTGGGAAGTTTTATTTCACATAGGATTTCATGGCACTGCTTGACACCGCCCACTGGCTAGTAGCTGCAGGGCATTTTGCATAAAATTGTAGTTGCCTGCTAAAATTATAAGCATAAAAATCACAGATGTTTTGATTCAAGATTTCAGAACTGTAATGTGAAATGTTTAGGATGAATCTGAAATAAACATAAATGATATTAGAGAATACAAAAACAAAACAAACAAAAAAAAAACCTGTCTACTGTTACGTGGCAAAAAAAAAAAAGAAATGCTAAGAAATTAATTAGTTAAACAAAATGTATGCGATTGCAGTCTCCTAGATGTGCTGACAGTGCAAACTATTTGTAACAAATTCCAAAAGATTTCATTAAAATAAAATAAATCGGGGGGCGCATGCGCTGTGCCACAGGAGGAGGATGATAGTCCTGTGAGCTCCGTAATACCAGACTGATTCCCGCTATTACAGCCTTGGGACCAGAGAAAATGATACACCAGCTGAAAGCTCTGGAGCCCTGCTATGCTGAAGTTGCCATGCCAATACCCCCTGAGAAGCCGTTGTTCCACACGACCTTTGCTTTCCCCGCTGCGGTTTCAACATAGATTTTCCAAGATAGCCGACCAGGCCCAGCCAGAGCAAGCTGCCACTAGTCATGCTTCACCTTTGCCATAGCCTGATCCTTCGCAAGCATCTTGGACCTCACCACCGTCCAAGCAGCCTACAATATATGCAGGTATGTCTACCAAAGATTTAATGGGCGCTATGAGGCAAATATTTTGGGAGGAGATCCGGGAGGCCATGTCGGATTTAACACAGCAGATTACCGATATTGGCCAGTGGGTTGATACACTTAAAACTCAGGCGGACTATATGGTTTCTGTACTTAATGAAGATAAGGTCCAAATAGATTCTCAATAGGGATATAATTGCAAAATTTGCATCAGAAGATATGAGGGATAAAGTTTTATTTGCTGCATGGGCCTTGTCTGCTTTACCGGGGTACCAAACTCATTTCAGCTTTATGCGGATCTTGCCCCTGTCACCATTATGAAGAGACGTGAAATGCGACCCTACACTCAGGCCCTTCAGAACAAAGAAATACACTAAAAATGAGGCTTTCTATTCATGCTCTCCTTTAAAGTGGGCAATAAGCTCAATAACTGTAAGACCTTAGATGAATGCCCTGACAGAACTGAGTATCCCATACGTGATTCCTACTCCTACACAGCAGCTTGCGAAACCACAACGAGCAGGAAGACCAGCCAGAATCTGGAACGCACCCAGAGGTTTGCAATTTCGCCCTAGGGCGCTGGAGATGGGCACACCTTGATCATCTGAACTGACCTAGGCTTTATGTATCTGCGGCCACTATTGCAATGCCGGTCATTTCATTGGGGTCCCTTTATGATGTAGGACCCCGAAGATAGTTACTGCTATTTTTGGTTCAACGTTTTTCTTTTATATGACTTGATCCCCAAAGGTCCCTTTATGATGTTGGACCTAGGGGATCTGTTATCATAAGAATTATGACTGACGTAATCTGTTCACTTGTTTATCTGAGTTAAAGAGAAACTCCGACCAAGAATTGAACTTTATCCCAATCAGTAGCGGATACCCCCTTTTACGTGATAAATCTATTCCTTTTCACAAACAGACCATCAGGGGGCGCTGTATGACTGATATTGTGGTGAAACCCCTCCCACAAGAAACTCTTGAGTACATACTCTTGCCAGTTTCCTGTCTGTGAACCTTGCTGCATTGTGAGAAATAGCTGTTTACAGCTGTTTACAACTGCCAAAAAAGCATGCAGCAGCTACATCACCTGCCGACAGTAAAAATGTCACCATGTAATAAATGTCAGAATGTAAATCAGGGATTTAAAAGATTTTACAATGGGCAAACATTGATAATCATTTATACATAATTATTGTAAAAATGAAGCACTTTTTTATTACATTATTTTCACTGGAGTTCCTCTTTAAAGAGAACCTGTACTGAGTAAAATTATTTAAAATAAACACATGAGGTAACTTCAAATGAACATTACATAGTTACCTTGCCATCAGTTCCTCTCAGAAGCTCACCATTTTATTCTTACAGTGATCCCTTCCAGTTCTGACAACATTTTGTCAGAACTGAAATATAGCAGTTGCTGTCAGTTATAGATCAGTTGCTGTCAGTTACAGCTGAGAGGAGAACTGATGTGTCCATGTTTCCCTATGGCTCAAGTGGGTGATGTTACAGTTTAACAGTGTGCTGACCAGGAAGCTGTTAAGAGGTAATGGCCATTTTCAAAATGGAGGACGGAGAATTCTATTGATCACAGTGGACAAACAGGATGCAGGAGAGGAAAAATAGATTGAGGAGTAGACTACACAGGAGGAAAGTATGACTTGTGTATGTTTATTTTGACTTTTAATGTTCAGTTCAGGTTTTCTTTAAACTCCTATATTTGGAATATTTTTGTGGAAATTAACGTTACATTATTTCTTGGACATGTAATTGCCATTTAATTATACTAGAAGGCATCTAGCTCTTTATTCTTGCATGTGGTAATGCCTATAATAATGTAGCTTATGCTCAAACTTTATATGAAGCTCTTGGGAATGACCCATATAGTTCCTGTTAATTTTAGATATCATATAGTCTGTATAATATAACATGTCTTCATTTTGATTTTCTCACTATGTTCTGCAATAGGTGGTGCCCCCTGGTCCCCTGGCAAAGGTTGATAAGCTTCTTAGTTGCTTTTAAAGGGGGTCAGTCTTGATATTATATTGTTCCTCCCCCCCCCCATGATGTTTGGAGGCGGACTTGTACTACTTGTGTGGGTCCTCTTCCATACATTATCTTTGCACTACGGTGCTCTACCCAGCTCCCATCCCTATTGTGTCTCAATTATGCAATCATTATCCTTTTCTGATCAGTTTATTTCCTTCCCAAGGTCTTGGTATATTAATATCTGGAAGGTTCGTGGTGATATGTCTGGCCTGAATATTCCATGTGGTTTTCTAGTCCTAAATAATAAATGTACATACTTCATTTATGGCTACAAAACCATGTAATATAATCTCACACAATGTAAGGGGACTAAACTCTCCTTAAAAGCAAAACAAAGCCCTTAGGGACTATGTCAAATCTTCTACAGATATTATATGCTTACAGGAGACCCATTTTACTAATAAATCCTTGCCTAAATGTTTTCATAATAGCTATAGAAGGGTATTTCTCTCTAATTACCATACCAAAAAAAGAGGTGTCGCCACTTTACTTTCTAATTCCTTCCCCTTTGAACTCGCTACACATCTTTCTGATAATTAAGGTACATACAATATCTTAGTGGGTTCATATCAGGGCAAAACACTCTGTATTGGTAATATTTATGCCCCACCAGATCAAAATATATCTGTCATCACTAAAGTCTCAGAAGTAGTTTTAACCCTCAAATTTGACTCTTTAATTTGGGCCGTAGACTTTAAAATGGTCCCAAACGATAAACTAGATAAAACTCATCCCCTCCGCCCCTCAGATTCCAATAAAGCAAGGGGCTTCTTTAATGACTTTTTTAAACGTCATTCTCTGGTGGATTCATGGAGGGAACATAATGGCTCCAAGAGAGGCTATACCTTTCTTTCTTCCCCCCATAATTCATATTCAAGGATTGATCTCATTTTGATCTCCTCAGGATCTGCTGCTTCCCTGATATACTCCAGTAATTTGCTTTGTCCATGGTCAGACCATGATCCAGTACTTACCTCCTTGACTTCTTTGATCCCTAGAACTCAAAAAACTCCTTGGAGACCAAATGAATCCCGGTTATATAACTATGAGATCAGTGATAGAATGGAAAAGTCTCTTACTGAGTACTTTAGAAACAATAACACTGACGAGATCACACCACCTATCCTATGGCTTGCTCATAAGGCTGTAATCAGGGGAGAACTCATTCAGATGGCCTCTAGGCATAAAAGAGAGAAAGGTGTCGTGGTCTCAAATCTAGGATTTAAAATTGGAAAGCTACACCTACTAAATTAGACTACTCCCTCACGCTATCTACTAAAGCAAATCCAAGATTTCCAATTACAACTAGATGTTATCTTAAACTCTGATTGTGAAAAGGCTCTGAGATGCACTTCTGCTCAGGCTTTGATCAGATGAACAAGCCTAAAAGGTGGCTAGCCATCAATAAAGTCCTTAAAACTAGGGACTCTGAAGGCAAAATTACTTCTAATCCGGACAGAATCTATGACACCTTCTCCGACTATTATAGGTCCCTATACAGTGATGACTCCCCTGATCTTGAATCTCAGAATAGAACAGATTTTCTAAATCAAAATATCAAGAAGGTCTTGAAAGCGGACACAGTGAAACAGCTTAATTCTGATATCACTCAGGAAGAATTACACCAAGCAATCAAAAATACTAACAGATCTAAGGCTCCTTGACCAGATGGTCTTAATGCCTTTTATTATAAGAGGTATGAATCTATCCTTGCCCCTTATGTTTTTACATTTTATAACCACATAATGAAAGGGAATGCCCTCCCGTCTGACTTTCTTTCTTCTTCTATAGTGGTTATACCTAAGCCCCAAAGGGACCCACTCCTCTCTAAAAACTACCGCCCTATATCCCTTTTAGGGGTAGACTATAAGATTTTTACGACTATTCTGGCAGCAAGATTGAACAGATTATTACCAGCCCTTATACATAAAGACCAGGTGGACTTTGTTCCTACAAGGCAAGCCCCTGATAATTTAAGAAAAATTATAAAACTACAACACTTCTGTAAATGCTCTGATACATGTATGGCCATTTTAGCCTTAGATATGGAAAAGGCATTCCGCCTGATTAAATGGCCATACATGATTGCAGTCTTGCAGAAATATGGGTTTTGTGGACATTATTGGAATGTGATCAAAACTCTTTATTCGCATCTCACTTCTACACTGAAAATGCCTGCTGCTAGCAGAAATTGAAAATCATTTGTAATTCAGAGGGGCACAAGGCAGGGATGCCCTCTTTCTCCGGGCACCTTTGCCTTGATGATTGAACCTTTAGCTGAAAAGATTCGTAATTCCCTGGAAATAACGGGTGTGAAAATTGCCTCTAAGGATTACAAAATGTCACTTTTTTTTGCAGATGACATTATCTTAACGCTAACATCTCCACAAAAGTCTATCCCATACTTGCTGGATATAATCAAACATTTTTCACCCTTCTCTGGTTTCAAGTTGAACCTTGAAAAATCGGAGCTGATGGTCTCACACCTATCCAATTCACAGGGGCTTGAATTGGCTAACTCACTTGGTCTTCAATATCAGCCTAGATATATCAAATACCTGGGCATCAATCTCACCTTAGATCCCAATAAGCTATATGAATCCAACTACCCTCCCCTATACACTAAACTGGCTCAGGATTTGAATATTTGGAATGCATTCCCTCTCTCTATGCTTGGTAGAATTACCTCGGTTAGGATGACCCTACATCCAAGACTTCTTTACCTTCTATACCTCAGAATCCTTTCAATACCATTTAAAAAGTGCCCTCTTCAACACCTCAAATCTTTAATACAGAAATTTATATGGAGAAAAAGCAAGACTAGAAAAAAATATGCCACCTCTTCCTTTTTCCTCTCTGCCCGGCAGCTCCCCTACTATCAACTATCCCTCTCCACATAACCACTCACCCACTCAAACCTCCTCCCCGCTAACAATCTTCTCCGCCTTAACTGAACAGCGTCTTTCTTCACTAATCTCCAAAGCTCATCTTACTACATGGCCTCAGACCCTATTCCCTCTCATCTTATCCCCCAGCTGTCCTTCCCCCTTATTCCTGCTTTAACAACACTGTTTAACCTTTCCATCTCAACTGGCACTTTCCCTTCTTCATTTAAACAAGCTATCATAACACCACTATTCAAAAAACCCTCTTTAGACTCTACTGCCCTTTCTAATTACCGCCCAGTCTCTCTCCTTACCTTTTGCCTCCAAACTGCTGGAACGCCATATTTACTCAGAGTTGTCTAACTTTCTCTCTGCTAATTCCCTGTTGGACCCCTTCCAGTCTGGCTTCCGCCCTCAACACTCTACGGAAACCGTTCTCACTAAGGTTGCCAATGACCTCCTAGCTGCTAAAGCCAAAGGCAGATTTTCAGTACTAATACTCCTAGATCTGTCCTCTGCCTTCGACACTGTTGATCATACCCTACTTCTCCAGACCCTCTCAACACTGGGAATCAAGGGCCTAGCACACTCCTGGCTCAACTCTTACCTGTCTGGACGTTCTTTCATGGTCTCCAATGCCAATACCAACTCCTCTCCACGCCCACTGTCTGTGGGAGTACCACAAGGGTCCGTCCTTGGACCCCTCCTCTTTTCCATTTACACCCATGGCCTGGGACAGATAATAAGCTCTTTTGGGTTTCAATATCACCTCAATTTATTGTTCTGCCCCAGACCTCTCCACACTACTATCAAAAGTCCCCGAATGTCTATCCGCTGTATCTACATTTATGTCATCCCGCTTCCTTAAACTCAATATGAGCAAAACGGAGATTGTGATATTTCCACCTTCGCTCTCTGTTCCACCTCCCATTGTCACAATCAATGTGGATAACACTCCAATAGCATCAACCCCCAAAGCTCGTTGCCTAGGGGTAACTCTGGACTCTGAGCTCTCCTTTAAACCACATATTAAAACTTTAACTACCTCCTGCTACTTCCATCTCAAAAACATTTCCAGAATCCATCCCTTCCTTTCACAAGAAGCAACTAAAATGTTCGTACATGCCCTAATCATCTGCCGTCTTGACTACTGCAACACCCTACTCTGTGATGTACCAAAAAGCAGACTGGCACCTCTCCAATCCCTACTAAACTCTGCGGCCCGTCTCATCCACCTCTCTTCTAGATCATCTGAGGCAGCCTCTCTCTGCCAATCCCTCCATTGGCTACCAGTTGCCCAAAGGATCCAGTTTAAACTTCTCACACTTGCATACAAAGCTCTACACAATCTATCGCCTCCATACATTTCCTCTTTAATCTCCAGATACCTCCCCGCCCGGACCCTCCGTTCCTCACAGGAGACCCTTTTGTCCTCCAGCCTAGTCACCTCCTCTCACTCTCGCATCCAAGACTTCTCACAGGCTTTCCCTCTCCTTTGGAACTCCCTCCCTCAGCCGGTTCATCATGCCACGAGTCTGGAAACCTTCAAACGTACTCTGAAAACACACCTGTTCAGACAAGCCTATAATTTGCTATAGGCAGCACTGAAGGCAAACTGGCTCACCCACTAATCCTTGTGTTTCCTTCCCTTTTGTTTCCTCCCCACTACCCTCTAGATTGTAAGCCCGCAAGGGCAGGGACCTCCTCCTTGTGTTTCTCATACTGCTGTTATTTTAACATATGTACATGTACCAACTACATATCAACTACAGTATGTATGTATCTGTATTTATTCTATTCAATGTCATGACTGTACAGTGTCTTGTATTTTTTATGTATATTTGTTCCCTATTATTTGTTTGTACTATGTACAGCGCTACGGAAGATGCTGCTGGTGCAATATAAATAAAAAAAATAATAATAATAATGCCACCTTGGCGAGGACAAGGTATCTGAGAGGCCTTAATGCTCCCATTCTTTTCAACTATTATAAGGCCGCAGGGATTTCTCAGCTGGCTGTTTCAAATGTCAAACAACATTTGTTACCTATCTGGGTTGAGATTGAATCCCAATTGCTAGATTCCTTGTCCCTGCCTGGTACTATGTGGGCCATAAAAATTCCCATCAACAAAATTAGAAAAGCGTCACCTGTTTCTGCTCAATCCCTTAGTCTATGGTCTCGATCTAGATTTTTATTTGCTCTCCAATCCCCATTCTCATGTAAGACCCAGATCTTTTGTAATCCTGACTTCCCATTAGGTCAGAATTCGCACCAGTTTAGATGGTAGTTCGGTAAGGGCCTTGTTACATTAGGCAAATTTTTGTCTGCTTTTAAAATCTCCTCTCCTCATCAATTTGCCACTGACCATAATGTCCCAGTTGAAGAACAAGCTAGAATGTCCCAGATTTTCAAATTTTTTAATTCCCTGGATGATAACAAGGAGATTTTAATGTATTCACACTTTGAGATACGTTGTAAAAATCAATCAACGGATAGAGGTTTCATATCAGAACTTTATACTATGTTTGCACAATACTTTTCCATTGGTAAATTAAAATCACAATTGGACATGCAGCGAGATTGCGGAGTTACGCTATCAGAGAGCAAATGGGCCCACTGCTGCTCCACCCTAACTAGAGGTTCCCTTTTTTTACCTTTCATTGAGACTTCCCTCAAATTACTCTACAGATTATACTATACACCTGTAAGATTACATCTCTTTCATTCAGCCATCTCTGAATTATGCATTCAAAATTGTTCTCAAATTGGAAACATTTGGCATGTCTGGTGGACGTGCCCAAAAGCTAAAACATTTTGGAATGGTATATGAAACAGAACAAAGCTTGTTCTTAACCTACAACTCTCTTCTGATCCCACAGTCATACTCTTAGGAAACAGACCACAATCTTTGACTTATGCATCTCATAAATTGATTCAGTATATCATGGCTCAAGCTAAAAGACATCTGGCGTCCCAGTGGAAGAAGCCTCTTTTATCGGTGGAAGCAGTCTTTCGAGATTTAAATAAATCTGAACACATTAGAGCTAAAATATTTGATAGAACTGCAAACTTTTTCAAGGTATGGGACCCATGGATTGACTGGCAGACTAACCAAGGTTTATCGTATGTACTACATCCATTCTAGCCTTCTAATCTTCATAGACTCCTTAGTTCCTCCTTTAGTTAACTCAAGAAAATTCTGATATATGGGTAAATGGCCGGGCTACATCCTGAGCCTATGTATATTATAATTGTTTTCATGATACCTTGACATTCATAGAGGTACTGTATATCTCATTTGTATCCCCTCCCCATTCCCTATCCAATTGCCCTTCCCCATTTACCTTATCTTTTTCACTGGATGCTACCATTGGCATGTTGTGGGATACCCACTTGTGGTACATCCTTTTACCCCTCCCCAATCCCATCCCCATTCTTCCCCACCTTTTTCCTATTTTTCCCCTCTTTTTCCCCATTCCCCATATATATATATATATATATATATATATATATATATATATATATATATATATATATATATATATATATATATATATATATATATAAATAAGCCTTGACCTATAACTCTTATGTTTTTTACCTAACATATTTGTGTCTAATATAATTGGTCAAACTGTAAGTTTCATGTGATATGCTATTATATGATACTCCTCATACGTGAGGTACATATTGCATTGTTGTATATCATGTGATTTTCTTCAATAAACACCCTTGAAATGAAAATAAAACAAATCTTTGACTTTAGGATTAAATAAATAACTTTAGGATTGAATCCTTAGCTTTAGGGTCAACACTTAACTCAGGAATAGAAACTTGTGAAAAATGCTAACAGTCTTAAAGTACACCTGACCTATTGGAAAAAAAGTTGACTTTTACTTACCTGGGCGATTCTAACAATGACAGTGACAGCGGTAGGCAACTTCACCCGATCCCTCTATAGCTGGGCTCACCTACAGCTTCTTACAGCCTATTTAGACTACATGTGTTAGGATAGGATAATTATAACACCTGTGTTTTTACAATTGCAGCAATACTGGCTTTTTTATGTAATTATGTAAAAAGCAGTGCTGTGTTTCCAGCAGTGCAATGCAATTTTAATTGTGTCAATGGGCAAGAAAAAAAAACAAAAAAACAAAACAAAAACAAATGACATAGCAAAGGCTTTCCTGTTTTTACAGGGTATTTAATGCAACATTAATACTTTATAAACATAATTCTGTTTAACGTAAACACGGTGCCATGTGTTGTTGTTTTATTGTTGTTGTTTTTTGTGTGACTTCACTGTTTAATTTTAGTTTTAATGAAAGAAATTTGAAAAAAAAAACAAATGCAATTACACCATCAAAGAAAAAAAAAGAACCAAATTTGCTAGCATTGTGGCACAATTTTCAAGTAATTTTTTATTTTCATGGTGCAATTGTGTTGGTGTTTTTCCAATGATCAGTTAGCTCTTAGCAAAACTAAATAAGTAATCAATTGAATAAAACTGTGAAATCACAAGAAAATTGTATACCACTGTGTTTAATATGCAATTTTGTTTGACTTTAGCTCAAGCGCAAATGCAAAAAAATGCAGCATACATTTGGGGAAAATCACATTAGTGGAAGAGTCATACTGCAATTTCAATTACCTTACTGTGAACCGCATGCATGCTAAACATCTAAGGGCTGGTGCTTTTAAAAAACGCCAGTGCTTTGAAAAGTGCTTGGCTAATGTATTTGAATGGGATGGATCACACCAGAGCGATGTGATTTTCTCGCAAACGCAAACGCAGGTCCAGCAGCATTTCTGTTGATTTCTGAGGTGATTCAGCCTCAATGTTAAGTATAGGAAAGTGGAAAATCGTTCTGAAAACCGCTAGATCAGAGCGATTTTCCAAGCATTTTTGTTACAGAAGCTACTCAGTTACAGCTCACCTGGAACAAAAATGTAAAAACGCTACACCAAAATGCTCGAAAAATTGCTAGGCATGCTTAGAAAATGGCTAGACACATGCCTAGAATCACCTAGAAAAATCACTTCAAAATGCACTGAGCGTTTGCGATTACGCTAGTGCTTTTTGGTGTGCACTGGCCCATACTCAGTAAAAAGTAGAATACAATCAAAAATCACAAATTCAAAACCAAATTTTAAAAAATGCACACACAAAAAACAAAAAAACAAAACAAAACACAAAGAAAAAGCTAGACCTGCACAAGTCCCAATCCTAATGCTTTTGTATTTGCGATTTGTAGTGTCAACAGGCCCTTAGATACGTCCTCTGCATGTTGTCACTGCATAACTGTAACCTTTGTCCTGCTTACCAGGGTACATAGTGCAACTTCCAGTGTGAAACTAGCCCAAATCTGGCAAACTGAAGAAGCCTTCGTTTTTTTTTACCATAATGCAACAAATAATCCACCTGTTGTCCTCATATTACACTATCAATATGGTAATATAGTAATGTGGTGCTAAAATGCTTTTCAGCATATGGAATTTCACACTTTAATGCATTTATAATATACTGTAAAAGCTTAAAGCATATTGTGTTTATTTTCAATAAACAACAATTAGGCTTATATTACTCTACCTTATTACTTCTTTATTATATTACTGTATTCTGGCACCTGTTTGCAATCTTATTTACAATGCATCTCCATTAACATTAAAATAATGAGATTGCTTATAACATTGCCACTCAAAATATTTTGTAGTTTAAAGGGACTCAGAGCTGATGCAAAAAGAAAGATTTATCCATACCTGGGGCTTCCGCCAGCCCCATATGCTCCGATCGCTCCCTAACCGCCGTCCTCAGTCTTCTGCAGTGCCGTACCGGGTTCCCGCACTTCCGTCAGTTGACTCCAATCTACACAGGAGAAGTGCGTTGTTTGCGTATCTCTCCAGCAGCTGCTCTAGAGATACGTAGAGGGCGCACTTTTCTTACGCCAGACTGGCTCCGACTTATGGAAGTGCGGGGACCCGGTCTGCGCTGCAGAAGACTGAGGACGGCGGCGTGGGAGCGATCGGAGCATATGGGGATGGAGGAAGCCCCAGGTATGTATAAATATTTCTATTTGCATCAACTTTGGTACACTTTAATGTTAATTTAATTATGTTTTTCCATTTCAGTTTTCGACTTGCTGTGAGTTTTGAGATGTGTTAAATTTTGCTTATAGTGCCATAGTGGCTGCCCACTAATTTTGCCATAGTGGCTGCCCACTATTTCTGAATGAATTTATTACAGTTTTTCACATTTGCATCTTCATTTTCCTGTTTAATCAGTTTTGACTGCCCCTAGGCCAACTTCCTTGTAGCTTATTCATGTGTGGCGTCCATTCTATGTGTAACAGCCATGTAGAACAGTCCCTGATGAAAAGCTCATTTGACTTTCAGCTCCCCTGTTCATCATTTGTTGAGTTACCCTTTTATTTGCAACCTCTTTCATATGTAGCAAGCCCTCTTTCATGTCCAGCTGCTCCCAGTGTTGCTTGCGAATTGTCACCAGTCATTTTTGCATTGAAAATTCTATTTCCAATTCGAGAACATTCTTGCAAAAAAGTGCTTGAATTTTCACATTTTCACATTTTTTGTGAAAATGCAGAAAAACTATATTTTTACCGCAAAAACAATATTTTTACCCAGACTATTTTTCAGCGAAAACAATATTTTACCATGAAAAAACACTAAAAATAACAAAACTTATTTTCAACGTAATTTTTGCTCAAAAATTTAATTTTACATTTTTTTTTTCAAAAAATTAATGCAAAAAGAATATTAGCATTTTTGATCATCACTGGCTGCTCCATTGGGCATCGCCAGCACAAGGTCGCAGCCTATGCAGCCTTTCGATAAATCTGGCTCTGATGATGCAGGTTAGTTTACTCACAGCTGAAAGGAGTTTATTATGCCAAATCAGTGCACAATACATGTAAAGACACATCTAACATAGTTTCAGCTAAGACTGGCAGTGATAGTGCAAAAAATAGGTAATATTCCACCACCCATCAGACTTGCTCCCTCTTTCAACACATTCAAGCAAGCCCTCAAAACCCACCTCTTTATGATGGCCTACCCACCTCCTACCACACAGTAACTCTCTAAGCAATATTTAACAGCCCCACATAGTGTTTCCCCCCCTCCCTTTAGATTGTAAGCCTCTGGCAGAGTCCTCCACTCCCTAGTGTAATCTACAGGATCATGTGCTCCTGTCCTATGACAGCCTGTATTTGTATTACTGGGCCTACCTAACCAGCAGCCCATATCGCATGATCATGTATTTTGTACAATTTGTATGTATAACTTTGTTCTATGTGTTTAACCCTATGTATGTCATCCTTGTATCATTGTATATATTTATTGTCCAGCACTGCGTAATATGTTGGTGCTTTATAAATACAATAAATAATAATAATAATAATAATAAAATTTTGAAAAGTCTGCTGAAATGTTTGCATTGCTCACATTTGCCCTGAAAGAAACTGGTTTGAGCTTTTTGACAAAAACAGTACTACACTGTAGCGAGGCAGGAAATGTCAGAGAATAATCTGGGTCATACGAACAATAATGTCACATATGTATGCAATATCCTAGAAATAGATACAGACAGAGGTCCACCATGCCAGCTAAAGATGCAATTAGACAAGGAAGCAGCCAGACCGGTAACATTGTACAAGCTCCACTTCTCAGCTGCATTAATTTGTTGTAGAAGATATTGGCATGTACTGCAGTTGTTGGTGGACCTACTGGGGAGATCTGGGGGATACATGTGTTTTGAAGGACACTATAAGATTACACTTTGGGGGAGAGGGAACCCTATAAGAAGGCGAGTGGGAACAGCTGGTAGAATAAGGAAGTAGCCAGGAAACATAACTATGTCTCACTTTTGATTCAATACTGTGTTAATCTGCATTAGAAGAGGGATGAAGAGAGCAGCAGTACCAAAGAGCCAGAAGGCCCCCTGGAAATGAGGGCCTGTGGCAGCTGTCTCAAATACAATTATTGTAGATACAGCTTTGTAGCTGGCTGCTGTCTTCCATAAAGACAAGGACTGCAGCAGAGCAGAAGATGACGTAAAAACGGAGACTACCTCTAAAAAAAAAAAGTGGAAAGCCATTGGTGAATGGTATAAATCTAAGGTTCAATAACAGGTGACTTTTGTCCAGCAGTAGCTCTGCTTCCATAATGCATTCTAAGTGCTTTAGCATGTGGGGAGAGATTATACTGGACAAAGCAGAGAACAACAGTGGAGGGAGGTCACTACATGGGGTCTGCATAGGGGTGGCGCTGCAAAAAATGTTGGAGTGTAGTGACCAAACGGCAATGGCCTAGCATCACAGTCATGGGACACTGCATATTTTACACTGGTTCTCCTCATCACTGTATATTACTGTAAGCATAACAATCTAATGATACCATGGCCTCAATTCATAAAAGGCTTTGCGGTAAAAAAATCTGGGAGGGAAAATACCTCATTCGGTATTTTAGACCTTTGTGTGCTAATTCATAAAGATTTTCACAGCTGCCTTTGAAGTTCCGTAAATTACCGCAGCCCATTGAGAGGTACAGCAGAAGTGTGGCGATATCTCTCTTTTGTTGCAAGCTGTAATTACAGTTCCCTGCACAGAGACTTCGGCTCCCTGCACAGACTTTTCTGGTATGGTTGAAGGCCAACTGCACTCAAGGAAGGTGTGCAACCCCAAGACTGCATTTTACTTACTTTACTTTAAATATTTCTGTTATAAACTGTTCTTATCACCTTGCTTCGACACCATCGTCTCACAGACTGTGCGATCACTTGACTCTCCACACAGCAAACAGGATATAGACTTTCTCAGGCTTCTTACGTTATTTATTCAGGAAACAGGAATACAGATAGATACATTCATCTCCTGGCAAAGCAGACTTCCATGTTGCGTTATAGCTGCTTGATTAGACTCCCTCTTGAAGTCTATCAGGTACCTTCTTCCTAACTACGTTACACTAAACTACATATGTACAACATACATTATATCAGATTACAGTAAGGAATAACATGCTTAGAGGTCCCAGTCGGCCTTGCGAGCTAGTGCAGAGGGAAGAAGCAGAAGTGAGTTCCCATCGCTCGCACCCCCTTTAATACCGACTAGGAAAGAGTTAAATATGACATCATCTTCGCCACCTCCTATATCAGTCTATTGGTGGACCCACTCGTGGTGTCATCATACCCGCCTACTCGATTAATAATCAATGAGGCACTTGACCCAGATGCAGGAATGTGAAATGTTTAGTAAACATAGCCAATGTTTTCTGTTCCTGTTGAGGTCAGAGTGGCCGGTGGCCTTCTGTTAGGAACATGTTCTCAGTATCTGCGTGTATCTTCTGCTACACGCAGACCCTGAGATGCCTCTGCCTGCATCACCAACCCTCTATCTATTTTAAAGGCATACACTGCGGTCAAGCCTTTTACATAAAACTCAGGCCAAGTAACTGAGGCCTACTTAAATTATAACAATCCCCCCTAAAACGGCTTGACCCGCAGATCCCAGCGTCTGAACCTCCCAGTACCTGGTTTCTTTCTTGTATGTTTCACTTTTCGTTGTTCGTGCTCACACAACTTCTCTGCTCTAGGCGGTTACCCCTGGAAGAGAGAGAGCAAGACCTCTTGGTCTTCCTGTAACCAGGCTCTCTGGGGAAGCCCTACTTCTAAGTCCCTCAATACCACATGCTCAGCATTTGCGTCACTTGCGTATCACTCACAAACTTGCATGACCACAGAAAAGTGAAACTCGTTTGGTTGTTACAAAACGGAGCAGTGCCAGGTGCCTTCTAAAAGAGCGCCTTTATACAATCAGCTCCTAGGTACTACTAAACCTATACACGTAACCCTGTATATCCCTTAATTTAAACTATTGGTTCCGGAGATTGTTTATGAGGCACCAATCTCTGGACCGGTTAATTTATTTTACGTAATTTTAACCCGCAACCTCACCTGGATAACGATGCCTAAAGTTGTCATCCCCATCCAGACGACCAGCGGGGGTAGAAAGAACTTTGGAACTGCAGATGCCCCGTCCGAGTGTCCCTGGAACATCACCGGAACCTTTGTCCACCAGGGCAGACTGGAACTCACCTGCTCATTTTTGTGTTCTACCTCGTTAAAGTGGAACTTCAGCCTAAACAAACATACTGTCATTAAGTTACATTAGTTATGTTAATTAGAATAGATAGGTAATATAATCTTTTACCCACCCTGTTTTAAAAGAACAGGCAAATGTTTGTGATTCATGGGGGCTGCCATCTTTATCATGGGGGCAGCCATCTTTTTGGTTGAAAGGAGGTGACAGGGAGCAGGAAACACAGTTCCAAATGTCCTGTGTCCTGATAACCCCTCCCAGCTGCACGTGCTAGGCTTCAAATCTCAAATTCAAAATGTAAAAAAAAAGAAAATTTGCACCAATACAGCAGAACGAGAACAACAACATCAGAAATCCCATCATGCTTTGCACAGCATCAGGGGAAAAATGCCCGGGCAGTTTTTTTCTGTGCAGCTAAAAATGAGACTTGTATAAGAGAAACAAAGTTCTGATGCTGTGAAACTGTTAAAGAAACACCAGGCCTTTCCAGTGCTGCTGAGTCGATTTTTAGTCTGGAGGTTCACTTTAAGATCACCTGTATCATGGTGAAATCTTACCTCTAACTTAGTGTACTGTTTGTTTAACCTTTGTAACAACATGTGGCCGTCTTGGATCAAACCCTGTTCCCCTTCGTCCCATGTCGTGTTCTCTTTCAGGACGGGAACTACCCGTGAAACTTTGACCTTTAGAGTTCTCTTAACAATTTGAGAAACAACGTCATCAAACCTGGATGACAGGATCCATATGGGATCTCCACTCACACAATATGTTCCCCTTGGAAACTCCCCCTTATCGGAACAATTATGAGAATATACCTTGAATGTATCATTAGACCTTATGTTAAAAAACCAAACCTTTCCTTCCGCCACCAGAACTATCGGTTGGGCTTCAGGGTGGATCTTTTGAATGGTAGCCTCGCACTCTGCGTTATTGAGCCTGCAGGCATCTTCACTAAATTTGACTTGCCCCAGCCAACGCAGGTACTTCTGCAAGAATTGCCCACATGAGGACAACTCTACTTGTTTCACCTCCCTGTCTAGCACCAAAAAAGGTTGACCTCTCAGGTCCTGGTGTAAGACACGGGTTGAGGTGGGAACTAAGGAAGTGGCGGTGCCTAAAGGAATGTTGCACCGTTTCCATTTGTTCACCCAAACATCTCGAAGCTGCCATGCAAAAGATCCTTCTCCAGAAAAATTAATATACCTCCCCTTGTCCAATCTTTCGCTGACACAATATGTCCCCAGCTGTCCTGATTGGACCTCTTCCCCCCTTATGTCCTGAGGCACACTATGTACCTGAGGTCGGGAAGACTGTACTCTCTGCAATCTTTCAATTAAGAGTACCTCTTTACTTACCCAACTATCATGAGGATAAGCTGCTGCATATGGACTGTGTAATATCGTCCCCTGTTGTGACCCGTGTAGTGTGGATGGGGTTCCCTGTGTGGGCTTTCCCTCCCCCGGGACCGCTCTCCCCACCCTCTTTGTCACCTGGAAATGTGGCTTGATCTCGATTTTTACTTCTTGTTTCGAGAACCTCCCACCCTTGGCTTTCCAGCCTTTACGTGTGTATAGTTGTTTCAGAGGCACTCTCTGTTGGTGGCTCCAGAGTGTGATGTTGTCCCCTGCGTCTCTCTGGTAAGAGAATTGACGCCTCCTGTTCGTTCCTCTCCAATCTGGAACCATCTCACTCTGCATAACCAAGACAAGGTACCCCTGAATCACACACTCCACCTTTTGCATGTACCCATTATACTGCAATGTACCTTTTAACAAACCTTTGGATCGGTGCATTGATTCTGGGAGTGTGGCATTCAATAGCAGATTTATACTGCCATTAAATTCCCACTGCCCGCACACTTGACCCTTCAGACCTTTCACCCCCCTTGTGCCATGAAATTTGCTTTCTCCTGGCACAAGTGCTCTTTTCCTCCGTCCCTGCATGGTCCATCTGTGCCAAGCGGAGGGAGGTGTGAAAGGATCAGTACCTTTGTCACCCAACATTAACATGCTTGGGCCTTGCATTCCCATTAACCCCTTATTATACATGAGAATGTCCTCTCTTCGTTCTCCTAGGACGAAATGGCAACCTAGGATCACCATCAGCACGGTACTCCTCATTATAAAAGCACCACCTTGGGAAAGAAAAACATTGGCAATTTGCACTATGCTTTGCTCAGACAGTTTTTTTAGACGTTTTCCGATCTCCGGAACCTCGGTTTTTAGTCTCTTTCCCATTTCAGGAATCTCGTGTTTTAGTCTCTTTCCACTCTCAGGAATCTCGTGTTTTAGTCTCTTTCCAATCTCAGGAATCTCGCTGTTCTCCAAGCTTAGATTGGCATCTGGAACCTTTCGCGTATCCGACTGACATCTCCATCTTTGCTGCCAGCACTGCAGCTGTCTCAATTCCATATTGCCAAACACCTGAAATCGAAATACAAACAAATCAATTCTTATTAATGATTTGGGATTCGCCCTGCGGCTTGTACTCTTTACACTTTAGATTGATCAATATATATCGTAATTGATCTCGTTGCTTTATGGTTCTCATGAACTCTGTTTACTCTTATTGGTAGATTGGAGTTAAACTTCACCCCCCTACCTCAGTACTATCCTCAGTACTTACCTGTTTAAAATATGCTCCCGCGGACTTCACCTTTGGAAGCTCGCTTCCCCTTTGGAAGCTCTCACCCCATTGCAGCTCACTCCACATCCCCCCTTATCTGTCCATGCGCGGCCGTCGCATGCACAGATTACGGATGCCACACCTGATGCTGCTTTGCAGGTGAGCCTGCAATGCACTTACTCATGGTCGCATTAACTTATCTAGAACTTCATTGCGATACCAGCTCTGCTAGAAGTTCTGTGTGTTGTACCCTCTGATCAATGTTTGCCGTGCCACCACCTAAACTACCAAAAACTGGCTGCCTCCCTGTAGGAAGGAGCACTTTACACTTAAACTACACAGGGTGCAGGGCTAAGCATACCAGCGTCACATGCCTGTATGCAGATCCCTGAATGCCCACTTGGTAGGTAGTCACCTGGCAAACACCGTACTGATACACTGTCACTCTGTAAACGGCAATTCTATCATCTGTATAATTGCCCCATGAACTGCTGTCAGTCCTTGTTCTTTGTGCTACAATTGATAGGAGCTGGAAAAAAACATATTTGACCAATCAGTGGACGAAAAAAAACGCACACAAAAACAGCCCCAGCCCAGCATAGACCTCTCAGTCAAGCTCTGGCCCTGTCCACGACAAAAACCGGAAAAAAAACGTTACCGGAAACCCGGACTGGTCAACTCCCTTTTTTCCACCTCCGGCACCCCCTTGATGCACTGTCCCCCCTTTCCTATTGGGAACTCATGCTGCACCACCCATTAAGGTGCCCCACTCACAGGAATACTCCCATAAGCAACACAGTACAGACCCATTTCTGATCAGTACTGCTACGTGATTCCCTGCACCTAGCTGGGAAACACTTCCTATTCTGGCATTCCTTTCCATGGACCCAGGGAAAAGCTCTGGGGAAATACTGTGAGAACCGAGACACACAGGAGAATGTCTCTGTATTTCTACCCCCCTCCCTTTCAGCTGCTCTGCCCGGAGCCGCGAGCACAGCCTGACGTGACGTGGATCCCCCAGCCCCTCCTCCCCCCTGCCATGACGTGTGGGGGCCATGACTCTCGGGGGCGGGCTCTCTCCACTGCCGCCATTTTGAGTCCTGGACTGCCAGCCAAAATGGCTGCTATCAATCTCCCGTAGCAACCGCTTAACCCTATACACATCAGGAAAAAAAACCAGTTAGAACATACAAGGCATATGCACACTAAACATTTCAGCATATATATTTTTCTCGTATACCTGCAAAACAGACACCGCAGTGTGTGAAATTTCCTATCTTCCTCCCAGAAAAAACGCAAATCATCTTGGACATGTAGATGGAGGAAAAAAAAACATGCACCCAACCCCGTGCACTCAAAAGCTTCCCACAGAACTCCGATCTTATGACGGCTGAAACAAAACATCCTGAACAGAAGGAATTCTCCACAACTACACCGACCTTTACTCATATCATAAACCTTTGCCTGGAATGCGGAGTGACAGAAACTTAACAAATCATTCCAGCTGTTAACAGATATCCGCGGACACAAACCTCAACCGTGCTTCCCCCAATCTGTAGAGAGGGGGGTGGGATGATGCACTGTATTGGCCCCCCTTCCCACTAAACCTACGCTCTGCGATCCGCCAGAAAAAGAACCAATAAAACCCATGACACTGAATCATGCTGAGATTACAGAAGCATCACGTAGCACTAACGAACTAATAGCATTGACTTGAACCAGTATCCCCACTATTCTGGGCTGCTCTCGTTATCCTAACTATGTTCCCTCCATTCCTCCCCCTAACTGCCCTCCCCACTATCCACCATCTGCGTGAGAGAGCACGAGAGAACAACAAACATCGCTGGCATCCCTCCCAGCCCAGAACTGCCCAGAGAGAAAACGAAACTATATACGCTGCCCACACTTTAGCATAACACAGAAAGATAACACACAGCTGTAGAAAAAAACACATCATGCAGACTGTTAACATATATAACAGACCACAAACATTGCTACAAAACCAAATAAACGAAACGCTATACTTGCCTGAGCAGAAGACTTTGTAAGCCTGCGAATTCGACCAGCTTGTGGCAACTTCACGAACCTTGAGTGGACCCCCTGGAATTACTGAGCCATCTCTGTGTACCCACACTGGCTCAGCGGATCGATCTCCAGCGGCAGCTGCCAGCCGGCCTCGGAGCTTCCAGTCACCTGCGACCCGGTTTTGGCTATGACTGATGTGCACTTCCAGTCAAAGTTTAACATCCACGCGGTTCGCCGCTGGTTTCCACGAATTGCAGCCCGCGTGTGCTCGGCTCCCACACGCCCACTTATCAGTATCAGCTTGATAAGCTTCACAGTCCGTGTCCGTCTATTCCGCTTGTTCTGCTGTGGAATATCTTGAAAACTACCTCGGCCCCCGGCTCCGTCTGCCTGTTTTGCTAGGCAGGGAAGGGTTTCACGGCACCAATTGTTATAAACTGTTCTTATCACCTTGCTTCGACACCATCGTCTCACAGACTGTGAGATCACTTGACTCTCCACACAGCAAACAGGATATAGACTTTCTCAGGCTTCTTACGTTATTTATTCAGGAAACAGGAATACAGATAGATACATTCATCTCCTGGCAAAGCAGACTTCCATGTTGCGTTATAGCTGCTTGATTAGACTCCCTCTTGAAGTCTATCAGGTACCTTCTTCCTAACTACGTTACACTAAACTACATATGTACAACATACATTATATCAGATTACAGTAAGGAATAACATGCTTAGAGGTCCCAGTCGGCCTTGCGAGCTAGTGCAGAGGGAAGAAGCAGAAGTGAGTTCCCATCGCTCGCACCCCCTTTAATACCGACTAGGAAAGAGTTAAATATGACATCATCTTCGCCACCTCCTATATCAGTCTATTGGTGGACCCACTCGTGGTGTCATCATACCCGCCTACTCGATTAATAATCAATGAGGCACTTGACCCAGATGCAGGAATGTGAAATGTTTAGTAAACATAGCCAATGTTTTCTGTTCCTGTTGAGGTCAGAGTGGCCGGTGGCCTTCTGTTAGGAACATGTTCTCAGTATCTGCGTGTATCTTCTGCTACACGCAGACCCTGAGATGCCTCTGCCTGCATCACCAACCCTCTATCTATTTTAAAGGCATACACTGCGGTCAAGCCTTTTACATAAAACTCAGGCCAAGTAACTGAGGCCTACTTAAATTATAACAATTTCCTCTCTGACCTCTGATGAACCACACATTTATTAGAATTAAATGTAAACAATAGGGAAGGATAAGAAACATAATGTTTTTTTTTTAGGGTATTTATATGTAATGAAAAGTATACTGCTATAAGTTAAACTGGCTCAATACACGCAACACATTTCCAGGAATTAAAAGTGTTATAGTTATAATATATATATATATATATATATATATATATATATATATATATATATATATTCATACTATCACTATCTGTAAATATTTTCCATTTAGCAGTAACAAAACCAGATGCGGAACTACTGAAGGAGCAGGGGGCCCCAGGGCAACTTCTTAAAGGAATACTATCGATGTTTGCGTTTATTTTTAAATGCTGTATGTTGTAGCACACATTAGGACAAGTACTAGGAGCAATTTGATTCCTCACACAGCTGTTCTTCTGAGCTGTAAAATCCTCCGTCAGTTTTGGCGCCAGTGTTGGATACAAAATGTATCTAAATACTGGGCTCCCAGAGGGCTAGACCATGTCTCTGCACAGGGTAGTTGCTATAAACTCTTCAGTTTATAGTTTAATTATTACCTTGCTGAAAGAATCTTATTGATATGGTGGTAAGTGGTTAAAGATTCTAGCAATGTGTGTTTATTATCTTTGCTTCTCTTGACTGATAAAGATACTAATAATGCTAATTGTAAACAGTGGTCTGCCCCTCTCAGCAGCTTGTAAAGTGGATGCAGCCTGGAATGAATCACCAGAAGCAGGCAGTCAGTCTGAGTGTAAACACAGACTCGTGGTATAGCTAGTTATATTCCAGCAATATTCCAGCTCATTTAGTTACCTGTTACCACCTCAGATCAGCCTGTTTCTCCTCATGTCTCCTGCATGCTGTGAGTGACACAGTGAAATACATTTGTGAGCTGTGTGACAGAGTAACCAAGCAGCTCAGGGTGACCCAAACTACTATGAGCTGTGTGAGAAATGAATTTTTAAGCAGGGATAGCGAGAGAGAGACCTGGGTGAATAAATAAAGTGCCCCTAGCACTAGTGGTAATGTGTACACTAATATAGCGTATTAAAAAAAAAGTTGTTTCAATCGATAGTATTCCTTTAACCTCTCTCCTTAGCAGGGGTTGTAATGGCCACTGGCCACACTTCTCATGGGTGGGGGAAATCATGGATATGGAAAACATGAAGAAAAAAGAACTAGGCACCGTCCTGTTAGAGCATTTATTTATAACTTGCAGCCAAGTGACATATGGTGATGAACACAATCATAACGTCAAACCTGTCAGATGTCTTGCATCGATATATTGGTAGATACATCCAGTGAGGCTTGCGGGGGGACCTGGTGACCAGGGGATAAAGGATGTGCACAACAGCTGTTTCGTGCTCTGTAGCGCTTGCTCACGTGCGTATCTGTAACAGGACGGTGCCCAGTTCTTTTTTCTTCATGTTCTCCGCATCACTTGGGACTTCCTTCCGTGTTCTCAACACTGTGAGCACGTCACTGTGAATATAGTTTTGCGGCCAGAAGAGTGAGGACTTGTGAGTAACATAGCATATGTTTGCAGCAGGTGTGGTTCATCCCTATTTTTTGCCGGGTGCCCAGCCACAACTTTTTCTTTAGAAATCATGGATATTTCAGTGTTATAGAGAAGTCATAGCAGCTACTGTACATTGTTATTGATCCCTTCAGATGGACCACATTACTAAGGGAGTTACCCTGGGGAAGGGTATTGGGATGTGAGAGTAGTGTGTGGGGCCATTCAAATTGTTGATGAGGCCCAGCCAAAATGCTCTGTAGTTAAAACACTATAGGAAATCATAATAGATAATAACTCCTGTTTTCTTCACTCATCGTGGGCTTAAATATTGGAATAAGACAAAGAGCAACAATGATCTGCAAGCTACAGTTACTCATACCAACCTATCACATTTCCATTTTGCAGTCAAATTAGTGAAAATAAATTCAGTGTGGTTGCTGTGTTTTACTTAATCTTTTGTTAAATAGGTGCCTGCATTTGTATGTCTTCTGCTGTTGTCAATGCTGTTACCATAATTACGGTATTGCTGTAAATCATCAATAATCCAAGTTGTTCACCTTTATGAATATACCAAAATACCAATAAAAATAAAATTGGGACACAGGATATTGGTTTAATGTAATTTTGCCTCTGTTAATGTGAGTCATTCCATGCTGTGGCTTTTACTGTAATAATAGTGTAGCATAAAATTGTAATAATGTAGAAATGGCTATTTAGTTATCAGATGGTGATTGCAATGCAATTTTAATTTCAGTGACCTAAAATATTGGCATTTAGTGTATCATTTTGCATTCAATAGCTACGCTGTGTTCATTATTTTTTTTATGCTTGAGTGTTTTCCTAATGCCCCAGTGATGAACATCTGGTGCCTATATCAGTGCTAATATAATATCCAGTTAAAATGTAAACACAATATTGATATTAACCCTTGGGCAATCACTGGGATTGAAAGGTTTTGCTATCTGTGAGCCTAAAATTGATTTCCGTGAATGCCAGTGGGGTAAGTGAAGTTTACTGAAACGGTCACTTTGACATCTATGCTTATAATAAAGACGAGCAGGTGATTCACCCCGGGGTTAAAAAAACACTCCACAAAGGCTGCTGAGAGTATGGATTTTTCTGCTAAGCTGAATGTAAGTGTGGACAAAAGCCGTAATGTGCGACAAGTGCAATAAATCCTTGCTGGATGGCAATAATGTATTACATTTCTGATCATCTATATTCCAATCAAACAGAATTGCAGACAGCGTGGGCGATTTGTGTAAACTAGAGCAAAGAGAGTTGGAAATAGGAAGCTGACACATGGAAGTTGACTGGTTGCAGGCAGCAATTTCAGCTTTCATAAATTATTGTCAGCCTGTATGACTTTAGTTAGAAGGACACAGTTACTTTACAGGAAGTGCAGAATTATTAGGCAAGTTCTATTTTTGAGGAATAATTGTATTATTGAACAACAACCATGTTCTCAATGAACCCAAAAAAATCATTAATATCAAAGCTGAATATTTTTGAAAGTAGTTTTTAGTTTCTTTTTAGTTTTAGCTATTTTAGGGGGATATCTGTGTGTGCAGGTGACTATTACTGTGCATAATTATTAGGCAACTTAACATAAAACAAATATATATCCATTTCAATTATTTATTTTTACCAGTGAAACCAATATAACATCTCAGCATTCACAAATATACATTTCTGAAAACAAAACAAAAACAAATTAGTGACCAATATAGCCACCTTTCTTTGCAAGGACACTCAAAAGCCTGCCATCCATGGATTCTGTCAGTGTTTTGATCTGTTCACCATCAACATTGCGTGCAGCAGCAACCACAGCCTCCCAGACACTGTTCAGAGAGGTGTACTGTTTTCCCTCCTTGTAAATCTCACATTTTATGATGAACCACAGGTTCTCAATGGGGTTCAGATCAGGTGAACAAGGAGGCCATGTCATTAGTTTTTCTTCTTTTATACCCTTTCTTGCCTGCCACGCTGTGGAGTACTTGGAAGCGTGTGATGGAGCATTGTCCTGCATGAAAATCATGTTTTTCTTGAAGGATGCAGACTTCTTCCTGTACCACTGCTTGAAGAAGGTGTCTTCCAGAAACTGGCAGTAGGACTGGGAGTTGAGCTTGACTCCATCCTCAACCCGAAAAGGCCCCACAAGCTCATCTTTGATGATACCAGCCCAAACCAGTACTCCTCCTCCACCTTGCTGGCATCTGAGTCGGACTGGAGCTCTCTGCCCTTTACCAATCCAGCCACGGGCCCATCCATCTGGCCCATCAAGACTCACTCTCATTTCATCAGTCCATAAAACCTTAGAAAAATCAGTATTGAGATATTTCTTGGCCCAGTCTTGACGTTTCAGCATGTGTGTCTTGTTCAGTGGTGGTCGTCTTTCAGCCTTTCTTACCTTGGCCATGTCTCTGAGTATTGCACACCTTGTGCTTTTGTGCACTCCAGTGATGTTGCAGCTCTGAAATATGGCCAAACTGGTGGCAAGTGGCATCTTGGCAGCTGCACGCTTGACTTTTCTCAGTTCATGGGCAGTTATTTTGCACCTTGGTTTTTCCAAATGCTTCTTGCAACCCTGTTGACTATTTTGAATGAAACGCTTGATTGTTTGATGATCACGCTTCAGAAGCTTTGCAGTTTTAAGAGTGCTGCATCCCTCTGCAAGATATCTCACTATTTTTGACTTTTCTGAGCCTGTCAAGTCCTTTTTTTGACCCATTTTGCCAAAGGAAAGGAAGTTGCCTAATAATTATGCACACCTAATATAGGGTGTTTATGTCATTAGACCACACTCCTTCTCATTACAGAGATGCTCATCACCTAATATGCTTAATTGGTAGTAGGCTTTCGAGCTTATACAGCTTGGAGTAAGACAACATGCATACAGAGGATGATGTGGTCAAAATACTCATTTGCCTAATAATTCTGCACTCCCTGTATTCTATTTTTAAGGTCCATCCAAACTCAAATGTGGCTGGCTATTGCTAGTGACATCTGTATGTTTTGGAGATGTGGAAGGGGACCAGTATTCCTAGAGGAACCCTACACAAACATGGTAGGACATAGAAACTCGTTGCCAATGGTGTTTTGTCCCAGATTTGAACCCGGAACCCCAGTGGAGCAAGGCAAGAGAGCTGTCCACATGCCACCATGGGGCATATTTATTAAACTGCAGTAAAATTGCCTTGCGCAGGCAGTACATGACAATTTTACGTATCCTTCCTTACCACAGTTAAATAGTGTGTGTAGTGTGTGTTTTGAAAATATGGTAATTTTACGGAAATTTTGTCAACCTCAATGTATCTTTTTGCAGGTCAGTTTAAGGATAGTGCTGTCACTGATTTGCTATTGAATCCATATGTGGCCCGGATGCAATTACATTTTTCTCCTGAGTTTTCTCCTAGGAGATTGTTTTACATCTTCTATTTAGAATAACTTTTCAGCGATTTACAATTTAAAAAAAAAATACCAAAAATAGGTGGAAAAGTGCTATCAAAACTATTTTAAGTTTTTTCTTGTTTGCTGTTTACACAAAATCAGAGCTCGGGTACACAAAATCAGATACTTTCCAGAAGAGAGGAAAACCTCAGGATCCTATTTAGGCTTCCCTCTCTTTTCTGCTGTCCCCCATCGCTGAGCATGGCTCCCCGGAAGATTAGCAACAAGGTATTGCCACTAATCAGATCGGGCCACGCAGCTCCTCTTCCTTGTACATGGCCGGCTGAGCCTGCCTGCGCATGCGCAGTAAGCCAGAGTTGCGGGCTTCGTGCTATTGCACATGAGCAGGCTCGTCAGGCTACAGTGCAGCCTATAATATGGAAGTGAAGCTTTGTGGCACTGATTCGAAGTGGGAGCTGCCGACAGGAGAAGGGAGCCTAAATCAGATCCTGAGGCTTGCATATGGGCCTCTGTTTCTTCATCACAGCAATGGAGAACAGATAAAGAGAGTGGGGGACAGACTCATGGAGAGTATCTGGGTCAGATGTCAGCTTCAATTGTGTATATTTAACTACTTTTTCTTTACTATGTTGCATTTTTTTCCTTTGTTAGCCTTTTTCAGTGCTGTAGAAAGGCATTGATCACTTACCTTAACAGATCCCATTCTTAAAGCAAATGAAGCACAGGTAATTAGCGCTTAGCCGCATGAGTAAAGTCTCCCAGGTAATGTTGAAACTGATTCATTGCAGACCTAATACAGGAAGTTTTGGGCAGTGATGAAGCAGAGAAGTTGCTCTGAGAATTCGAGGGCTGTGTGCGCTGCTTCTGTGACTGCAGGTGGAGTTAATGACCCGTCTGGTCAACAACAGCAACTGTTTGCTGTAAAGTAGCCCAGGGAATAGCTAATTACTGTTTTTTTTTTACTGTTGGATCTGGCTTAGTGCAATAAATAAAAATTAAGCATATTTTTTCCTTTACAATTAGTGCTTTCTGTATGCCCAGTTTGCAATTTCAGTATTGTCTTTGGAATTTTATGCGCATTATAAAACCCAGTCACCTGCAGCAAGAATAATAAATGGTCTTTTTGTTCTGCTCTCCATATCATTCGGTGGTTTTGGAAAATAAGCATTGTAGGTTTGTCTGTGGTATTAAATGTTAAAAAATAAACTCAGACTTCCTCATTTACTCTTGTGCCTTTGATTATAATTCTTGCAGAATGTGCTAAAGAGGAAACTCACAGCTTGATTTATACATTTTCCTACCTTAGGCCATCTTCCTTGTGGCTCCGCTTCCATATGCAGCCTACCTCTTCTGTATATACCAATAAAGGAAGGTTAATGAGATGCTAATTATTTTAACCATGCATATTTTATGCTAATATTGTGCATCCTGCCAACATTTCCACATTGCATATTTTTGCATTAATATTAGCATACTATTTGCAAAAACTCAAAATTATTGGTTTCTAATTGCCGATTCCCCAATAAAGGGGATCAATGACATAAAAATCATTTTTCCTAATATTCAAATTTCATATAAATTATATGCAGTTCAAAATTGCAAAAATCAATTAATCCTTCGCACTCTCGCATGCAAATGTTCAAACAAATGCATTCACAGATTCACTCATCCAGGCACCACTGTTATCCCTACAGCTAAGTTAAAAGCTGGGGTCTTAGTTCACATAAGAATGCATTCTTATGCTTAGTCACCTACACTGCGCAGAAGTACCGAGGTAAACATAGTTGTCCTAACTCTGGCCCTGTAACATGCATAGTGCAGACATGCAAACAATTATTGCATCAAACCTATCTAGGGATTAGGAGCACACATCCTGGCGTCCTCTCCTTTTACAGATAGCGCATCTTACCAATCGCACACGGAGCTAACGTAATGTATCCATGCGCACAATGCACATACACCAGCATAAGCTGTGTGCATGCTGACAAAAAAAAACACATACAGGGGAAGGAGGGAGTGCACTGAATAAAACCCTGGCCACAGGCGTCAGTAACAAGAAAAAAATACATATATCCAGGCACATCGCCTCTAGTTAGGACATTATATAAGTTATTAAGGAAAGGGAGGTGCTGAATGGGGTGTGGCCAGAAAACAGCAAAAATCTATTAACCCTTCGCACTCTCGCATGCAAATGTTCAGACAAATGCATTCACAGATTCACTCATCCAGGCACCACTGTTATCCCTGCAGCTAAGTTAAAAGCCGGGGTCTTAGTTCACAGAAGAATGCATTCTTATGCTTAATTGGATCAGAATAACATCCTGTTGATTTGTATTGGTCTAAGTTTAAGGTGCATATAATTTACATGAAAGTTTAATGTTAGGAGAAATTATTTGCATCTCGTTGATCATCCTTTTTCAATATGCAGCAAACCCCTCTCCTAAGACCAGCTGCCTTCTCTGGCTCCCTGGCAATGACAAGTCCACTTTTACCTGTCTTCAGCAAGTCTCACTTTTTGGCCCCACAGTTCACTAGGCTCACTACTCCACTAGGCATTATCAACGAGATGCAAATAATTTTGGGTTGATACTGATTGTATGCACATTTCTATACAAATTTGCCCTGTGTTAGAAATCTCCAGCGTTTATCGTGAACACCCTTCCCATTGTTGATGATACCCTTTTCTAACATAGGCAATGATGATCCTTGTCCCATTTTAAAGATGAACTTTAAATTTTAACGTGTAAGACCTACAGGCATTTTGTGCTAATTAGATGCTGATAATACCATTTCTATTGCACTCTTACACACTGTGAAGCCTGCAGACACCCCGTGCTCAATATTGGATACAGTGACCATCACAAAAAAACATACTTTGGAGTCAGGGCTTAGTTCATACACAATTAATATTTAATTTTGAAGATTTTTTTGTTCCACTGGCAGCACAGAATTTCAAATTTTTGCTCACATGACTGATTTGCCTTGATCACTTCTGGGTTTGTAGTAAAGGAAGGATACTGCTGCACTCCACCGTAGAGACAGAGCTGGACCTGGGGCAGTCCAACCCAGCCAAATGAAGATATGAAGAGAGCTCAATGTCTCCAAGAAAGATTTATTAGGGAATTATTCCAACTCAGCAACTATAACACATTGCTGACATGTTTTGGACCAGAGCTGGTTCCTAATCATAGGCGATGATTAAGGACCGGCTCTGGTCCAAAACATGTCAGCAATGTGTTATAGTTTCTGAGTTGAGATAAGTCCCTAATACAACTTTTTTGGAGACATTGAGCGGTCCCTCACTTCATATCTCCACTTCTGGGTTTGTTTATACTTTAAACAGCCTGGTGACTACTGGGTAGCTTGCAAATTCATTAAAAAATCTGCATCTTCATCAATATTGTTTCAAATTTCCCCAAATTCAAGATATCCCAACTCTGCTGGTCCATGGTTTGAGGATAAAGCCCTCGTTTCTTCCCACTTACATAGTTTGGTTGAAAAAAGATATCTGTCCATCAAGTCTAAACAAGTATAAAAACAAAAAAAATAGATAAAGTATTATTTAGCTATCTATCTATAAATCGTGCAGGGGGGTGATAGGCACAAACCAAATTTAATGCAATTTTATGCAATGTATGCATGCAGCACTGGAGTGCCCAGATCTCTACAAAAAATGTTTAAGTACTACAAAGGACCGCAGCACACAACAGGAAAAACAAAAAAACAACACAGGCTCTTGGTCATGCTTTACAGCATTAGTAGAAGCACTCTCGCTTACTGATTGGGCCAAAATGGGGCCAATACTGTGATTTTCACTCTAAGCATGCAAAAAAATTCTAGTTCCATCCATATATGGGTACAATGCCAAAAGCCCAGGAGTCAAATAAATGGAAGTGAAAATTAAATTAAAAACACCTCACCTTCCAGCTAGCTACTGACTGAGCTCTCTGGATATTACTTGCTATGACTGTGCTAGGGGTGGGTGTGGTTACGCACACAGGGGATTGTACAAATAACACAGGGAGTGAGCAGCAAAACAGCAAAACCCATATATGATATATATCTTCTTACTTCATAGGGAAGGACAACCAAATATAAAATAATGCATTTCAAGGGGGTTGAACCCACTTCATCAGGTATCAGTACCATGGGACTGCATTGATTAGGATAACTGACAAGTTGAGGATTATGTTAGCTGCTGCCACAACTATTTTCTTTATTGTCAATTGTATCTAGTGGTATTGAAAATGTACTGCTTTAATGCTATAAAATTAGGTCATCTCTACAGAAGTTTGTTCCTGTGTGTTTTTTTTAATAGTGATACTTATTATCTTACCTTTTTTGTTCATTTGCCTTTACAGATCAAAAATAGACACCATGAACAGGGGATTGCTACACAAAAACAACCCTTTAATACCCACAAAATAATACAATTTATTTCAGTTTTTATGATTCGAGTAAGCCAAGCTGAAAGTGCAGTAGATTTTTAGGAGTCTTATCTACAATAATATTTATAGCAGTGAAATCAACAGTGCAAAAAAAATACAGTGACACTTCACTGACTTTACTCTATGGGGAACAGATGTGGCAATGGTGACCAAACAGGATGTCATGCAAGCTTTCCTTTGACTTGGTCAGCATCCATCATCAACCTTCATGGATTTATGGATTTAAAGATAGCACACTGACTATTTATTTCCAGCAAAATACTATTGATTTTCTTCTCACCAGTGAAAACTGGAGAAATACACTGTAAATAATACAACATTAGGGTTCCTTAGGACAATGGAGAAGAATTGTTGAGACATTTTAAAATTCAAATATCCACATAAGAAATATTTTCACGTAATATATACTTTCTGAAAGTGATTACATTATTATCATCGCTTACATTTTGTCCATTCATGCTGTTCATACTGCTAACTGTTTCTGAGAAAACATTGATCAGTCAATATTAACAAGCATTTGGTCTTTTATTGAGTGGCCTATTTGTACAGAGTTTATATTGCCAATTTGGGTTATGTGATCATTGTTAAAGTTTAAATAGTAATAACAGATTTACAAATATGGTATCTTGTCTTGAGAGTGTATAGAATCTTATGAAAGTGGTTCAGTAGACAAAATATTTGAAAATTATGCCAAGGATAATATAGTGATGACTACCATATGCAATTGGAATAATTGTGGGGGAGTGCTCCCTTTACCCACAAAGATGCTGTTGGGGAAAGCTTCAGGGATACTTGAGGACTGACCTCTGTGATTGCAGAGGAGGAGGTGCCCCAAAAATAAAAAAGGTGACAGGACTACTATAAAAGTAATAAAATTACTTATTTAAAAGACATCCTGTAGGTTCTCCTGGCTTTGCTTATCCTGTAAGACACTGTTGTTATTGATCTGATGAAGCAGACTGTTATCTGCGAAATGCATGATCTCATTAGTGTCTGAATTGTAATCATTTTCTATTTTCCTCACTCAGGCTTTGTACTTTACAGAGTTCAGCTATAGAGATGGCCCGAACCTCCGATTTTCGGTTCACAAACCCTCGCCAAACGTTCGATTTGAGAGAACTTTCGCAAACCGCAATAGACTGCAATGGGGAGGCGAACTTTGAAGACTAGAAACACTTATGCTGGCCACAAAAGTGATGTAAAAGTTGTTTCAAGGGGTCTAACACCTGGAGGGGGGCATGGCGGAGTGGGATAGATGGCAAAAGTCACGGGGAAAAATCTGGATTTGACACAAAGCAGCGTTTTAAGGGCCTAAATCACATTGAATGCTAAATTGCAGGCCTAAAGTTCTTTAACATCTTGCATGTGTATACATCAATCAGGGAGTATAATTGGAGTACTGCTTCACACTGACACACCCTACTCACTGTGTAATGCACCGCAAACAGCTGTTTTTGTTGTGACGGCCGTGCTGGACTGGTGCGCACCATGGCTCAGCTCACGTAGGTAGGTAGGTGCACTGAAGTGAACAACAGCAGGTAGGTACAGTATATGCAGTGATGGGTATTACAATGTGCACCTGTCACACAGGTACCAGACAGGCACAGTGACACTGCATGCGCTCAGCTCACGTAGGTAGGTGGGTGCACTGTGAACAACAGGCAGGTAGGTATATGCAGTGGTGGGTATTACAATGTGCACCTGTCACACACTGACAGGTACCGGACAGATACAGTGACACTGCATGCGCTCAGCTCATGTAGGTAGGTGGGTGCACTGTGAACAGCAGGTATGTATATGCAGTGATGGGTATTACAATGTGCACCTGTCACACACAATGTGCAGTGGCACACACAGTAGGAATTACCAAGGCTGTCTATGCAACACAGGTATCAGTGGGACACACACACACACACAAAAAAAATAGATCACAAGAACAAGATCAGTTCTCAAAAGAGTTGTTGAGGGGTGCTTTTTTATCAATAAGAATCAGCAAGGAGCAAGCTAACAAGCCTACAAGAGCCTAACTAATATTTCCCTATGAGAGTCTGCAGCAGCTTTTCCTTCTCTAATTACTGCAGCAACACGAGTGAGTAAAATGTCTGATGCTGCCTGCCTTTTATAAGGAGGGAGTGGCCCCAGGAGGGAGTGTAGCCTGATTGGCTACAATTTGCCTGCTGACTGTGATGTAGAGGGTCTAAGTTGACCCTCATGATGCACTATGGGGGCGAATTGTACTTCCAGTGAAGTTCGCGGTTCTCTGCGATCGTGAACCCCGGAAGTTTGCCAGGAACCGTTCACCGGCGAACCGTTTGGGCCATCTCTATTCAGCTATTTTATTACTTTTATATTGTTCTTGTCACCTTTTTATTTTGAGGGTGCCTCCTCCTCTCAGTTACAATTCTTATAGCCCCTCAACATTGTGTGTGTGTGTGTGTGTGTGTGTGTGTGTGTGTGTGTGTGTGTGTGTGTGTGTGTGTGTGTGTGTGTGTGTGTGTGTGTGTGTGTGTGTGTGTGTGTGAGTGTGTGTGTGTGTGTGTGTGTGTGTGTGTGTTTAGATATTTTAGTTCTTTTAAACTTTAAATACTAATTTTCTGGAGCGCCAAGAGCCCAAGAACCCGTGTGAGTTAGGATTTCCTGTCTTGCGATTATACTGTGGTTGTTGGTCTTGCAACCCTTATTTGTGAGCATCATTCATACTAAGCTCAGACGAATGACATTGCCTTGGCATACTACACACCATAAGGAACTCCCAGTGTCTCTGTTTTTTTTCTTCCAAGTCCACTCCTGAAGGTCTTTCAGGAGTACTATACAACCCCTTACTGCCCTCTGCATTACTTTACAGCCATGTTTTTTTCAGTGACAACAATAAAAATGAATAGACATGAAGTGGTGCATTTTATGACATAAGTGCAAGGGTGGCAATATTTTTGGCCATGGCTATATCTTTACAAGTTTGGTCTAGAGACTGGAGGTGGTGCAAATAATGAATGCAGGCAGCCCTTGATGCAGAAGGTGTTTGGTCAGATTGGCTGTTAACTGTTGAACATTTGAATTTTAAAGGGGACCATCTGTTTGGAGGATGGACTACTCTGTGTTTGGAATTTTTTTGCTGAGAACTTCAACCATGTATAGTGTGTAACTAGTCTGTTTCATTCTCGTATAACTGGTTTCTTAAGTGGGAGAATTCCTTCCTTATGGATATATAACCTATTTGGTAAATAAAAGAAATGTATGTCTTCCTATTGGAAAATCTTTATGTTTTAAGCTTGAATACTGTTTGCTGGAGAGTATAGCTCACTAACATTTTAAGTAACCAAACTAACTAACTAACTAACTAACTAACTAACTAACTAACTAACTATGATTAATGAAATTTGTGTATTTTTATATAGGCTGTCTTATTTGTAAATTTTTTTACAAACTTAATGTGAACTGTTTTTAAAAATCTGTGATTGCCTTACCTTTTTGTTAGTGATCTGTTAATATACTGTATGTGTTAGAAGCGGAAACTCACCTGTAAAGCTGTATTCTAGAGGTTTTCGTTAACCCTGCATAAAATCTAAATAAAAACAGAATACAATGATATGTAAACTATGTACATTCTATGTTTAATTGAAAATAATAGAAAAAAAACACCTCTTCATTTAACAAAGAAGGAGGTGATAGAGTTCAATTGCTGTAGTTTTGAAAGTGAAATGTTATTTTTTGGTTTGACTGATATTGTACTTCAGCTGGGTCACCTAATTAATAGTTCAGATTCTCCTCTGTCAAAAAAAATTAAAATACATTAATCTAAAATGTTAAAATATTTTTCCCAATGTAAAATGCACCATAAATAACCTCCTTCCTGTGTTGCTGTCACTTAGAGTAGACAGTAAAAATCTGACAGGTCTTATGTGATGCCCTGTTGCCATTGAGATGCAAAGCAGGATTCGGTGATGCAGTGAGTTTGAAGCCTCCCTCTTTCCACCCTCTCATGACTCTGCAGGGAAGGAGGGAGGGAGAAATTTAAGGAATACTGCTCACTGTGCACAGCATGCAGCCCGGGCTGCGCAAAGTTTGCCCAGCAATGGTCTATGTAAAAGATGCTGACCACCCTAACTACTTGTTTGCACTCTATTTTGATAGTTGGATTGAGCAACTGAGGTTCAGTAACTGCTTTTTTCAAACACAAAAATACAGGAGAATCTCCCAAAGGGCCCTTTTCCACTAGCAATCGCTAGCGTTCGCGCTAAACGCTACCGATTGCCATTCAGCAAAAGTTAAACATTTCCAGGCGATTTCCCAACATTTGCATATGCACTGCATAGCAAAATCGCAGCAATAATCGCTCCATGACGCGATCGCGATTAAGTAAAAAAAGAATCGTGGTAGTGGAAATGACCTACCGCGATTCCTATGTTAAAAAGCAAACCGTAGCGATTTGAAGATCACTAGCGGTTTGCGATTTTGCGATTCAGCAAACGCTCTAGTGGAAAACGGCCCAAAAGGAGATGGACTTATCCAAAACCCGTCAGATCTATCACATATTCACTACTATTGTAAGTGGTAGTAACATAGGAAAAAGGTAATTTATAGCACATTTTACCGTGGGAGAAATCTACATCTTATATGTATGAATTTTAAATTATAATTATTTTTTTTATAATAGTTGTCCTTTAAAACCTCTACTAGTCTCTAGCAACTTAAAATCCATACTGAGCTGAATGACCTTCTGCCTATGATTTATGTTACATAAAAGGTGCAGCTGTGTGTAAGGAGACTTAGGGCCCAACTGCAGCACTGTCCGGACTCCATGAAACAGACAGTTTGATTTTATGCTCTAATAGAGGAGTCTGTATAGAGACCAGTCTCTGTACTACACCATTTTAATAGTATAGAATAAAAGATACCATTCTTTTAATTTTGCATGTACTAATAGGGCTTGTCCTGTCTAGGACAAACTGTATGGTAAATTTTTCGCTGGTACCCCTTCGGAAAGTGTAAATTTCAAAGTACCAAAAAGTAGATGAAAAAGCACAAACTGAATATCTTCTTGCTGGCTGGCGACTTAAAAGGCATTTTATTAATAATAATGTGAAAATATTTCCCAGGAAAAAACGTAGGAAAGAAAGTAAATTGTATCAGGCCCTTAATATCTTATCTTTCATATACATCACATAGCTTGATTACTTTTGTTCACGACTTTTATTCAAGTTTAAATTACAAAATGGTAAGTCTAGCATAGATTTATTCTCTTACTGAAAACTGTGTTACACTTTTAGCTTTCCTATGCTTATTACTATTTCACATCTATTGTTATAACCACTTGAGGACCAGAGGTTTATACCCCTCTAGTGACCAGGCCATTTTTTTACATTCCGCACTTCACAATTTTAACATTTTTTTGCTTGGTCATACAACTTAGCAACCAAATGAATTTTACTTCCTTTTCTTCTCACAAATAGAGCTTTGCTTTGGTGCTATTTGATTGCTGCTGCTATTTTTTAGTTATTTTTTAACTAATAAAAAATACAAATTAAAAAAAAAATACATACAGATAAGTTAATTGGCTTCCCCCCTTAATTGGCCCTAGACTAAGATGCATACACTACACTATACATACATAGGCATCTGCCTGTGGTAGGGATTAGATTGTGACCCCTCTGAGGGACAGTTAAGTGACAAGCCTATACTCTGTACAGCATTGCGTAAGATGGCAGCGCTATATAAACATTTAAATTCATTATCCTAAAAAATAAAAAAAAAATGGCCTGCCAGCGCTGCTCAGCCGCTGGCAGGCTGATTGCTGGGGCTGGCCGTCTACAATGACGGGAGCTCGTGCTTGTGTGAGCTCCCATCAAATCTTGCTCCTTGCGAGATGATGCCATATGGCGGTGCTGAGGAGCAACAAAGTCACTCTGCGTCCCCCAATCTGTGTAAGGCTATAACAGAGAGGGGAAACATGGGCATGCACACTTTATTACTATTACACATGTATTGCTATACACATGGGCATGCACGCTTTACGTGTTTACAGAGTTATGGAGATTCATTGATTGCATTAGCCTAGGCATTCTTTCCTAATTTTAGTACATATAAGTGACAAGGTAGTATGCCTTAGCTCTAAAGAAAGCCTTGCAGGTGAATGTAGCCCATGAATCTTTCTAAATACCATTGAAGACTATAAAAGCTGAAATCCTGTCAATAGCAGGTTGGGTAATTTCAACTTTTGAGATCTACTTTAACTGGTTACATTTCCTTCAATCTATAAATTAGGCTGCAGCATTTGGGGAATTAGCAGACCAGACACAAGACTAAGGATGACAAGAATAACAGTAGACTAAATTGATATAAATGAAATTACGGGCTGGCACACCACTTAAAAGCAGCTTTAAATCCTTTGTGACATCTAAAAGATGACAAACAAGGTCTTACACAAAGCCATCTGTCCTCATTACCCTTAATACTAAGCTTTGTGTAGGACATGAATGAGGAAAGGGCTTGTATACCTTCCATCAACCAAAACACATTTTGTAAGGAGTAGAATGCAATAAACATTTCCTGTGTTAAACAAGGCAAGGACAGCCGTATTATTTAATATTTATATAAATGAGATTCGGGGGAATTGAACAGGCGCTGTGTATATAGAAAGAAAGCTGAAGCTGATGGAAGATTTAATCTTTCTAATGACACTTGATGTGATCATTACATGGTAAATAAGTTGGGTTAATGTCAGAATAAGGAGCCTGTCAACTACTCTGATCATAGATTGATCTGTCAAGTTGCTCCATTAAAGATTATTCAAAAGTGCTATAAATAAATGGACCTTTTACAAATGGTTATATTTTATTGGCCCTGTGTATTGTCATGGATACCGAGAACACTTCAAAATCACAACGCATCTGTAGTTGTATCTCACCAATATAGACATTTACTTTGCCAGCTGTTCCTTTTAGCGGGTCTTATGCTTTTTTCTCTAAATAGGCCACGTTTTTAGGTGGTCTGTATCTCAGATTCTTGCTTCAGACTGGCACTTTCCAACTATTTGTAGCAAAATTACAGCCTCCTTTAACCAGGATACTAAATAACAAAAACATTGTTAACTGTTTATATTGTGTATGTGTGTGTGTTTCTGTGTGTGTATTAATAGCAGCATGTCGTAGGCCAATAGGGATGCTCAGTTGGAAATTCAAATAAGTCATGTTAGTGCTCTGGAGCGGATCAGAATTTTCCTTTGGGGCTTCATTTAATTTCCAGGAAATTACTCTCATTAGTCCAGATAAGTGCACCAAAGGAAAGTCATATGGTTCTTCATATGTTTACACATGCAAACCAGGTCAGTAATGCTTCTGCTCATTTTCAGGGCTCAGTACAGGTGTTACAAGTGGCATCAACTTTGCTAGAAGCCACATTATACAATACGCCCAGACAAGAGGACCAGTGAGCAGACCTAGAGGTGTGTTGTAACTGTCTGTTCTTGTGTAACTCTTCTTACAGATCTGGCTGCAAGCATCTAATTGTTGCACTCTGCTAATTGGAACATATCTGGCTTCATTTATTCACCTTCATTGTTACACTCTGCATTCTTCTGAATTGATTGTTATGAATCTAGCTTTCTTCATGTATTTACCCTCATTTTTACACTCTGCATTCTACTGTTTTATTTGGTATGGACTTATAATTGTTGGCCACTTCCTGTTTTCATACTCTGATGTTACCATTTGCTTATGCTTAGTTGATTAGTCACAATTTGTATGACTTTTGCCTGGTCCTGCCTCTCTAATGCTGGGCAAACACGGGTCGATGCGCCCTTATCAATCGAGCCGCTGATGGCTCGATTGATGATTTCCGACAGCTCCGATGACCCACCGGATAGATTCCCCGCTCGATCCCCGCAGATGGACAAAAGCAGGGAATCGAGCGGAAGATAAGGAAGCGCCCACGGGGACGAGCGGTATTCCCAGCATTAGGTTGGTCTCTGCTCTCCTCACACCTGAATGCAGTCTGCTATTTAACAACAGTGCACCTGGTTCTACTGTGTATAACTAGGTAATTTGGTCTGCAGTGCATTCATTTAAAGCACATATATATATATGTGTATATGTTATGGCCAGAACCCGAAGTCTGGCCACTTCGGGTTCTGGCCGGTCAGCATGCGAAGTGGCCGGCTCATGCGGCCAATGTGAGAAACGGGCTTCAGTTTCGGACTTTGGCCGGCCAGAACGCGTTGTGACTTCACGTGGCCGGCCAAGTCCCGAAGTCCAACTCACCGCCGCCAGGAAGCCCCGCTCACCTCATCCCCTGCTGTGGCTGCCGCTAAGTATTCAGACCTCCGATCAGGGCGACCATACCAGGGAGGCAGAGAGAGGCATAGCAGCTGCCAGCTCACGCGAGACCTGCTGGACCCGAACACTTCAATGCAGAAGTGACGTCATTGAACACTTCTGCATATGAAGTGTATGGGTCCGGGCGGGTAGCGTGCGCACTGCTCTGCCTTTCTCCGCCTGGTGGTCGCCCTGATCGGAGGTCTGAGTACTTAGCGGCAGCAGGGCATGAGGTGAGCGGGGCTTCCTGGCGGCGCCTCCAGCAAAGCTCCCCCAGCCCAGCAAAGCTCCCCCAGCCCAGCAAAGCGCCCCCAGCTATGCAAAGCCACCCCCCCCCAACCATGCAAAGCATTTCCAGCCACGACCAGCCCAGCAAAGACCCCCCCCCAGCCATGCACAGCCCCCCAGCAAAGCACCCACCACAGCCATGCACAGCCCCCCCAGCAAAGACCCCCAAGCCATGCGCAGAACACCCACAGCCATGCACAGCCCCCTAGCAAAGACCCCCCCCCAGCAATGCGCAGAACACCCACAGCCATGCACAGCCCCCTAGCAGAGCACCCACAGCCATACACAGCCCCCCAGCAAAGCACCCACCACAGCCATGCACAGCCCCCCAGCAAAGACCCCCCCCAGCCATGTGCAGAACACCCAAAGCCATGCACAACCCCCTAGCAGAGCACCCACAGCCATACACAGCCCCCCAGCAAAGCACCCACCACAGCCATGCACAGCCCCCCAGCAAAGACCCCCCAGCCATGCGCAGAACACCCACAGCCATGCACAGCCCCCTAGCAGAGCACCCACAGCCATACACAGCCCCCCAGCAGAGCACGCACAGCCCCCCAGCATAGACCCCCCCCCAGCCATGCACAGTCCCCCACAAAGCACCCACAGCCATACACAGCCCCCAGCAGAGCACCCACAGCCCTGCACAGCCCACCAGCAAAGCACCCCCAGCCATGCACAGCCCACCAGCAAAGCACCCCTAGCCATGCACAGCCCCCCAGCAAAGCACCCCCAGCCATGCACAGCCCACAGCAAAGCACCCACAGCCATGCATTCCCCCTCATCTGTGACTAATCACCACTGTAATTTGATCTCTCCCCTGTGTCACCTGACTTCCACAGCAGAGCAGGTAATTTAAAAGCACAGGATGTTAACAATGTCTTCTCCCAAGAAAGCAGGATGTAGACACACTGCAGATTTATTGCAGGATTTGTATCAGCTGTAATTAAGAAATGCTTTTCTTTAAAAAAAAAAAAAAAGATTAGTATGCTGTATCTTTCAGAGCAGAGCGGAAGTGCCATTCATGGTGCTGAACAGGACCCGGGATGTTCTGGAATTTGTGCGTTTTGGACTTTGGCCGACTGACTTTGGCCGTGTCTAGAACTGGCCGGCCAATGTCAGAAATTCCCAGCATTTTGGACTTTGGCCGACGTAAAATCGGCCAGTTCTAGAAACGGCCGGCCAATTCTAGAATTGACCGATTTCTGGTTTTGGCCGTAACATATATATGTAACCAGAATTAGACCAGAATTGAGAAGTGAACAGAAGGAAACTTGCAACAGACTCTGCCCATCTGAAAGACGGTGTATCTATCACTTTTAATTCTCTCACAATAATGTTTTATCTCCTCTTAAAATTCAGCCTGCTTTTTCCATTTATCAAATCTATGAACACTGTTCAGTCTCTCACTGACAGCAGCTCTCTTCACATTTCCCCATCACTTTTATTCACTTCTCAGCTTGCTTCTTATGAGGTTTTCCTATTTCTAAAACCACTGTCTCCTCCTTTTGGTATCTCCATTCAGAAATCTAAAGTTTTCAAGTTTTCGTGCTCTGTACCTCCTAGACCCAAGCAATTTTTTTCAGAGCTTTCAATCATTTTTCTCATAATTGGGGATTAATTCAACATGGTACATTGGTAAGATTTTCAAAATGTTTCAATTAGAAAAATTGATTGTAATTCTTGACTTGAAAAGAAATTGTATGGTGTGTGTGGCCACCTTAAGAGATGAAAAATGTTGCTTAAGTAAATGCCTAACCAAATGAAATGTGGAGTTCTAATGTAAAGTTTAATTTGTAGAGGTTTTTTTTGTAAAATATTATTCTGTATTTATGTATAAAACATTTTCCACAGCACTTCATACAGTCAATTACCACATAACCAGTGGTGCTCAAATACCCCTTTTTAAAATTCGAGTTTGGTCGAATTCGAATAGTAAATTATTCGAGGTCAGTCGAATATTCGAGTCGAATAATTTTTACTATTCGATTCGACCTCGGACTTCGAGCTCACTATTCGAGTCGGTATTCGAGCTCATTATTCGATCTGACTATTCGAATTGGCCTTAAATAGCTTCATCTTCTTCATCTTCTTCATCTTCTTCTTCTTCATCTTCTTCTGCATCTTCTTCATCTTCTTCTTCTTCTTCTTCTTCATCTTCTTCTTCTTCTCCTTCTTCTTCTTCTTCTTCTTCATCTTCTTCTTCTTCATCTTCTTCATCTTCTTCTTCATTTTCTTCTTCTTCATCTTCTTCTTCTTCTCCTTCTTCTTCTTCTTCTTCATCTTCTTCTTCTTCATCTTCTTCTTCTTCATCTTCTTCTATATCGTCTTCTTCTTCACTTATTTCTCTTTTCAATTTTTTTTTTTTACAGAAATGCAGCTATTTTTGAGCGTAACAAATAGCTGGTGGCGCACGCATGTTGGAAGTGCCATTGTATGTGCTCCCTGGCAGTGGAAACACACAGACAGCAGGAGGTAAATTCAGCAGCAGGAGGAGGAGGATGAGTGTGTGGCAGCAGGCAGTCAATGAGGCAGGCAGCGTGACATAATAGCCCTGGTACCTAGCGGTGATACCAGGGCTGTAAATAAACACAACAAGAGGTCCCAGACAGCAGTCGTGCAGCCCACATCGTGTCCAATACACAACTGGGACAACACAGTTTTCAACCCGGGCACCTCAGAAAAATTAAACCTTTTTTTTTTTTTTTATGGTTTTTTGGTTTTGTTTGTACAACCAATTACACAGATATATAGCTATTGTTTGACGTAATAGCTGGTGGCAGAGTGGCAGCAGAATGTAATTCTGTGTACCCTGGCAGTGGGAAACACAGACCGACAGCAGCAGCAGCAGGAGGAATGGAGGAGTAATGTGAGCAGCTATTGTTTGACGTAATAGCTGGTGGCAGAGTGGCAGCAGAAGGTAATTCTGTGTACCCTGGCAGTGGGAAACACAGACAGACAGCAGCAGCAGGAGGAATGGAGGAGTAGTGTGAGTGTGGCAGCAGGCAGGCAGCGTGACATAATAGCCCTGGTACCTAGCGGTGATACCAGGGCTGTAAATAAACACAACAGGAGGTCCCAGACAGCGGTCGTGCAGCCCACATCGTGTCTAATACACAACTGGGACAACACAGTTTTCAACCCGGGCACCTCAGAAAAATTAAACCTTTTTTTTTTTTAATGGTTTTTTGGTTTTGTTTGTACAACCAATTACACAGATATATAGCTATTGTTTGACGTAATAGCTGGTGGCAGAGTGGCAGCAGAATGTAATTCTGTGTACCCTGGCAGTGGGAAACACAGACCGACAGCAGCAGCAGCAGAAGGAATGGAGGAGTAATGTGAGCAGCTATTGTTTGACGTAATAGCTGGTGGCAGAGTGGCAGCAGAAGGTAATTCTGTGTACCCTGGCAGTGGGAAACACAGACAGACAGCAGCAGCAGGAGGAATGGAGGAGTAGTGTGAGTGTGGCAGCAGGCAGGCAGCGTGACATAATAGCCCTGGTACCTAGCGGTGATACCAGGGCTGTAAATAAACACAACAAGAGGTCCCAGACAGCGGTCGTGCAGCCCACATCGTGTCCAATACACAACTGGGACAACACAGTTTTCAACCCGGGCACCTCAGAAAAATTAAACCTTTTTTTTTATTTTTTTTTTTATGTTTTTTTGGTTTTGTTTGTACAACCAATTACACAGATATATAGCTATTGTTTGACGTAATAGCTAGTGGCAGAGTGGCAGCAGAATGTAATTCTGTGTACCCTGGCAGTGGGAAACACAGACCGACAGCAGCAGCAGGAGGAATGGAGGAGTAATGTGAGCAGCTATTGTTTGACGTAATAGCTGGTGGCAGAGTGGCAGCAGAAGGTAATTCTGTGTACCCTGGCAGTGGGAAACACAGACAGACAGCAGCAGCAGGAGGAATGGAGGAGTAGTGTGAGTGTGGCAGCAGGCAGGCAGCGTGACATAATAGCCCTGGTACCTAGCGGTGATACCAGGGCTGTAAATAAACACAACAGGAGGTCCCAGACAGCGGTCGTGCAGCCCACATCGTGTCCAATACACAACTGGGACAACACAGTTTTCAACCCGGGCACCTCAGAAAAATTAAACCTTTTCTTTTTTTATGGTTTTTTGGTTTTGTTTGTACAACCAATTACACAGATATATAGCTATTGTTTGACGTAATAGCTGGTGGCAGAGTGGCAGCAGAATGTAATTCTGTGTACCCTGGCAGTGGGAAACACAGACCGACAGCAGCAGCAGCAGGAGGAATGGAGGAGTAATGTAAGCAGCTATTGTTTGACGTAATAGCTGGTGGCAGAGTGGCAGCAGAAGGTAATTCTGTGTACCCTGGCAGTGGGAAACACAGACAGACAGCAGCAGCAGGAGGAATGGAGGAGTAGTGTGAGTGTGGCAGCAGGCAGGCAGCGTGACATAATAGCCCTGGTACCTAGCGGTGATACCAGGGCTGTAAATAAACACAACAGGAGGTCCCAGACAGCGGTCGTGCAGCCCACATCGTGTCCAATACACAACTGGGACAACACAGTTTTCAACCCGGGCACCTCAGAAAAATTAAACCTTTTTTTTTTTTTTATGGTTTTTTGGTTTTGTTTGTACAACCAATTACACAGATATATAGCTATTGTTTGACGTAATAGCTGGTGGCAGAGTGGCAGCAGAATGTAATTCTGTGTACCCTGGCAGTGGGAAACACAGACAGACAGCAGAAGGGCAGTACACAGCAGCCCACTGTAGGTGTAAAATGTGTGGCTGCAGGCGACGTAATAGTCAAACTGAACCAGGCTGGCTTAGTGAGCAGGAGCCAGGAGGTGGTAAAGGGTGGTAAGGCACATTAACAATGGTTCTTAGCCAGTTCATGTCCCCCTCTCGCCGACAACAGGGGCCAGGAACTCGCCTTCCACCCACGCCTGGTTCATCTTGAGAAACGTCAGTCTGTCCACAGACTTGTGAGACAGACGTGAGCGTTTCTCGGTGACCACGCCACCAGCTGCACTGAAGCAGCGCTCGGACAGCACGCTGGAAGGGGGGCAGGACAGCACTTCCAGGGCGTACTGCGCCAGCTCGCTCCAGATCTCCAGGCGCTTGACCCAATACTCCATGGGATCAACAGGGGCATCGCTGTCAAGCCCGCTGTAGGACCCCATGTAGTCAGCCACCATGCGGGTCAGGCGCTGGCTGTGACCGGAAGAGGATGCTGCTGCATCATGCACCTCCTCTCTAGTCACTGCTGCCGGAGCCTCTACAGTCCTGTAGAGCTTGTGGCTGAGAGACAGCAGGTCTGTGGGGCGCTTGCTGCTGGATGCAAGCACCTGCTGCTGCCTCTGTGCTGGCTGCTGGACAGTGGGGATGGAAGGCTGGGGGAAGGCTTCCTCCAAGCGCTCAACAAGGGCCTGCTGCAAGCTCCTTATTTGTTGCGCTGGGTCTCCTCCTGCAGGCGGCAGGAACTGGCTCAACTTCCCCTTGAGGCGTGGGTCCAACATCATGCTGATCCAGATGTCCTCCCTCTGCTTCATCTGGATCACCCTGGGGTCCTTGCGCAGGCACGCCAGCATGTGCGCTGCCATTGGGAAGAGGCGGGCCACGTGTGCTGGCACATCGATGGCAGTGCTGTCCTCATCCTCCTCCTCTGCCGCCTCATCCTCTCTCCACCCCCGCACCAACTCAGCTGCGCTGTGCTGATCCCCCTCATCAGCAGCAAGGTCAGGGACCTCCACCAAGTCCTCCTCCTCCTCCCCCTCAGAGGTGGACTGTGCAGCTGCTTGCCGCTCCTGCTGGTCCAAGGCTGCCGCTCCCTGTTCCAGCAAAGCATCGAGGGCCCTGTTCAGCAGACAAACCAGGGGCACCCACTCGCAGACCATAGCATGGTCCCTGCTCACCATGTTAGTGGCCTGCAGAAAGGGAGCCAGCACTAAGCACACCTGCTGCATGTGCCTCCAGTCATCATCGGGGACGATGGACGGGATGTTGCTGGTCTTGTCCCTTCTCCGAGCGGCGGAAACAGTGGCCAGGGCAAGGTACTGGTTGACAGCGTGCTTCTGTTCAACCAGACGCTCCAACATCGCCAGGGTGGAGTTCCAGCGAGTCGGAACGTCAAGGATCAGCCGATGGCGTGGCAGCTCCAGCTCCTTTTGCACGTCTTCCAGGCTCGCACAGGCTGCAGCCGAGCACCGGAAGTGACGCACAACGTTCCTTGCCGTTTCCAGCAGTTCGCCCATCCCCTGGTAGGTGCGCAAGAACTTTTGCACCACCAGGTTCAGCACGTGGGCAAGACAGGGGATGTGGGTCAGGTTTCCCCTGTCTATTGCGGCAACCAGATTGGCCCCATTGTCGGCCACCACCTCTCCGACTCTGAGGCCTCTGGGGGTCAGCCAAATCCTCTCCTGCTCCTGGAGTTTGGCCAACACATGGGTTGCCGTCAGCTTGGTCTTCCCAAGGCTGACCAAGTGCAGCAGCGCTTGGCAGTGGCGGGCCTTCACGCTGCTGCTGAGGCGGGGGGTTTGGCCAGGTGTGCCGGAGGATGGCAGAGGATCGGAGGAACCTGCTGCAGTTCCCCTGACCCTGCGGGGGGGGGGGGGGGCACCACCCACTGTGTTGCTGCTGCTGTGCCCGCTGCTGCTCTCCCATCCTCACCCCCTTCCACCAAGCTGACCCAGTGGACAGTGAAGGACAGGTAGCGGCCTGTCCCGAAGCGGCTGCTCCAGGAGTCCATGGTGACGTGGACCCTTTCACCAACCGCGTGCTCCAGCCCTCGCTCCACATTGGCCATCACAAAGCGGTGCAGTGCAGGAATGGCCTTGCGGGCGAAGAAGTGTCTGCTGGGGAGCTGCCAGTCTGGGGCTGCGCAAGCAAGCAGCGCACGCATGTCGCTCCCCTCCTGCACAAGCGTGTACGGCAGGAGTTGGGAGCACATGGCCCGTGCCAGCAAGCCGTTCAACTGCCGCACGCGACGGCTGCTGGGAGGCAGAGCCCTAACCACCCCCTGGAAGGACTCGCTCAAAAGGCTCTGGCGTGGCCTTTTACTGGCACGGGAATCAGCAGACACAGCAGAGGAGGCCACTGAGGACTGGCTGCCAGAACAGGCCTCAGTGTTGGCGGCAGGAGTTGCAGAGGGGGGAGGAGCAGTGCGTTTCCGCACTCCTGCTGGTGCTGCTGGAGGAGCAGGAGGGCGGGTGGCTGCTGTTGCTGCTGCTGCTGCTGCTGAAGGCTGTGCAGTGATGGGTGTGGTGCCACTGCCAGCACCAGATGCCTTCAGCCTCTGGAACTCCTTATGCTGGTGGAAATGTTTCGCAGCAAGGTGGTTGATGAGCGAGCTGGTGCTGAACTTTAAGGGGTCTGCACCTCTGCTCAACTTCCGCTGACAGTGGTTGCAAGTGGCATACTTGCTGTACACTGTGGGCATGGTGAAAAAACGCCAGATTGGTGACAAAAACGACCCCCTACGGCATGGAACCGCTGCTGCCTGTCTCCCTGTGGTGGTTGGAGGGGGGGGCTTGGGTGCGGCTGGTGGTGGTACTGGCAGATGCTGCTGCTGCTGCTGCTGAGCCTGAGACACCAGCAGGCTGTGGGACCTGCCTACTGCTGCCAATGCTTGCAATGATGCACCTCCTTGCAAGGCCCACAAGCGCATCCTCCTCCTCCTCCTCAGAGCTGCTGAGGACGACATCCCCTGGAGGTGGTGGCACCCAGTCTCTGTCTGTCACCGTGTCATCATCATCCTCCCCCTCCTGAAACATGTCCTGCTGGGATGATGACCCCCCAAACTCCTCTCCTGATGCATGGATGGGCTGCTTGACTGTCGCCACAGTCTTGCTGTCCAATCCCTCATCCCCCAAAGTGCCCATCAGCATCTCCTCCTCAAGATCGCCAACAACAGCAGACAATTTACTCATGATGCCTGGGGTCAAAAGACTGCTGAATGACAGGTCGGCGAGTGACGGTGAACTGGCCTCCTCCCCAGGCCCTGCTGGGCGGCTGCTGCGAACAGGGGTGGTGGTGGTGGTGGTGGTGGTGAGGGTGGAGGCCTCGGATGCAGAGCTGATGGCGGGCTGCTCATCCTCCGTCATCAGTTGCACCACAGTGTCTGCATCCTTTTCCTCAATGGGACGTTTCCGACCCGGCTGGAGGAAAATCGGAGCAGGTGCTACACGCTGCTGCTGCTGCTGTGTCTCTGCAGCGTGAGTTGCAGATGCTCCTGCTGGGCGGCGCCCAAGGCGTCCACGGCCAGTGGCTATGGGAGGAATGTTAGCCACTGACGCTGCTGCTGCTGCTGCGGAACTGTGCATGGTGGCGCGCCCGCAGCTTGCCACAATGCTGCTCCCTCTCCTCCTGATTCCCTTGCTGCCCTTTCCCTTGCCCAAACCGCGCTGGCTGCCACTTCCAGACATCTTCGATGTTTTGGGCGTAAACACAAACGTTTTTGAAAAGGGTGGGTGAAAAGTGGGGTACTTTAATGGAGTGGGTTGGTGGGTGAGGTGACTGAGCGAGTGTCCCGACTCCCTAGTACAGTAAGTAAGTAGTAACAGTCAGGAAGTACAACTAGCAGTTACAATAATCAGTAGTAATCACAAGGAAATAGAGTGTGTGTACACTACAGACAGTGAGTGCACGCACGCGCAAACACGCGCAGGAGCTGGCCTATGAACAGAGAGTGAGTGAGTGTCCCTAGTACAGTAAGTAAGTAGTAACAGTCAGGAAGTACAACTAGAAGTTACAATAATCAGTAGTAATCACAAGGAAATAGAGTGTGTGTACACTACAGACAGTGAGTGCACGCACGCGCACACACGAGCAGGAGCTAGCCTATGAACAGTGACTGAGTGAGTGTCCCTACTACAGTAAGTAAGCAGTAACTGTCAGGAAGTAGAATTTACAATAATCAATCAGTAATCAGAAGGAAATAGAGTGTGTGTACAGTACACAGACAGTGAGTGCACACACACACGCAGGAGCTAGTAGCCTATGAACAGTGACAGTGAGTGTCCTAGTACAGTTACAGTATATAACTATTCAGAAGGAAATAGAGTGTGTGTACTACACAGACAGTGAGTGCAAGCACACTCAGGAGCTAGCCTATGAACAGTGACAGTCAGTGAGTGTCCTAGTACAGTTACAGTATATAACTATTCAGAAGGAAATAGAGTGTGTGTACTACACAGACAGTGAGTGCAAGCACACGCAGGAGCTAGCCTATGAACAGTGACAGTCAGTGAGTGTCCTAGTACAGTTACAGTATATAACTATTCAGAAGGAAATAGAGTGTGTGTACTACACAGACAGTAAGTGCAAGCACACGCAGGAGCTGGCCTATGAACAGTGACAGTCAGTGAGTGTCCTAGTACAGTTACAGTATATAACTATTCAGAAGGAAATAGAGTGTGTGTACACAGACAGTGAGTGCAAGCACACGCAGGAGCTAGCCTATGAACAGTGACAGTCAGTGAGTGTCCTAGTACAGTTACAGTATATAACTATTCAGAAGGAAATAGAGTGTGTGTACACAGACAGTGAGTGCAAGCACACGCAGGAGCTAGCCTATGAACAGTGACAGTCAGTGAGTGTCCTAGTACAGTTACAGTATATAACTATTCAGAAGGAAATAGAGTGTGTGTACTACACAGACAGTGAGTGCAAGCACACGCAGGAGCTAGCCTATGAACAGTGACAGTCAGCGAGTGTCCTAGTACAGTTACAGTATATAACTATTCAGAAGGAAATAGAGTGTGTGTACTACACAGACAGTGAGTGCAAGCACACTCAGGAGCTAGCCTATGAACAGTGACAGTCAGTGAGTGTCCTAGTACAGTTACAGTATATAACTATTCAGAAGGAAATAGAGTGTGTGTACTACACAGACAGTGAGTGCAAGCACACGCAGGAGCTAGCCTATGAACAGTGACAGTCAGTGAGTGTCCTAGTACAGTTACAGTATATAACTATTCAGAAGGAAATAGAGTGTGTGTACTACACAGACAGTAAGTGCAAGCACACGCAGGAGCTAGCCTATGAACAGTGACAGTCAGTGAGTGTCCTAGTACAGTTACAGTATATAACTATTCAGAAGGAAATAGAGTGTGTGTACACAGACAGTGAGTGCAAGCACACGCAGGAGCTAGCCTATGAACAGTGACAGTCAGTGAGTGTCCTAGTACAGTTACAGTATATAACTATTCAGAAGGAAATAGAGTGTGTGTACACAGACAGTGAGTGCAAGCACACGCAGGAGCTAGCCTATGAACAGTGACAGTCAGTGAGTGTCCTAGTACAGTTACAGTATATAACTATTCAGAAGGAAATAGAGTGTGTGTACTACACAGACAGTGAGTGCAAGCACACGCAGGAGCTAGCCTATGAACAGTGACAGTCAGTGAGTGTCCTAGTACAGTTACAGTATATAACTATTCAGAAGGAAATAGAGTGTGTGTACACAGACAGTGAGTGCAAGCACACGCAGGAGCTAGCCTATGAACAGTGACAGTCAGTAAGTGTCCTAGTACAGTTACAGTATATAACTATTCAGAAGGAAATAGAGTGTGTGTACACAGACAGTGAGTGCAAGCACACGCAGGAGCTAGCCTATGAACAGTGACAGTCAGTAAGTGTCCTAGTACAGTTACAGTATATAACTATTCAGAAGGAAATAGAGTGTGTGTACACAGACAGTGAGTGCAAGCACACGCAGGAGCTAGCCTATGAACAGTGACAGTCAGTGAGTGTCCTAGTACAGTTACAGTATATAACTATTCAGAAGGAAATAGAGTGTGTGTACACAGACAGTGAGTGCAAGCACACGCAGGAGCTAGCCTATGAACAGTGACAGTCAGTAAGTGTCCTAGTACAGTTACAGTATATAACTATTCAGAAGGAAATAGAGTGTGTGTACACAGACAGTGAGTGCAAGCACACGCAGGAGCTAGCCTATGAACAGTGACAGTCAGTAAGTGTCCTAGTACAGTTACAGTATATAACTATTCAGAAGGAAATAGAGTGTGTGTACACAGACAGTGAGTGCAAGCACACGCAGGAGCTAGCCTATGAACAGTGACAGTCAGTGAGTGTCCTAGTACAGTTACAGTATATAACTATTCAGAAGGAAATAGAGTGTGTGTACACAGACAGTGAGTGCAAGCACACGCAGGAGCTAGCCTATGAACAGTGACAGTCAGTGAGTGTCCTAGTACAGTTACAGTATATAACTATTCAGAAGGAAATAGAGTGTGTGTACACAGACAGTGAGTGCAAGCACACGCAGGAGCTAGCCTATGAACAGTGACAGTCAGTGAGTGTCCTAGTACAGTTACAGTATATAACTATTCAGAAGGAAATAGAGTGTGTGTACTACACAGACAGTGAGTGCAAGCACACGCAGGAGCTAGCCTATGAACAGTGACAGTCAGTGAGTGTCCTAGTACAGTTACAGTATATAACTATTCAGAAGGAAATAGAGTATGTGTACACAGACAGTGAGTGCAAGCACACGCAGGAGCTAGCCTATGAACAGTGACAGTCAGTGAGTGTCCTAGTACAGTTACAGTATATAACTACAATACAAAATACAATCACTAAGTAGTAGAGGACAGCAGAAATACTGTCTAATACTATCTAATACTGTCTAAATACTAATGAGAAATAAACTAACAGAGGACAGGAGGACAGCTGCCCACACAGGCAAGGCCCTGAGGCCTAAAGCTGTAAGCCTGCAGCAGCTGTCTGAGTCTCTCTCTATGTAACACAAAAGCTACTAACTAAAATACAATGTCTATCTAACTAACAACAATATAGGTGTGTATAGGAGGTGTATGTGAGCAAAAACGCTAGGTAAATGACCACAATAGAGCTCTTGCTAAGCCAAAGCACAAAGGAGCAACTCTCTCTCTATGCAAGTCTCAGGCAAGGACGGAGAAACGGAACATGGCGGCCGCTATTTATAGGGTAGGGGCTGGCCAGGGTCCCCCTCTGTGATTGGCTGCCGTCAGAGGGCCTGGGAGCCCTCTGATTGGCTCTAAGGACATCAATCTGGGCTATGACGCTATTCGAGCTCGGTATTCGAGCTCGAATAGCGCCGTTTGCTCGAATAGCTCGAATAGTGAATGGGCTATTCGCGTTTACTCGAATAGCCCATTCGAATAGCTGCAGCTATTCGGAGCTCGAATACCGAGCTCAAATAGCTGAAAAAGAGCTCGAATATTCGAGCTACTCGAATATTCGAGCTCTGCTGAGCACCACTGCACATAACTGACCCCAAAGGAGCTTATCTCACCATCTAATGGTCTTACTGTTGGCAAAGTCTCTATATATTATTTTGTCACTCAGCACTAAGTATTACTCTTTGGTACTTACATGATTGGAATTAATTAGAAAGTTACTAGTGCTATATCGATATTAATCACTCTGTGTGACATAGCTTCTAGATGTGTTAATAATTGTAGATAGGTTTCACCTGAAATTAAGAAACAAGAAAATGTAATGCTAACTTGCTTGGAATCTAAAAAGGTATCAAGTTTCAATATAGGCAATTTTTTTTCTCCATATGTATTTTCCTAAATACACCAGGAGCCCAAACGCATTGTTCATAACATGCAGACTGCAGCACTCAGCACTAGAGATGGCCCGAACGGTTCGCACACAAACTTATTTGCGCGAACAACGCGGGTTCACGTTCACATCGAAACGCAAACCTTTAGCGCGTTCGACCCGCCCCCTGTTCTACATCATTGGGCTAAACTTTGACCCTCTACATCACAGTCAGCAGACACATGGCAGCCAATGAGGCTGCACTCCCTCCAGGAGCCCCCTCTTATAAAAGGGAGCAGCATCAGCCATTTTCTCACTCTGCCTGCTGCTGTTATTAGTGAGAGAAGGGAGAGAGGTTGCTGCAGAGATAGGGAAAGCTTAGTTAGGCTCTTGTTAGCTTGTTCCTTGCTGATATTTGTTGCTGAAAGGCACCACCAAAACAGCTCTTTTGAGAGCTAATGTTCTTGTGATGTGTTTTTTTGTGTGACCCACTGACTCTGCATATACAGCCTTGTCTGTAGCAGCTGATCCTTGCTAATTGCTATACTGTGCCAGGCCCAGCACATTCAGCACACCTTTTCAGTGCACTTGTGTGACTGCACTTTGTATCATACCACCAGCAGTCACTGCATACCTTTTCAGTGCACCTGTGTCACATTGTATCATACCACCAGCAGTCACTGCATACCTTTTCAGTGCACCTGTGTCACATTGTATCATACCACCAGCAGTCACTGCATACCTTTTCAGTGCACATGTGTGGCTGCACATGGTATCATACCACCATCAGTCACTGCATACCTTTTCAGTGCACCTGTGTCACATTGTATCATACCACCATCAGTCACTGCATACCTTTTCAGTGCACCTGTGTCACACTGTATCATACCACCATCAGTCACTGCATACCTTTTCAGTGCACCTGTGTCACATTGTATCATACCACCAGCAGTTACTGCATACCTTTTCAGTGCACCTGTGTGACTGCACATTGTATTATAGCAGCAGTCCGTGCATACCTTTCACTGCACCTGTGTGACTGCACATTGTATTATACAAGCAGTCAGTGCATACCTTTCACTTGAATGGATGGCAGACTTGCCCTCCATAACAGATACTCGATAGGATTTCAAGTGTATTCGTCTCATCATTATACAGCAGTCAGTGCATACTTTCACTGCATCTGTGTGACTGCACTTTGTATTATACCAGCAGTCAGTACCTTTCACTGCATCTGTGTAACTGCACATTGTATTATACCAACAGTCAGTGTATACCTTTCACTGCATCTGTGTAACGGCACATTGTATTATACCAGCAGTCAGTGTTTACCTTTCACTGCATCTGTGTGACTGCACGTTTGCACTTTGTATTAGTCAAGTTAGTACATACCTTTCACTTCATCCCCCCAATATGGACAAAACAAAAGGCAGAGGCAGAGGCAGAGCCAGAGGCAGGCCACCGGAAGGTCTGTTTGAGGTCATGCTGACGCGATTTTGTGCGGCCCTGGACCAAAGTACAGTGTTCAGAAGGCATGTGCCATAAACACCCAAGATTGTCAGGACGTAGTTGACTATTTAGTCAGTTCAGAGGGGGAGTCAGAGAGGAGTAGGAGGAGACGATTTGCTGAAAGAAGCAAGGGGAGCTCGTCATCAGAAACAGGTTGTGGCAGTGTCCGGCGGCATGTATCGCCACCTATGGACAGCCAGCCAACGTGCCCTTTAAGGTCAGCTGCTGATGCCACTACCAAAGTGCCATCATCCCAGGGCTTAGCGGTGTGGAATTTTTTGTGTGTGTCTGCCTCAGATGAGAGCAATGCCATCTGTACTCTCTGCCACCAAAAATTGAGTTTGTGCTTTCTCACCATGTGCCTTCGTAAGGCAGTTGTCCCACGTAGGGACAACTGCCTTACGAAGGCACATGGTGAGAAAGCACAAACAGCAATGGGATGACCACCTGAGGTAAAGCAGCACACAAACACAAAGCCACCCTCTGCCTCCTCTTCCTCCTTCAGGTGCAGCATCTTCAGCCACTTTATTGCTTGCACCTTAACAGCCACCCTCCTCCACTCCGCCTCTCACCTTGAGCAGTTCCTTCTCCTCTGCCCACAGCAGCCAGGTGTCCGTTAAGGAAATATTTGAGTGGAAGAAGCCAATGTCTTCCAGTCACCCCCTTGCCCGGCGTCTGACAGCTGGCTTGGTGGAACTGTTAGCTCCCCACACTCAGCATCAGTCCCCACACACAGCATCTCTGCCTGCATGCCATGTGACTGCCTGCCCCAAGACTAAGACAGTCCCCACACAGCATCTCTGCCTGCCTGCCGGCCGCTGCTGCCTACCCCAAGACTAAGTCAGTCCCCACACAGCATCTCTGCCTGCAGGCCGCCTGACTGCCTTCTCCGCCACCACTAACAGGGTGCCTGCCCAATTTTTCTGACTGCACTGCGGCTGCAACAACAAAACAAAAGGCATGTACATGTGTCAATTCCCCTTCATGATCGTTACCTTGCCTCGGTGAAGGGGCTTGCGTATCACAATGAAGCAATGACCTATATGAGTGTGTTGGGGGGCACACCCAAAAAAAATGAAGTCGTTGCTTCATTGCGGACAGACCAAATTCAATCAGCTGGACAGTCACTGTTGTTCTGTCATTGATCAGGAGGTTCAAACCCTTCCATTCTCTACCACCCCTCATCCTTCCTCTCCCCTCTGTCAGGCACATACCTAACAACAATGCACACCTTCCTGGCAATGACACTTTTCCACTTATATCAGGCGCCCTCTTGAATGCAAGGTCGATTTGTAATTAACTCTGCTACATCCATGATCTTTTCATTTCTAATACCTTTAGTTTCCTTGGGATCACAGAAACATGGCTGACTACATCTGACACTGCCTCATCTGCCACACTGTATTACAGGGGGCTACACTTTAGTAATACCCCTAGAAGTTGCAGTTCATGGTGGTGGAGTGAGCATTCTCCTCTGCTCCTTTAAACCACTTAATCCTGTACCTCCTCTTTCTCTAATCCTTTGAAGTCCATGCTATTTGCTCATACTCCCTCTGTCATCTCCAAATTGTAGTCATCTATTGGCCTCCTGGCTTTACTTCCCTTTTCTTAGATCATTTTTCTGCATTGCGTCTCCACTTTCTGTCTACTGAAATCCCTACTATCATCATGGGATATTTCAATATACCCATGGACACTAACAATTCTGACGCCATCAAACTTCACTCTCTTTAACCTCCTCCTATGGTCTATCTCAGTGGTCCACTAACCCTACCCTTACTTTTTTACATGCTCAATCTCATATTCACTTGTTTATGCTCTGTCACTGATGTTACTCTAACTCTTTGATCCCTCTTTTTGACCACAACTTGTTAAAGGATACCCGACGTGAACTGTGACATGATGAGATAGACATGTGTATGTACAGTGCCAAGCACACAAATAACTATGCCATGTTCCTTTTTTTCTTTCTCTGCCTGATAGAGTTAAACATCAGTTATGTAAGTGGCAGTTCCTGTCTGAGTCAGGACTGAGTCAGACTACAGTGTGAGCCTCACTGATAAGAAAAAACATCTATAAAACATTTTGCTAGCAGAAAATGGCTTCTGAGAGCTGGAAAAAGATAAAAAGGGTCAATAGTTCATAGATTTTTATCTCTGGCATACTTCAATGTCTTTAAGCATAAAACAATAAAAAGGTAAAGACTTAAAACGCAGATTTAAATATAAAATAAAACTGTGGAGTATCTTAAAAAGTCATTTTAGGAGAAGGAAGATAGATACAATTGTTTATTTTATTAGTTTATTTTTTCCTCGGGTGTCCTTTAAAGAGAACCTGAACTGAGAACAAAAAGTCAAAATAACCATACACAGGTCATACTTAGTTACCTCCTGTGTAGTCTACACCTCAATCTCTTTCTCCTCTCTTGCATCCCATTTGTCCACTGTGATCAATGGAATTCTCCGTCCTCCATTTTACAATTGGCCATTACCCCATAACAGCTTCCTGGTCAGCAGACTGTTAAACTGAAATATCACCCGCTTGAGCCATAGGGAAACATGGACATTACCTTGCACATTCAGTTGTAACTGACAGCTGCTGATATTAACTGATAGCAACTGGTGAATTTCAATTCTGACAAAATACTGTCAGAACTGGATGGGATCACTGTAAGACAAAAATGGTGAGCTTCTGAGAGGAACTGAAGGTGAGGTTAGTATGTAATACTATTTTTCAGCTACATCATGTGTTTATTTTAAATAATTTGACTCACTTCAGGTTCCCTTTAAGACTTACCCTCTTCCCTCTTATACCAGCTCAAGTACACACAGTCGCACAGAAACTATTGCATTCTAGACCATTTTATCCACTTTCTTATGCTCTAGAATCACTCTTCTCATCAATTTTTTCACTGGCCCTGACACTGCAGCTATACACTACCACAACTCTGTTACTTTTGCCACTCTCACCAATGCCCATCCACACAGAATCTACAACCACCAACCCTGGGTGAAATGGGCCTGAAATCCTTGTTGCAGCCCTGATTTTCATCCAATTCCATAAAATATCAAATTGGATGATTGATCAGGCTGCAAAATCGATAGATGTTTTGACACCTTTAGAATTTTTAATTATATAGACTCAAGAAAGATCCCACTGGCTCATGTACAATTACATTTTTCACCTGCGTTATCTCCTAGGAGATACATTTCATCTTCTCTTTAAACTAACTTTTCAGCATTTCACAATTGAAAGAGTTGGTGAAAAAGTACAATCAAATTTATTTGAGTAATTTTCTTACTTGCTGGTGGCTTAAAATGCCTTCTTATGACAAGTTATGAAAATATCACCGAGGAGAAAACTCAGGAGAAAAAGTGAATTTCATATGGGCCACAGACTCTATAAAATATCCTCCGTTATTAAACATATTAATGTGTTGCATTAATACTTTCGCAACAAAGGGCTGTCGGTCTATTATGCCATTAGGCATCCTGGTTGCTGTCATTGGTTACAAATCTCTTGTTGGGCATGTTCATCCATCTAGAGCGGGTAAAGGGCCACACCTCAAACAATGTGGCAAGCTTTCTCCCTCGCTTGGAGCCCACGTGCATGTCTTTAATGTTGCACTGATCCAGCAATTGTCAGACTACAGCTGATTTCTTCCCTTAACTTTTATTGGTGAGATGTCCGTTAACACCTTGGCTTATTAAATTATTCAAAGTCATTGCTGGTGCCCAGTGTGGATCTCTTTATTGCAATGCTATATTTCTTGTATGTGAGGCACAGTAAAAGGACTTTAATATTGAGTGGTGTTTGCCACCGACCTGCATTGTGTGCCGGGGAGGACATTTGCTTTTTTGAAACTGCATCAATACTTTCAATGTCATTTTTAAAGAAGTTATAATCATTGAAGGTTAACTGTTTAAAGAGGAACCGTAACCAAGGATTGAACTTCATCCCAATCAGTAGCTGAAACCCCCCTTTCCCATGAGAAATCTTTTCATTTTCTTAAATGGGTCATCAGGGGGCTCTGTGTGGCTAATATTGTGGTGAAACCCCTCCCATAGTGTGATGTTAGCACCTGGGTGCTAAAATCACACTCTAGGAGCCTTGTTGCATTGTGGGAAATAAACAGCTGTTTCCAGCTGCCATCATCTCTTTCCACAGACATCACATGCCAGCAGTAAAGATGTCACCGTGTGATAAATGTCAGAATGTAGATCAGGGAGAAGAAAGATTTTACAATTGGCACACATTGACTGAATCATTTATAAATAATTATTGTAAAAATTAAGCACTTTTTTTCATTACGCTATTTTCACTGTAGTTCCTTTTTAAATGCTGATGTTATTAGCAATGAGTTTGTTATGAAGCGCTACCCAGGAAATTATAGTTCTTAGTAGTTAATCGTGGCACGTGAACTTTTTTTCAAATATTTTACGGCATTTAAGCAGCCAAAGAACACAGGAGATCCTGTTAAATGTCTCCAAGTGTCTGAAAAGTAGATTCAACAACCATCCTTCCTATTCTTTTACCACCACAAAGTAACGATTGCTCTGTATTGCTTCTTCCCATACATTATTCTTTATAGTTTGTTGTTTTTACTTACACACGGCTGCAAAGGAAGCATTTATTAGAAGTGTTCGGCCGCTAGCTTGCCTCCAGCGACAGAAAAATAGATTCTGTTTGTTCTCATTTTTATGACTGTGCGCTTGCTTATAACATCATTGAGAAGTAAGTATACTGCAGAAGAACTCAGTCGCTATGCAAAGATTTATATATTGAGATCTGCAATTTTATTAACATAACCTTATTTCTACCCCCCAAAAAAACTCCTACTCAAAGGAATAATTTACCAGTTAATACTGTTGTACTCTTTATGCTCTGTTGGCTTCATGATTATTGGTAGTGCAATTTTTTTTACTATTGATAAAATGCCAGCATTTTATGCTCTTGCTAGTTATAGCTGCTGGGTTAAAGTTTGTCTTCCTAGCTTACATTGCTGTCCTTGTAACTTGAAGTTACAATTTTTAACTCTTTAAAGTTCCGTTCTGAGGTAATATGTTTAATTAACAGGATTATTCTTACTGAACATGAAATCATTGCTAGCTGTTGTTATCAGAAATGGCTCCCCCAAGTCATGTTGTATTGCTATGACTTAACATCCGACCTATTAAAAATAAAGTAATGAAACAAACTTTTACATTGTTAGGCCATTCCCAGAATGTAGACATTTGATGCAAGGTATTCTGAAATATGTTTCACATGCATCTGTGGCCAGTCTGTTCCTGAGCATGAGTTTGGTTAGGGCCGGTTTCCCCTGAACTGCCATGCTCCTTGTGAGATGCACACCGGAATTTGCAGAGATATGAGCATGCATCCGAATCACTGTAGCCATGCCATGCACAGTGATAGGGATTTGGATGTATGAAATAAAAAACTGATGCATGCCATCCAGAATCACACAGGCATGCTATTCAGAGGACATGCTATTGCTGGAATAGGCAGTGTTTTCCCTTACGACTCGAAAATGGGGAAACACTGCATATTCTGCTCAACTGACTCACTCGCACATGCAGGGCCGGATTTCTGGGAAGGTCACAGAGGCCACGGCCTAGGGCGATAAAAATCAGCAGGGCGCAGGACTTGGAGAGATAAGAGGTCACATGTCAAAGTAAATCACCTCTCCTGCTTTGCTTTGGTCTGCCTGAATTCCAGAGATCCCTGCATCTCTCTCACTTGTGCAAAGTGTGTGTTATGCCAGTCAGCATCTGCTGTCACCTGTATGATGAGAGGGGACAAACAATCTGCTGTGAGAAGAAAAATATATGGGCTCAAGTAGCAGAACTCTTGAGTTCCGATTAGTTTTTTTCATGCAGTACGCATTCACGGGCAGGAATTAGCAGCTCTCCCCTCTCCCTGACTGATGGTTTATTACTAGTAGGTCAGTGCTGTTAAAGACCTCATATTTGTTAATTTTATGGCTTTTTTTTTCTCCTAGAGAATGACAACAACATTCTTTGTGTGAGTTTAACTCTTTCCTGGCTTTTTTTTTGCCAGCAAAGTACTGTGTTAGCCATCAATGAAAGTAGGATGTTTTGAAACAGAATGACAACTGTGTTACATTTATTTATATTTACAAAACAATCAATGCATCTCCTGCTGACTGTATATATAAAGCTGTGTGCCTAACATCTTGTATACAATAGCAAACTCTGAAGATGGCTCATTAACCAAAGGCTCACTGTTTTTCTTTTGGTTAGCCAATAAAAAGTGTTATTCTGATACAAAACTTCCTGCTGACTGATTTTAAGATCTATCTTAAGTGCTAAATTGTCACTGTGTAAAGTACACCTGAGCTTATGCTGGGTACACAGAATGCAATTTTCTGACAGATTTACTGTCAGATCGACTATTTCCTACATGTCCGATCTGCTTTCCAATCAATTTTCTGAATGATTTTTCATAGAAGTGAACAGCAAATTGATCGAAAAATTGAAATCAGATCAAACATGATGGAAATAATCGACCTGACAGTAAATCTGTCAGAAAATTGCATCATGTGTACATAGCATTACACTACATCTATGCCAGTGTGTGTAGTGTCGGATCCTTCTACTTACCTGTCTTCTGTTTTGGATGGGCTTCTCCGCATTGTGCTGCACTGTCCCCTATTTGTGGCTCTGACAGCAGCAAGTAGCACAGAGGACAAAGAAGCAGCGCTGTCCACTGGGGCTCCTTGTGATTTTGCACTCCTGTATGCAGGTGCACAGGAGGCGAGGGAGTGTTATGGGTATGTGTACTTGACAAGTGCTACTCATACATGAGCATCATTTCTGAAGTATGCAAGCCCAGAACACTATCGCCTGCTGTGCATGCAGACAGGAGAGCAAAATTACATGGAGTGGATAGAGCATGCACTGCCTCTTTGTTGAACAGGGCAAAGCAGCAAAACAGAGGAGGGCCCATTCAAACTAGTCTGAATTGGACAGAATGGGGAGGGGGGGGGTTGGGGGTTGGTGACAGCCGGCCTAGGGCGCTGGAAAGTACAAATCCGGCCCTGCGCACATGTACTGTGCATTCAACTTTGACTTAAAATTAGTGGTGCGGCGTTAAAGAACTATTGTTCTAATAAACTGTAACTGTCAAATCTTTTCTATTGGTCTCCCAGGAACTAGTCAGTTTTCTGCTTTATGGTTGCTAGTTATCATGGCTGCCAGCTAGGTTTTAGACCTTTTGTGTCTGTATTTGGAGAGAATCATTGGGGTATTGCAGAGCAGCAACTAGCATACAGCCAGTGGAGACTGACAATAATCAAACCATCTGATCTGCATGCTCATTCTGGGTGCAAATGTGTTTCTGGCCAGTGGCCAGAAGCCTAGATCCCTTAGAGCCCTTTCACATTCACACTTAATTAGGAAATATAATTGCATCAAAACATGATGCCATTACATTTCATTGGGGCCTTTTACACTACTCGATTTGCAGAGTGGGGCGATATGTCCCGGCGCAGCAATGCACTGTAAGCAGTTCATCACCTGGCGATGAGCTTGGTTTGGGGTGCGGTACAAGCATATCTGTAGACTGTATACTGCACTATACTTGTTGCATTACACTGAAAATGTGACTTAGGACTTGATGACACTGTTGCAGTGTGATCCTACTTTTGTGGATGTGCAACGCAATGTAAGACGTTTGAAAGGATCCTAATGGATAACTATATTTCATTTGCTGTGGGAGTTTAAATGCATATATTAATTTAAAGTCAAAGTAAATCAAGATTGACTAAAGAAAATTTTAATTCTAACATTTCTAATTCTATACTAGAATAAACAAAGTGTTTTTTAATGTTTGCTTTTATAGATGAAGTAAAAAAAAAAAGAGAGAAAATTCATGAGATAAATTTTATGAATCAACCTCCATGTGTCTCTACCCGGGCCGGAAGAGGGATATTGTAGTCCAGAAGAAGTAAGTGTGGCTAGTTTAAAGGGAACCTAAACTGAGACATATATGGATTTTTCCTTTGAAAATAATACCAGTTGCATGACTCTCCTACTGATCCTGTATCTCTAATACTTTTAGCCACAGCCCTTGAACAGGCATGCAAATCAGGTGGTCTGACTGAAGTCAGACTGGATTAGCTGCATGCTTGTTTCAGGTGTGTGATTCAGCCACTACTGCAGCAAAAGAGATAATCAGGAGTGCCAAACAACTGGTATTGTTTAAAAGAAAACATCCATATCCCTCTCAGTTAAGGTTCCCTTTAAAGAGGAACTCCAGCGAAAATAATATAATGAAAAAAGTGCTTCATTTTTACAATAATTATGTATAAATGATTTAGTCAGTGTTTGCCTATTGTAAAATCTTTCCTCTCCCTGATTTACATTCTGACATTTATCACATGGGGAAATTTTTACTGCTGGCAGGTGATGTCACTTGAAGGCGATGCTGCTTGCTTTTTTGGCTTTTTTTGGCAGTTGTAAACAGCTATTTCCCACACTGCAATGAGGTTCATAGACAGGAAACTGCCAGGACCATGGTCCTCACAGTTTCCTGTGGGAGGGGTTTCACCACAATATCAGCTATAATTAAACAAAAATATACCTGATCATCTCAGCAGAAAATCCTAAGTGTGTGCAGGTGTCACCTGATGTCTTTGGTCTCCTCTTCAGTGATCAAGCATTTGTGTTGGTGTTGAATTCGAGACCACATGGTTTGGAACTTGAACAGCAGCATTCCCCACCATTTCAGCACTGGAGAGCAGGGTGGGGTGCATTCCATTTAGCTCTGATACTTCCTCTTCCCAGCTTAGAATCAGGAAGTATCAGAACTATATGGAATACACCCCACCCTGCTGTCCGGTGCTGAAATGGTGATGCTGAATGCGTGTGTTTCGGTTCTGAACCACATTGTCCCGAATTTGAACACCAACATTATTGAGCAAGACATTGTTCTACCTCATTCGCTATTTTTCCTGCAGGAACCTTATTCCCACATTGGGGAGGGAGAGGCATGCTCAGCTGTCTCCTGCACAAGACTGCTGTATGTTCATTGTTCTCTCCCTTCCTTTCACTTTAACAAAAGATGTTGTGTGTCTGAGTTCCAAGTAGCATATAAGAACAATTCTCATGTAGAAACTGTCACAACAATTCCTAGTGATCATTTAATGTGGCAGTCATTTGAAGTGTGTATCCAGCTTTACCCACCATGCCTCCATTTCTAATTAGTTCTAGCTTGTTTATCTTCTTATTTTATTTGGGAATTTAATGAGATATATTGGTTGAATTTAAGAAAGCCAAGTCTAAAGCTTTCTCTTTACTAAATTATTAAGATATATTCTAAAGTGAATATTTTTTTTCCATTTGTTACTATTGCAGTCTTTTTCTTATGTTCTGAAATGTCAGAGGTCTGATTAGCCTGATATGAGGTTTCCAGGGAGGCACGGCCAGAGGTCTGAGTAAAGCACAGACTGAAAAATGAGATGTGACATTTGGAACAGAGATCTTTGAGACTAAAGAAACTATGATCTGAGATTTACACTCAACATCAGGAAAAAGACATGCTGTGATTCTGAGAAGTGATTCTGGTTTCACATGTTCTCGGCATGACAATGTTATCAGGAATCCACAAACGAGAATGTTGTAATTATCAGCTACTTTTGAGTCCTGGTTTAAAAATCTACTGTCATCTTTTTTTTTCATCATAAAGACTACATGGAGTGGTCAAATAGTGGGTAAGTTTAAGTTTAAAGTGAAGAACATTTTTAAACTTTCATTCTATCAGTATGGTAAAAAGTAACAGGTGATAAAAGTGTCTTGCTTCGATTAGCTTAAATATATCTGCTCACTGTGCAAATAATAAGTATGTCCATCAGTATTTGCCACATTTGTAAAGTGACATTACTCTTTAAGTGTTGGTACCGAAAGGATCTGCAAGTAGCTGTGTTAACTTATAGTCCAAAAGTTTTCCTATTAGCCTAGTGAATCAGACTTTCTCTACCAGGGGGTTCCATGAGGACATTGCAGGGGTTCTCTGGCATTTCTTCCCCCGTAATAAGTTTAGGTAGATCCTAAGGTAGGTTCACCTGTAGTGAATTCTCCTTAGCTTCTCTCCACACACAACTGGCTGTAATGAATCATTGGGTATAGGGTAGATGAAATGAGTACTGATAGCATTAATACCTCCTTAAGTGTTTTTTGGTTACTGATAGATATATACTCACAAAGTTGAGTTGCCAATCCCTGCAACCACCATATACGACTGCATAAATGTGACTGTTTCTGCTCGGTTTTCCAGGCCAACTGGATTCTGGATGGTTGCTCTCCTACAGTTTCTATAGTTTTTTTTCAGAAAAAAAAACTGTAAAGCTGATCCTCCTGTGGAGGTCTGTGGTAACTATTACTGGGATGGAGGCACCCATTATTTCATTGGTTCTAATCTCTATGACGTCTCTCTATAAATAATGGAAATAGAGAAACAGGCCTTACCTAATTGATAGGTTTTACACCAGATCAGCCGGAAAAATATTTTACTGAGCACAATAGTAGACAACGCAATTTCTGGGTACTCATCTGCTTCCTCAGGTAAGTAAAAACTGTGCCTAAAAAAATTACAGATACATTCTTTTGTAAGTCACAGACAGAACATAACAGTAAATCATAAAAATCATTATATATCTGTTCCCTGACATTAACATCCTCCCATAGCAATAAAGTGCATGTAAAGTTCATACTCTATTACCTTATGCATAAATAGTATATGTTGATAATAATAATAATAGTCCATGCTCTAATCTCTATATAGTTCTTTATGGCAGTTTCCCATCAGGTTTGTAACGTATTGTCCACATTTTATTAATGCTAGTGTTCCAATTACAATGTTAATAAGAGACACTTAAGGGAGCAGTCCAAAAAAGCATTATGTACAAATGGGAATCAATATCACATACAGAATGCTGTTATATACAATGTTATATACATTGCATAATTGCAGGAAAATTGCCTAGTTCTGGTAGTTATTAACACACTATTAGACCTTGCCCTGCCATCATAGTGAGTGAGGCTTCACAACATATCTCTTTTATCATAGCGAAGATCTAACCTGATCATCCCATCTAAAGGGTGCTATAAAAAGGAAGTGCTTAGTGGCTATTATACTATACATAATGACAGAATTTGTCAATTTTTGATATAATGCCAATGCCATTAGCATATCTCAATATGTGACAATATAGTGCACAACAGCTATAATTTTGGGAACTATAATAGGAAACACCAAAATAGGTTACCATAATAGGGAGCACTATAGAGGAGGAACATAGAATAGGGGCTGAACAAGGAGACTGTTACAGTTTTTAGCCCCACCTTCTTTTAAAGTCCATGCTACCAGAAAAATAAATCCCATTTTCTGGCAGTAGATGTGAATTTAGTGTAATATGCATAAATAGAAGTGCCCCAAGTCAATAACCAAGTGTTCTCCACAGTCTAAGTCTGGGATTGCAGGGTTTATTTGTTGCACAAGGAAGAATATGTTACAGAGTACCAAGATAGCTCCATCTGCACTCAACCCCACCCATTCTCCATTATTCCAACTTCAAGTACTCCTTGACATACACATTCATGAAAAGTACATTCTAAATATCCATAAATGTTCTCAAACATTCAATTATGCTTAAAAACATCAAAAATAGTCACCAAGTTTGGTTTATATAGTGCTTATATATCGCTTTAGGGTACACATTTGGTATGTTGTACTTGAAACTTTTTTTTTTGGCTAAAATCAACAAATATGATGAATTTTGTCTAGATATAAGAAAACATGGTTAAATGTATTCATTATAATAACATGAAGACAGTGTTGTACTGCTTTGAATAGATGTAACCATATTGGTTATCAATTTTGTTAACGCTATTGATTTAATATACCTTTCAAAACACAAGCATGAATTCCTATTAAATTGCAAATCATGTAATGTAGAAAGCTGTAGTTCATACTCATGTTTTTTTTAATGCATATGATGTGGAATTCATCTTAATATACAATGCACATTTTGTGCTTTGCACATAAACCATTTATGCATTATTATGATTTATTTGCTGGGTTTGCAAATCCTTCTCTGATTGGTTAAACTGAACAGTAGTTTGTGAGCCATTTAAACTCCTCCCCTCCCCAATCATCACTCACATGAAGTAGGTGGTGGAGGTGCACTAGCTGGTCTTCTAGAGAAAGCACAGAACTAATCATCTGACTCTGGTCACCTGTTCCCTACACCGACCCTTTGTGGCGAGCACTTTACTACTACGCCTATACAGAGTCTAATCAATTCCTTCTTCCTGCGCGATATGTGTTAGAAGCGGTTCTCAACCTTTTTAGCCCATGTACACCTTTGTGAGTCATCCCTGAGCCAATGTACCCAGTATGTTTTTTCATAAGTCAATAGTGTATTTTGCGCTGTCAATTTTTTAACATACAGTATATAGCATTGCAAAAAAATCACACAAAAATTACAGCATTCTACACAGTAGCTGCACAAGCAGTCATGCGTGCGCAGTAAACCGGGTCTATACACCTCCTCTGACATTAGTACGGCCACAACTGCGCGATCATTACCGCAGATGCTCAGTAAGCCAGGTCCATGCACCTCCTCTGACATCAGTGCAGCCACACAGTAGCTGTGCAAGCATGCCAGGAGGTGATTCTAGTGGAGGATAAAAAAATGATTTGCAGAGTGATGGTGGTAGCTGAAATTAGTGAGGGGATTAACTGTGGAAAGCTTTGTAGGTCAATGTTAGGAGGTTTAACTGAATCCTCTGGGTAATTGTCAGCCAGTGGTGAGATTGGCAAGGAGGGGCAGATACTCTGTAGCAAGACGAAAAGGGAATGAGTAAAGTAGTACTAATCAAAATTGTGAATAATGAGGGCATGAGTAGCATGAGTAGTTGTTTATTAGCTTTATGTATGAGGATGAGACAGGTATGGGATGGACTTTTGAGATGCAGATGTATAAATGACAGCATAGAGTGGAATATTACTCCTATGCTACATGCTTGAGAAGGAGGTATTCTAGGAATAGTATCTACATTGGACACTGTGATTGTGGATTAACATTGTGGGAAAGTAATTACCGTAGCTCTGTACTTCTCATGTTCAGTGTTGGGAAGTGAGAGGTGAAAAAACAGCAAAAAGGTATTAAGGGGAAATAGGTAGCTGGGTTCTTAAGCCTGTAGCTTAGAGGTAAATGTATGTATCATCTTCTTGTAAGTGGTACTGAAATCTGAAATTAGCTTATTAGTTGCCTATTAAATACTCTAATACACAGTTGTCAAATTCAAGGCCCTTAAAGAGGAACTCCAGTGAAAATAATTTAATAAAAAAAAGTGCTTCATTTTTACAATAATTATGTATAAATGATTTAGTCAGTGTTTGCTCATTGTAAAATCTTTCCTCTCCCAGATTCACATTCTGACATTTATTACATGGTGACATTGTTACTGTGGGCAGATTATTTAGCTGTTTCTAGCTGTTAGACAGCTATAAACAGCCACTTCCTGTCTGTGAACATTGTTACATTGTGGCAGTTTGCCAGGAGTACCGCGGTATTCAGAGCCTCTTGTAGGAGGGGTTTCAGCACAAAATTAGTCACACAGCGCCCCCTGATGGTCTGTTTGTGAAAATCATTCTCTTTCTCATGTAAAAGGGGGTATCAGCTACTGATTGGGATAAAGTTCAATTCTTGGTTGGAGTTTCTCTTTAACGCTTTCAATGTCCAGTGTTGTTAGCAGTAAAGGAAAACAGCACACTGCTTTACCATCCAGAGGAGCACATTGGTGACAGTGCTTCTGACTGAAATATTGTCAGTTTGAGTCGAGGTACAGCAATAGCCAATGGGACCCATTTGTTTCTAGGTGAACAAATGGGCCCCATGAGTTAACATCCTTACATCCAAACCCCTCCGGGTAACTTGTAAAACTTGTAAAACACACACACACACACACACACACACACACACACACACACACACACACACACACACACACACACACACACACACACACACACACACACACACACCTCTACCTGCACTTCCCCTGACACCATATCCCCACATAGCAGAGTAGCGCAGTGGAGAAGTAAATACTTACCTGCTCCAGCAATGCATTGTGTCTCTTCTGTTCTGCCTGGCAGTCATGCTCTGTGCTTTCATACCTCCTTCTCCCAACCACGTGGCATGCTTTAGGAGTGAGAGGTATAGAGCATGTGTGACTGGACACAGTGTCACTGGAGCAGGTAAATATTAAACTTCTCACAAACAGTGACACACACGCACGCACGCACGCACGCACGCACACACACACACACACACACACGCACGCACGCACGCACGCACGCACACACACACACACACACACACACACACACAGTTGCTATAGTTAAGCCAGTTAGTTTGAGACTGTTCAGTGAATGTTAAATCTTAATAAATTATTTGACCTGCGACTTAGACTGTGTTTTAGATTTTTGCCCCTTATGTTATGGAGTTTGATACCCCTGATTTAATATTAAGAGATAGATGGTTATACGCTAATTATGATTCCTCCACGTTTCAATCCCAATATTTTTGTAAATACGGCCAAAGGTAATTGTGACTTGAACATTCATCTGATTTCTTGTGATCCATTCATAATTTAGAGTGGTTTTCGCATATGTTTTGCATAATTTGGTGACGACTTTAGGAGTATGTTAAGGGGAATAGTGACTGAGAACAAGTAAAATTTTTCAAAAAGACCTTGTAGTTTTTGAGAAAATCAATTTTAAAAATGCAAAGTAAAAATGATTTTTAAATTCAGAAAAATAACAGTTTAAAAACTATGTTTCCTTTACATTTTTAAAAATCGATTTTCCCAAAAACTGCAAGGTCTTTTTGAAAAATTTTACTTGTTCTCAGTCACTATTCCCCTTAACATACTGCTAAATTCGTCACCAAATTATGCAAAACATATGCGAAAACCACTCTAAATTATGAATGGATCACAAGAAATCAGATGAATGTTTAAGTCACAATTACCTTTGGCCGTATTTACAAAAATATTGGGATTGAACGTTGAGGAATTATAATTAGCGTATAACCATCTATCTCTTAATATTAAATCAGGGGTATCAAACTCCATAACATAAGGGGCAAAAATCTAAAACACAGTCTGAGTCGCAGGTCAAATAATTTATTAAGATTTAACATCTTTTTGAAAAATTATATTTTTGACTTGTTCCCACTATTCCCATTAACATACATAACAATGACAATAGCATTTATGAGGGCTTTGCTATTATCACTTTGGCACAAAATTGTGAAAAATTGTGAAATGATGGTTCCTGATTACGTTTACAAATGAAATTAATTATGATTTTTTTTTATCACTACCTATAGATGGAAAAATGAAGGTAGCAGTTACAGACTCTTGAGGTACCCCAAGGGATAGATGGCTAGGAGTGGAGCTACAGTTCAGATAAGAAGCATTATTAGACCTTTCAGAAAAGATAATCCAGTGTAAATCCAAGAAAATACAAGACCCTCTATACCTGAAGATAACACTATGTTGGTGAAATAATACTGCTCTTTTTACTCTCTGCTGTCAATGATGCGTGGACACATGGACATCTTTCTTTTCTGTTAAAGGGGCTTTTCCATTTTAAATGTAATCAAGTTCCTCTCCTTAACCTTCCTGGCGGTAAGCCCGAGCTGAGCTCGGGCTATGCGGCGCAGGAGGATTTCTCAGGCCCTGCTGGGCTGATTTGCATCAATGTTTTCTTGCAACACGCAGCTAGCACTTTGCTAGCCGCGTGTGCATTCCGATCGCCGCCACTCCGCACACGATCGCCGTGCCGCCCCCCCCCCAACCCTGTGCGCTGCCTGGCCAATCAGTGCCAGGCAGCGGTGAGGGGTGGATCGGGACTCCCTTAGATGTCACGACGTCCATGACGTCGGTGACGTCATACCGCCCAGTCGCCATGGCGACGGGGGAAGCCCTTCAGGAAATCCCGTTCTTTGAACAATATTTCCTGATCAAAGATCGCCGGAGGCGATCGAAGCGGGCGGGGGGATGCCGCTGTACAGCGGCTATCATGTAGTGAGCCCTAGGCTCGACAACATGACTTAAAAAAAAATTAAAAAATAGTGCTGCACTGCCCCCTGGCGGTTTCTAATAGACCGCCAGGAGGGTTAAAGCACATTTGAAGTGAGTGGGATATGGAGGCTGACATATATATTTACTTTTAAACAATGCAAATTGTCCTGTTGATCCTATGCCTCTAATGCTTTCAGCCATAGACCATGAACATGCAGGCAGATCAAGTACCCTAAGCTAAGTACCCATGTCGCAATTTTTCCAACGATTTTCCCGATGGCCAGTGATTTTTGTTGAACACTAAGTGGTTGGTTCTGCAATATCGTGACGTGGGTACAGGCACACAACAACATGGATGTCACTTAGCGTCGGGCCACAATAATGACCATCATGGTGGATCAGATCGCTATGATCTCCAATGACTCCTGCGCAAAGTACCACGATCACTTGAAATCTCGTTCATTCCCGACGTGTAACGTCGAGTGACGACATGCATACCCATCGGCAGGAAGAGGCGTAGCTAACAACCGTCGTCAAGGGGATGCTGCAGGACCCATCGCGTGGTGAGTAGGGAGCTTAACTGAAATTTGCCTACATTAGCTGTTTCATGTGAGTGATTCAGAAACTACTGCAGCCAGACTGATCAGCAGGTCTGCCAGGCATCTGGTATTGTTTAAAAGGAAACAAATAAAACAGCAACCATATGCCTCTCAGTTCAGGTTCACTTTAGGACCTCTCCATGTTGCAATTCAATTAACTTTTATCTCCATTTTTTATTCTGGTGGAACCTTACAGTTTCTCTCAAAGTGATCATGCAGACATTGTTTGTAGCTCTGGGTCAGCCAACATCTGCTGCACGTTACATGCTATACAATCATGTCACTAACTGCCCCTCAGAGAAACTCCCTATCTAATCCCTACCACAGTCATAGTCTACTGTGCCTATCATAGTGTAAGAATTTTTCATCTTTCTTCATAAATACTCTTTTTCCAGTATTATTCCTGACTCTGACCAGAATATAGTTGTATTTTTGTGAGGAATTTACCACAGATGTGCTTTTCAGCTGCTTAAAATTACAGGTGCACCCAAAGTATTACACACTTAACGTCCAGAAGGACATAACCCTCTCGGTACAAATGGTAAAACTTATAATTTTACTATGTCACTAAAAAGTGAAAGGTAGAGTACCACAACTCTAAATACTCTCCTGTGAGGGTCTCAATTATATATCTGCGGTCAGAGTGTGGGGGTCTTTGCTCAGTGTGGGGGTCTTTGTGTATGGTGCCCGTTGCACCTGTAACCTTTGGTATGTGGGTAAGACCACGAGGCAGCTAAAGGAACGTATCCTTGAACATGTAGGAAACATCAAACACAGGCGAGAAACATCAATACCGAAACATATGAACGGAGTACATAGCTCGGATAGGTTCAATATTTCATTTTGGGGGATTCAGTGTTGGAGGAAAAATGTAAGAGGAGGTGATTTTGATCGCAAACTCACTCAGATAGAGTCAAAGTGGATCTATAGACTGGATACTAGTGCTCCAGGAGGTCTAAATGAGGATTTTAACCTCTCATGCTTTCTATAGGGGATAGATACTGGTTGCACCAATATCTAGTATTGGATATCAATATCTCAGTGATTTTCTTCTATCTGTGATAAACCTGCATTTATATGTAGGGACTTACTTCCTGGGTGGTCTCATCGATGCAGTCACCCTTATACTGCTTTCGTCACCTAGAAGCCCTCTTTAACCGACTTATATCCTCATTTGCTGGTAACCGACCGGTTCCAGCACCACTCTTCCCCCGCACTGATATGACCCAGATTACAACTAACTTTTGTAGATCCGTTTTCCTACACCTACACGCCTGTTTGAGTGCTTTGTTAGGTACATGTAGTATAATATGGCTGTGGGGTATACATATTCTATAAATTTTACATACCTGTTAATATCTACCTGGTTGTACTCACTGCAACGCTGTATTTAGGTGATTAGTGGAATTGGTTGGGCTATGGATGTATATTAGTGTTTAACCACTTGAGGACCCACCCTTTACCCCCCCTTAAGGACCAGCGCTGGTTTGATTGATCTGTGCTGGGTGGGCTCTGCAGCCCCCAGCACAGATCAGGGTGCAGGCAGGGAGATCAGATTGCCCCCCTTTTTCCCCCCTATGGGGATGATGTGCTGGGGGGGTCTGATCTCTCCTGCCTGCTGTGGGTGGCGGGGGGGGCACCTCAAAGCCCCCCTCCGCGGCGAAATTCCCCCCTCCCTCTCCTATCTGCTGCCTCCCCCGGTGATCGGGGCAGCACAGGACAGCTATCCGTCCTGTGCAGCCAGTGACAGGACGTCCCCTGTCACATGGCGGCGATCCCCGGCCGCTGATTGGCCGGGGATCGCCGATCTGCCTTACGGCGCTGCTGCGCAGCAGCGCCGTACAAATGTAAACAAAGCGGATTATTTCCGCTTGTGTTTACATCTAGCCTGCGAGCCGCCATCGGCGGCCCGCAGGCTATTCACGGAGCCCCCCGCCGTGATTTGACAGGAAGCAGCCGCTCATACGAGCGGCTGCTTCCTGATTAATTAGGCTGCAGCTGGCGACGCAGTGCTGCGTCGCTGGTCCTGCAGCTGCCACTTTGCCGACGCACGTTATGAGTGTGCGGTCGGCAAGTGGTTAAATGTAACATTATTGCAAGGTCAATGTGGACATTTATGTAGAAGTTTACCCCCTATATGATTTTGCAAGAGAATACCTGCTGGAGGCTACGATGAATGGGTTGCTAAGCAACCCTAAACAACAGTGACACACGTTCCCCCTGAGCGGTGGGCGGACTTCCCATATTTGCATAACCCTGACGAGGGAAGAGTTTTGCACCCTTAGAGGGAGGCTTAGAGCGCGAGCTGCGTTCCAAGCTATGGGAATACAGGAAACAGACGAGCGGGCGGAAGTGACGTCACCGCCGCAGCACCACCTCTCTAATCACTTAACCGGTATGCCCAGCTGCTTTTGTGAATGGTGGGGCCAGCCAATCGGCTAAATGCGCCCCAGCAAATACCTCCTCTCCATCCTGGAGTACACACCCACTGTCCTGCACATACATCCACAGGGCATTCAGTATGGCAGAACTCCGTATTCCCTATACCTCTCTACAGCACCATTGTCACATCTAAAGGTAAGACATTTAGTGCGTGGATCGTGATATGTTTCCACCACACCCACTTTGTTGCCTCTCCCTCCTCCTCCACCTCTATATATATGGCTTTGCCTGATGGGGCACTTCAGCTCTGACTGGGGCTTTTATGATGATGGGGGGTACTTGTAATATATGTAAATATGTGGTGTAGGATTTACTGTATATATGTATAGCACACTTTCTGATTAAACCTTTTGGTGCAACATGCTCATGTTAAAGTTCCTGTACAGCACCTAGCACTAACTGTATGTCTTATACCCACCCGTCATGTGGTCAGCTTGCTAGGGGGATCAGACTTTAGGCGATTGCACCATTCTAGCTCCCTTGCTGATCAGGTAGCTTTCCACTGTCCCGCCTGCAACCTGGTATCCTGTGTGGGCAGCAGTCATAGTAGTGTGGGATAGCTACACCTTACCACAGTATTTCACGCTGTGGGACAAGGGGGATGACGAGCAAAGACCCCCACACTCTGACAGCAGATATATAATGGAGACCCTCACAGGAGAGTATTCAGATTTGTGGCACTCTACCTTTTACTTTTTAGTGACATGGTAAAATTATAAGTTTTACCATTTGTACCGATAGGGTTATGTCCTTCTGGACGTTAAGTGTGTATTTCTATTTCCCTGATACCTCTTTCATTCGGTAGTGTGTGCTGATTACACCCAAAGTATTACCAGTCTCTGGTACAATATGAGAATATTTTCTTTGCTGCTAATCTTCTAGCATTTCAGCTGACACCAGCTGAAATGCTAGATTTTAATCAAATACCAAATATTTTGCTTAGTGGGACATTTAAAGAGACACTGAAGCGAAAAAAAAAATATGATATAGTGAATTGGTTGTGTACTATGAATAATTACTAGAAGATTAGCAGCAAAGAAAATATTCTCATATTTTTATTTTCAGGTGTATAGTGTTTTTTCTAACATTGCATTATTCTATAATATGTGCAGATTACACAACACTCAGCATTCAAAATGATTCTTTCAGAGCAGTCTGTGAACTAATGACCTCTCCTCTGGCAGAGAAAAAGTAAATAGTTCAGGAACAGTTGAGATAATAAAAGTCAGAAAACAGCCCTCTCCACGACTTTGAATGTCGTAGAGCTTAATGGCTTTTTTTGCATAGAGATAACAACTGGAGTTTCTTAAGTCTTCCTGTACTGGAAACAATTAGACTGATGTATCTGATCTTAATGTTTTATTTCTTAGCTGTACTACACATACAAATCATAATATCATAATTTTTTTTTTTCGCTTCAGTGTCTCTTTAAATGGTGAAACCCATCATATTTTATATAGTTGTAATGTCATGATCGCTGCTGCAGCAGGTACTGCTGGCAGTAGTAGTGCTGCAGCTCAGGCAGTTCTGATCTCTTTCCATGCAAGCTGAATAGCTTTGTCTGCCTTTCCCTGCTGTCAGCTTGTGACTGATTATCATTCACCTGTGTGGGAATCTGCATGTCTGCTCCCATTGGATGACCTCAGTATAAAGATCTGCTTCATGCAGGACTCCTCGGACTATCATAGCTTCAGTTTAAGCCTGTCTTGCTGTTGCTTCGGCCCCAGATCGTGTTTCTTGTTCTAAAGATACTTTGCTGGTCTTGCATCATATATTGGTTCATTGCCAATATATATGCATACCAGCACGTTTATTATTTTACTTGTATTCGTGTTACGTTGATACATCAGTGTCGCTGATGTATACGTACACGAACTGTTTATATCCTGTGTTCAGTTAGTCAGCTTTCCAGCACGTTTTGGTAGTTTGCGCGTATCGTGATCACCTGTGCTGAGTTAGTTATCCTGCTCCTGGTTCTCATTGTGGATTGCGTTCATCTCTGCGAAGAGATAACGAATCCTTCTGAATCCTGTTCTGTTACTGTTTGTGGATTGCGTTCATCTCTGCGAAGAGATAGCGAACCCTTCTGAGTCCTGTTCCCTGTATTGCTCCAGTCCTAGTCAGCGTTCCTGCTTATGTCATATATCGGTTCATTGACGATATATACATATGTTAGTCAGACGTTACAAATAGTTTCATTGATAGCTGTAATTGTAATACGCTAGGAAAACATACTTATTGTATTTTTGTCTGTGTTACGTTCATCTATCTTGATCCTGCTATTTCCTGACTATCCTGTCCTGTCTTTGTGAGGCACGCCATCGCTGCAAACGCATTGGCTGCCTCATTCCAGTCTGTCTTGTTGTGGACGCTTGCTGTCACTAAGTAGAAGCTAGTTTAGCAAGCGTTCATTCTGTCTACCTGTCCTGATCTCCTCAGTTCTGGTTTATGTGCTCAGCGCTACTTTGCGCTGAGACGTTATCACAAAAGTATTGTTTGTGGCCGTGCGGATCTGCGCCGGCTCTGTGCGCCACAATCTCCTATTGGAGTCAGTCCTCTCCTCCACTAAACTGGGGATATCCTGATTCCTTGTGCTGGTGTGTGTACCTCCTTCACGTCAGCTTATGTGTTGCATGCTGACTGTGGAGAATACACCACCAAGCGCGACATTATGATAACCCCATTACCAATCCCCATTGTGGGGGGGATTTCCAGAAATTATGACACTGTTTGTCAGGGGTCTTGCTCCTTTAAAAAATTTGAAAAGCTTGGCCCTGAAGTTACAGACACATTTATAACAGAATTGGTTAAGGTTTTGGCCAATCCCGACTTTCGGGCTTCTGCAATTTCTACCTGGTCTGATTGGATCGTTTGCGCTCTTTTTAAGGGCAAGCTTTTTGATTGGGCAATCGATGTTTTAGATCACACTCAGTTTATACAAAGTCCTTTGCAATTTATAGCTTTTGTAATTCACAATTGGTTGTGCATAGATCCAGACCATTGCCTTTTCCTCTTAATGAGCTTTTGGCAGCAGGTCAATCAGCTGCTCCTTCAATTGCTTGCAAAAATAATCAGCAAGCAGAGAGTAGTTCTGATAATTTCCCTTCAGCTTTGAATAAATCATCAAAGGCAGCAGGGTCTAAAGCCAAACGTAAACGTTCTAAGAAACGTGTACGATCAGCAGAGTCGTTATCTTTAGCGACTGCGCATCAGACCTGTAATGAGATTCAGCCATTAACAGATAATGAAATGCAATTGTCTTTCGGGGGAGTTAAATGGACTTATGAAACTACTAATGAACTTTCATCACTGGCCAAGGAAAATAAAGATTTGTGTCTAAAATAATTATCTGAGTATGATTATGAGGAGATATTACAGAGTATTGAACAAATCAACTTATTTGTGAAGCAAGGGAAGTTTGCATACACTACAGTTCAACACTTGCTACAGGTATTGGAGATTCTTAAGAATAAGGAATCTGCCAATCACCTGCTAATTAACCCAATACATGTTCCTGCCACAATCATATCTGCAAACTGTGATCAGCCTGAATGTTCAGCTGTTAAGTATGCATGGGATCCCCCATTCGAGAAGGGAGAGATGGAAGCCCTGGTCTGTGAATGGAAGAATGATTCAAGTTCATTTTGTCAATTTTACAGTGCAAAAAGTGAATTCGTATTGAATGCATGCATTAAGTCGGCCTATAACCTAATAGAGATTGGTGTGTGTAGGTATGACTTTGTGGCTCCATTGATTGATGTGTGGGAACTGATTTTGGATGATTTTTATGTGACTCCGAATTTGCATATTTGGCGTTCTGACCCGCCTGCTTCAGCACCTTTGGCTGATTCAGCAGGTGATTCGGAGCTCTTTTTGTGTGAAATTAAAGTTCCTGCAATTCCACCCTGTACCATGAATAACTCAGTGTTACTTCCCAGTAAAACAGAAGCCACTGATAATTTCTTAACCTTGCCCTGCGCAAATTTCTCAGCAGAGAATCTAGAGGTCCTGCTGACTTCTGAGTCCAGCCTAGCCAGTACTCATGACTCTTTGTTCAGTGAAACAGACATCAGAAAAATCTTGCCTGCCTCTGCAAACACTTCTGCAGAAATTACCTGTGTTAATAAAGTTCAACTCCTGTCTGATCCAGCAGATGCCAATAGATGCACTACATTATCTTCTGAGTCCCAGCAATTCTGTCTAGAAACCTCAGAACCCCCGCATCTGAATTTCCCAATTTTACAATTGAATGGTGATTCAGATGCGCAAACATTGTGTCTTGATCTTCCTGTTTCTACACCTCGCTCTAGTTTCGTGAATAGCTCAGAGCATCTGCTATGTGAACCTGAAATCGCAGAATTATTACCTTGTTCAGAAAATGTTCCAGTAAATTTGCCCTGTATCGTGAATAGCTCAGAGCATCTGCTGTGTGAACCTGAGGTCACAGAATTATTCCCTTGTTCAGAAAATGTTCCAGTAAATTTGCCCTGTACCATGAATTGTGCAGTAGATCTCTCCTATGAAGCTCAGGTCACAGAATCCTTATGCTGTCCAGCAGGTGCTTCCATGGTTTTGCCCTGCAATATGGACTGTTCAGTGATCCTGTCTAGTGAAGCTGGGGTCGCAGAGTCCTATGCTTCACCCAGTACTTTGGATACTTCAAACCCTCTAGCAGAAGACTCTGAGGCACTGCTTACCTCAGTGGGCGTTGCAGCAATATTCACTTGTTTAGCAGCTGTCTTAGAATTAAAGTCCACTCTAAATAAACTTGATGAATCTTTGTCTAAGGAAGCAGAAGTCATTGAAATATTGTCCTTGTCAGCAAGTGTCTGAGATACCTTGCCCTGTACACAGTCTGATTTAACCAATATGGTTGAGTCCCTCTCCAGTGTTGTAACAGCCGAGGAACTCCAGCCCTGTCCTCTGAATGTTTCAGAAGTCTTGCCCTGTAACATGGATAATTCTGATTCTCTGGTCAAAATAACAGAAGTCTCAGAATTTCAGTCTGATTTAGTGAGCGTTCCTGAAACCCTGCCTTGTATCTTGGAAAATTCTGATTCTCTGGCTGGTGTGGCAGAGATTCCGGAGTTCCCTTCCTGTCCAGTGAATTCCTCAGATTTGCCCAGTTCAGTGGGGAATGCTGTAATATTGACTTGTTTTGCAGCTACTTTGGAGCCCCAATTCCAGGTACTAGATGAGTCTCTGTCCAGTCCAGAGGAAGTTGTGGAATCCCTATCTAGCTCAGTTCATACATCAGAAGACTTGTCCTGTCTTGTTTATGCCCCTGAACCTGATTTGTTAATAACCTTGCTAGAATCAGCGACATCCAAGTCTGTTCCTGCATTCTTTAGTGAGAGTCCAGTGCTTGTGAAGTCTAGTCATAATGAATTTTTGTCCAGTCCTGGTTTCGGTCCTATCTTGGCTGACCCTGAGGTTCACAGTACCTTGACATGCCCAGAGGTTTCTCTTGTGCCAGTGTGCCCAGATGTGCTTTGTGTGCCAGAATGCCCAAGTGTGTCTAAGGTGTTAGCGTACTCAGATGCTTCCTTAGGGGAGACATGTTCTGATGTTGCCAGTCTGCCTGCATGCCCAGAGATGGTTCTGGTCCCTGAAAGCCCTGATCTTGATGTTTGTCCTTGTAACCCTGACTCGGGAATTGCCATAGGTTCCATGGGGGTTCTTGATAGTTCTCCATGTGAGCCTAAAGGGCGTTCTGACCTTTTGGGATCTCTTTGGAGATTCAAAGTGTTCTGGGAGATCTCTGAGGAAGCTTGTCCTGGTGCCTTGGACTGGTTCAACAGTGGGTTTTGTGTTGGTAAAGACAGTTTCGGTGGGCATTGCAAAGGCTTTGGCATTTTTGGACGGTCCCTGGAAGGCAGTGGGTATCGCTCAGAGAGCTTCGGGGGGCTTTCTTCTGGAAATCATGGTTCTGATGGGTGTCACACTGGGGCTTGTAGTACTGATGGGCATGGTTCTGTAGGTTCTGTTTCTGATGGGTCCAGTCTTGTGATGACTGATTCTGGAATTTGGTCTTGCCGCACTGTCCCGGTCATCATGAATTATCAGTTAGGTTGTCTCCTTGGGAATGTCAGTTTTGAGAGGCGTCTGGTATCCGCCTTTAAGGGGGGGGGGGTACTGTCATGATCGCTGCTGCAGCAGGTACTGCTGGCAGTAGTAGTGCTGCAGCTCAGGCAGTTTTGATCTCTTTCCATGCAAGCTGCATAGCTTTGTCTGCCTTTCCCTGCTGTCAGCTTGTGACTGATTATCATTCACCTGTGTGGGAATCTGCATGTCTGCTCCCATTGGATGACCTCAGTATAAAGATCTGCTTCCTGCAGGACTTCTCGGGCTATCATAGCTTCAGTTTAAGCCTGTCTTGCTGTTGCTTCGGCCCCAGATCGTGTTTCTTGTTCTAAAGATACTTTGCTGGTCTTGCATCATATATTGGTTCATTGCCAATATATATGCATACCAGCACGTTTATTATTTTCCTTGTATTCGTGTTACGTTGATACATCAGTGTCGCTGATGTATACGTACACGAACTGTTTATATCCTGTGTTCAGTTAGTCAGCTTTCCAGCACGTTTTGGTAGTTTGCGCGTATCGTGATCACCTGTGCTGAGTTAGTTATCCTGCTCCTGGTTCTGTTTGTGGATTGCGTTCATCTCTGCGAAGAGATAACGAATCCTTCTGAGTCCTGTTCCCTGTATTGCTCCAGTCCTAGTCAGTGTTCCTGCTTATGTCATATACCGGTTCATTGCCGATATATACATATGTTAGTCAGACGTTACAAATAGTTTCATTGATAGCTGTAATTGTGATACGCTAGGTAAACATACTTATTGTATATTTGTCTGTGTTACGTTCATCTATCTTGATCCTGCTATTTCCTGACTATCCTGTCCTGTCTTTGTGAGGCACGCCATCACTGCAAACGCATTGGCTGCCTCATTCCAGTCTGTCTTGTTGTGGATGCTTGCTGTCACTAAGAAGAAGCTAGTTAAGCAAGCGTTCATTCTGTCTACCTGTCCTGATCTCCTCAGTTCTGGTTTATGCGCTCAGCGCTACTTTGCGCTGAGACGTTATCACGAAAGTATTGTTTGTGGCCGTGCGGATCTGCACCGGCTCTGTGCGCCACAATCTCCTATTGGAGTCAGTCCTCTCCTCTACTAAACTGGGGATATCCTGATTCCTTGTGCTGGTGTGTGTACCTCCTTCACGTCAGCTTATGTGTTGCATGCTGACTGTGGAGAATACACCACCAAGCGTGACATGTAATAAGCAGGATATCAGGCATCCCTTTAATATAAATGTCATTATTTTCTGGTACTTTGAGGTACACAAAGTAATGTAGTCTGTGCTACAGCAATTTGCAAAGTCAAGACTCCATTGCATTGGCTGCTGGAATAGGAGCATAGCTGATAACCTAAAGAATAATAAAGCTGATGCACAAATATTTCCAATTTTCTGCGAGATAAACATGTATGATTATGGTAAAGAGGATGTGGATACATTTATAAAGGCATTTGACATTGACTTCAGGAGAAGCATGTGCAGAACTGGAAAATGAAATTGTGGAAGTAACCATGGCCAGATTTACCATAAGGCGCGGTAGGCACGTGCCTACAGGCGCCTGATGATAGAAAGGTGGATCACTCTGCTCCTCGAGTGCATGCCTCCTTCCTTCCCTATGCAACTTAATACTGAGGGTACCTCTGGCTAACTAATAGTATACTACAGGATACCTGTAAGGTAAGCAAGGGAAGTAAGTGACAGCTGGGCCAGCCAGCACAATTGCAGTGCAGTTCAGTGGGGGTTTGTAGGTTCATGAAGGATGAAGTCTAGAGTGCCTGGAAGTAACACAAGAGAATGGAGGCATAAGAACATATTTAGGCAATGTCCTTAATGGGCATTGTGTTGTGTTCCCAGCATAAGCAAGAATGCATTGGAACAAACAAGTTGCACTGTGCTTTATGTGCATATTGCACTGCATACAGTGAAGCATACAGTCAATGAAATGTTACTGTTAACGTGTGAGTTTTGCGGTAATGCACTGCATTCAGTGGTTTGGGATGCTGCTCACCATTAGATCACATTTCACTGGGCGCACTGACCTCTATTTGATTCACTTTTTCTCCTAAGTTTTCTCTGCGGTGACATTTTTTTTCTATCAATAAAATGCATTTTAAACCACCAGCATGCAAGACAATAGTGTGAACGGGCCATAAAGGTATGTATTGAATTGTATTGAATTAACTGAAAAAAACATGCCAACTGTGTACGCGTAGATCAAGAATTTCCAGGCACATGATAGTAAAATGTACATAAATATGCCAACAGCACAAAACAGCAACATCTTATACAAAATAACCTTTTAATTATTTGTGTGAACAATAAATCATGCAGTTAAAAGGAAGACTAATGGCCTTTCAAGAACTTCCAAGCTTCAAGGAGTTTAGCTTAAGGATTGATCAACAGATGAAAGTTTAAGAGATACAAAATATTAACATAAAAAAAGAAAGAAACATCTTAGAAATCAATGCATGGGGATAGTTTCTAAGGGGTTGAGGGAGAACGTTTATAGAATATAAGAAAAGAAAAGGGAATGCTTGATAAAGATGTGGTACATTAAGAGAAAAAAACAGGAAGTAAATAGTAAGCTCATAATAAAAGTAAAGAGGAGACAAACAAAATAAAGAAAACAGAAAAGATCCAGCATAATAGTGTTTATGGTCCTAACTCAGTATACCAGCTCTCAAAACGGTCACATTCTGTACAGTCAAGGCAGATAAAGAATACCTAAAGCAATCGGTCTATGGTATTGGATTAAGGGTTTAAAAGAGGGTATTGTATGGAAAAATGATCATAAAAGAAAAAAATACAGCATTATTACAATGAAGGAAGAATAATATACAGATAGAAAATAAGGAAGATCCCAAATGAAAGCAACAACAGTGAGTGATACAAAGACAATGTAAGAAAGGGAGAAAAGAACAGGGAAGCTACCGTAGTTAAAAGAGCATTTTAAAAAAAATTCCCTAGAAATCCTTTATATTAAATCTCAGTAATAAAATTCTCAGTAAAAAAAAAACTACATCTGGTTAGTAATGATTTAAAGAGGAACTTTATTAGATATAACTTATTGACAAAGATGGCTTATTTTTTACATTTATTCATAAATTATTTAGTCATTGTTTATCCACCGTAATATCTTAACTCACCCTGATTTACAGTATTAAATTTATCAGAAATGCTGACATTGTTACTGCTGGGAAGGTGAATCAATATAGAATGTCCCTCCCTCTCTTCTGTGTAGTGAGCATGGCAAAGGATATTGATATTAACCACTTCCGGATTCCGGGTGGTTTTGCTGATCGGTGCTGCGTGGGCTCTCCAGCCCGCAGCACCGATCAGATAGCAGCCAGGCCGATCAGACTTCCCCCCTTTTTTCCCCACTAGGGGGATGTCCTGCTGGGGGGGTCTGATCGCCGCCGGCTGCTTGCGCTTGCGGTGGGCTCTTCAAAGCCCCCCTCCGCAGCGCTTCCTGGCCTCCTTCCCCTTCCCTCCCTCTCCCTCCCCCTGTGAGCGGCGCAGGACGGATTTCCGTCCTGCGCCAGATGGGATAGGCTTTAGCCTATCAGATGCCGGTGATCCCCGGCCAATCAGAGGCCGGGGATCGCCGATCTCCACTACGGCGCTGCTGCGCAGCAGCGCCGTATATATGTAAACACCGGGGAAGATCTTCCCCGTGTGTTTACATTTACCCTGCAAGCCGCGATTGGAGGCTCGCAGGGTGTTCACGGAGACACCCTCCGTGAACTGACATGGAACGGCCGCTCATACGAGCGGCTGTTTCCATGGAAACCACTTCAGGATTCAGGGGCGTACTTAAGCGTACGCAGAATCCTGAAGTGGTTAATGGATATTGCTAACAATGGAAATGATGCAAAGTACAATTGAGTAAAAACTGACTTACAAAAAAGTGATAAGGGGCCTCATATACTCTACACTGGTAAAGTTACCCTGCACAGGCAGTGCATAGCCATTTTACTGTTACTAGCACTGCAAGAACATCGAACATTTACCCATTACTGGCTAACATGTTCATTGCTATGGTTACAAGCATTAAGCTGAGCATTACCATAGCAACACACATTAACTTGGTAACATGGGTGACACATATGGGTTAATGGGTGATGTTCTTGCAGTGCTAGTAACGTTCTGTGCAACCTGTGAACGGTAACTTTACCGATGCAGCAGCAGACCCAATGTCTGAGAAGGTAAAAAAAAAAGTTGTATAATGATACAGTATAGAATTCAAATACCTAAACTACCAGTATCCTAAAAATATCAGTGCTTTACATTTGAGGGGTGTGCCCTCAAAGAAAGAAAGCCCTCAGAATCATGAACAATGATTCATTTTTTAAATAAAATAACTCATAAATATTAGACACTTATGCTGGGAATACTCCATGAGTTGTTTTGGCAGATAGATGGCTCGATAGATAATTTCCGATAGGTCCGATCTAATTTACATTGAAAAATTGATTTTCTCTTAGAAGTGAATGGAAAACGATCAGAAAATCGACTGGAGAAACAATCGGAATATCGAGCGGACAGTAAATCTGCAGATAAAACTCAGCGTGTATTCCCAGCATAAGGCTCTTATTCAATTTACTTTGTCTCTTATGTTTTCTCCAAGGAGATCATTTTTCATCATCAAGTAGGTGAAAAGGTCAAAATTATTGAAAAAAATATTAACATTATTAAAATTATTTTCTTGCTTGCTGGTAGCATACAAAATGGAAATTATGTGTGAAATGAATAAGGGCCTTGGACTTCAAAATATAAAATACAAATGCCATCTAGTTAAATCCCCTTTCTTCCATGTTGGACTGCAGACTTTTGGATCATGCCTCAATATTCCTATGGTCCAAAAGGATAAGGAAAACCTCTCTTTTGCATCATGAATTACCTCGCCAATAGAATGATACTCTCAATACAGTATACAGCTATTTACTTGCAATCCTTAGACGCAAAGTAGGCTTTATAGTATATGCAGTATAAAAATGTACTGTAGACATGATAATCTAAAAACTATGAAACTAAATGCGGGGGTTCTATTAGTCTTAATATTAATTCAGTCACTTTGGACTATTAAGACCAATAGCAGAGCATGAGGGCATTTGAACTATTTTTGAAAAACAACAGAGAAAAATAAAGACTTTTCTTTTAAATAGTAAACTGATAATAAAGAATAACATCATACTGTATGATGCCGCTTATTACAATCTGGTCAGCAGTTGGATGAGCCATGCTATGCAAACCTAATTATGCGAATGAAAGAGCTAAGTTACTGGTGATGGTGGTTTGAAGAGATCCCTAACATACAAAAGCATTATTTTGGTAATTGCTTCTGTATATGGAAGGGGTCTGAAGAAAAGATTAAAACTTTATTGGACCAATTTAGGTCCATTGATAATTACAAAAAAAATCCCTCTTTATTTTAGATAAATAACAGACTAAAAATACAGCTGTTTGTGGCACACAGATCTTTCCTGATGCATGAGTGCTTTCCCATACAGGTTTTAGACCAATTTAATCATAATGAATGGGACAAAGCTTTTCTGCAGCATTGAACAAAGCTTTGTGGTCTTTATAATTGACGAACACAAGGAAAAACTAACTGAAAAACTTACTTTATGAAAACTTATACCAAAGAATATGTTGTGGTGGACAGCTGTCATCAGAGGAACTGGCTTCATGACATACCTAATAGCCAATTTAGGAAAACCAGACAGAACTATAGAGAGGCAAAGATAGTTGTAAGGAACAAGTGGAGATCCTGAAGAAAAGATTTAGTTAAAAGCACTATAATAAGGATTTTTATAGGAAAAAAACATATGGAGAGGTTCTTAGAATTAAGAGATGCTCTTATAAAGACCAAATATCTACAAATGAAGAGATGTATTGAATGGGACACTCTTTTTAACAAAAAACAAAACAAAAACAAAAGTGCAGTTCTCATATGTTTAAAAACCCAAGACAATTACAAAACACGTAACTATATAGATTATTACAAGAAAAAATATTTTTAAAACAAACTATTGAAAATATGCTGGTTCTTAGTTTTATTAAAAAGAACTATTACCCCAACACAGGTCGACAATACTAGTTTTTTTTAAAATGTGGAAAATATATGTTCTTCAGATAAACTAAGAAAAAAAGGAAACTATCTCACCCACTTTACATCTCTGTGGCTGGAAAAGAGTTTATCAACAAAAATACTTTCTATCTGATCTCATGTAAAAATGCTTGGCAGTATGTTGGGAGCACCACTAGAGAACTAAAAGCAAAACTTGGTACGCATGTTAGAAATATGAAGTAAAGGATGCATATGTGCACTGTCTCTGATTAGTATACAAAGAAACATTTTTTTTTGTCTACAGTAGGCAGCAAAAATCTGACATGTTTTGGACTAGTCCATTTTCTAACTGGGAATTCACAGACAAGACAAGACACAGAACATTTATATCATGCTTTTATCCTGACAGACTCAAATTGGCAGCAGCTACTTAAAGAGGAACTTCAGCTTAAACAAACATACTGTCATTAAGTTACATTAGTTATGTTAATTAAAATAGATAGGTAATATAATATCTTACCCACCCTGTTTTAAAAGAACAGGCAAATGTTTGATTTCATGATGGCAGCCATCTTTTTGGTTGAAAGGAGGTGACAGGGAGCATGATACACAGTTCCAACTGTCCTGTGTCCTGAGCACCTCTCCCAGTTGCTAGACAACATGAATAACAACATAGGAAATCCCATCATGCTCTGCACAGCATCAGAGAAAAAAAGGCCGGGCTTTTTTTCTTTGACGGGTGGAGCTTAGCTAAAAATGCAGCTAAAAATGATGCTTTGGTAAGAAAAACAAAGTTCTGATGCTGTGAATCTGTTAAAGAAACACCAAGCCTTTTCAGTTCTGCTGAGTATATTTTTAGTCCGGAGGTTCGCTTTAAGGTGGGCTCCACAGTCAACCTGGACCAGTAGGGAGCATTGCCCAAAGACTTCTTTTATATACTGTCTTGAGACAGGATTCAAGCTCTTATCAAAGGGCTTAAATCCTACATCAATGGCAACAGCCTTACAAGTACACCATCCAAGGTTTTCTTTATTTCCAAAGCACTTACTGAATGGCAGTTGCTCAGTCAAAATGCCAATAAAGCATGCAAGCGAGCATGAAGGCTGGCTGGCATCTTTATATAGATCCTTTCCTTCTAAAGACTAAAGGAAATACTGAGAATCATCTATGAGAAGCTGGACTGGTCCAAAACCTATCAGATCTATCAGATATTTACTCTCTACTGTAAGCAACAGCAATATAAAAGTAATTGATGGTGCATTTTACTCTGGGAGAATGTACTTCTTATAATATGCACTGGCGTAACAATAGGGCCTGCAGCCCCTGCTCCCGCGGGTGGGGGCCTGGGGCCCGCTTAGGGCCGTTTTGTGGGGGCTGGAGGGGTGGCAGCATGAGGGGAAAGCCTTGGCCACAGTCGGCGGGGGTAGGGGAAGTTCCCCCCTCTCCCTCACCTTGGGGCTCTCCCCTCTGCGCTCCCCTCCAGCTTAAGTTACAGTGGGGGCAGCGAGCAGCGGCGGGCAGATACATATCTTCTGTGCGTTCCACCGCATACTCCTCACTCTAGCGTCTGTTGTCACTTCCGGGAGTGACGTCACTTCCAGAAGTGACGTCAGATGCTAGAGCGAGGAGTATGCAGTGGAACGCATGGAAGGTATGTATCTGCCCGCTGCCCACACTGTAACTTAAGCTGGAGGGGAGCACAGAGGGGAGAGCCCCGAGGTGAGGGAGAGGGGGGGGAACTTCCCCTCTCCCCGCCGACTGTGGCCAAGGCTTTCCCCTTATGCTGCCACCCCTCCAACCCCCACAAAACGGCCCGAGCGGGCCCCAGGGAGGGAGGGGGGCCCGCTCTGAAATTCTGCAGGGGGGCCCAGTGGGGCCTAGTTACGCCCCTGATAATATGTATTGGGAATTTTAAAGTTTTTCATGATAATGGTCCTTTAACCTCCTTGGCGGTTAATTTTTTTTTTCCTAATTAAAAAAATCCTTTTTTTTTAAAAAAAATTTTTGTTTCATGTAAAGCTACCAGAGTGGTAGCTACATGAAACACCACTAGAGGGCGCATGTGGCCCTCTAGTCCGATCGTCGCCGGCATCTATAGCAAACAGGGGAACGCGTATATAACGCGTTCCCCTGTTTGGCTTCTCCTGTCGCCATGGCGACGATCGGGATGACGTCATGGACCCGATCCAGCCCATAGCGCTGCCCGGAACTCATTGATCCGGGCAGCGCAGGGCTCTGGCGGGGGCCCTCTTCAGCCGCTGCGTGCGGCCGATCGCCGCAGAGCGACGGCGATCAAGCTGTGCGCGCGGCTAGCAAAGTGCTAGGGGCTGAGATCTCCCCCTGCGCGGCATAGCCCGAGCTCAGCTCGGGCTTACCGCCAGGGAGGTTAAAGTGACACTGAAGTGAAAAAAAAATTATGATATAATGAATTAGTTGTGTTGTACTGATAATTAATAGAACATTAGTAGCAAAGTAGTCTCATATTTTTATTTTCAGTTATATCATTTTTTTATAACATTGCATGATTCTCTAATATTTGCAATTTACACACTACAATCAACATTCTAAATGATTTCACAGAGCAGGCTAAAGATATTGGGAAATTTCCTCTGAAGAAAAAACAAAATACAGTGACATACAGTTGAGATAATAACATACACACTAAGGGTCATATGCAATTCTTTTTTTTCACCTGAGTTTTCTCCTAGGTGATATTTTTAAACTTGCAAATAAAATGCCTTTTAAGCCACCAGAAAGCAAGCAAATACTCAAAATAATTTTGATAGTACTTTTTCACCTACTTTTTGGTACTTTTTTAGTTGAAAAGTGCTGAAAAGTTATTTTAAATCAAAGATGCAAAATTATGTCCCAGGGGAAAACCCAGGTGAAAAAATGAATTGCATATGACCCTAATAGAGGTTTGGCGCTTCACAGTGTAAAAAATGCTTCACTCTTTATAAAAGTAAACAAATGTCCACTAAAAACATATAACAGGAATGCATGTGCTTCAATGATATTGCTTCACTCTTGCTAGTCTCAGGGACCTCCACCACACCTTTTGTGTGCGACTCACCAGATAAAAAGACCCTCCAGGTTCCATAAGCGCTTTGGGACCATTATGTGGGTCGTCCCTCACCTCTCTGGCATCCACAACCTCCACAATCTCCTTAAAACAGCGAGAGAACTTCCAATAAAAAGATCTTGTCCCAAGAACCTCAAATAAAAAGGCTCACCATAGGCTCCTAGGCTCCCCGATTCCAATGTCCTGCCAGACTAGTTTTGTCATTTGACTCATTAGGGGCTCGGCTCGTCCAGAGCCCCTAATGAGTCAAATGACGAAACTAGTCGGGCGGAGCCTGATTATGCTGTAGGAGATACATGTGGTGGGTTGTTATCGGCGTCTGGCACCTAGGTTCTTGCTGTGCGTGCAGCAGTGGAACATTGGAATCGGGGAGCCGAGGAGCCTAGCAGGCGAGCCCACCCAGAAGCCAACATGCGGGGGAAAGCCCATGTAATAAATCACTCTGAGCGTTTTTATGCAACAAAGGACGTGAGTGCAATAGAATTTTATTTGTAATACATTTTAAACAGTATTACGCTATGGTGAGCCTTTTTATTTGAGGTTCTTGGGACAAGATCTTTTTATTGGAAGTTCTTCCACTGTATTAAGGAGATTGTGGAGGTTGTGTATGCCAGAGAGGTGTAGGACTACCTGCATAACAGTCCCAAGGCACTTATAGACCCTGGAGGATCTTTTTATCTGGTGAGTCACACACAAAGGGTGTGGTGGACTAGCAAGAGTGAAGCAATATCAGTGAAGCACATGTGTTCCTGTTATATGTTTTTAGTGGACGTTTGTTTAGTTTTATAAAGAGTGAAGCATTAACAGTGAAGCATATAAATATGTATTCATGCTTTATGGGAGAAACTTGTTCAGTCTTTTTTACACTGTGAAGCTCCAAACCTCTCTTAGTGTGTATGTGAATTGATAACAAGAGGGGGCAATCGTGCATTTAAAAGGGGTTGTTTTTTGGCAAATAAATTATTTTTCCTGAGACTAGCAAGAGTGAAGTAATATCATTGAAGCATATGCGTTCCTGTCATATGTTTTTAGTGGACATTTGTTCAGTTTTATAAAGAGTGAAGCATTAATAGTGAAGCATGCATAGGTATTTATACTTTTTGGGGAAAAACCTTTAGACAGTGACACCACTGATGCATGAATGATTAGCACAGGCTTTCTCAACCTGGGTTGCCTGGAACCCCAGGGTTCCTTGAACACTCTGCGGGGGTTCTTTGGCATTTTCCCCCATCGTGGGGGTAGTATAATAGAGCACATTATATTAGGGGATTCTGTAAAAAGAGGGAATAAATTAGGGCTCAGAATAATAATGAGCACTTTAATAAAAAGCATTAGGAGAAATTGATTAATTGATCTATATCTTGTTTTTACCGCCACTAATTAGGCTTTCTTTGGGGGGTACATTTTGACAAGAATTATTTATTTCTAAATCCATTTTAACAGGAAGATTAAGAAAGAAATGGAAAAAAATCAGTATTTCTCAGTTTTTGGCCATCATAGTTTAAAATTAATACATGATGCTACCGTAATTAAAACTCATGTATTTTATTTGCCCTTTTGTCCCGGTTATTACACCATTTAAATTATGTCCCTATCACAATTTATGGCACCGATATTTTATTTAGAAATAAAGGTGCTTTTCTTCAATTTGCATATATCGCTTTTTACAAGCTTATAATTTAAAAAAAAATAATAAGATACTCTCTTGACATATATATTTAAAAAGTTCAGACCTTTAGGTAACTATTTATGTTTTTTTATTGTAATTTTTTTTATTTTTTTTTATTAAAAAATATAATTTTTGGTGTGGGAGGGAAACAGATAATTTTAAATGTAAAATAATGTAATGTAAAAAAATGTATGTGGGTGTAGTTTACTATTTGACCACAAGATGGCCAAAGTCAAAAAAGTCCTGGAGCATACGATCATGCTACCAGGAGCTACAAGGAGGCGGTGAAACTTTTTTTTGGCAGCAATACTGCGGTTCGACACACACAAGCAATAGAACACAGCAATACATGCATGCAGCTACATTTAAGTCGTCAGCAGGTGCTCGTCAGCCAATCAGGATGCACTGTCATACACCCTTTACCTGCCATACCACATCTAGCAGCCATTAGCATTCAGGTGGGAGGCTTCAGTTGGACGCAAATCGCAAGATTGCGTCGCTAGCAGGACCGCCCCGTGCAGGCATTCCTCCCACAGGGGTCCCTCCCTAACCGCTCACCTGTCTGCCATGTCCTAGAGCTGAAAAAAAAAACGTTTAAAAACACACGATTGGTTCGCACGATGGCCAGGGGCCCCAGACCTATCTCACTGGCCGGGGCCCCAAGGCCAATGCGCGATACCTGGAGGGGAGTGCAGGTGGGCCTGGACCTCTCACACCCAGGCTCTGGACCTCTCACATCCAGAAAACCCACCAACACTGCCTCCATACTGAATGCTTAATTCGACACACACAAGCAATAGAACACAGCAATACATGCATGCAGCTACATTTAAGTCGTCAGCAGGTGCTCGTCAGCCAATCAGGATGCACTGTCATACACCCTTTACCTGCCATACCACATCTAGCAGCCATTAGCATTCAGGTGGGAGGCTTCAGTTGGACGCAAATCGCAAGATTGCGTCGCTAGCAGGACCGCCCCGTGCAGGCATTCCTCCCACAGGGGTCCCTCCCTAACCGCTCACCTGTCTGCCATGTCCTAGAGCTGAAAAAAAAAAAAGCGGTTAGGGAGGGACCCCTGTGGGAGGAATGCCTGCACGGGGCGGTCCTGCTAGCGACGCAATCTTGCGATTTGCGTCCAACTGAAGCCTCCCACCTGAATGCTAATGGCTGCTAGATGTGGTATGGCAGGTAAAGGGTGTATGACAGTGCATCCTGATTGGCTGACGAGCACCTGCTGATGACTTAAATGTAGCTGCATGCATGTATTGCTGTGTTCTATTGCTTGTGTGTGTCGAATTTAGCATTCAGTATGGAGGCAGTGTTGGTGGGTTTTCTGGATGTGAGAGGTCCAGAGCCTGGGTGTGAGAGGTCCAGGCCCACCTGCACTCCCCTCCAGGTATCGCGCATTGGCCTTGGGGCCCCGGCCAGTGAGAGAGGTCCGGGGCCCCTGGCCATCGTGCGAAGAAATACTGCGGTCTCTGATTAGAGAGCGTCGGTTTTTCTGCAGGGGACTTTGATCAGTGAATAGGAATTATATTCCCATTCACTGATCGGGGGAGGGGGGGCTAACGGCAGGCAGCGTTCCCGTGCCTCAGGCAGCAGCAGCTGCACAGTCTATCTGGACGGATATATCCGTCCAGATAGACTGAAGTGGTTAAAGACCATGCCTCTTGCAAAATAAATGCAGAGGTTCCTCGAGATCAAAAAGTTATGTGCAGGGTTCCTCCAGGGTAAAAAGGTTGAGCAAGGCTGGATTAGCAGGATGTCAGGCAACTGGTATTATTTAAAAATAAATAAATATGGCAGCCTCCATATAACTCTCAGGTCAGTTGTCCTTTAATCCCTTAGAAACGTTATAAACGTTGTTGACATTGATCTAAAAAATTATGCTTCCATAGCTAAGTACTGATCCTCTCCATCTAATACTTTCTGAATTACTTACCCAGAAGACGTATGAAAATGTGACTTTCATTGCCAACCTGTGCCAGCATTACCTGCATGCTTATTGAAGGTATGCATCTGAAACTTTTACTATATTTTAAGACGAGGTTAGTAATAGCAACTTATTTTCATAATTATTTTCTTCACAATTTCTCACTTAAAGGATACCACAACTGACATGTGGCATAATGAGATAGACATGGGTATGTACAGTGCCTAGCACACAAATAACTATGCTGTGTTCCTTTTTTTCTTTCTCTGCCTGAATGAGGTAAATATCAGGTATGTAAGTGGCTGACTCAGTCCTGACTCAGACAGGAAGTGACTACAGTGTGACCTTCACTGATAAGAAATTCCAACTATAAAACACTTTCCTAGAAGAAAATGGCTTCTGAGAGCAAGAAAGAGATAAAAAAGGGGGAAATTCTTATCAGTGAGGGTCACACTGTAGTCACTTCCTGTCTGAGTCAGGACTGAGTCAGCCACTTACATACCTGATATTTACCTCATTCAGGCAGAGAAAGAAAAAAAGGAACACAGCATAGTTATTTGTGTGCTAGGCACTGTACATACCCATGTCTATCTCATTATGCCACATGTCAGTTGTGGTATCCTTTAATGTCTTCAGTACATAAAGTTTAAATTAATTTGTATAGCACTTTAGCATTAGAGCAACTCCCAATCATATGATATGTATATCTATCTTGAGAGTAATTTCTAAAGCAAAGAGGACATGAAGTGGGGCTCAATTTTAATTTTCTAACATGGGTCAGTCATGTGCAATGGTAAAAAAAATGTCTCATTAATCTTCTCTTAATTTGGTAGCTGGTAGATATTATTTAGACAATTTTTCCACTGAACTAAGTCTTGTGTAGAGGAGAGGACAAGTCTCATTCACAGGCTTCTGTATAACATGGTTTAGTGCCAGTTCCAAAAGATTTAAATCTGGTATATTCTGTAGAGATTACACCTGGTACCTTTTCTTTTTCTTTGTGTTTAGACTCAAACCATGTGCAACCAGTATCTAATGGTTCATTTGGCAGAGATAAAATAAAGTGTGATATTTGAAGGTAGCAATAGTGTTCACATCTTGGAAAATCATAATTAAATACCAATCTTTGGAAAGACTTCAATGATGTTCCTGACATAGAATCATATACTGTGGATAATCCTCTTTTTCACTGTGGCTAAAACTATCTGTTCCCCATCGATGGGGGAGCACATTTTTATCCACAATCTGTGTAAATGCTAGCTGCTACATTAAATTAACCTTTACACAAATTTCAAACTCATATTAATCATTGAAAATTCTATTCAAGTTGACACGTTGTGATTTTTCCATGACTGTCTTTAATATAATTGTCTTTGCTCTTAAATTCCTCTTTTTCGTTATGTGCCCACCCCTTCCTCACTAAGGGGTTCCCACTGGCCAGCTTCAGCCATCTCTTGTCATGCCCTACTGCTGACAGGATTAGCGGGCACTGTTTTTCAAGTAACCTGCAACAGCATTTCCTGTGGAAAAAAATAAAACTGTAGTCCAGAGCTTCAAGTAAGTGAGTCATTAGTGCTTATTGTCTGTAGAAACCAATAATATTTCTTAATGAAAATCAGCACTGTAAGGTGACAATTAGAAACAGAACAAATAATTCAAGGGAACCAGCAGTAGTTCTCATAAACACTGAGGAGGGCATATACAGGGCACAGGTTTCCTTTGCTCATTCTTCCTAATGAGAGATTGAAAATAGGAATTAGAAAATCTGCAGACCACAAAAAAATAAAACATATAGCATATAATATAAACATATACTGTATAACACATTTTTTTACACAGTTTTGTTTTAAGGTAAGTATTTGCCTTGCCTAGCCAATAGCTTCAGAATAAGAGAAATAAATATCAGTAATTTCGGATTTCTGCCATCTAGTGCTGGGCTTATTTCTGCTATCCTGGTGAGACTGTCAGCAGAAAGGGAGAATGGGAGGGTGTGCAGGAGAGCAACAAGCAGGCCTGACGCTTGGGGCACATTAGCATCTGCTCTAGCTGCTTCCTCCATTGTAATAGTATTATCATATCCCACTTCTGCTTAATTATGGCTTTTGGCATAGATTGTTTTAGTTTTCTTCATAAGTAAATCATAATAATATTTTGACAGTTATAGGAATCTATAATGTCTTGGATAACATTTAGACATACTCATCCTCTATGTAATGATAATACAATTATGCTTATAGAAAGAGATGAATTTAAAGCTATAGGCACAGTAGTTCTGGCACTCTAAACTCTGCCCCTCAACATAGGCCACACCCACCTACCCACAGGTTACACCCCCTGTATTGTGAAATAAAACCATACAAGGTAATGCCACACAAAAGACAAGTAGAGAATACCAACAATATGCAGATATTACGAACAACATGCAGAATTTACCAAATATAGGCCAGTATTACCAACCAACAACAAGCAGATAATACAAATCACAAGGAAATTGTACTAAAAACACCAAAATCTAATCACAGGCAGTTAATAATAATAAGTACCTTTTAGTGATAGGTACATTCTAGTGATAGGATGGTAGTGGTAGGCAATATGGATGGTCAATGCACTGATACAAATTTGGTTGCAATTAGTCTGCAGATTGAAGCTAGGTTTACAGAAGGACATTGCGTTATAAAGTTGCAATGCAACATTACAACGCAACAAAAAAGTGGTAACGCAGATAATCGCTGCATTACCGTCCGTCACATAAAGTAGGTACAGTAAAGCATACATTCAACGAAAACTATGTAACTATGCTTTCCTGTATCTGGTAACATGTACATGTTACAATGCAACGCTAACGTTGCATAGTGAATGTCTTATAAACTTTTTTAATTGCGGTAAGCTGCTTTATAAGATTTTTGACACTGACTTTTGAGATTGGGGCGTATGCTTTCTGTACTGAATAGAGAGGGGGGCAATCGGGAAGGATCAGCTACCTCTGGCACATAAGACACGAGCCTACAGTGCCTTATTGATAACTTGACCCTTCTCAAGCATTCAGTCTCCATGAAAGCATTTAGTATTTCTAACTGCTGTTGTTGACATACAACTGTGTTTTGAGCTTCCCCATAGTTTTGTAAAAAATGAGTGAAGTTCCCAATGAACACAAAGGATAATTCAAAGGCTTGTGCAAACACTGAAGAGCAGAGGCTCAACAATAGACCCTGCAAGGGATGCAGGTGCAGGGGGCCCCTTGGAGAGAGAAGTATCTTCTACCTATCATGAGAGATTGAAAACTAAGGGCACAGAAAGAAAAAAAAATAAATTCTGCTCTCTGCACAATTGTTCTGATGACTGCATTTGCTCAGCCACTGATGGGGGCTAGTTCACACTGGGCTTTGCTGATCGCCGGTGATCAGCAAAGCACTGCTGCTATTGTATCCCTGTGGATACATTCACACTGCAGCATTTGCGATCAATCGCAAACGTGCTACATGCATCATTTTGGAGCCGATCGCGCTGAGTAGAGATGTTGCGAACCTCAGATTTTCAGTTCGCAAACCTCCGCGAAAGCTTCGGTTTGCGAAAAAGTTCGCGAACCGCAATAGACTTCAATGAGTAGGCGAACTTTAAAAATTTTAAAAAATTCTACCGGTTGCAAAAATGATAGAAAACATGTTTCAAGGGCTCTAATACCTGGAGCTCCACCCTTCTACCTATTTAGAGGGTGTCATCTGCCAGGGAATTATACTATTTCAAAAACCAGTTTACATACCATGGCTGGGAATCAAACCCAGATCTCACTCTGTGGTGGGCAAGTCACCCTAACCGCTGTACCACAACAGTACTAACTGAAGCTGGCCTAGCATTTACTATTTATGCTCAATGCAATAGAAACATTAGGTTGCTTAAAGGGAACCTTAACTGGGAGTGATATGGATGTTTCCTGTAAACAATACCAGTTGCCTGGCAGTCCAGCTGATCTCTGTGACTGCAATAGTGGCTGAATCACACCCTGAAACAAGCATGCAGCTAATCCAGTCTGACTTCAGTCAGAGCACCTGATCTGCATGCTTTTTCAGGGGCTGTGGCTAAAAGTATTAGAGACACAGGATCAGCAGGCGATTCAGGCAACTGGTATTATTTTAAAAGGAAAAATCCATATCCTTCACCGTTTAGGTTCCCTTTAAGGATTTGTAGCATAAAAGCCAACTCACATTGGCTGGGAATCAAACCCAGGTCTCACTGTGTGGTGGGCAAGCACCCTAACTGCAGTACCACAACAGTTCTAACTGAAGCTGGCCTAGAATTTACTATTTATGCTCAAAGCAATAGAAACATTAGGTTGCTTAAAGGGAACCTTAACTGAGAGTGATATGGATGTTTCCTGTAAACAATACCAGTTGCCTGGTAATGGCCTGGTAAGTAATGTCTGGATGGTGTAATGCTTAAGTGCTCTGCCTCTGACACAGGAGACCAGGGTTCGAATCTCGGCTCTGTCTGTTCAGTAAGCCAGCACCTATTCAGTAGGAGACCTTAGACAAGTCTTCGTAACACTGCTACTGCCCATAGAGCATGCTCTAGTGGCTGCAGCTCTGGTGCCTTGAGTCCGCTAGGAGAAAAGCATGAAATAAATGTTATTTGTCTTGTCTACTTTTTCTCTTGTATTGAGCATAAATGGTAAATGCTAGGCCAGCTTCAGTTAGTACTGTTGTGGTACAGCGGTTAGGGTGCTTGCCCACCACACAGTGAGACCTGGGTTCAAATCCCAGCCAATGTGAGTTGACTTTTATGCAACAAATCCTTAAAGGAAACCTAAACGGTGAAGGATATGGATTTTTCCTTTTAAAATAATACCAGTTGCCTGAATCGCCTGCTGATCCTGTGTCTCTAATACTTTTAGCCACAGCCCCTGAACAAGCATGCAGATCAGGTGCTCTGACTGAAGTCAGACTGGATTAGCTGCACGCTTGTTTCAGGGTGTGATTCAGCCACTATTGCAATCACAGAGATCAGCTGGACTGCCAGGCAACTGGTATTGTTTACAGGAAACATCCATATCACTCTCAGTTAAGGTTCCCTTTAAGCAACCTAATTTTTCTATTGCATTGAACATAAATAGTAAATGCTAGGCCAGCTTCAGTTAGTACTGTTGTGGTACAGCAGTTAGGGTGCTTGCCCACCACACAGTGAGACTTGGGTTCGATTCCCAGACAATGTGAGTTGGCTTTTATGCTACAAATCCTTAAAGGGAACCTAAACGGTAAAGGATATGGATTTTTCCTTTTAAAATAATACCAGTTGCCTGAATCGCCTGCTGATCCTGTGTCTCTAATACTTTTAGCCACAGCCCCTGAAAAAGCATGCAGATCAGGTGCTCTGACTGAAGTCAGACTGGATTAGCTACATGCTTGTTTCAGGGTGTGATTCAGCCACTATTGTAGTCACAGAGATCAGCTGGACTGCCAGGCAACTGGTATTGTTTACAGGAAACATCCATATCACTCCCAGTTAAGGTTCCCTTTAAGCAACCTAATGTTTCTATTGCATTGAGCATAAATAGTAAATGCTAGGCCAGCTTCAGTTAGTACTGTTGTGGTACAGTGGTTAGGGTGACTTGCCCACCACAGAGTGAGATCTGGGTTTGATTCCCAGCCATGGTATGTAAACTGGTTTTTGAAATAGTATAATTCCCTGGCAGATGAGACCCTCCTCCCTCGGGTGGAAGGGTGAAAGGAAACAGCTGTCCCTTAACTAATTAGTGTAGGCAGACAAGTGAGTGAAATGGTATAAGGACCTTGCTTGGAGGAGGGATGGGGGGCGAGCCTCCAGCAGTGAGAGCAGTGTGTTTGGCAATAATGTGACTGCTGATTGTGATGTAGAGGGTCAACGTTTTGCTCAATACAGCATTATGGGGTGAATCGAACTTCCGCAAAAGTTCGCCTGGTGCAGGCGAACGCGAACCCCCAAAGTTCGCCTGGAACCGTTCGCCGGCGAACAGTTCGCTACATCTCTAGCGCTGAGATTCTTGTTCTATTGAACTGGAATCACAAGCGCAAATTACAGGAAAACGCAAGATTTTGCCTGCCGAATCGGGATCGCAGACCCAAAAGCACCCAGTGTGAACTAGTCCTGAGGAATCATACACAGTTTTGCAGACAAAGATTTATAGACAGTCCCTATTCAGTGTGCAGCAGGGTCTTGTGTACAGCAGCGCCAGCCCCAGCCTCTCTACCCTTCCCCAATTGCTCTGTACTGTAGTGATGCTGGAGGAGTCTGCAGAGCCAGTTCTGCTCCATCAGAGATAGACAGAGTGAGTGTAATAAGTCTGGGAGCATGCTCGTCTGTCAGATTTCTGCATGCATTTTGTGCACACCAGGGTCTTGAATCAATAAACCGTGGTAACTCATCTCACAGCCGTTTTCACGTTTTTTGTGTTTGCGTGCGTTTGTGAATTATCGCATGAAATTGCGAATTTTCACGAATTTGCAGTTGCATGTGTTAATTTGCGATCGCACGCAAATGTAAAAACGCGCACGAAAACAGCCATGATATGAGTTATCATGGTTTAGTGAATCAAAACCCATGTGTGTCTGTATGTGTGAAAGCATGCACATTTTATCACAGAAGCGAATGTAAATGATAGAGAAATTGTGTTCAGTTTTTCAATGCTGTTTGTTTTTATCTGCATGGGGAAAACACATTCAAGTGTGCACTAGCCATTGAATAATACTGGTTCTCAGTTTACTTGTGCAGAAGAAAGGGGGTGAGGGGGGCCCATCTAAAGTTTTGCAGGGGGGACCAGTGATTTCTAGTTACGCTCCTGCTGAAGAGTAAGCTAGAGTCGATTAGTTATCAAATGTAGAATTGCAAGTTCAATCATTTACAAAAGAAGTCAGAGCCAGGAAAGTTTATTTAGTAGTGTACATAACTGGTACAGGAAGCAATGCTTGGTGATCATCATTTGATTCTGTATCATATTATACATTGTATAGTATGCCAAAGCTATTAGTCAAAATGCATAGAAGAGCCCATCACTGCTGGTATTAATACCTCGGTTCTAAGAAATCTGGAGAACCGTGATTGGTTATATGTTCTTTCTGTTAAACATATTGTGCTTTTCATCTTTGCTTTTCTGGTCTGCAAGTGAATTATCTCTCTTTCCTATACTTGCAGCTTGAAGTCTATTAAGATTTCAAGAGATCTAATACAAGACGACAGGCAATAGGGGGAATTTAATTTAGTGATAAAAAACTAATCATATCTCAATACGTGAACATGGGATAGTTATCAGGCTGGGCAGATTGTTTTCATACTTCAATACGTTCTCTGTTACAAAGCAATTAACTGTGTCTCCTTTGTGAGATCAGGACCAAATGTACAGACCTTTCCATTCTGTGCTCCCTGCTTCTACACCTCTATCAGCTGACAGGCCCTTAAAGTTATACAGAGACTCCTGGTTCAACTACATAAGAAATAACGTAGCAGTAGGTCTGTTTTCCAAGTGATTTAAGTGTACATTTCATTTATTGGAGCAAGAAATCTGCTTGACACTGACCTCTCCAAATACAACAACATCACTCAGGTGTGAAGCATCAGTGTACTCGCTGCTAAGCCACAAATACCCAACAAATTTCTGACCCTGCTGGGTCCTTTGTCGTAACTACGATTATGGACTCAGCAAGGTCAGAAACATGTCAGCTATTTGTGGCTCAGCAGTACACTGACAATCTGCACTTGTGTGATGTCCACTTTTACTTCAATAAAGTATCATTGTATTTGAAGAGACAAGCACATTTCGTGCTCTACTATTCAAGTTACAGTACTTTGTCCTCTACCACCAAACCCTGTACTGTAAAACAGACCAGGGGATTGGAGGACGAACATGTCAAATACAGTGCAGGAGATTTGGGCACAGCTGGCGCCACCATACACCGTAATAGGAATTATAGCTATAGCGGCGCACAGTGAGTAACTTTGGTGCCGTCAGAAGACGGAGCTGAAGTTACTTTTAAAACACTATAAAAGCAATAGCTGGCAGCCGAATTACATCATTCCTTACCAACCACGTGGACCTGGAGGGGAGAATAGTAATGAATGCCCCTGGGACTTGTGCAGGAGCAGGTTAACCCATATATCGGCTGTATCCTGCACCCAAGTCTCCCGGCGGCAATTTCATATTTTCCTCATTGGAGGATATCTTTCTCCATTTACATTTTATTTATATTTTATTTAAAAACCTGAGAGTGAAATTTATGAAACCAAGACCAAGAGACTGCACATTGCGAATCCTAAGCTTAGTGATTTTGTAATTGTCAGTGTCGCAGGTGAACAGTACTGATGGCACACAGAAGCAGCCAGCTAAACTTAGCATCCATGTGTTGCTGTTTTGAAATGAAAGCAGAAAGAGGGCATGCACATGCATGTTTCCATATACATCATACAGTTATGGCGTATATTTATGTATTAGCTACAGTGCTGTGGGATGACCACCACCACTATTGTGCACAGCTCTGTGCATGCACAAATGCAGTGTGTTTTTTACATTTTTGCTAATAATAAATACATGTCACAACCAAGCCTTATTATCCCCAAGCAGATTAGTATTCCCTGGTAATTCTGAGCATATGAATGTGGAGTACTAGCCACAACAGCAGCTCACATGATTCATAAAATGAATACACTGCAAAAGGGGACAGAAAAACATTTTCCCCATCTCTGCTGCCCCGGAATTAGTATTAATCCGGGCTGGATTATCAACCAAGCATCCCAAGCAGTTGATTGGGGTCCAGTAAAAGGTCAAGGGCCCCCATAAAGATTTATTGCACCTGTTCATTTGGTCTTTAAGCAACTCTTTTTCATCTGCTAAAAACAATGTCTGCAGGAATACTCTCTTAACAGAGATAAAGAATTAGGACAGACTCATACAGTGCTTTTCTCCCTCTTGCATCCTCCTCCCTCCCCTTAGTTTAGCCTGTTAGAGCTGTAACACAGGCTGGTGGCTGGAATGACTAATCTGTGATCTGTCCACACAGAAGAAGATGCTTGCTAGCAGGGAGGATAGAGGCATACAGGTACATCTGTAGTTATCTTTTGTTTCATGATAGCACCATCATTTGGACAAACTGCTCTGCTAAAAAGCCTTTGGCTGGGAGCACAGTTGTATATCAGTTTTCTGTGTGCACTTTTCTGCATACATTTTCTATATGCCATGTGTGTCTGGATGTGGAAAAATGCACACTTTTTTCCCACAGAAGCTTATTTAATTGATAGAGAAAATGTGAAAAAATGTGCTTCCCTTTTGTCAGTTTTTTTGTGCATGGGAAAAACACGTTCAGGTTGTGCACTAGCCCATTGATTAACATTAGCAAACAGTTTATCAGCTCCAAGGAAATAGAATATATGATCATTGCCGAGAATGAACAACGTCCAAAGTCCACAAAATTAGTATTAAGAAGTAATTGCAGATCAAAGAAGAATAAATACAGTCAATAAAACTTCACCATGGTGATATTCCAACCTCACTTGTAGAGATGGCCCGAACGGTTTGCCGGTGACCGGTTCCAGGCGAACTTCCGGGGGTTCGCGATCGTGGAGAACCACAAACTTTTCCGGAAGTACGGTTCGCCCCCATAATGCACCATTAGGGTCAACTTTGACCCTCTACATCACAGTCAGCAGGCACATTGTAGCCAATCAGGCTACACTCCCTCCTGGAGCCCCAACCCCCTTATAAAAGGCAGGCATCGCTGGCCATTTTACTCACTAGTGTGCCTGCAGTAAAGAGAGAAGGGACAGCTGCTGCTGCTGCTGCTGCAGACTCTCATAGGGAAAGATTAGTTAGGCTCTTGTAGGCTTCTTAGCTTGTTCCTTGCTGATTCTTATTGCTAAAATAGCACCCCACAACAGCTCTTTTGAAAGCTAATCTTGTTCTTGTGATCTATTTTTTTTTCTGTGTGTCCCACTGACACTTGTGTTGCATAGACAGCCTTGGTAATTCCTACTGTGTGTGCTACTGCCAGGCCCAGCACATTCAGTGACTACCTGTGTGAGTGACAGGTGCACATTGTAATACCCATCTCTGCATATACCTACCTGTTATTAACAGTGCACCCACCTACCTACGTTAGTTGAGCGCACGCAGCGTCACTGTGCCTGACCTCTACCCGTCTGTGTGTGACAGGTGCACATTGTAATACCATTACTCCATATACCTACCTACCTGTTGTTCACAGTGCACCCACCTACCTACATGAGTTGAGTGCATGCAGTGTCACTGTGCCTGTCCGCTACCTGTCTGTGTGTGACAAGTGCACATTGTAATACCCATTACTGCATATACCTACCTACCTGTTGTTCACAGTGCACCCACTTACCTACATGAGATGAACGCACGCAGTGTCAATGTGTCTGTCCGGTACCTGTCTATGTGTGACAGGTGCACATTGTAATATCCATCACTGTATATACCTACCTACCTGTTGTTCATAGTGCACCCACCTACCTACGTGAGCTGAGCACATGCAGTGTCACTGTGCATGTCCGGTACCTGTCTGTGTGTGACAGCAGCGCATTGTAATACCCATCACTGCATATACCTACCTGTTGTGTTCAGTGCACCCACCTACCTACGTTAGTGCACGCAGTGTGATATACCACTCTGTGCATACCTGTTAACTGCACCTGTGTGACTGCACATTGTATTAGTCAAGTCAGTGCATACCTTTCACTTCATCCCCCCCGAAATGGACACAACGGACAAAACAGGCAGAGGTAGAGGCAGACCCAGAGGAAGGCCACCCGGCTTGTCTGTGCGAGGTCGTGTTGATGTGATTTCGTGCGGCCCTGGCCCAAAGTACAGTGCTCAGAAGCTTGTCAGGACGTGGTTGACTATTTAACACAGAACACCTCATCTTCGGCAGCCACCAGCGCTACTACAAGCACCACAGCTGCTTCATTTTACACTTTGCAGGAGTTATTTGGTGGGGAATTAACTGATTCACAGCCATTATTGCTACAACCAGATGAAGGCGCTAAGCAAGTTACACCACCTCATATGGCTGAGTTAGGTGGCGACACTATGGACGTAACGTGTGAGGAGGATGATGATGAAGTACCTGCTGTTGGTGCATTTTTGGAGGTGTCTGAGGCAAGCGAAGCTGGGCAGGATGATTATGATGATACGGATCCCACATGGGTTCCTAAGAGACAAGATAATACTGCAATGGGAAGAGCACCTGAGCAAAAGCAGCACCCAAAAGAAAAGCCACCCTCCTTCTCCTCTTCCTCCTTCAGGTGCAGCATCTTCAGCTGCTTTCTCCCTTGCACCTTCACAGCCACCCTCCTCCACTCCGCCTCTGCCCTTGAGCGGTTCCTGCTCCTCTGCCCACAGCAGCCAGGTGTCCGTGAAGGAAATCTTTGAGCGAAAGAAGCCAATTTCTGCCAGTCACCCCCTTGCCTGGCATCTGACAGCTGGCGTGGCGGAACTGTTAGCTCGCCAGCTGTTACCATACCAGCTGGTGGACTCTGAGGCCTTCCGTAAATTTGTGGCCATTGGGACACCACAGTGGAAAATGCCAGGCCGCAATTATTTCTCTAAAAAGGTGGTACCCAAACTGTCCCATGAAGTTGAGAGGCAAGCGGTGTCATCTCTGGCACACAGCGTTGGGTCAAGCGTCCACCTGACCACGGATGCCTGGTCTGCCAAGCACGCTCAGGGCAGGTACATAACTTACACAGCCCATTGGGTCAACCTGGTGACTGAGGGCAAGCAGGGAGTACATGGCTGTGCAGTGGACCAACTTGTGACACCTCCACAGCTTGCAGGAAGGCCTCCTGCCACCTCCTCTCCTCCTGCTACATCCTCTTCGCTGTCGTTATCCTCCTCCCTCTTGGCTGAGTGGCAGTTCAACTCTACTGGTGCTGCAATCTCCTCTCCAGCTACACAGCCCCAGCTCCCCAGGGTCTATGCTGCATGCCAGATACGATGATGTCACGCCATATTAGACATGTCTTGCCTCAAAATGAAGAATCACACGGGAGCAGCTCTCCTGACTGCTCTTAACAAACAGGTGGATCAGTGGCTGACCCCGCACCAGCTGGAGATGGGCAACGTGGTGTGTGACAACGGCAGCAATCTCCTTTCCGCATTGAATTTGGGAAAACTGACACATGTACCCTGCATGGCACATGTGCTGAATCTAGTCATCCAAAGATTTGTGTCAAAGTACCCAGGCTTAGAGGACGTCCTGAATCAGGCCAAGAAGTTGTGTGGGCATTTCAGGCGGTCTTACACGGCCATGGCACGCTTTGCGGATATTCAGTGGAGAAACAACTTGCCGGTGAGACAATTGATATGTGATAGCCCGACTCACTGGAATTCGACCCTGGTCATGTTCTCTCGCCTGCTAGAACAGGAGAAAGCCGTCACCCAGTACCTCTACAATTTCAGTAGAAGGACACAATCTGGGGAGATGGGGATAATCTGGCCCCCGAACTGGACACTGATGCGAAATGCATGCAGGCTCATGCGGCCGTTTGAGGAGGTGACCAACCTGGCGAGTCGCAGTGAAGGCACCATCAGCGACTTGATCCCATACGCTTACTTCCTGGAGCGTGCCGTGCGTAGAGTGGTGGATCAAGCTTTGGAGGAGTGTGAAAAAGGAACAGTTATGGAAGGAACAGTTGTGGGAGCATTTTTCATCAGAATCAGGTGTTTCCTCAACACCTGCGGCAGCACAGAGGGGGAGGAGGAGGAAGAGTCATTTGGGGAAGAGGAGTCAGACTCGGATGATGAAGAAGGTGTTTCTTTGGAGGAGGAGGAGATGGCGGCAGAAGAACAACCACAGCAGGCATCGCAGGGGGCTTGTGCTGCTCAACGTTCCCGTGGTATTGTTCGTGGCTGGGGGGAAGAGGAGGACTTACCTGACATCACTGAGGAAGAGCAAGAGGAGATGAATAGTACGTCTGCATCCAACTTTGTGCAGATGGCGTCTTTCATGCTGTCCAGCCTGTTGAGGAACCCCGTATTAAAAAAAAGGGGAATGAGCTGTACTGGGTGGCCACGCTACTAGACCCTCGGTATAGGCACAAAGTTGCGGACATGTTACCAACTCACCAGAAGGCGGAAAGGATGCAGCACATGCAGAACAAGCTGGCAACTATGCTTTACAATGTGTTTAAGGGTTATGTCACAGCACAAAGGTACCATTGCCAGTAATCATTCTCCCATGTCCACTCAGGCAAGGACAGGATGCTCCAGCGATCTCATGGTGATGTCGGACGTGCGGACATTTTTTAGTCAAACGCCTTGCCTTAGCCCTTCCGGATCCACCCTCCACCAACGCCTGGACCTGCAGGTAGCCGACTACCTGGCCTTAAGTGTGGATGTAGACACTGTGAGCAGCGATGAACCCTTGGACTACTGGGTGCGCAGGCTTGACCTGTGGCCAGAGCTGTCCCAATTTGCCATCCAACTTCTTTCTTGCCCTGCCTCAAGCGTCCTGTCAGAAAGGATCTTCAGTGCAGCTGGAGGCATTATCACTGAGAAGAGAAGTCGCCTAAGTCACAAAAGTGTTAAGTACCTCACCTTTATCAAAATGAATGAGGCATGGATCCCGGAGAGCTACTGCCCGCCCGAAGACTAAGTCAGTCCCCACACACAGCATCTCTGCCTGCACGCCAGTCTGCCTGCCCCAAGACTAAGTCGCTCCCCACATAGCACTTCTGCCCACAGGCCGCTTGATTGCCTTCTCCGCCACCACCAACAGGGTCCAGGACTCCAGGCGGATTCCTGAATTTTTAATGCCGCTGTTAGCAGCGGCCGCTATAATAATTTTTCTGGTGCGTGTACATGCCTGCCTAATTTTTCTGGTTGCAGTGCAGCTGCAACATCAAAACAAAAGGCATGTACATGTGCCCATTCCCCTTCGTGATCATTACCTTGCCACGGTGAAGGGGCTTGCATATCACAATGAAGTAATGACCGACGGCTATATGAGTGTCTTGGGGGGGAGGGATGCACACCCAAGATAATAAGGTCGTTGCTTCATTGTGGACAGACCAAATTTGATCAGCTGGACAGTCACTGTTGTTCTATCATTGAGCTAGCACAGCCCGGCGACCATATGGGCTTGAAAACTGCCACAGCCTGCACTTTCGCCATGGTGCGCACCAGTCCAGCACGGCCGTCACTACACAAACAGCTGTTTGCGGTGCGTTACACAGTGAGTTTTAGTGTGTCAGTGTGAAGCAGTACTCTAATTAAACTCACTGATTGATGTATACACACGCAAGATGTTTTAAAGCACTTTAGGCCTGCAATTTAGCATTCACTGTGATTTCTGCCCTTAAAACGCTGCTTTGCATCCAATCCAGATTTTTCCCCGGGAGTTTTGGCATGTATTCCACTCCACCTTGCTCCCCTCCAGGTGTTAGACCCCTTGAAACATCTTTTCCATCACTTTTGTGGCCAGCATAAATGTTTCTAGTTTTCAAAGTTCGCCTCCCCATTGAAGTCTATTGCGGTTCGCGAAAGTTCGCGCAAACTGAATTTCGCGGAAGTTCGCGAACCGAGAATTGGAGGTTCGGGCCATCTCTACTCACTTGGTCTAGTGGCCAACCATCACCAGAAAAGAGTAAGAGGGGCTTACCAGCTGCCAACAACCCACATTATAAGGTTGTATGTCTCGCATTTAGTGGTAATCCTAACGAACCTCAAGCAGATATGGATCCAAACTTCCACCACTCACTCTGATATATGGTATGGTATCCAGGAAGGCCAATATATAAACAAAACAAAGTGTGAGAAAACGCGGAAACACCTCCGCATGCACTTCTGGCAAGGCGGCGGATTCCGCGTCCAGCGCGACTACTGATGCATGTGCTCACTCGTCTTTGTGTCCGCCTGAACGCGGAGGAACCGCCGCATGCGCTGGTGGCATGGCGGCGGATTCTGCGTGCAGCGCAGCGGGCATTTCACAGCAAAGTTCTGGTGTGGCTGGGAGCTGTAGTCCACATAGGTTTAGGTGGATGCACGAGCGCGCTGAGAGGAAGAGCTTTATGCCAGCCAGTGGGGGATCAGCTGACCAGGCTGGTCAGCTGACGCCAGAAATGGTTTCCATTGGTCCAGCACTTGGGGGAGGCGCTGGAGAGCGCTGAACTATATATACTGGTGGCTGGGCATTTGCTGGTTGTCTGCCGTTGCGATCACTACGTGGTAGCACTCAGACCTTGTCTGTATCTGTGTTATTAGACCAGTTTCCAAAGGTGTTGATGGCCAAGGATCTCACACCTTAGTCTAGGAATTCTGTTATTATCTGTATTATATTCTAGATCAGTTTCCAAGGTGTTGACGGCCAAGGAACTCACACCTTAGCTTAGCCATTGTTGATTATTTGTTATGACCTTCTGCTTCCCTGACCATTCTTCTGATCTCTGATTTTGTACCTTGTCTCTCTGATACTCTGTTGCCAAAACTCGGCTAGTCTCTGGATTCTGCATCTGCCTCCTGTCTCTGTACTTGATCTGTCCGTGTGTTTACGACCTGGCTTGTCCGACTTTGAGAACTATCTCTCCTGATAGGAGATAGTTCACAGATCTGTCAGTGACATTTCTCCATTAGTGTCACTCACGTTCTGTCCTTCTCACTCGCTGTCTGACTCCTCCCAGGGGAGAGTCCAGACTACGGAAGGAACCAGTTGCCAAGCAGTATTCCTATCTGCTCTCGCACCTGTCTTCCAGGTGCGCTCCTCAAAGTATTACTGTTGCACCAAAACAGTCTTATCACTCAGGTGTCCAGAGGTTAGAGATATATCTGATTATCGGTGATACTGCAGATCATCAATAATCTGGTATATATCCGCATTCTCGGTGATACTGCAGATCACCGGTAATCAGATCCTCTCAGTGTTACACCGATCGTTACACAAAGACGGCAACTCTAAGTGTAAACCGTTTATTGTAAAAACAATCAGTATAGACCATAAAAAACTAGAAAAAAACAAAGACTTACATCCGGGGGCCCAGGAACTGGGAACCCCTAATAAAAACTTGCACGTGTAAGCTGGTCCACAGCCAATCAGACATTAACCTCCCTAGCGGTATGCCCGACACTGTGTTGGGGCATACCGCCGGCTGTCCTCAGGAGTTCCCCAGTATAATTGTAAGCGATAGCATACCTGTAATAGCTTCAGCTAGCACTAGGCTAGCTAGTAGTGGTGGCCGACATCCCTCTGATTATTTCTGATCCCCCCGTTTTAGTTTTTGAAAAAAATTGATGTTAAAGTTGACAGAAATTTCAGCAAAAATTTCCACAATTTCCGCGGAAATCCGCCAACCGCACTTGTATTACCCATTCCCGCAATCCGAATGAGCATACCTAGCTGGCAGTTTGATTGAAGCTTGATGGATTTCTGCTAAAACCTCAAAATTAGGGTTGTTGTTATCTGAGTCATTCTAACTATCTAATCAAATTCTAATGGAAAAGTGATCAATGGGCTAGGCATATCTTGACCCGTGTATGGCTAGTAGGTATGAACAGTGTAACAGCCCCAATCTAGCAATTCTCCCAAACCCGACAGTCAAGTTCCCCACGTGGCTGGTAAACAATCGTAAAACAGTCGATCTTTCATCGACTGTGAACTGCCACCTAGGGATCATCAATGAACTGCAAATAATTTATTTTTGCTTTTTTAAACTTCATGTAAATTATAGGCAGTTTGAAATTCGACCAATCAGAATAACTTCCTGTCAGTTTTTATTGGTTCAAGGTCAAATTGCATAACATTTACATTACTATGTAATAGGTACTGCATGCAGAGTTTTAGAACAAAGATCAGTTGCTTGTTGAACACCTGTTTTTTCACCACCAATTTAAAGCACATCTGAACTTGGTTATAACATAAAACCACATATAGTGGTAAATCAGCTCACTTACGGAGGTATCCATTTCTACTTGGTACCCTCCAGTTTCCCAATTCATTGTATCTTCTCCTGTTGCAGGACCAGAAATGCCTAGCTTGGTGGCTGCAGTGCATCTGAACTGGGCATGCATAGGTATTTTCTGTGCATGCCTATTCTGTGCTTGTTTTCTTTGGGCATGCGCTGTAGTCCAGTTCCCATACATTTGTTCCTGTTTGTGAGTTTGCACGTGCTCAGTGCACAGAAGCTCATGCATGGACATGGGCGACTGGATCCGAGTTGGACAAGCGGGGAGCAGCGTGGAACAGGGAGACCAAGGTGAAAACAGACACCTCTTCGGTGGTGTCTGCAGGTATGTATAGATACCACTATACAGTATGTGTTTTTGTAGTTTATATGCCAGTTGTGCAAGTATGCCTAAAAAAGAATATTTGAATCATTCCACTGGAATCTATGCTGGTCAATGCATTTTGTTTGGTTTTACAGCTGTCAATTATGCCACATAACCAATGGAAATCTGTCTATAGTAGACAAAGGCTAAAAGTAATAGAGGCTGAGGATCAGCAGGACTGCCAGGCAACTGGTATTGTTTAAAATGAAATAAACATGTCAGCCTCCTTATCCCTCTCACTTCAGGTTTCCTTTAAGCATGAATGCATTGTACTATCCCCGAATTATGTATCTATATATGTTACCTATCAGTGCCTCTATTTCACTGTGTACATACCATAGAAGATGGTGAGAGTATGTAAAGTAGTATTAGTAATAATAATAATAATATAATAATTCTGTTTTGGAGTCCAAAGACATTATTTAATATGGGTATACTGTCTCTAGCCACAAGAGTGCACCAGAGGGAAAAATTTGAAGCTTTTAATGTCACTTATCATACAATCCTTTCTTTCCATAACACATCTAAAAGCATATTAATTATTGCCAGGTTAAGCTAAGTGTCTGCAGGGAGAAGGCGTGTGTCAGGAGACAGGGCAATTAATAGTTAAGTCTACAATGTGAAGTCCTGCTTTTCCTTGAGGAGAATGAATTGAAGTCAACCCTGGCTTCCCATTGCTTAATCATTCTCCGATAAGGATCGCTGGATGAATTATGGATTTGTGCTGAAAGGAACCTTATCAGCAATTTCCTCTTTTATTTGCATCCTTTGTTTCAAATAAAAAAATGACAAAGGGCTGAAGGCAAATGAAAAGGAATCTGAACAATGCAATGCCCTCCAGGAAGAATACCGCTTTTGCTATATTAGATTTCACTCTGCTGAGTCTGAATAGGCAAAACAGTGTGTTGCAGACTGAGTGGCTTATAGATCCAGGCTAGCCCTATCACTGAATGCAAAAGGTGTAAGGACAGATAAACAGGAATAGTCTACCCAACTATCAGAGCTTGAATTAAGATTTAGATTTTCAGATGCTCTCCTGATCAGGAATATGCTTATAAAAAGGATTTATTTTGTATGCACCTAATTTGCAACATGTATTCATTCCTTATCTTGTGGATAAAAGAAAATAATATAAATGTATAATGAGGCTGATATCTTGAAACTCATGAAAGAACGAAAAAGCAATTAGAGAGACTGGAAAAGCAATTTTGCTGTAGTAAGATTTTTGTCTCTGTATGAACTTTGTACAATGGCAAGCTGATAGAGTAACATTATCAAGCTGGGGTAATACAATATTTCTCTAGCCTTACTCCAGCCAAAACTTTGTTTCGGAGTTCTGATGGAGCAGTAACAGGTTAGAAATTCTGTTTGGTTCAGACTATATGCTTGAACTATTTTCAGCCGTACTATTTCCCTGTACAGCGTATTTTCGCTTCTGATTGTATCTCTTTTTAAGGCAAAGATACTAAGCGTATCGTCTTGATGTATGTGCCAGACTGGCTTGTGTTCCACCGGCCGGAGGACACTCGGGCCCATATGCAATTCACTTTTTCTCCTAAGTTTTCTCCCAGGTGATAATTTTTTATCTTCTATTTAAATTAACTTTTCAGCATTTTACAATTGAAAAAGTACGAAAAAATAGTAGAAAAAGTGCTATCAAAATTATTTTTGGTATTTTCTGGCTTGCTGAGTGTGAAAAGGCATTTTATTGACAAGGTGTTAACATATCAACTTGGAGAAAACCATGGAGAACAAGCGAATTGCTTATGGCCATCAGTGTCTATGCAGGAAGTGATACGCAAATCCCAGCCAGCAGCGGCTTCCGCATCTTTCCACCGCTGAAAGGGCGGATCCTAATTTGGATTCGTAAGTGGATTACTTTATTTATTACTGTCGCCTCACCAGGCTGCTCACAAGCCCCTGATGATTAGTACGCTGATGGGGAACTGGGCGCAGGGTGAGCTGATTGACGGCTCACCCTGCTGCTGCCGCTTAAATCCCCGGCGGCGCTAAATACTATTCCCCCTCTGAGTCGTCGCGACTCAGAGATGTAATTCGGGGTCCGGCTGCTGCTATAGCAGTGCCTAGGTTTGACACTTGCTGAAACAACCTTCTTCACCGTCCTTCCTCCTGTATCCTATCTGTGTCATCCTGCTGACAGAATAACGTGAACTTATTGGGGACTACTACCCCAGTGTGTGATCTGGCATTGTATATCTTATTGCTTATACCTGTATTGTGTTGTCTGTCACCCCTATTATCAATGTCAGCAACCTTATTTATTGTCCAGTGCTGCATAATATGTAGGGATGCTCATTCCGATTCCGTGGAATGGAAATTTCCGCATTTCCGAGCGGAAATTAGTGTGCGGAATGCGGAATTCGTCAGAAATTGCAGGAATTTCCGCTGAACCAATAGTTGGTAATTTTAAGCCAATCAGAAGACTCGGGATAAATTAGTCAATCAGAGATTGAGGTTTTGTAGTGCAAGCGGTACCGGAAATTTCTGCTGAAATTTGCTATACTAATAGTCGGTAATTTTAAGCCAATCTGAAGACTAAAAATGAATAAGCCAGTCAGAGAATGAAGATTTGTAGTGCGGTAAGCGGTTGGCAGAATTTGCCGCAGAAAACGGAAATCTGTGGAAATCGGAATACCAGTCCATCGGAATACTGGATGCAGAGAAAGTAGGAGGCGCCCTTGTGTTTGGATTTGCTTTCAAGTTATATCTGTATATATATATATACCTTATGTAAGGAGACTTCCAATTTTGTAAAAGATATAATTATTTTATTGGTAACAAGCACTTCAGACAACACGTTCCGCGTCTCAAAGCGCTTCCTCAGGTCAAATAGGGTGCTTGAAAAACAAACGGTTATTGACACTCAGTATCTCATGACAATAAAAAGACAAGATATAAGATATACACAAAATATAAAAGATAAGAATTGTGTTGGTCAAGGATATAGGTACAAAATTATATGACATAATAAGATATTAGTGCAATCCTATAAAATAAAAGCATAAAAGCATGAATTAATAGTGTACGTGGGGGTCCTCTTGTACGTGTGTAAATATTAGATTGGTACGTCATGTGAATAGGACGTCTGCTGTAATTCTGTGTTATAAGCCAGAGCTAATGTAAAGGACGGCAGAAGGATTGAGGACATACAGTCCTATGTTCCCAGATGAGATCATTGGTATATGGGATGTGTGAGTGGCCAGTGAGGCTTATTCCATACTAGAATGCCTGGGAGGGTGTTGTAGTATATATGGCTGGCTTAGATACTGAGCCTCAGGGAGGGACCCAGGCGGATCTTGCAGAGAGTTGTCAGGTTTCTGATATGGACGTAGTGTACAAACCTATGGGACACGGGTGTGGCCTGTGTAGAGCGGTACTGTCATAGGAGTAACTGGATAGGGACTGGCAAAGTAGTATGGTTGTTATACTGTGGGGAGCAGTGTGCCCTGAGTGGAGCGGTGCTGTCAGAAATATCTGTATGGGGACTGGCAACGTATAATAGTGAGGTTGCTGTATGGGGGGCGGTGTGAGAGGTATGAGTTGGGAGAGTATCTACTCGGGGCAGGCTTGGTGCGTAAAATTGTATGGGCTGCTTACCTTAGTGGAAGTGCATGTGATTCCGGGCGCCAAAAGAGCCGCCATTTGGCGTGGGCACACTAATATGGACACTGGGCAGACTGACAAGTGGAGAAGGGGCTGGGGCTGGATGTGGGCAGGGAGGCCAAGATGCTACGTCATGGGGCGGAGTCTGGGATTTTTGGGGTGTTGGATGGGCTGCTGGGGAGGGGGCGGGGGCGTGAGAGTGACATAGGCCAGGATTCCCTGGACGCTACATCATGGGGGTGTGTCCGAGCGGAGCCCAGGTGTCGGGGAAAAATGTAGGTTGAGTCCTTCCTATGGGCGTGTGCAAGCATTATCGTGGTAACGCTATGGTGTCGTCCGGGTTAATGACAGCAATTGGGCGGGGACAGGGAGGGAACTGGAGTGTCTCTCACAGATGTGAGCCAATACTCGGGATGGAGGGGGGCGGGTGTTGGGTGATGTACATGGTGTGGACGACGTGATGGGTAGTCATGGAAACAGAGATGCTGTGTGCAGCACAGGCGGATGGGTAATCCGTGGGGTGGGTGATGACTTGCGCTAGGATTAGGACTGGGATCAGACTCAGGCTGTTCCTCTGGATGTGGAAAAGGTTGAAAGGGGTTGGGATTGGCCTGAATATGGACAAAATAGCTAGTGCTGGTTCCTGATAGCAACATAAAAATAAACATACATGTTCAGATATAAAATATACACATATACTTGTAACCCCATATACACATATGTATATACCTCTGTATAGAGAAAAAGTTCCTATGATCTATAGATGGATCAAACTCTATGCATTGTATGTTAGTTCAACATAGTGTGGTCACAAAAAGCAGCTATTGACTCCAGCTGTCAAGTTTATGTGAAATAAACAACATAAGTATGGACATACAAATGAATCTTAATTTGTATGTCCATACTTGTTTATTTCACATAAACTTGACAGCTGGAGTCTGTAACTTCTTCCCAACCAGGGTATATTACTTAACCCTCCTGGCGGTTTGCAAAAAAATCGCCAGGGGGCAGCAAATCTTTTTTTTTAAATTTTTTTTTTTTTTTTCATGTAGCGAGACAAAGTCTCGCTACATGATAGCCGCTGCTCAGCGGCATCCCCCCAGCCCCTCCGATCGCCGCCGGCGATCGGAGATCCGGAGATCCCGTTCAAAGAACGGGATCTCCTGGAGGGCTTCCCCCGTCGCCATGGCGACGGGCGGGATGACGTCACCGACGTCATCGACGTCGTGACGTCAGAGGGGACTCCGATCTGCCCCATAGCGCTGCCTGGCACTGATTGGCCAGGCAGCGCACGGGGTCTGGGGGGGGGGGGGCGGCCGCGGCGAGAGGAATTGCGGCGGATCGGCGGGTAGCGGCGGCGATCGGGCACTGCACGCAGCTAGCAAAGTGCTAGCTGCGTGCAGCAAAAAAAAAATTATGCAAATCGGCCCAGCGGGGCCTGAGCGGTGCCTTCCGGCGGCATAGCCCGAACTCAGTTCGGGCTTACCGCCAGGAAGGTTAAAGGCACCCCTTCCAGGCTTTGCTCAAGCCCTACCCATCTCTTGCCCTGCAATGACCTATGCCAGTCCACGATCCTATTAAGTGCGGAAGCCGCATAATACGAATGTGGGTCAGGGACTGCTAGTCCTCAAATATGTCTGGGTTGCGTCAGAAGCTTGAAACTCACTCTTGGTGGCCTGGCGTTCCATATGAACCTCAAAGAACTTCCTCTAATGTCCTTATTTATTTATTTATTTTATTATTTATTTATTTATTGTACTTATAAATCACCAATATATTACGCAGTGCTTAAAAAAAGACACTGCTACAACTATAGGGAGGGTCTGGAACATATATAAAAGTCTCGGCATGATGTTCATTTTTAGTATACTCACCCTTCCCAGCCATGAAAATTCTGGCTTGTTCCACCTCTGTAAATCATTTGCTATTTCCTTACTCATTGCCTTATAATTATGCTGTATTATACCTCCATAATCTATAGCTATTTTAGTGCCTAAATATGTCAGGGTCCGTGGCATCCATCGTATATTTCCTGATTTCATTTTTACTCCTAGGGCTTCACACTTATCCCAGTTTACTTTGAAATTATACAGATGTCCATATTTCTTGAATTCTGCAAGTAGGCAAGGCAGCGCTATCTTAGGTTGCGACAAAAAGAACAAAAGGTCATCCGCATAGGCGGCAATTTTATGTACCTGTCCCTCCACTTCTATCCCTGTTATATCTACATTTTCTCTTATGTGTCTTAGCAGCGGCTCCAGGATCAAAGCCAATATTAGCAGAGAGAGGGGGCAGCCGTCTCAATGTTGTTATTTCTAAGGGTTCGGACAAAACCCCATTTATTTTTATCCACGCTGTAGGGGCAGAATACAACACCAATATATTGGCTTCCATCCTTTCCCCCAGGCCTATGTGTTGCAGGACTGTCCTAATAAAGTCCCAGTCCACCCTGTCAAACGCCTTCTCGGCATCAGTCGAGAGGCACATGACAGGGATGGACCGGGTATACGCATAACGCATCAGGATTAAAGTCCTAATGGTATTGTCCCATGCCTCTCTTCCAGGCACAAAGCCTGTCTGGTCATAATGTACAAGGTCAGGGACCATACGCGGCATACGCTTTGACAATATTCTTGCGACCAGTTTTAGATATACATTTAACAGCGATATCGGTCTATAACTTGCGCAACTTGCTGGATCTTTATTTTTTTTTGTGTATCACTGTAATGTGGGATTCCAAGGTGTCTCTTCCCAATACTCCCCTACTGCCCTCTCCCTCCGCCAAAGTACCCCAATGCCTCTGCCAGACGGGGGGCCAATATCTGTCCAAACTGCCTATAGTACTCTATTCCAAAGCCATCTAGTCCTGGTGTTTTTCCTAATGGGGTTTGCATAATCGCCTGTCTGACTTCCTCTTTCAAAATCGGTCTTTCCATCTCTTCTCTGTCCTCTGCCGAGATACTTGGCATACCAGAGGATACTAGGTAGTCCATCATTTTCCCAATTCTGCGGTCTCTTCCCTTCTGTGTCTCCATCTCCGGGATTCCAAACAAAGAAGCATAGAAATCCCTAAAGACACGTGCCAAGGATTCATTTCTCGTATGTTTCTGGGAAGCGGTGTCCACAATCGCTGATACATAGTTTGAGACCTGCTGATTTCTAAGCGCCCTCGCCATCAATCTCCCTCCTGTGTTCTCATGTTCGTAAAACATTTGTCTACATCTCTGTCCTATGTACTTTGCCTTGGAAAACATCAAGTTTTTCAATTTTTCCCTTTCTGCCGTGAGCTCACCCCATACTTGCCTGTCCAAAGAACTTTTATGTTGTTTTTCTAGACGCACAATGTTTCCTAGTAATTCCACTCTGGTTTTATCTCTGTCTTTCTTCAGTCTACTCCCCTCCTGGATTAATATCCCCCTTATCACGCACTTATGCGCTTCCTAGACGGTCAAGTGCGGAGTTTCTCCTGTGTCATTTATTTCAAAATAGTCCCAGATACTTTCCTCAATCTTTTTCCTGACCTCTTCTCTCTGGATAATAGAGGTATTCAGTCTAGTGATGCTCAAATACCCCTTTTTAAAATTCGAGTTTGGTCGAATTCGAATAGTAAATTATTCGAGGTCAGTCGAATATTCGAGTCGAATAATTTTTACTATTCGATTCGACCTCGGACTTCGAGCTCACTATTCGAGTCGGTATTCGAGCTCACTATTCGAGCTGACTATTCGAATTGGCCTTAAATAGCTTCCAACACTTGTTTTGAGGGTGAATGATGCAAGAAACATCTTTTTTTCCAAGTAACAACAGCAAGTGATTATGTGGGGATGTTCCTTTAAAAAAAAATGTGGAAAGAGAAGTTGTGTCCTTAATTTTGTTCAGTAGTGTTACTGTATATACTTGTTCTTCTTCTTCTTTATCTTTCTTCTTCTTCTTCTCGATCTTCTTCTTCTATATCTTCTTCTTCTTCTTCTATATTGTCTTCTTCATCATCTTCTTCTTCTTCATCTTCTTCATCTTCTTCTTCTTCTTCATCTTCATCTTCTTCTTCTTCTTCATCTTCATCTTCTTCATCTTCTTCTTCTTCATCTTCTTCTTCTTCATCTTCATCTTCATCTTCTTCTTCTTCTTCTTCTTCATCTTCTTCTTCTTCTTCTTCATCTTCTTCTTCTTCTTCTTCTTCTTCATCTTCTTCATCATCTTCTTCATCTTCTTCTTCTTCATCTTCTTCTTCTTCATCTTCTTCTTCTTCATCTTCTTCATCTTCTTCATCTTCTTCTTCTTTTTCATCTTCTTCTTCATCATCTTCTTCATCTTCTTCTTCATCTTCATCTTCTCCTTCTTTTTCAATATCGTCTTCTTCTTCTTCACGTATTTCTCTTTTCAATTTTTTTTTTAAAGAAATGCAGCTATTTTTGAGCGTAACAAATAGCTGGTGGGCACACGCATGTTGGAAGCGCCATTGTATGTGCTCCCTGGCAGTGGAAACACAAAGACAGCAGGAGGTAAATTCAGCAGCAGGAGGAGGAGGATGAGTGTGTGGCAGCAGGCAGTCAATGAGGCAGGCAGCTCGCCGTGACATAATAGCCCTGGTACCTAGCGGTGATACCAGGGCTGTAAATAAACACAACAGGAGGTCCCAGACAGCGGTCGTGCAGCCCACATTGTGTCCAATACACAACTGGGACAACACAGTTTTCAACCCGGGCACCTCAGAAAAATTAAACCTTTTTTTTTTTTTTAATGGTTTGTTTGGTTTTGGTTTTGCAACCAATATAGCTATTGTTTGACGTAATAGCTGGTGGCAGAGTGGCAGCAGAAGAAGGTAATTCTGTGTACCCTGGCAGTGGGAAACACAGACAGACAGCAGCAGCAGGAGGAGGAATGGAGGAGTAGGCGAGCAGCTATTGTTTGACGTAATAGCTGGTGGCAGAGTGGCAGCAGAAGGTAAATCATCTGTGTACCCTGGCAGTGGGAAACACAGACAGACAGCAGCAGCAGCAGCAGGAGGAGGTATGGAGGAGTAGTGTGAGTGTGGCAGCAGGTAGGCAGCGTGACATAATAGCCCTGGTACCTAGCGGTGATACCAGGGCTGTAAATAAACACAACAGGAGGTCCCAGACAGCGGTCGTGCAGCCCACATTGTGTCCAATACACAACTGGGACAACACAGTTTTCAACCCGGGCACCTCAGAAAAATTAAACCTTTTTTTTTTTTTTTAATGGTTTGTTTGGTTTTGGTTTTGCAACCAATATAGCTATTGTTTGACGTAATAGCTGGTGGCAGAGTGGCAGCAGAAGGTAATTCTGTGTACCCTGGCAGTGGGAAACACAGACAGACAGCAACAGCAGCAGGAGGAATGGAGGAGTAATGTGAGCAGCTATTGTTTGACGTAATAGCTGGTGGCAGAGTGGCAGCAGAAGGTAAATCATCTGTGTAGTGTACCCTGGCAGTGGGAAACACAGACAGACAGCAGCAGCAGCAGCAGGAGGAGGTATGGAGGAGTAGTGTGAGTGTGGCAGCAGGTAGGCAGCGTGACATAATAGCCCTGGTACCTAGCGGTGATACCAGGGCTGTAAATAAACACAACAGGAGGTCCCAGACAGCGGTCGTGCAGCCCACATTGTGTCCAATACACAACTGGGACAACACAGTTTTCAACCCGGGCACCTCAGAAAAATTAAACCTTTTTTTTTTTTATGTTTTTTTGGTTTTTGGTTTTGCAACCAATATAGCTATTGTTTGACGTAATAGCTGGTGGCAGAGTGGCAGCAGAAGAAGGTAATTCTGTGTACCCTGGCAGTGGGAAACACAGACAGACAGCAGAAGGGCAGTACACAGCAGCCCACTGTAGGTGTAAAATGTGTGGCTGCAGGCGACGTAATAGTCAAAGTGAACCAGGCTGGCTTAGTGAGCAGGAGCCAGGAGGTGGTAAAGGGTGGTAAGGCACATTAACGATGGTTCCGGCAGCCAGTTCATATCCCCCTCTCGCCGACAACAGGGGCCAGGAACTCGCCTTCCACCCACGCCTGGTTCATCTTGAGAAACGTCAGTCTGTCCACAGACTTGTGAGACAGACGTGAGCGTTTCTCGGTGACCACGCCACCAGCTGCACTGAAGCAGCGCTCGGACAGCACGCTGGAAGGGGGGCAGGACAGCACTTCCAGGGCGTACTGCGCCAGCTCGCTCCAGATCTCCATGCGCTTGACCCAATACTCCATGGGATCAACAGGGGCATCGCTGTCAAGCCCGCTGTACGACCCCATGTAGTCAGCCACCATGCGGGTCAGGCGCTGGCTGTGACCGGAGGAGGATGCTGCTGCATGCATCTCCTCTCTAGTCACTGCTGACGGAGCCTCTACAGTCCTGTAGAGCTCGTGGCTGAGAGACAGCAGGTCTGTGGGGCGCTTGCTGCTGCTGGATGCAGGCACCTGCTGCTGCCTCTGTGCTCGCTGCTGGACAGTGGGGGTGGAAGGCTGGGGGAAGGCTTCCTCCAAGCGCTCAACAAGGGCCTGCTGCAAGCTCCTTATTTGTTGCGCTGGGTCTCCTCCTGCAGGCGGCAGGAACTGGCTCAACTTCCCCTTGAGGCGTGGGTCCAACATCATGCTGATCCAGATGTCCTCCCTCTGCTTCATCTGGATCACCCTGGGGTCCCTGCGCAGGCACGTCAGCATGTGCGCTGCCATTGGGAAGAGGCGGGCCACGTCTGCTGGCACATCGACGTCAGTGCTGTCCTCATCCTCCTCCTCTGCCGCCTCATCCTCTCTCCACCCCCGCACCAACTCAGCTGCGCTGTGCTGATCCCCCTCATCAGCAGCCAGGTCAGGGACCTCCACCAAGTCCTCCTCCTCCTCCCCCTCAGAGGTGGACTGCGCAGCTGGTTGCCGCTCCTGCTGGTCCAAGGCTGCCGCTCCCTGTTCCAGCAAAGCATCGAGGGCCCTGTTCAGCAGAGAAACCAGGGGCACCCACTCGCAGACCATAGCATGGTCCCTGCTCACCATGTTTGTGGCCTGCAGGAAGGGAGCCAGCACAAAGCACACCTGCTGCATGTGCCTCCAGTCATCATCGGGGACGATGGACGGGATGTTGCTGGTCTTGTCCCTTCTCTGAGCTGCGGAAACAGTGGCCAGGGCAAGGTACTGTTTGACAGCGTGCCTCTGTTCAACCAGACGCTCCAACATCGCCAGGGTGGAGTTCCAGCGAGTCGGAACGTCAAGGATCAGCCGATGGCGTGGCAGATCCAGCTCCTTTTGCACGTCTTCCAGGCTCGCACAGGCTGCAGCCGAGCGCCGGAAGTGACGCACAACATTCCTTGCCGTTTCCAGCAGTTCGCCCATCCCCTGGTAGGTGCGCAGGAACTTCTGCACCACCAGGTTCAGCACGTGGGCAAGACAGGGGATGTGGGTCAGGTTTCCCCTGTCTATTGCGGCAACCAGATTGGCCCCATTGTCGGCCACCACCTCTCCGACTCTGAGGCCTCTGGGGGTCAGCCAAATCCTCTCCTGCTCCTGGAGTTTGGCCAACACATGGGTTGCCGTCAGCTTGGTCTTCCCAAGGCTGACCAAGTGCAGCAGCGCTTGGCAGTGGCGGGCCTTCACGCTGCTGCTGAGGCGGGGGGTTTGGCCAGGTGTGCCGGAGGATGGCAGAGGATCGGAGGAACCTGCTGCAGTTCCCCTGACCCTGCGGGGTGGCACCACCCACTGTGTTGCTGCTGCTGCTGTGCCCGCTGCTGCTCTCCCATCCTCACCCCCTTCCACCAAGCTGACCCAGTGGACAGTGAAGGACAGGTAGCGGCCTGTCCCGAAGCGGCTGCTCCAGGAGTCCATGGTGACGTGGACCCTTTCACCAACCGCGTGCTCCAGCCCTCGCTCCACATTGGCCATCACAAAGCGGTGCAGTGCAGGAATGGCCTTGCGGGCAAAGAAGTGTCTGCTGGGGAGCTGCCAGTCTGGGGCTGCGCAAGCAAGCAGCGCACGAATGTCGCTCCCCTCCTGCACGAGCGTGTACGGCAGGAGTTGGGAGCACATGGCCCGTGCCAGCAAGCCGTTCAGCTGCCGCACGCGACGGCTGCTGGGAGGCAGAGCCCTAACCACCCCCTGGAAGGACTCGCTCAAAAGGCTCTGGCGTGGCCTTTTGCTGACACGAGAATCAGCAGACACAGCAGAGGAGGCCACTGAGGACTGGCTGCCAGAACAGGCCTCAGTGTCGGCGGCAGGAGTTGCAGAGGGGGGAGGAGCAGTGCGTTTCCGCACTCCTGCTGGTGCTGCTGGAGGAGCAGGAGGGCGGGTGGCTGCTGTTGCTGCTGCTGCTGCTGAAGGCTGTGCAGTGATGGGTGTGGTGCCACTGCCAGCACCAGATGCCTTCAGCCTCTGGAACTCCTCATGCTGGTGGAAATGTTTAGCCGCAAGGTGGTTGATGAGCGAGCTGGTGCAGAACTTTAAGGGGTCTGCACCTCTGCTCAACTTCCGCTGACAGTGGTTGCAAGTGGCGTACTTGCTGTACACAGGGGGCATGGTGAAATATCGCCAGATTGGTGACTTAAACATCCCCCTACGGCATGGAAGCGCTGCTGCCTGTCTCCCTGTGGTGGTTGGGGGGGGGGCTTGGGGGGCTTGGGTGCGGCTGGTGGTGGTACTGGCAGATGCTGCTGCTGCTGCTGCTGAGCCTGAGACACCAGCAGGCTGTGGGACCTGCCTACTGCTGCTGCCAATGCTTGCAATGATGCGCCTCCTTGCAAGGCCCACAAGAGCATCCTCCTCCTCCTCCTCAGAGCTGCTGAGGACGACATCCCCTGGAGGTGGTGGCACCCAGTCTCTGTCTGTCACCGGGTCATCATCATCCTCCCCCTCCTGAAACATGTCCTGCTGGGATGAGGACCCCCCAAACTCCTCTCCTGATGCATGGATGGGCTGCTTGACTGTCGCCACAGTCTTGCTGTCCAATCCCTCATCCCCCAAAGTGCCCATCAGCATCTCCTCCTCAAAATCGCCAACAACAGCAGACAATTGACTCATGATGCCTGGGGTCAAAAGACTGCTGAATGACAGGTCGCCAACTGACGGTGAACTGGCCTCCTCCCCAGGCCCTGCTGGGCGGCTGCTGCGAACAGGGGTGGTGGTGGTGGTGGTGGTGGTGAGGGTGGAGGCCTCGGATGCAGAGCTGATGGCGGGCTGCTCATCCTCCGTCATGAGTTGCACCACAGTGTCTGCATCCTTTTCCTCAATGGGACGTTTCCGACCCGGCTGGAGGAAAATGGGAGCAGGTGCTACACGCTGCTGCTGCTGTGTCTCTGCAGCGTGAGTTGCAGATGCTCCTGCTGGGCGGCGCCCAAGGCGTCCACGGCCAGTGGCTATGGGAGGAATGTTAGCCACTGACGCTGCTGCTGCTGCTGCGGAACTGTGCATGGTGGCGCGCCCGCGGCCGCGGCTTGCCACAATGCTGCTCCCTCTCCTCCTGATTCCCTTGCTGCCCTTCCCCTTGCCCAAACCGCGCTGGCTGCCACTTCCAGACATCTTAAATGTTTTGGGCGTATAGACAAAAGTTTTGTAAAAGGGCGGGTGAAAAGTGGGGTACTTTAATGGAGTGGGTTGGTTGGTGAGGTGACTGAGTGAGTGTCCCCTAGTACAGTAAGTAAGTAGTAACAGTCAGGAAGTACAACTAGCAGTTACAATAATCAGTAGTAATCACAAGTAAATTTAGTGTGTGTACACTCAGACAGTGAGTGCACGCACGCAGGAGCTAGTAGCCTATGGACAGTGACTGAGTGTCCTAGACTCCTAGTACAGTAAGAGTAAGTAGTAACAGTAAGTACAACTAACTAATTACGATAATCAATCAGCGATCAGAAGGAAATGGAGTGTGGGTGTGTGTACACTCAGACAGTGAGTGCACGCACGCAGGAGCTAGTAGCCTATGGACAGTGACTGAGTGTCCTAGACTCCTAGTACAGTAAGAGTAAGTAGTAACAGTAAGTACAACTAACTAATTACGATAATCAATCAGCGATCAGAAGGAAATGGAGTGTGGGTGTGTGTACACTCAGACAGTGAGTGCACGCACGCAGGAGCTAGTAGCCTATGGACAGTGACTGAGTGTCCTAGACTCCTAGTACAGTAAGAGTAAGTAGTAACAGTAAGTAGAACTAACTAATTACGATAATCAATCAGCGATCAGAAGGAAATAGAGTGTGTGTTGTGTGTGTACACTCAGACAGTGAGTGCACGCACGCAGGAGCTAGTAGCCTATGAACACAGTGACTGAGTGTCCTAGACTCCTAGTACAGTAAGAGTAAGTAGTAACAGTAAGTAGAACTAACTAATTACAGTAATCAATCAGCGATCAGAAGGAAATGGAGTGTGGGTGTGTGTACACTCAGACAGTGAGTGCACGCACGCAGGAGCTAGTAGCCTATGAACACAGTGACTGAGTGTCCTAGACTCCTAGTACAGTAAGAGTAAGTAGTAACAGTAAGTAGAACTAACTAATTACAATAATCAATCAGCGAACAGAAGGAAATGGAGTGTGGGTGTGTGTACACTCAGACAGTGAGTGCACGCACGCAGGAGCTAGTAGCCTATGAACACAGTGACTGAGTGTCCTAGACTCCTAGTACAGTAAGAGTAAGTAGTAACAGTAAGTAGAACTAACTAATTACAATAATCAATCAGCGATCAGAAGGAAATGGAGTGTGGGTGTGTGTACACTCAGACAGTGAGTGCACACACGCAGGAGCTAGTAGCCTATGAACACAGTGATGAGTGTCCTAGACTCCTAGTACAGTAAGAGTAAGTAGTAACAGTAAGTAGAACTAACTAATTACGATAATCAATCAGCGATCAGAAGGAAATAGAGTGTGTGTTGTGTGTGTACACTCAGACAGTGAGTGCACGCACGCAGGAGCTAGTAGCCTATGAACACAGTGACTGAGTGTCCTAGACTCCTAGTACAGTAAGAGTAAGTAGTAACAGTAAGTAGAACTAACTAATTACAATAATCAATCAGCGATCAGAAGGAAATGGAGTGTGGGTGTGTGTACACTCAGACAGTGAGTGCACGCACGCAGGAGCTAGTAGCCTATGAACACAGTGACTGAGTGTCCTAGACTCCTAGTACAGTAAGAGTAAGTAGTAACAGTAAGTAGAACTAACTAATTACAATAATCAATCAGCGATCAGAAGGAAATGGAGTGTGGGTGTGTGTACACTCAGACAGTGAGTGCACGCACGCAGGAGCTAGTAGCCTATGAACACAGTGACTGAGTGTCCTAGACTCCTAGTACAGTAAGAGTAAGTAGTAACAGTAAGTAGAACTAACTAATTACAATAATCAATCAGCGATCAGAAGGAAATGGAGTGTGGGTGTGTGTACACTCAGACAGTGAGTGCACGCACGCAGGAGCTAGTAGCCTATGAACACAGTGACTGAGTGTCCTAGACTCCTAGTACAGTAAGAGTAAGTAGTAACAGTAAGTAGAACTAACTAATTACAATAATCAATCAGCGATCAGAAGGAAATAGAGTGTGGGTGGTGTGTGTACACTCAGACAGTGAGTGACCGCACGCAGGAGCTAGTAGCCTATGAACACAGTGACTGAGTGTCCTAGACTCCTAGTACAGTAAGAGTAAGTAGTAACAGTAAGTAGAACTAACTAATTACAATAATCAATCAGCGATCAGAAGGAAATAGAGTGTGGGTGGTGTGTGTACACTCAGACAGTGAGTGACCGCACGCAGGAGCTAGTAGCCTATGAACACAGTGACTGAGTGTCCTAGACTCCTAGTACAGTAAGAGTAAGTAGTAACAGTAAGTAGAACTAACTAATTACAATAATCAATCAGCGATCAGAAGGAAATAGAGTGTGGGTGGTGTGTGTACACTCAGACAGTGAGTGACCGCACGCAGGAGCTAGTAGCCTATGGACAGTGACTGAGTGTCCTAGACTCCTAGTACAGTAAGAGTAAGTAGTAACAGTAAGTAGAACTAACTAATTACGATAATCAATCAGCGATCAGAAGGAAATAGAGTGTGTGTTGTGTGTGTACACTCAGACAGTGAGTGCAGTGCGCACACGCAGGAGCTAGTAGCCTATATGAACAGTGACAGTGAGTGTCCCTACGGGTACAGTAAGAGTAAGTAGTAAGTAAGTACAACTAACTAACAATAATCTATCAGTAATCAGAAGGAAATAGAGTGTGTGTACACACAGACAGTGAGTGAGTGCACACACGCAGGAGCTAGCTAGTAGCCTATAAACAGTGACAGTCAGTGAGTGTCCTACTCCTAGTACAGTATAACTACAATACTATTAGTAAAGGACAGCAGAAATACTGGTATAGATGAGAGAAATAAACAGAGGACAGCTGCCCACAGAGGCAAGGCCCCTCTGAGGCCTAAACCTGTAAGCTTGCAGCAGCTGCCTGTCTCTAATGTAACACACAAGCTACTAACTAAAATACAATGTCTATCTAACTAACAACAATATAGGTGTATATGGCAGGTGTAGGTGAGCAAAAACGCTAGGTAAATGATCACAATAGAGCACTTGCTAAGCCAAAGCACAAAGGAGCAACTCTCTCTCTGTACAAGTCTCAGGCAAGCATGGAGAAACGGAACATGGCGGCCGCTATTTATAGGGTAGGGGCTGGCCAGGGTCCCCCTCTGTGATTGGCTGCCGTCAGAGGGCCTGGGAGCCCTCTGATTGGCTCTAAGGACATCAATCTGGGCTATGACGCTATTCGAGCTCGGTACCGAGCTCGAATAGCGCTGGGTTGCTCGAATAGCTCGAATAGTGAATGGGCTATTCGAGTGTACTCGGATAGCCCATTCGAATAGCTCCAGCTATTCGGAGCTCGAATACCGAGCTCGAATAGCTGAAAAAGAGCTCGAATATTCGAGCTACTCGAATATTCGAGCTCTGCTGAGCACCACTGATTCAGTCTCCAGGTATGCGCTTTCCTTCTGATTTCCTCCATACTCACCTCTAAATATATTGGGGCGTGGTCTGAGGTTGTTGTTATTCCTATCTTTGTGTCTAATGACGTTGATAGCAAATTATGGGAGACAAGTAACATGTCTATATGCGAGTAGGACCCATGCGGAGGGGAGTAGAAGGTATAGTCCCGCTCAGTGGGGTGCTGTATCCGCCCCAGAATAACCAATCCTTCTGCAAATCCCTCTAGTTCTCTCAAGAATTGTTCTAAAAAAACCTGTTTTGTATTGGGTGCATAAATTGCTCCCAAGGTGAGTTTGTGAGCGTTGAACATTCCTTTTACCAGTAAGAATCTACCACATGGATCTTTATATATGTTTAAGTTGTCCGTGACAACATCTTTAGATAATATTATTGCTACACCTTTCATTTTTGAGTCCCCCACACTACTGTAGAAAGCCTGCAGAAATCGCCAATTTGTTAATTTAGGATGTACCAGCCCTTTAAAATGTGTCTCTTGAATAAATGCTATCTGGATTCACTCTATATGTAATTCCCTGAGGAGGTTTGTCCTTTTTTGGGGACTTAAAGGCCTCGGACATTTAGGGACATGCATTTAAGGCGGTTCATCTATCTCCTGAGTCGTCCCCGCCCAGCGCAACCGGCTTCATCTCTTCACACTTCTCCATCCATCCTATAGCCCTATACTCTGTGTCCACGCACACAGCCACATACACCCAGCACTCCTTATCCACTTGTCCAGCCCCGCTAACCACCTCCCATATACACACAGCAGACCCCGCCACCCCATGTCCTTCCATCTCCTCTACAACAACACGTCTTACACCCGAACACACAACTAGCAACACCCCACATCTCCCATCCACTCGTCCATCCACACCATTCACTTCCCACTTATACATTAATAATAACAAATTACAATTCTTCCCATTCCCATACATTACTATCTCTCCTTGTGGATCTATTCCACAGAACACCCTTCTTGGGTTCATTGGGTCAAAGTCCCTCCCCGAGTCCACTTTTTAGTGGTCCCTACTAGTTGGTCTCAATACCTTGAGAGATGGAGTTCCGTTCTAACCCAGAGGCCCGCCCCATCTCCCAGTCCATCCCCCCATCCCTCTCTCCCCTATACGGGAAAAGAGGGCAGAGGGAGCCCGGCAAAAGCGAGAGGGAAAGAAAAGAAAAAAAAAAGGGGGGAGAAGGAGAGAAAGGGGAGGAGGTAGAGAAAGGTGGCGAGAGTGCCTAAAGGTATCGGGCAAATCCCATTACACACTAATACCTGTCTCCCCTTCCGTGTCCCAAAACCCATACCCATCGTATGACATCACCTGGCTGATGTCAGACTTTAAATATTGCTCTATATAACTTAACTCCTCCTTCTCCTCCCTCCCCTTTACCCCCCCCCCCCTATCTTCCCACCTTCAGTGTCTGTCGTCAATCAGGATCATTCAACCTTATCAATTATCCCTCCAGTGTTCCTCTTAGGTAACACAACAAATATTTTCCCTTTCTTATCTACAAAAAATAGTGCATAACTAACTATGTGTCTCGCAGATACCATCCCAAATAGATGAATTTCTTCCACACATGTGATTTCTTCTATGTCCTTGTGGTTATTTACAAACAATATACTTCACATTTTTATCTAAATTATGTTAAGTTTTATCATGCATTGACCTACCACCCAATAATTCCCTCCTCATGTCCCCCTTCCTAAATATATCTAAATTCTGTGAAATCTATTATCTATTAATATAAATCAACACATCATGCCATATAGACCATCACATTATACCACCAATTTGCACCATATACCCCATCTTATATATTATATCACCCAGTTCATCAAAATAGCAAACCTTACCTACTTCAACCAATCTCATACATTCCAATTCTCTACTCTACTAAAGTTTAGTATCACCTTCTATAGATATTTAGTTATATAGGCTACACAATCACTATGAAGCTTTGCTCACCTCTATTCTAAAGAAAAAACACTCCCTTTCTAAATCACAAAATGCACACCACTCAATTCCTGCTAACCACCCCCCATTACATCCCTCAAGTGCATTCGAAACTACAGACCTTCCGGCTTGCTGGAGCGCTACCCCCTTCTCATCCTCCCACTTCTAAGTCCCATCCTTATTATAATACTCTCGGAGTCTGCGGTCCACCATGTCGGAAAGGTCATCCCATACCTCCTACTCCATCCTCCCCCTCCCAACCTCCACACAAATCAATAGAGTTAAATAGCAAGGTCGCCACTAATTAAATGTAGCAATCATTATAACAGTCACCCAGCATGGATCATGATACTATTGTCCATATTACCCATTCACATCTCCCTCTCCACTCCTCAAAAAAACAAAAAACAAACACTCACTCACTCCCTCCCCCCCCCGGCCCCCCCGGCTTAAAAATCAGTTCAAGTCTCTCTCCGCTCCATTCGACTCCCAGCTCCCCACAACTGTACCACCTCTTATTGTTAAAAGTGAGATATCAAAGAGAGATAGCAGGAAAAAGAATGGCTGCACGAAAAAATGGCAAAAAACAACCAAAAAGAAAAAGGAGAAAAGAGAAAAATAATGTTCATGAAAAACACAGTCACAGTCACTTATTAGTACACTGATACTTGCGATTTTGCTGTCCACCGCCCTCTAGGACTGCGATAGGATTCCAGTCCGGGATCTCAATCGCACTGATTCCCAGAAACAGGAATAGGTTTGGGAGTTTAGAGGGAAATCTCAGAACAAAAGTCTGAGTATTCTTCCTAATCACCAGGCTGAACAGGAATCCCCATTTGTATGGTATTCCTTCCGATCTCAACACTTGCAAGACAAGTCGCAATGCCCTCCTCTGTTGCAGTGTACTCGGCGTTAGGTCCTGGTATAGTTGAATTTCACTATCTTCATGGCAGATCTTTTCCTGTCGCCTGGCTGCTCACATTATTTATATCTTCCCTTACCTGGAAGTAATGCATATGACAAATTACGTCTCTTGGCGGTTCTGATGTTTTGGGCATGGTTCTAAGGGCTCTGTGACAACTTTTTATCTTGATATGCTGATCTGACGGCCTGTTCAGTATTCTGTTAAATAGAGTTATTACCGTCTGCGTCAGCTCCTCCGGCTTCACCGTCTCCGGTAAGCCCCTTATTCTAATATTTCTTCGTCTTGCTCTGTTTTGAAAATCCTCTAACTGGTATCGCAAAGCATTGTTAATAGCAGATTGTCTCGCTTTATCTTAACACAGATCTTGGATTTTAATCTGCATCTCGGTCACCTTAGCCTCCATTGCTCCAATCCTCTCATTCACCTCCTGGATGTTTATACGGAGCGTTTCAACTTCCGCTTTAGTCGCCTGCAGTATCTCCTCCGTTTGCTCCACCATGTCCTGCTTCGTTGGCATATTCTTTAGTTGTTTCCAGATATCATCCAGGTTCCCAAGCTTCCTCGGTGCAGACACCTGAGGCGGTGTGGCCGGCATGGCTTGTTGTGCGGTTTTCTCCGCCATGTCTCCCGCTGCACTCTCGAGTCCTGACCTAGTGAGTAGGTCTTTTACGGAATGCTGTGGCGTCTTTTGCTTTTCTGGCATGCCCTCTTGCGCTCCTTTACGTTTAGTACGGCCCGTCATACTCCGGCTACACACTGCTTTATCGGTCTCTCTCCTCCGGCGTGCTTAGACTCAGGAGAGGTACATGGACCGGGAGATACGTGAGCGCGCGCCCTCTTCGTCATCACGTCGCGCTCCACCCCCCACTCGCATTCAATACTTTAACTCATGAACCTAGAACAATGATGCAGATCAGGTACTCTTTTTAAGTCTGAGAACTAATTGTATGCTTGTTTTAAGTGTGTAATTCAGACACATTTGAAGCTAGAAAGATCAGCAGGGCACCCAGGCAACTGACATCATTTAAAAGGAAGTAAATATAGCAAGCTCCATATTGCTATCACTGCATGGTCACATTAAAGGGAAGCTTAAGTGACATGTGACAGGATGAGATAGACATGTGTATGTACAGTGCATAGCACACAAATAAATATGCAAATTTATTTTCCTGACAGAGTTAAAGCAAACCTGAACTGAAAATTAAAAGTCAAAATAAACATACACACATCATACTTATCTCCCATGTAGTCTACTCCTCAATCTCTTTCTCCTCTCCTAATGTTCTGTTTTTCTACTGTAATCGATAGAATTCTCCATCTTCCATTTTAAAAATGGCAATGATCATGTAACAGCTTCTGGGTAAGCACACTGTTAAACTGTAACATTGCCTATTTAAGCCATACGGAAACATGGACATTACCTTGCACATCAGTTGTCCTTTAAGCTATACCTGACAGCAACTGATATATTTCAGTTATGACAAAATATTGTCAGAACTGGAAGGGATCGTTGTTAGAAGAAAATGGTGAGCTTCCGAGAGGAACTGTTGATGAGGTAAGTATGTAATATTAATTTGCAGGTACATCATGTGTTTATTTTAAATATTTTTTCTCGGTTCAGTTACCCATTAATATTCAGCCAAGCAACTGACAGGTTTTATCCAGTCAGGTCCCAGTCAGACTATAGCGTCCTTCACTGATAAGGAATTACAGCTCTCTTAGCAGAGAACTGGGCTTCTGAGCTTTCTGGGCTTTCTGGGCTTTCATTGAGCTGAGACACAACAACAAAGCTCTGACTTGGGCTGTACGCTATGTCACTGTTATGAGGCACTATTGATCACTACACCTTTTTTTATTTTCCTGACGAAAACTAAAAATTATATTAATGTTGAAACATGTCGATTTTAAAGGGGTGATGTGTATGTTAGTGGGGGTGAATCTCTGTGCATTTGAATTGATATTTATCCCTCTTGGTGTTACTATTATAGGCTCCATTACTTTGGAAATGTACACCTTGATTGGAGTTATAGATGTATTCATGCACCTTTCTCATATGGACTATAAGTAATTTCTCTTACGCTAAAGTTATTTGGATGTCTCCCAAGAGGGTTGACCTTTTGACATCCCTACCATACATATACATCTGACACTCTGATATATAATTGTCAAAGTGCCAATTTGTGGTCCATTTGAATTGTTTATTTATCCATCCCCATCGTCACATTGTATGTTTGGTGGTGGTTGTGTAGCCCAAATACATTTTTAATCAAACTTATTGAAAGTTATATTTTAGGTACTTCATATACCGTTAGGAGGGGCTTTTGTTAGGGACTGTGTTCCAGTCCCAGTGTTTGTTTTTGCATTTACCCAATGCTGGTTTTTTTCAGCATAAGTGTTTTTGTCTGAGACACAACAATAAAGGTGCCCATACATCAGGAGATTATGGGCATAGTTGACAAAGAGACACATTTATCTCTAATAAAATCTGATTAGAGATAAATTTGTCTGTTCGTTGAAGCTGCCCATATACTGCAGGCTGATTCCCTGATAAGGGAATTGGTTGTGCCCGCCGCGTCTGCCCTGCCGCTGCCTCCCAATATATAAATGCGACCCCCAAGTGGGTGCATTTATACATTAGCTGTTCTGTGTCAGGACACTAATGGAGACTAAGACAGATTCAGAGAGAGCAGAGGCAGTATAACAAAACATGTACATCTAAAGGGATGTCAGGTTGCCTCTTACTATTGTAATGCTGTCTCTGCACAGAGAACATATGTAACAACACAGACAACTCTTCTGCTTTTACTGACAACTGGGCTTCAGGAAATTACCCAACTTCTACCACACCTGTGAAAATATTGATGAATTAGCACACAAAAGTCTAAAATACAAAATGCGGTATTTTTGCCGACTTGTTTATTGTTTATCACTGCCTTGACAGCTTTGATGAATTGATGCTATAGCCATGTTTTCTAAAATTGTTCACAGATGTCCACTAAACTCTAAACTTGCACAACTTAAAACATAAACCATCTGCTTTGTAAATCAAGCAATTATTATTATTATTATTATTTATTTATAAAGCACCAACATATTCCATGGCACTGTACAAAGTAAGAAACAAATATGGGGTACAAAATAATACAGACAAATGGTGTACACAATAAACAAAATACAGAATCGATACAAAATACCGAAATGGTAATGACAGTGAAAAAAGTAACATGATGACTTCCATATAAAAAACAAAAAACATTCCCTTGCTTTCAGTTATCTTAAATTATGTTATCATTACTTCAGCAATGTAGGCAAAATGTGCAATTACCTTGAATTTATGAATTTTAATGGTGGCAAAAAATTACAGCTATCTTTATTTCAGCATTTTACCCTTCTGAGTATCCCAGAGAGGATTCACACATCTTTTGTTGCACTTTCAGCACAGACAGAGATATCTGAAACAAGTCTTCACAGCAATTGGCAGCATTTGATATGGCAGCTTGTTCAAGTGATGAAGTGACTTTTTCATTGTTGCAAGAACAGAGGCCAATTCGTGAAAGAGAGCAATGTTCATGTTGCTTGTTTTCACTTCAAATAACTGACCAGATTCATGAAATGTCTCCTAGAACAGAAAAGAAATGCCCAGTAGAAGCTACTTTAACTTTCCTTTGGATATACCATGACCTGGATAAATGAGAAGCTTCAAAGATTCATGAAAGTTTCCACATTTTTACATACACTCAAAGCTGGTTAGGTATTTGAAGCAAAAATATGCAAAAGTGAAAAAAAAATTCTGTCCTCCTTAAAATTAAGCCTCAGAAAAAAATACTGTTTTTTTTAGATTGCATTTAAAGTGATAATATTATTTTAAAAAATCATTATGGGTTTTCACTGTAGTTTGTGTTCCCTCTGGAGACATTTTGCTTCACTTATTGTCTCTAAGATCTTCAGAGAGAATCACCCAGATGGAGAGACAACTATTTAAAACTAGAAGAACCTATAATTGTTCTTGACTCTATCCAAAACTATACAGGTAGTCCCCAACTTACAAACACCTGACTTACAGACGACCTACCGATACAAACGTCTTCAAATTGGACTAGTAGTTTTTGAGAAAATCGATTTTAAAAAACTTCAAAGAAATAATGGCTTTTAAACTTGTATAAGCAGGTAGAGGGGGCCGAGTTGACAAAGAGGGGAACACTGGAGGCACAGAGGAGGTACACATTGGGCAGAGATGGCACAGTGTTCCAACTTAAGAACAGATTCAGTTAAGAATGAACCTATAGTCCCTATCTCGTTCGTTAACTGGGGACTACCGGTATTCTCTACTAGAGTTGGGCTGTAAAGAAAAATCCCACCCCAACCCCACTGCCCTATGGAGGCTCTGAGATGTGATGGTCTTATTCATCTGACAGGAGGCCATTTCTGGATTGAGATGACTGGTCCTGATTGGTTTAAAAAGTAATTGTGTTTATACATAAGAATGTTTAACATTTTAAAAAGTGGGCCTATGATTAATAACACAGCACACATGTAGTATGGATTTGTATGCACATACACTCCCAGTATGTACACAGGAAACTGTTACTGTCATACTCACACTTCCTTGCTCTTGTATTGGCGTTCATGCCTCTCTGTGCGTGTCGCTGGACACAGTTTTATAACTGTTGCTCTGGGTGGGTATAGGTTGGGGCAGCATGGTGTAGGGCTCTGTGTGCACATGAGCAAAGTGTGATGCACATGTCCACCCAAGTGTAGGTACCTGCTGAACCATGTTTGAAAAATGTAATTCTAAAATGTCCCCACTGCTTCGAAAGTGTTTCCTTCCTTATTTATTTTTGTAAATAGTATCTCTGTATTCCATACCATTCCCATGCAAATCTTATCTTGTAAAGAACGAGTATAGGACACAGGTTACTGATAAGTAATTTCCATTGGTAGGTTAAAGTGACCCACATTTACTTCCCCCACACTGCAGTGCTGATGGACATCTTCAATGGATCATGCCATTTGACTTTTAAAAAAAGTGTGTAACGATCGGTGAGGCACAGAGAGGATCTGATTACCGGTGATCTGCAGTATCACTGGGAATACAGATGTATACCAGATTATAAGTGACCTGCAGTATCACTGATAATCCGATATACCAGCTAACCTCTGTTCACCTGAGTAGAGTGTAGTGTTTAGGTGTAACAGTAACACTTTGAGGACAAGGCCTCAGTGCAGTCAGGAGTACTGCTCAGATTCCTTCCGCAGACCCGGACTCTCCAAGACGGGAGGAGTCGGGCTGACAGCAGGAAGGATTGTCTGAAAGTAACCCTCAGGAGGAAGGGTCGCTAACAGAGCGAAGAACCGCCTCTAACGGTAAGGTCGGTTCTCGAGGTCGGACAAGCCAGGTCGTACACACACGGACAGATACAGTACAAGATCAGGAGACAAAGGCGGAGTCTAAGTACAGGCAGGGTTCGGCAACGGGGTATCAGATATATCGAGGTACAAAGTCAGTAGGCAGAAGCAGAGTCTAGGGACGAGCCGGGGTTCGGCAACAGAGTATCAGAAATATCGAGGTGCAAGATCAGAGTTCAGGAGGATAGTCAGGCAGGCAAAGGGTCATAACAGATAATCACAATCAAACTAGTACTTTAGCTATCAACAGAATCTAGCTAAGTGTAGGATTACAGCTCCAGCTGGTCCCGGCACACTTGCGGATCTGACTACGGATCTGGGTGCTCCCACGTATGTGATCGCAACGCCAGACACCAGGGGAATGACCAGCTAGTAGTATATATACACATGTACCTCTCCAGCACCTCCCACAGTGCTGGACCAATGAGTAGTGGAGCCAGAGTCAGCTGACCAGCCTGGTCAGCTGACTACTTCTGGCTGTCATATAAACCCTGCCTGAGTGCGCGCGCGCGCGTCACTCTAAATCTAGAGGGACTACGTGTCCCAGCCACACCAGCCCCGCTCTGCGGTACCTCCGCAGCGGGGGCATGCGTGCTAACCGCCGCGTCTGACGCGGCGGTTTCTCCGCGCTCCGTTGAGCCCTGCACGGAGACAGCCGCCTCATACTGAGAGGAGGTGGCTGCCTCTCCGTGTGTGGCGCCACTATGCGCGGAAAGAGCCGCCTGCCGCTGGCTCATGGCGGCGGCTCTTCCGCGTTTTCTCACAAAGTGCAATTGTGTGCTAGTCCTCCCTTTTTTTCTCATTTCCCAACATAAATTGGTATATATGTGACCGTGACCAAAGTAATTATGCTTACTAAAATAAAAATTAATGACTCAAGACGAAATAAAGGAGAAGGCTTTTAAACACATCACAAACTCATTGTAAAGGACAATTATTATGGTGACCTTCCTTTAACCTTGTCTAATACTAATCAAAGTTTAATGTCATAATAAAGGGTTAGTTAACTTAACATTAAAGTGCCAAAGTCAGCTACAACTTTCTTTCTTTAATAATACAATTATCTGTTTGTTATTGATTTTACCCCTTGAAGAGATCAGGAACTATTGGTGATCTATTGCTTACAAATATTTTCTGTTTATCAGCTTGTTTGCCATATAGCACTTCATACAACACTGCTCTTCTTTTTCATCCTCCCTGCTGAGTGTGACAGGACTAAACAGGTTATTTAAATTATTTGTGAACTGTGCACATCTGATCTGGCGATCTTTCCTGCCTGTGTCTGGATTGTTGATTTTTAGTTTTGTTATGCAGATAATAGTTAGTAATTGCACACAGTCGTGAGGATGGGGGATTGGTGCAAAAAGTGATGAGGAAGAGAAAGTCCAGAGAAGTATGTAGCGTCAGGGTGTCTGTTCTTGAACTGGACACCGGCTCTTCATGCCAATCATTAAAATATTGCTAATATTATACAACCACCCGGTATTTTTTTTACTGATATTAGTATATATATATTCACTATAGTGCCTAATGTCTAACACTAACCCTCCCTCCTAATGCCTAACACTATCCCCTCTCTAACCACACCCTAATGTCTAACACTAACCCTGACCTTTTAAATTTGATCCTTGCACCTACTAATTTAGGTACTTATCCGTTAGCCGGGTGCATCCGGCAGGTGGCGCTAATTCCATTCATACTTCATTCATTCATACAGGTGGCGCTAATTACATTAACACTTCACGTAACAAAAGTGTTAATGTAAGCGATTGTATTTTGTTTGAAGTGGCCGTCTCGCTGCGGCCAAATGTATAGTAAAAACACAGTAAGTGAAGGGAATTAAAATGAAGCCGGCGGCAATGTAACAGATGAAGCCGCAGGCTTCATGTCTCGCTCTCCTCCCCCCTTGCCCTCTCTCTGCTATACAATACTGGCAGCCATTGGGGACATGCGTGCCCCCCCAGAGTCATTCATCGCGTCAGGGAATCCTGCTTGTTTTCTTGCGACGAACGACTCTGGGGGGACACGCATGTCCCCGCCGGCTGCCATAATTAACACTTTTGTGACGTGAAGTGTTAATGTAATTAGCGCCACCTGTATGAATGAATGAAGTATGAATGGAATTAGCGCCACCTGCCGGATGCGCCCGGATGCGCCCTGATAAGTACCCTAATTTCTGTCACTACTAGCACTAATCCTCCCCCCAATGCCTAACACTACCCCCTCTCACACACATCCTAATGTCTAACACTATTCCCCCTCTAACCCACATCCTAATATCTAACACTAACTCTAACCTTTTAACCACGTAATGACCGCCTAACGCAGATAGGCATCGGCAGGTCGAAATGAAATGGTCGCTCGTTCGAGTGGCCGTTCCATGTCAGTTCACGGAGGGTGTCTCCGTGAACAGCCTGCGAGCCTCCGATCGCAGCTCGCAGGCTAATTGTAAACACGAAGAAATCCTGTGTTTACATCAATACGCAGCAGCGCCGTAAAGGAGACCGGCGATCCCCGGCCTCTGATTGGTCGGGGACCGCCGGCATCAGATAGGCTAAAGCCTATTACAGGCAGCACAGGACGGATCGCTGTCCTGTGCTGCCCACAGCAAGGAGGGGAGGGAGGGAAAGGGACGGAGGGCAGAATAGCACTGCGGAGGGGGGCTTTGAGGAGCCCCCCGCAAAATCCAAACAGCCGGCGGCGATCAGACCCCCCCAGCAGGAAATCCCCCAGGGGGGAAAAAAGGGGGGAAGTCTGATCACCCTGGCTGAAACACGATCTGTGCTGTGGGCTGAAGAGCCCATGCAGCACAGATATGGGGAAAATCCCCTGGTCGTCAAGTGGTTAAACTTGATCCATGCAAAATATTTTTTTTTTTCATCAGTGCCACTTGGAATGAATATTATGTTATGTGCATAACCCTTGAAGAACAATTATATAGTCTTTCACCAGCAGATCATATCAACAATTGTCCCCAGTGTTTTCATTGATTTCAATCTTTGGGATCCAAAGATTAAAAGTCCAGCCCTCCCCTCCCCTACCCTATGACCACGTGTTTGCTGCCTGTCCTGACTCTTGGCTTAGATACCGTGCAAGCCTGACAGAAGTGACAGGTTTTAGACTAGTCCATCGCTTTATAAGGGAATTCTCAGGGATATATTTGTTTTCAAAAGCACTTAGTGAATGGCAGTTGCTCTGTCCAACTGCCAAAAAAATGTGTAGGAAGCAGGGAAGCTGCCCAGCATCAGTGTTTAAATCCTTTTTAGGGAATATCTTTATAAAGAATAAAAGCTTTGCTGAGAATCCCCTATGAAGAGATGGGCTAGTCCAAAACCTGTCACTTCTGATTTCTACGGCCTACTGTAAGTGACAGCATTATAGGAGAAAAGTAATGTATGGCTCATTTTACTGTGGAAAAAATGTACTTCTTATTTGTATATGTTTGCACATATTTTACATTTTACAGTTTTTCGCTGTAGTGCCCCTTTAATCTCTGTGAAATCTAATTTATTCCTAAATGATCTACATCTCTGGGATTAGCTGAAAGGCTCCACTCTATATTAAGAAAAGAAGCAACTTTTAGCTAATGCACAGACCTATTATATTTTGCACTTCCCACCAGCTTTTTGAAATTCCTAATCTTTCATTTTGAGATGAATATATTTTGAAGCAGTCAGATATTAAACTCATCTGAACCCTGGAGGACACTTTTGAACTTCTGGTTGCCAAATCAGATGCAGAGTAGGAAAGAAAAATACTGAGCCGTCTTCTGAGAGGAAACAGAAACACCTTCGACAGGAGGGAATGACACTTCAGAGGAGACAGAAAAGAAGTTAATCAGAATAGATTTAACAGATTGGCACTATTTGCCCATAAAATTGTTTAAGGCATTTGAAAATAAAATATGTGCCTTAAGGAAAAAAAATCAATATTCAGTGCTGGCAGAGAAGAAGATATTTTTTTTAATCTAATAGCTACTTCATTTAAGATGTTGTGAATACAGATACACAGCTTAAAATATTGTATTTAAAATTCAAGGTACCTGCTGTTGCTGACTTGTAAACGAATGAAAGGAAAGCCAGTTGCCTGAATTGAATGTTGACCCTTGGCTATGATTTTAAATCAATTACATAGAACAATTATGCAGACCAGGCAAGGCTGGGTTTACCAGTATGCACTGTAGGCACATGCTTATAGGCAGCTGAATCTTATAGAGGAGCTGAATATATATGACAAGCCCTTGCCCCTTCCAGTGCCTGCTGCTGTCTTCCTACTCTCTTGCTTCTTGTTGAGGATGGTCGGAAATGCTTGCTGATTTCCAATTCTGTGGAAATTCCAACTTCCGCCATTGCCGATTATTGATTCTGCAGTTTTCCGATTTCTGTTCTCCGATTTCCGAGTTGTCCGTTTTTCGCATAATTTTTTGCATTCCCTGATTGCCCAAATACCAAGTTGTCTCTGCATTCTCTGCATTGGTCCAACACTTCCGAGTTCTGTGATTGGGCTAAAATAACTGAGTTGCAAAAATGTGGTATTTCCGAAGAAATTCCATTTTCTGATTTCTGAGGAGTGTTTTACTTTGTTAATGTTTTGCATTGTCTGACTGGCCAAATACTTTCGAGTTTACTCTGCCTTCTCTGATTGGTCCAATGCTTCTGAGTTCTGTGATTTGGCTAAAATTACTGAGTTGTGGTAATATGACATTTCCGATGAAATCCAATTTTCAGTTTCCAGTCAGAAATGCAGATTTCCAATTGGAAATGCAGTGATTTCAATTCTGAAAAATCCGAATGAACATCCCTAATTCAGTTCTGAGTTTTACAAGTAATCTCACGGAATTGTGCATAGTTAGTTATTCCTGTGGCTGCACATGTAACATGAGGAGAACGTAATGCGTTTAATATGGCACTATTGCCTCATCTTCTTTAAAGAGACCCTGAGCAGTGACTTAAACGAAAAGTTTTCACTTACCTGGGGCTTCCTCGAGCCCACTGTAGGCCGCGAAGCCCCCTCCTCCCCCCCCCCCCGGCGTCCTCCTGGCTCCTCTCCATGTGCCTCCGCCGGCTTTCGTAACTGGTGACACCCGGGCTGGGTGTCGGGCTGGCTCTTCCTGGATTCTGACGCATGGTGTCATCACGCGTGCGCTATGCGTCATCACGTCGGCAGGCGTGACAGGTCTGCGTATGTGCGGTTTTCTAATGCTGAACTGAGCATGTGCAGACCTGTCACACCAGCCGGCGTGATGACGCATAGTGGCCGGCGTGATGACACCATGTGTCAGGATCCAGTAAGAGCCGGCCCGACGCCAAGCCCAGGTGTCACCGGTAACGGGAGCCGGCGGAAGCACATGGAGAGGAGCCAGGAGAATGTCAGGGGATCTCGCGGCCTACGGTGGGCTGGAGGAAGCCCCAGGTAAGTGAAATATTTTCATTTAAGTCACTGCTCAGGGTCCCTTTAACCATTCTGCCATTAATGAGATAGACCTTGGCAAGACTGCACCTTTCAATGAGACGGCCATTACTGAAAAACATCTTGTCAAAACTATTATTATTATTTATTGGATTTATATAGCGCCAACATCTTACACAGTGTTTTACAATACTGTAAATAAGGCTACAGACAATACAGTTAATAAGCAGTGAGACACACAATGCCAGATCATGCACTGGAGTAGTTCCAGTAATTAAGTTCATGTTAATCTGTGGGCAGGATGCATGATCAGGTAGAATACACAAGGAGGGTGGCCAAAGGCTTACAATATAAAGCTATCAAAACATTAAAATTAATTTATGGTGGCATCAATTGCTGCACGCCAGCTTTAAAAGAAATGTGCTGCTTCTTCCCAGTGTTTAGGTTTGATGCGTGGTGGAATCCAGTGGAGTGGAGATGAGGATGCCTAAAGCGGAGGAGAAGAGACCATGAATTATCATGCTCACTCATATGTGTGATTTGCAGCCTGTTACCAGGAAGTGCTCTCCTGAGCATTTTCTGATAGTTGCAAGTGTTACAGAGGCTACAGTTGTGTGGTTGAAAATTAGCAGCTCTCTGCTCCTGATCGCCATCAGTGACAGGGTGATATCAGGGTTCTAATCAGATCGTCTCTAAAGAGGATCTGCAATAGAATGTACCACCTTGTAAGGGCTACAGCAATACCTGGCCTAGCCCCTAAGCAGGGCAAAAAAGTAAAAAAGGAAGAAAAGAAAAAGAATATATAAAAATCACTATATATATATATATATATATATATATATATATATATATATATATATATATATATATATATATATATATACACACACACACACACAAATGCACAAGCTACTCGGAATACATATCTTTACAACTACCCAATTCCCACCTACCCTTCAAAATATTAAGTCAACACCTAAAACCCTAATTGTTTAGGGAAACTCTTCTAAGGTCTTCAATTTTTTTAGGAAGAGCACTTCAAGAGCTTTCTTCCTCTTCCTTTGCTCTGAAGACTGGTAATTTATTTTATTAGGAAGACAACTCCTAGGACTCTCAAATCTGTTATGGCTACAAACCTTTTTGTCCATAATCTTTAAATGTTGACATAGTGGATTTTTGCGGAGAAGTCCAATGCACCGGTCTGATTTGTATGCTAAACTGATAGCGGTATAATACTACAATAGAAAATCCTTTAAATTTTTCGGACATATGTTTATAAAATATTTTGGGTTACTGAGGATGTTGTTTCCAAACAGAGGCTTCACAGAGAAAAGTAAGTGCTGCCAAATGATAAGGTTGTAGACCAAAATTCCCAGAAATCTGTGAAAGATTATTCAGCATAGTAGGACTCCACAAGGCTTTAAATTTAATTATTTATTTCCGCATGTTGTCCACCAAGCCCCACAACTCTGTACAAATCCCAACTTCCTACTTATATGTATAAAATACCAACCTGTTCTTCATACAATTTGTGGTCTACCCATTCCATTTTGGTGAATTTTGGCTTTCTATTGGCCAGAACAAGGTACCAGAGTTTTCACCAGAGCCTTTAGAGGAGTTCATATTTAGATTCCTGGTTTGGTGCTCTTTCCCATCCTCCAGTGTTCTCTCTCTATCTCTGCATATTATTATTGATCCTTTTATAAGACACACTACGATCTGATGTTACCTAATTTATGTGTTACTAGAGTTTGCTTGACACTCGAGCATGATTTGCATTTTAATCTGTTTGTCATAAGACTTTGTCAGTTACCAGAATATGTCTATTGCTAAAATGTACATTTCACTACAACCTGCTGAAATCCACATGTAAGCAGAATCTATCCATCAGTGTAATTTTCTGGCCATTGGTCGCATACATATGAATTCGTTCGCTGCTGGGAGATTTGGGCGTAGGGTAAAGCCGATAAATGGATCACCCTGCTCCTACACAAGTGGTGCTAATTACTGTTCCTCCTCCAAGTTGCCGTGGATAATGGGGAAAGATATAATTCAGCTGCCAGCTACGGCTGTCAGCTAGTAATTTGTGCCTATGGTGGCGCCGGCTCCGCCCAAATATCCTGTGCCATTTTTACAGGGCTCACCATTGGTCTGCCTATAAATTAAATCAGTCAGTGAGGTCTGTCTGCTAAGATCGTCTGCTGGTCAGGAATATCTGACTGTTAGTCGTATCTGCATATCCTTGCTCACTGCAGTCACAGTCTCTATAAATGGCAGCATTCACAATGTTTTAGGGACAAAGGTTAGGGTGGCTTTGGTATAATCTAAGCATGTGTTACATCTACGGTTATCCTTTCTAGATATTACCACCAGTGGTGCTCAAATACCCCTTTTTAAAATTCGAGTTTGGTCGAATTCGAATAGTAAATTATTCGAGGTCAGTCGAATATTCGAGTCGAATAATTTTTACTATTCGATTCGACCTCGGACTTCGAGCTGACTATTCGAGTCGGTATTCGAGCTCATTATTCGAGCTGACTATTCGAATTGGCCTTAAATAGCTTTCAACACTTGTTTTGAGGGTGAATGATGCAAGAAACATCTTTTTTTCCAAGTAACAACAGCAAGTGATTATGTGGGGATGTTCCTTTAAAAAAAAAAAGGTGGAAAGAGAAGTTGTGTCCAGAATTTTGTTCAGTACTGTATATACTTCTTCTTCTTCTTCATCTTCTATATCTTCTTCTTCTATATCTTCTTCTATATCTTCTTCTTCTTCTTCTATATTGTCTTCTTCTTTTTCTTCTTCTTCATCTTCTTCTTCTTCATCTTCTAATCTTCTTCTTCTTCTTCTTCTTCATCTTCTTCATCTTCTTCTTCATCTTCTTCATCTTCTTCTTCTTCTTCTTCTTCTTCTTCTTCTTCATCTTCTTCATCTTCTTCTTCTTCTTCTTCATCTTCATCTTCTTCTTCTTCTTCATCTTCTTCATCTTCTTCATTTTCTTCTTCTTCATCTTCTTCTTCTTCTTCTTCATCTTCTTCTTCTACTTCATCTTCTTCATCTTCTTCATCTTCTTCATATTCTTCATCTTCTTCTTCTTCTTCATCTTCTTCATCTTCTTCTTCTTCATCATCTTCTTCTTCTTCTTCTTCTTCTTCTTCTTCATCTTCTTCATCTTCTTCATCTTCTTCTTCATCTTCTTCATCTTCTTCATCTTCTTCTCCTTCTCCTATATCGTCTTCTTCTTCTTCACTTATTTCTCTTTCCATTTTTTTTTAAAGAAATGCAGCTATTTTTGAGCGTAACAAATAGCTGGTGGGTGCACGCATGTTGGAAGCGCCATTGTATGTGCTCCCTGGCAGTGGAAACACACAGACAGCAGGAGGTAAATTCAGCAGCAGGAGAAGGAGGATGAGTGTGTGGCAGCAGGCAGTCAATGAGGCAGGCAGCGTGACATAATAGCCCTGGTACCTAGCGGTGATACCAGGGCTGTAAATAAACACAACAGGAGGTCCCAGACAGCGGTCGTGCAGCCCACATCGTGTCCAATACACAACTGGGACAACACAGTTTTCAACCCGGGCACCTCAGAAAAATTAAACCTTTTTTTTTTTAATGGTTTTTTGGTTTTGGTTTTACAACCCATTACACAGATATAGCTATTTTTTGACGTAATAGCTGGTGGCATAGTGGCAGCAGAAGGTAATTCTGTGTACCCTGGCAGTGGGAAACAGACAGACAGCAGCGTCAGCAGGAGGAATGGAGGAGTAGTGTGAGTGTGGCAGCAGGTAGGCAGCGTGACATAATAGCCCTGGTACCTAGCGGTGATACCAGGCCGTAAATAAACACAACAGGAGGTCCCAGACAGCGGTCGTGCAGCCCACATCGTGTCCAATACACAACTGGGACAACACAGTTTTCAACCCGGGCACCTCAGAAAAATTAAACCTTTTTTTTTTTAATGGTTTTTTGGTTTTGGTTTTACAACCCATTACACAGATATAGCTATTTTTTGACGTAATAGCTGGTGGCATAGTGGCAGCAGAAGGTAATTCTGTGTACCCTGGCAGTGGGAAACAGACAGACAGCAGCATCAGCAGGAGGAATGGAGGAGTAGTGTGAGTGTGGCAGCAGGTAGGCAGCGTGACATAATAGCCCTGGTACCTAGCGGTGATACCAGGCCGTAAATAAACACAACAGGAGGTCCCAGACAGCGGTCGTGCAGCCCACATCGTGTCCAATACACAACTGGGACAACACAGTTTTCAACCCGGGCACCTCAGAAAAATTAAACCTTTTTTTTTTTAATGGTTTTTTGGTTTTGGTTTTACAACCCATTACACAGATATAGCTATTTTTTGACGTAATAGCTGGTGGCATAGTGGCAGCAGAAGGTAATTCTGTGTACCCTGGCAGTGGGAAACACAGACAGACAGCAGCAGCAGCAGGAGGAATGGAGGAGTAATTATGTGAGCAGCTATTGTTTGACGTAATAGCTGGTGGCATAGTGGCAGCAGAAGGTAATTCTGTGTACCCTGGCAGTGGGAAACACAGACAGACAGCAGCATCAGCAGGAGGAATGGAGGAGTAGTGTGAGTGTGGCAGCAGGTAGGCAGCGTGACATAATAGCCCTGGTACCTAGCGGTGATACCAGGCCATAAATAAACACAACAGGAGGTCCCAGACAGCGGTCGTGCAGCCCACATCGTGTCCAATACACAACTGGGACAACACAGTTTTCAACCCGGGCACCTCAGAAAAATTAAACCTTTTTTTTTTTAATGGTTTTTTGGTTTTGGTTTTACAACCCATTAAACAGATATAGCTATTTTTTGACGTAATAGCTGGTGGCATAGTGGCAGCAGAAGGTAATTCTGTGTACCCTGGCAGTGGGAAACACAGACAGACAGCAGCATCAGCAGGAGGAATGGAGGAGTAGTGTGAGTGTGGCAGCAGGTAGGCAGCGTGACATAATAGCCCTGGTACCTAGCGGTGATACCAGGCCGTAAATAAACACAACAGGAGGTCCCAGACAGCGGTCGTGCAGCCCACATCGTGTCCAATACACAACTGGGACAACACAGTTTTCAACCCGGGCACCTCAGAAAAATTAAACCTTTTTTTTTTAATGGTTTTTTGGTTTTGGTTTTACAACCCATTACACAGAGATAGCTATTTTTTGACGTAATAGCTGGTGGCATAGTGGCAGCAGAAGGTAAATCTGTGTACCCTGGCAGTGGGAAACACAGACAGACAGCAGAAGGGCAGTACACAGCAGCCTACTGTAGGTGTAAAATGTGTGGCTGCAGGCGACGTAAAAGTCAAAGTGAACCAGGCTGGCTTAATGAGCAGGAGCCAGGAGGTGGTAAAGGGTGGTAAGGCACATTAACGATGGTTCTAAGTTCCGGCAGCCAGTACATGTCCCCCTCTCGCCGACAACAGGGGCCAGGAACTCGCCTTCCACCCACGCCTGGTTCATCTTGAGAAACGTCAGTCTGTCCACAGACTTGTGAGACAGACGTGAGCGTTTCTCGGTGACCACGCCACCAGCTGCACTGAAGCAGCGCTCGGACAGCACGCTGGAAGGGGGGCAGGACAGCACTTCCAGGGCGTACTGCGCCAGCTCGCTCCAGATCTCCAGGCGCTTGACCCAATACTCCATGGGATCAACAGGGGCATCGCTGTCAAGCCCGCTGTAGGACCCCATGTAGTCAGCCACCATGCGGGTCAGGCGCTGGCTGTGACCGGAGGAGGATGCTGCTGCATCATGCACCTCCTCTCTAGTCACTGCTGCCGGAGCCTCTACAGTCCCGTAGAGCTCGTGGCTGAGAGACAGCAGGTCTGTGGGGCGCTTGCTGCTGGATGCAGGCACCTGCTGCTGCCTCTGTGCTGGCTGCTGGACAGTGGGGGTGGAAGGCTGGGGGAAGGCTTCCTCCAAGCGCTCAACAAGGGCCTGCTGCAAGCTCCTTATTTGTTGCGCTGGGTCTCCTCCTGCAGGCGGCAGGAACTGGCTCAACTTCCCCTTGAGGCGTGGGTCCAACATCATGCTGATCCAGATGTCCTCCCTCTGCTTCATCTGGATCACCCTGGGGTCCCTGCGCAGGCACCTCAGCATGTGCGCTGCCATTGGGAAGAGGCGGGCCACATCTGCTGGCACATCGACGGCAGTGCTGCTGTCCTCATCCTCCTCCTCCTCCTCTGCCTCGTCAGCCTCATCCTCTCTCCACCCCCGCACCAACTCAGCTGCACTGTGCTGCTCCCCCTCATCAGCAGCAAGGTCAGGGACCTCCACCAAGTCCTCATCCTCCTCCCCCTCAGAGGTGGACTGTGCAGCTGCTTGCCGCTCCTGCTGGTCCAAGGCTGCCGCTCCCTGTTCCAGCAAAGCATCGAGGGCCCTGTTCAGCAGACAAACCAGGGGCACCCACTCGCAGACCATAGCATGGTCCCTGCTCACCATGTTAGTGGCCTGCAGAAAGGGAGCCAGCACTAAGCACACCTGCTGCATGTGCCTCCAGTCATCATCGGGGACGATGGACGGGATGTTGCTGGTCTTGTCCCTTCTCTGAGCGGCGGAAACAGTGGCCAGGGCAAGGTACTGGTTGACAGCGTGCTTCTGTTCAACCAGACGCTCCAACATCGCCAGGGTGGAGTTCCAGCGAGTCGGAACGTCAAGGATCAGCCGATGGCGTGGCAGCTCCAGCTCCTTTTGCACGTCTTCCAGGCTCGCACAGGCTGCAGCCGAGCGCCGGAAGTGACGCACAACGTTCCTTGCCGTTTCCAGCAGTTCGCCCATCCCCTGGTAGGTGCGCAAGAACTTTTGCACCACCAGGTTCAGCACGTGGGCAAGACAGGGGATGTGGGTCAGGTTTCCCCTGTCTATTGCGGCAACCAAATTGGCCCCATTGTCGGCCACCACCTCTCCGACTCTGAGGCCTCTGGGGGTCAGCCAAATCCTCTCCTGCTCCTGGAGTTTGGCCAACACATGGGTTGCCGTCAGCTTGGTCTTCCCAAGGCTGACCAAGTGCAGCAGCGCTTGGCAGTGGCGGGCCTTCACGCTGCTGCTGAGGCGGGGGGTTTGGCCAGGTGTGCCGGAGGATGGCAGAGGATCGGAGGAACCTGCTGCAGTTCCCCTGACCCTGCGGGGTGGCACCACCCACTGTGTTGCTGCTGCTGCTGTGCCCGCTGCTGCTCTCCCATCCTCACCCCCTTCCACCAAGCTGACCCAGTGGACAGTGAAGGACAGGTAGCGGCCTGTCCCGAAGCGGCTGCTCCAGGAGTCCATGGTGACGTGGACCCTTTCACCAACCGCGTGCTCCAGCCCTCGCTCCACATTGGCCATCACAAAGCGGTGCAGTGCAGGAATGGCCTTGCGGGAGAAAAAGTGTCTGCTGGGGAGCTGCCAGTCTGGGGCTGCGCAAGCAAGCAGCGCACGAATGTCGCTCCCCTCCTGCACGAGCGTGTACGGCAGGAGTTGGGAGCACATGGCCCGTGCCAGCAAGCCGTTCAGCTGCCGCAAGCGACGGCTGCTGGGAGGCAGAGCCCTAACCACCCCCTGGAAGGACTCGCTCAAAAGGCTCTGGCGTCGCCTTTTGCTGGCACGGGAATCAGCAGACACAGCGGAGGAGGCCACTGAGGACTGGCTGCCAGGACAGGCCTCAGTGTCGGCGGCAGGAGTTGCAGAGGGGGGAGGAGCAGTGCGTTTCCGCACTCCTGCTGGTGCTGCTGGAGGAGCAGGAGGGCGGGTGGCTGCTGTTGCTGCTGCTGCTGCTGCTGAAGGCTGTGCAGTGATGGGTGTGGTGCCACTGCCAGCACCAGATGCCTTCAGCCTCTGGAACTCCTCATGCTGGTGGAAATGTTTTGCAGCAAGGTGGTTGATGAGCGAGCTGGTGCTGAACTTTAAGGGGTCTGCACCTCTGCTCAACTTCCGCTGACAGTGGTTGCAAGTGGCGTACTTGCTGTACACAGTGGGCATGGTGAAATATCGCCAGATTGGTGACAGAAACATCCCCCTACGGCATGGAAGCGCTGCTGCCTGTCTCCCTGTGGTGGTTGGGGGGGGGCTTGGGTGCGGCTGGTGGTGGTACTGGCAGATGCTGCTGCTGCTGCTGCTGAGCCTGAGACACCAGCAGGCTGTGGGACCTGCCTACTGCTGCCAATGCTTGCAATGATGCGCCTCCTTGCAAGGCCCACAAGAGCATCCTCCTCCTCCTCCTCAGAGCTGCTGAGGACGACATCCCCTGGAGGTGGTGGCACCCAGTCTCTGTCTGTCACCGGGTCATCATCATCCTCCCCCTCCTGAAACATGTCCTGCTGGGATGATGACCCCCCAAACTCCTCTCCTGATGCATGGATGGGCTGCTTGACTGTCGCCACAGTCTTGCTGTCCAATCCCTCATCCCCCAAAGTGCCCATCAGCATCTCCTCCTCAAAATCGCCAACAACAGCAGACAATACCCTGATGGTGCCTGGGGTAAAAAGACTGCTGAGTGACAGGTCGCCAACTTGTGACGGTGAACTGGCCTCCTCCCCAGACCCTGCTGGGCGGCTGCTGCGAACAGGGGTGGTGGTGGTGGTGGTGAGGGTGGAGGCCTCGGATGCAGAGCTGATGGCGGGCTGCTCATCCTCCGTCATGAGTTGCACCACAGTGTCTGCATGCTTTTCCTCAATGGGACGTTTCCGACCCGGCTGGAGGAAAATCGGAGCAGGTGCTACACGCTGCTGCTGCTGTGTCTCTGCAGCGTGAGTTGCAGATGCTCCTGCTGGGCGGCGCCCAAGGCGTCCACGGCCAGTGGCTATGGGAGGAATGTTAGCCACTGACGCTGCTGCTGCTGCTGCGGAACTGTGCATGGTGGCGCGGCCGCGGCCTGCCACAATGCTGCTCCCTCTCCTCCTGATTCCCTTGCTGCCCTTCCCCTTGCCCAAACCGCGCTGGCTGCCACTTCCAGACATCTTCGATGTTTTGGGCGTATAGACAAAAGTTTTTTAAAAGGGCGGGTGAAAAGTGGGGTACTTTAATGGAGTGGGTTGGTGGGTGAGGTGACTGAGTGAGTGTCCCTACTAATGCAGTAAGTAAGTAGTAACAGTCAGGAAGTACAACTAATTGTACTAATTACAATAATCAATCAGTTATCAGAAGGAAATAGAGTGTGTGTAGTGTGTGTACACAGACAGTGAGTGCACACACGCAGGAGCTAGTAGCCTATGAACAGTGACTGAGTGTCCTAGACTCCTAGTACAGTAAGAGTAAGTAGTAACAGTAAGTACAACTAACTAATTACAATAAGCAATCAGTTATCAGAAGGAAATAGAGTGTGTGTAGTGTGTGTACACAGACAGTGAGTGCACACACGCAGGAGCTAGTAGCCTATGAACAGTGACTGAGTGTCCTAGACTCCTAGTACAGTAAGAGTAAGTAGTAACAGTAAGTACAACTAACTAATTACAATAATCAATCAGTTATCAGAAGGAAATAGAGTGTGTGTAGTGTGTGTACACAGACAGTGAGTGCACACACGCAGAAGCTAGTAGCCTATGAACAGTGACTGAGTGTCCTAGACTCCTAGTACAGTAAGAGTAAGTAGTAACAGTAAGTACAACTAACTAATTACAATAAGCAATCAGTTATCAGAAGGAAATAGAGTGTGTGTAGTGTGTGTACACAGACAGTGAGTGCACACTCGCAGGAGCTAGTAGCCTATGAACAGTGACTGAGTGTCCTAGACTCCTAGTACAGTAAGTAGTAACAGTAAGTACAACTAAGTAATTACAATAAGCAATCAGTTATCAGAAGGAAATAGAGTGTGTGTAGTGTGTGTACACAGACAGTGAGTGCACACACGCAGGAGCTAGTAGCCTATGAACAGTGACTGAGTGTCCTAGACTCCTAGTACAGTAAGTAGTAACAGTAAGTACAACTAACTAATTACAATATTCAATCAGTTATCAGAAGTAAATAGAGTGTGTGTAGTGTGTACACAGACAGTGAGTGCACACACGCAGGAGCTAGTAGCCTATGAACAGTGACTGAGTGTCCTAGACTCCTAGTACAGTAAGAGTAAGTAGTAACAGTAAGTACAACTAACTAATTACAATAAGCAATCAGTTATCAGAAGGAAATAGAGTGTGTGTAGTGTGTGTACACAGACAGTGAGTGCACACACGCAGGAGCTAGTAGCCTATGAACAGTGACTGAGTGTCCTAGACTCCTAGTACAGTAAGAGTAAGTAGTAACAGTAAGTACAACTAACTAATTACAATAATCAATCAGTTATCAGAAGGAAATAGAGTGTGTGTAGTGTGTGTACACAGACAGTGAGTGCACACACGCAGGAGCTAGTAGCCTATGAACAGTGACTGAGTGTCCTAGACTCCTAGTACAGTAAGAGTAAGTAGTAACAGTAAGTACAACTAACTAATTACAATAAGCAATCAGTTATCAGAAGGAAATAGAGTGTGTGTAGTGTGTACACAGACAGTGAGTGCACACACGCAGGAGCAGCTAGTAGCCTATGAACAGTGACAGTGAGTGTCCTAGTACAGTTACAGTATATATAACTACAATACTAATACAATCAGTAGTAAAGGACAGCAGAAATACTGGTATAGATGAGAGAAATAAACAGAGGACAGGAGAGAACAGCTGCCCACACAGGCAGGCCCTGAGGCCTAAAGCTGTAAGCTTGCAGCAGCTGTCTCTGTCTAGTATGTAACACAAAAGCTACTAACTAAAATACAATGTCTAACTAACTAACAACAATATAGGTGTGTATAGGAGGTGTATGTGAGCAAAAACGCTAGGTAAATGACCACAATAGAGCTCTTGCTAAGCCAAAGCACAAAGGAGCAACTCTCTCTCTGTACAAGTCTCAGGCAAGCACGGAGAAACCTAACATGGCGGCCGCTATTTATAGGGTAGGGGCTGGCCAGGGTCCCCCTCTGTGATTGGCTGCCGTCAGAGGGCCTGGGAGCCCTCTGATTGGCTCTAAGGACATCAATCTGGGCTATGACGCTATTCGAGCTCGGTACCGAGCTCGAATAGCGCCGGGTTGCTTGAATAGCTCGAATAGTGAATGGGCTATTCGAGTGTACTCGAATAGCCCATTCGAATAGCTACAGCTATTCGGAGCTCGAATACCGAGCTCGAATAGCTGAAAAAGAGCTCGAATATTCGAGCTACTCGAATATTCGAGCTCTGCTGAGCACCACTGATTACCACAATATAATACACATACATATATATATCGAAATATATAAATGGGGGTTTAAGGAATAATTTTAATTCATGATTAAAACATAATTCTGAGTGTGGTAGTCTATTAGCAGCACATCATGTTTGGATGGAGGGAGAGGAGGGACTATAGTGCAGCACAAGATGGAGATGTTTCCAGCAGTCAAAGTGAGGACTGAAACAATACACTCGACCAGAACGGCACTCTGGACCTTTTGGCAAAGGAAGCTAGATTCTTAACAGAGTAAGCTCTGACAAGACACCTCTGCCATGTTTAGTATAGCATTTGTTTCAGGCCCGAATTTTCATCACAGGAGCCTATAGGCACAGATGTCCTGACACCCTAAATTTCGCCCTCCGGTAACCCACAAACATCCGCTGAACCGCACCGCAAGTGTGCTGACTGGCCCAGCTGTCACTTATCCCTTAATTCCTTTGCCCGTCATAGGTGTCCCCTAGCATTAGGTAATCAGAAGTACCCTTAGTATTAAGTAGCTAGTGGTGCCCCCAACTGAAGGGAGATCTTTTCAGTGGAATGTCAAGAGCTGGGTGCATTTATGCTCATTTCGGGACTCAACATAGGGAAGGAGGGAGGTGCCTTATGGTAAATCCAACCCTGATTGGTTTGCACCTTTCTAAATGGAAGTAAAATCCTGCCACTTAGTGGGATTCCAGAAAAAAATATCTGAACTCTGCAAAATATAAAGCATTTCTACTGCAGTCAAAAGCAATCGGCTCTGGGGCCCCTTTTGAAGTAATGCTCACTACAAAGTCATTTTTGGCATACATCTTAAAGCCCCATGGTTCATTTAGATGGTTGCTTCAGCCTAGCACGCCAATTGGCCCACATCAACCTGCACAACCAGCATTCACCTCTCACATGGGTGGTTTCTTCTGCCTCACTGTTACCAATTACTATATAGGATCATCAAAAAAAAGTTTTGCTTGTTTATTGTAAATTTTAACCACAGCCGCCCATAAACAGATCACAAACTCTGTCAGCCTGGTAGTTGATGATCGTGACCTTGTCATTGTCTGATAAATCACGTTTTTTCTCCATGACACTCATAGTTGCCATACTGGCATAATGCTGACATAACATCCCATATCCAGTCTCCAAGGAACACATACATTCTTCCATTGACTGTGTGTGCCTGACGTCAAAAGTAGGCAGTGGTCATATTAACCACTTGCCGACCGCACGCTTATACCGTGCGTCGGCAAAGTGGCAGCTGCAGGACCAGCGACGCAGTACTGCGTCGCCAGCTGCAGGCTGATTAATCAGGAAGCAGCCGCTCACGCGAGCGGCTGCTTCCTGTCAATTCACGGCGGGGGGCTCCGTGAATAGCCTGTGGGCCGCCGATGGCGGCTCGCAGGCTAAATGTAAACACAAGCGGAAATAATCCGCTTTGTTTACATTGTACGGCGCTGCTGCGCAGCAGCGCCGTAAGGCAGATCGGCGATCCCCGGCCAATCAGCGGCCGGGGATCACCGCCATGTGACAGGGGACGTCCTGTCACTGGCTGCACAGGACGGATAGCATCCTGTGCAGCCCCGATCACCGGGGATGAGCAGGTAGGAGAGGGAGGGGGGAATTTCGCCGCGGAGGGGGGCTTTGAGGTGTCAATCTGATCGCTCTGCATGAAACCTGATCTGTGCTGGGGGCTGCAGAGCCCACCCAGCACAGATCACAAAAAAGAGCGCTGGTCCTTAAGGGGGGGGTAAAGGGTGGGTCCTCAAGTGGTTAATGGAATCCTAATAAATATATATATATATGTATATATATATATATATATATATATATATATATATATATATATATATATATATATATATATATATATATATATATATATACACAGTGGGATGCGAAAGTTTGGGCAACCTTGTTAATCGTCATGATTTTCCTGTATAAATCGTTGGTTGTTACGATAAAAAATGTCAGTTAAATATATCATATAGGAGACACACACAGTGAAATTTGAGAAGTGAAATGAAGTTTATTGGATTTACAGAAAGTGTGCAGTAATTGTTTAAATAAAATTAGGCAGGTGCATAAATGTGGGCACTGCTGTCATTTTATTGATTCCAAAACCTTTATAACTAATTATTGGAACTCAAATTGGCTTGGTAAGCTAAGTGACTCCTGACCTACATAGACAGGTGAATCCAATTATGAGAAAGAGTATTTAAGGGGGTCAATTGTAAATTTCCCCCCTCTTTTAATTTTCTCTGAAGAGTAGCAACATGGGGACCTAAAAACAACTCTCAAATTACCTGAAGACAAAGATGGTTCACCATCATGGTTTAGGGGAAGGATACTGAATACTGTCTCAGAGATTTCAGCTGTATGTTTCGACAGTTAGGAACATATTGAGGAAATGGAAGACCACAGGCTCAGTTCAAGTTAAGGCTCGAAGTGGCAGACCAAGAAAAATCTCCTATAAACAGAAGTGATGAATGGTGAGAACAGTCAGAGTCAACCCACAGACCAGCACCAAAGAACTACAACATCATCTTGCTGCAGATGTAGTCACTGTGCTTCAACCATTCAGCGCACTTTACACAAGGAGATGCTGTATACGAGATTGATGCAGAGGAAGCCTTTTCTCCACCCACAGCACAAACAGAGCTGCTTGAGGTATGCTAAAGCACATTTGGACCAGCCAGCTTCATTTTGGAATAACGCGCTGTGGACTGATGAAACTAAAATTGAGTTATTTGGGCATAACAAGGGGTGTTATGCATGGAGGAAAAACAACACAGCATTCAATGAAAAATGCCTACTACCTACAGTAAAATATGATGGTGGTTCCATCATGCTGTGGGGCTGTGTGGCATGTGCAGAGACTGGGAATCTTGTCAAAGTTGAGGGACGCATGGATTCCACTCAGTATCAGAAGATTCTGGAGACCAATGTCCAGGAATCAGTGACAAAGCCGAAGCTGCGCCAGGGCTGGATCTTTCAACAAGACAGCGACCCTAAACACTGCTCAAAATACTCTAAGGAACAAGTACAAAGTTCTGGATTGGCCATCTCAGTCCCCAGACCTGAATATAATTAAAAATCTGAGGTGTGAGTTAAAGAGAGCTTGGAACCATCAAACCTGAATGAACTAGAGATGTTTTGTAATAGAGGACTGGTCCAGAATCCAGACTCTCATTGGAACCTACAGGAAGCATTTAGAGACTGTCATTTCTGCAAAAGGAGGACCTACTTAATATTGATTTCATTTATTTTTTTGTGGTGCCCAAATTTATGCACCTGCCTAATTTTGTTTAAACAATTATTGCACACTTTCTGTAAATCCAATAAACTGCATTCCACTTTTCAAATATCACTGTGTGTGCTTCCTATATGATATTTGTAACTGACATTTTGTATCGTAACAACCAATGATTTATACAGGAAAATCATGACCATTGACAAGGTTGCCCAAACTTTCGCATTCCACTGTATATATATATATATATATATGTATGTATATATATATGTATATATATATATATATATATATATATATACATATATATATATATATATATATATATATATATATACATACATCTATTTATCTATCTATCTATCTATCCATCTATCTATCTAGATATATATATATATATATATATATATACACACAACGGGAGTAAAGAAGTAATTTGTCTGTGATATGGTCTAGATTCGCTATATTTTATATAGAGTTGGGCCGAACGGTTCGCCTGCGAACGGTTGCATGCGAACTTCCGTAGTTCGCGTTCGCGTCCCGCAGGCGAACCTTTGCGGAAGTTCGATTCGCCCCATAATGCACCATGGAGGGTCAACTTTGACCCTCTACATCACAGTCAGCAGGCACAGTGTAGCCAATTAGGCTACACTAGCCCCTGGAGCCACTCCCCCCTACTAAAAGGCAGGCAGCGGCGGCCATTACAGTCACTCGTGTGCCTGCATTAGTGAGAGTAGGGCGAGCTGCTGCACACTCTCTCTCATAGGGAAAGAGTAGTTAGGCTTAGCTTGTCCCTGGCTGCATACCTGTTCTGTGAACCCACCACTGCATACCTGTTCTGTGAACCCACCACTGCATACCTGTTCTGTGAACCCACCACTGCATACCTGTTCTGTGAACCCACCACTGCATACCTGTACTGTGAACCCACCACTGCATACCTGTTCTGTGAACCCACCACTGCATACCTGTACTGTGAACCCACCACTGCATACCTGTTCTGTGAACCCACCACTGCATACCTGTTCTGTGAACCCACCACTGCATACCTGTACTGTGAACCCACCACTGCATACCTGTTCTGTGAACCCACCACTGCATACCTGTACTGTGAACCCACCACTGCATACCTGTTCAGTGAACCTGCCACTGCATACCTGTACTGTTCAGTGAACCCGCCACTGTATACCTGTTCTGTTCAGTGAACCAGCCACTGCATACCTGTTCTGTTCAGTGAACATGCCACTGTATACCTGTTCTGTTCAGTGAACCCGCCACTGCATACCTGTTCTGTTCAGTGAACCCGCCACTGTATACCTGTTCTGTTCAGTGAACCCGCCACTGTATACCTGTTCTGTTCAGTGAACCCGCCACTGTATACCTGTTCTGTTCAGTGAACCCGCCAATGCATACCTGTTCTGTTCAGTGAACCCGCCACTGCATACCTGTTCTGTTCAGTGAACCCGCCACTGCATACCTGTTCTGTTCAGTGAACCCGGCACAGCATACCTGTTCTGTTCAGTGAACCCGCCACTGTATACCTGTTCTGTTCAGTGAACCCGCCACTGCATACCTGTTCTGTTCAGTGAACCCGGCACTGCATACCTGTTCTGTTCAGTAAACCCGCCACTGCATACCTGTTCTGTTCAGTGAACAGTTTGGTGTGTCAGTGTGAAGCAGTACCTTAATTACACTACCTGATTGATGTATACACATGCAAGATGTTTTAAAGCACTTTAGGCCTGACATTTAGCATTCAATATGATTTCTGCCCTTAAAACGCTGCTTTGCGTCAAATCCATATTTTTCCCGGGGACTTTTGGCGTGTATCCCACTCCGCCATGCCCCCCTCCAGGTGTTAGACCCCTTGAAACATCTTTTCCATCACTTTTGTGGCCAGCATAAATTTTTTTTTTCAAAGTTCGCATCCCCATTGAAGTCTATTGCGGTTCGCGAACTTTAACGCGAACCGAACCTTCCGCGGAAGTTCGCGAACCCTGTTCGGCCCAACTCTAATTTTATATAAATGAAGCACCTGATTGAGGTAAGACGTGCAAATTCATTGATGGTTACAGCTGTTTTTTTCCCTCTTTTCTTCTTTGTGTCTTGAGTTTAGTTCAGTTTGTTTTTTTAGTTCCGCTTTAACTGATTTGGTTATTTAAAACAAAGACGTATTATAATTGTGATACCTTTATAAATAATTTGTTTGCTTTTATTTTATCATTTTTTCATTGAATGATTGAATTAAATTTACTGCATGCCATTACTGAAATCGGTTGTTCAAAGGCAACATGAAGTGCAGGACTTTATTTCCAATAAATCTGTCCTTGCGGGTGGCTCCTTGCACAGGATAAAATCTTTTCTTTTTACAGCAGAACTCTAGACAGCTTAAGTGGAAAATATGTGTAGCAGACATGGTTTTAATGCCATATCTCCACTATCAATAGATTTTCTCCATGGGTCTCAGGTACTAAAGACAAACTTGTGGGGAGCTATGCTTTTCACTGACCTACCAAAGACATAAAGCGCAAGGAGATAGAAATGATTAGTTACACTGTATGCCAATTGTAGCCATAGAAATAGAGCCCCAGGTCACCAGAGACAAGGAGATTGAAGACCAACCTGTGGAATTATTCTCTGATAGTGTCTGACATGTACGCAAAGAGAAATCAAAGCTATATCTTTGAAATCACATCCAGTTGGATATATGAGAAAAAAACAGCCTCAAACTATAATAGATGTGATGGCACATGAAAGAAAGCAGAAATGTAGCAGACAAGCAAGGCTGGCATTTTCTATTGTAAATTCTTTGACTGGACTGCAATACACACAGGCCAGGGGTTATGTGGCATATTTGTTTTATTATTACCATATTTTTCTTTTCACAGCCTCATATGTTTTTAGTATTGCATCAGTATCATGCATTGCGACATAAAAGGCTTGTTAAAAAATATTTTCCTTTTCATTAAGATTATTTAAATTAAGAATATGGTACAAGTAACATGTAGGAGCGAATAATACATTCTAGTAAAACAAACTAGTATACTATAGACCTACAATGAATACAAGTGGTGAGGCTGCCTGTGACCCCGGCTTTATCATTTAGGAGTACAGATAATACATTAAAGAGACTCTGTAACAACATTTTCAGCCTTATTTCTTCTATCCTATAAGTTCCTATACTTGTTCTAATGTGGTCTGTGTTATTGCAGTCCTTTCTAGTTGCACAGTGGCTGTGTTATCTCTGTTATATGATCTAATCCTCTCTCTTCTGTCGGCTCTGTCGGCTGAGGCTGGAATGTGTGGAATGTGCTGCACTGCTTGTCATTGGCAGAAGCTATACACACCCTCTCCAAGCTCTGTATGAGTCAGAGACTGAGCTACTCTCAAGCCTATCATGCTCTAGTTAGAAGCCATGTCTTTTGTTTGTAATCACTGCCTAAAAATGGCAATTACAAGCCAGGATTGCAGAAGGGAGAGGCAGAAAAAGCACAGAGGGGCCCAGGAGAACATAATGAATAGAATGGTACGCTTTTTATTGTAAGAATTTTAGAGTACAGATTATCTTTAAAGAGAAACTTTAGTGAGAGGGGTATGGAGGCTAGCATATTTATTTCCTTTTTAAACAACATCTACGTACATATAATGGTATTGAGTTGTCCATTGCCCCCCCCCCCAACTTCTAAACCCCAATAGTGATGCCCTTTGGGAGGGGAGTCTTCGGGGCCCCTATACACTCTGGGGCCCTGGAAAATTACCCAGTTTTCCCTATAACGGAAGCCTCAGCCCTGACTAAAGCCAGAAGCTTACCCTTTACAATTGGTGGATCAGTGGGATTGATCTGACACAGATTCAACATTTACAATCTACTTATGATTGGCATTTTGATCGTAATATTGATGGGAATTGTCATAGCTTCAATAGATTGCCATTATATTTGATGTTCATATTGCATCTAATGCCTAACATATTGCAAAATATATAACTGCATGGCCCCCTAATACTTTAAAATTGAAGATTACAATTTTTACCATCTTTGTTATAAGCTGACAAAACATAATTCATTCCAAATTCTTTTTATACTCAGCTAATTTAGTATAACCGGTAGCATATTATAATTTTATATTAGGAAACAATTAAATACATTACAATCACGCCCACAAAGTCCTGTATTTGAGAGAATGTTGTAGCCTTGCTGTTCCTTTATTCCTTGAATCCATCTTATTTCCAATCTTTGTTTCTGACCTTGAGTCACTGTTTCAGCTCAAAGGAAACAATGTTCTCTGGAGAAATCTTTTTCTGCACTTTAGAATAGTTTTACATAAATTGTCTTACAGCTGATAATATAATGAGAAGCCTTATTTTAATGTACATCTAAATTAAGTACAATTCAAAATTCATTTCATATTAAAATATCTGTTTTGCCCTGTCAATCTACTAAAATAAGAAGCGCTGGATTCAATGCATGGAGCCATGAGGTGAAAATGGAAATGATGGATTTTGGTAAGGAGTGCAAATCAAGCTGTGAACCGCTAAAGCTACAGCACAGTTTGTGCTTCTGCAAGCAAGGGTGCATTTGGTATAATTTTTCCATTCCTCTTGCTTTCGAATTCTAAGTACAATGCCATAATTGGCAGCTAAGTGTGGAGGAAAGTGTGATGTCGGTACAAATTTATTTTAGCTCTACCCTAGGAAAATACTTTACAGCCCATACATTCTGAGTAAGGTCCAGATGATCATAACCAACTCCTACCGCAGGGATGTCGTACTCCAGTCCTCAAGGGCTGAGGTTCTCAAACATTTTTGGCACAGCTTAAATTAATTGATGGGTCTGAATCAGGAAAGGTGTGGTTCATCAAGTAGAACACATTTCTCCATTTCTCAGTCCATTCTAAATACTGGCATGGAAATGGCCCTCGAGGACTGGAGTTCGCCACCTGTGCCCTACTAAGTAGCTAAGTAGAGGGTTGTAAACTCAAGAAGGTGAGCAAAAAGATGAGGGAGTGCAGGGGGCAGCAGCAGCTCGAAAGTCAGTGGGATGGTGGCATCATAATAGGTAGTAGAACCACAGCATTAATGAAATAAAATTATGGCAGCAGCAAGGGGATGAATTGTTGATAGAAGAGTAGGCCGTGAAGCGATGACAGCAGAAGCAGCACTAATAGTATTTTCAATGTTTGTAAAGAATGGTGTTGCATGGAGTATGCCTCCACTCTCCCTGAGAACCCCAGATAATGAACCTCTGGCAGCAGCAGGTTTCAGGCAGTGGTTGTGAAACCACACGGGGGGCCCTCACCACAACTCAGACAGACAGTTTTCAACCCGGACACACCCTATGGCAGCAGGTCAGCAAGTGCGTGGTGACAAATCAGGTAGGCAATTAAACACCTGTGGCAGCAGAAGGTTCCAAACAGTGGTCATGAAGCTGCAGTTCGGTCATTGCCACAACACAGACTACATAGTTTTCAACTATGGTGGCGGACTTCCAGGATCAGTGTCCTTGAACGGTGTGGCCGCATCTTCTAAGGCATGTGCTCCCTTAGTTCTTTTAGCTGAATGGCAGAGGGTGTGGCTTCAGCACTGGCAGGAAGGTCTGGGTATTTCAATCCTGACCAATCAGCGCTCAGTGCTGTTGCATGGTAGTGCCAGCCACTGTGTGCATATCACGTCGTTCTCAGCCCTGTCAGTTTAGTCATGTCATGTCAGCCCTGTAAATTCAGTCCTGTCACGTCAGCACTTTCAGTTCAGTCCTGTCATGTCAGCCCTGCCAGTTCAGTTCTGTCACCTTAGCCCCGTCAGTTCAGTCCTGTCATGTCAGCTCTGTCAGTTCAGTCTTGTCATCATGTCAGCCCTGCCAGTTCAGTTCTGTCACCTCAGCCCGTCAGTTCAGTCCTTTCAGTTCAGTCCTGTCATATCAGCTCTGTCAGTTCAGTCCTGTCATGTCAGCCCCGTCAGTTCAGTCCTGTCATGTCAGCCCTGCCAGTTCAGTTCTATCATCTCAGCCCCGTCAGTACAGTCCTGTCAAGTCAGCCCTGTCAGTTTAGTCCTGTCATGTCAGCTCTGTCAGTTCAGTCCTGTCTCATCAGCCCTGTCAGTTTAGTCCTGTCACATCAGCTCTGTCAGTTCAGTCCTTTGATGTCAGCCCTGCTAGTTCAGTCCTGTTAAATCAGCCCTGTCAATTCAGTCTTGTCATGTCAACCCTGTCGGTTCTGTCCTGTCACGTCAGCCCTGTCAGTTCAGTCCTGTCACATCCGCTCCATCAGTCAAATCCTGTCACGTCAGTCCTGTCACACCAGTCCTAGCTCTTTGGTACTTATTCTCCTTCCCTATTGGCAAGTAACACCTCCTGTTCTTCTCATGTATGATGGGGCAGTCCTAGAGGTCATGACCTGGTGGGCACCAGGCAGCAAAGTAGCTAATGAACTGGTTACAAGGCACTTGTAAACTGAAGAGGAAGTGAAGAGGACCTGTATTGCTACCAGGAACAAGTAATGTATTACCCCATTGCCATTGTGCATTACATACATACAGGGCTGCCCCTGCAGATCCCACTCCCAGCCCCCCCCCCCAGGTCCCGCCCACCTTGTGATGGCAGTGGTCATAGGTTATATTATAACATCCCTGCAGTCAGACATAGCATACAATTCTTTGTGCTTCTCTAGAAGCCATCATGCACCTCACTAGTAAAGTACTACTCCTACTAACAGAACAGCTGATCTACACTGAACAGCCTCACATCCCAAACAGTTTCTATTATAACTCTATTGTAACATAATCCCCCCCCCCCCCCCCCCCCCCATAAACATTGGCATTAGGTCTAAAGAAAACAAAACAGAGATCTCTCAATTATCTGTCAGATAAGTGAACACTGAATGCTGCTAATTAGGGTTGCCTCACCTGTAATCCTCTTACCTCCCAAATATAACCTCTACCACTTTTCTTCTGTGTAGCTCAGATGACACCATTGTTTTTTAACATCAAGCTTCCTTTGTTACAAGCTTCATTAAACATGGAGATCGATACCTTGCATAATACAGCCTCTGAGATAATGAAAACAAATGGAAGTTGCAAAGCTAAGGTGATAGAGGGGTCAGGTTTTGTCTGGGAAAACCCCCCTGGGAAATTAATACAGGGTTTATATGAGTTTGCATTCAGCTATTTTACAGTGATTAACTTAACTCTGCAACTAGAGCCGTTGTAGTATTTTGTTATTGTTCAAGCATATGAGCACTTAACTTTCATCATTGCATTTAAAAGCCATCCCAGGAAAATGCTTGATATATCCATTCCTGCTATAAACATGTCTTTATAGGCAGCACTTGTAACTTTATGTGATTTTATTTCTGCTTCCAACGTCAACCCAGATATACGACGGCAAATAAAATAATCCATGTTTGGTTAACGCATTTGTAAATAATATTAGTGCTTGTCTAGTGCAGGTGAATGCACTACATTGTACCATCTAACCACAATTCTAATCTTTGTTCATGCTGTATTTTTGAGAAAAAGGGGATTGGGTCAGAACCGGCAGTTTTGAGTCTCTGCTCATATCTCACAGGAGAACAATGAGCTTAACCAGACAAGTATTTATTTCAATTTACAACCTAGCCATGTGCCAGTGGCGTACCTAAGGAGCTCTTGGCTGCCGATGCAAGTTTTACATTGGGCCCCCCAAGCACTACTGTATATACACAACAATTGACATGGTGCACCAAAACCTGCCAATGGCAACTACAATGTAAAAGGTGCAAGAAGGGAATGGCGAACAGCTTGGTAATGATTACCACAATTCAAAGTATCTATAGAAGTGATTATTATGAGCACAGGAACAATAGAGAGCTGATTCTGCAGTTGAGGAAGGGTCCCTCGGGCCCCTCTGGCCCAAGGGCCCCGATGCGGTCACAACCTCTGCACCCCCTATTGCTACGCCCCTGCCATGTGCCACAGGTACTGAGCAGAGGAGATAGTTCATTGACTCAGACTTTCTGGTCCCTTGTATTGAAAGGGACCAGATCTGGTGACTTAGTAATCTAATGTTATACAGATGCTGCGGTTAGTATCTACCCTAGTTTATCTAGTGCATTGATTGAAGGGAATCTTCACAGGCTCAAAGAAATCTTCCCTGAACCACAAATTCTTGCATATAGACAGAGGGCCAATCTGAGGAAACATCTGGTCAGGACTGTTTTACTGCCGCCAGAAGAAAATGGCACATTTTCCTTGCTGCCACATTTTATGCACTGATAGCCTGCCAGAACCAGATACATCTGAGGCCTACCTTCCGGGGTGTATACAAATGCGCATCATTGAATGTGGTATATGCAATCACGTGCATGAAATGCCCTAATAAACGCATGTATGGTGGGGAGACGAAGCAGACGCTACGGAAACATATCAATACTCATTGCTCTAAAGTACAGACTACAGGAAAAACAGGGTGACCGCTGTAGGACTGCACTTCAAAACATCTGCCCACAGCATGGAAGACTTAAAGAAAACCTGAACTGAAAATTAAAAGTCAAAATAAGCATACACAAGTCATACTTACCTTCCATGTAGTCTACTCCTCAGTGTCTTTCTCATGTCCCGCGTCCTGTTTGTTCACTGTGATCAAGGGAATTTTCCGTCCTCCATTTTGAAAATGGCCATTACCCATAACAGCTTTCTGGTCAGCACACAGTTAAACTGTAACATCGCCCACTTGAGCCATAGGGAAACATGGACATTACCGGGTACATCAGTTTTCCTCTCAGCTATAACTGACAGCAACTGATATTTTACTGACAGCAACTGATATATTTCAGATCTGACAAAATGTTGTCAGAACTGGAAGGGATTATTATCAGAAGAAAATGGTGAGCTTCTGAGAGGAACTGATGGCAAGGTAACTATGCAATGTTCATTTGAAGTTACCTCATGTGTTTATTTTAAATATTTTTACTCAGTACAGGTTCTCTTTAAAGTGGATCCGAGATGAAAAACTAACTATAACAAGTAACTTGTCTATATATCTTATCTAAAGTTTAGATAGTTTACACAGCAAATCTAGCTGCAAACAGCTTTAATAGAATAAGAATATTTCTTCCTGTGATACAATGACAGCAACCATGTTGTTTGTAAACATTACACAGACGCAGGCTTATCTGTATCTTGATCACTAAGCCTGTGAAAAAAACATAATCCCCCCCCCTCCTCCCTCCTCCCCTCTGCCTCTGAAATCAATGGCTAGTAACACCTCCTCCTCCTCCTGCCCAGACTGAGCTCCCATGAGCCCTTGCTACTGCCAAGGCTCTCTGAAAACCTGTGGGCGTGGTTTATTTAGTTTATAGGGAATTAGAGTATTAAAACAAAAACAAAAAAAATATTTGGCTTGAGGAATGCCCTATAAACAATAGGAAAGGAACACAATTATGCAATGAGTAAGGCCTCTTGCACACTGCAAGCGGTTCCGATTCAGATTCCGCTTTTTAATCAGTTTTTAAATCCGATTCAGATTCCGATTTGCAGTGTGCAGGGAGCAAACTGCAAATCGGAACCGGAATCGGATGTAAAAACTGATTAAAAAGCAGAATCTGAATCTGAATCACTTGCAGTGTGCAAGAGGCCTAAAAGTTCACTTCGGATCCACTTTAAGAATCACCATATTGAGGAAGGGGGGGGGGGATTCAAGCCAGGTATTGAAAGAAGGACATGTGAATATGAATTTATGAAACTATTTGGGACTTTGAAACATGGACTAAATTTAAAACCTGTCTTTACGTTAAACTCTGAGCACTAGGAATGCTTTTCCTGCCTGGCAGGAGAAGCATTCAAACTTTCACAAAATACCTATCTCCTGCCACTCTCAGACCTACCAATACATATGGTAATTGATGACATTTATTTTCATTATTTGACGCTGCCACTGGTCTGGAAACAGGCACCCAATCTTTACATCACAGTGTCCCAATCTTTATTCCCTGTTGTATCAACTGTTATCACCTGTTGTTCCCTGTCAGATAATTGGATTATAGTTTGTGTATACCTGTGGTTATGTGCTGACAATCAGCTAATTTGATTAATGTGTGTGTGTTTCCTCCTATTGTAAAGAGCCTTAATGCAGGGTACACACATTACTTTTTGCCCGCTCGATTTTCCCACCCGATAGTTTTTTCCGCTCGATTCTGCACTCGATTCTGCGCTCGATTCTCTTATCTTCATTCGTTTTTCTTATCTATTTCCATTCACTTTTAAGAGTAATCGAGCGCAGAATCGGTTGGAAAGGAATATCGGACATGCCAGATATTATCTATTAGATCCATCTATCGAGCGGAAAATCTTACCGTGTGTACCCAGCATAAGGGTGAATAGATCTAAGCTTTGATGAGATCCTTTACATTTCAAAAAAAAAAAAAAAAAGAGGAAGAATGTAACATGAGGGCAGATTGCGGTTTACTCTACAAAATCATATATAAAGCCTCTGTATGTGACACTACTTTGTATGGTTCTGATCCAGTTCTGAAACATGCCTGAAGAAAAAAATGTATAGTTTCCAAAGCTTGCAAAGAAATCTTGTACAATTAGTCATTAAAGGTATCACCTAAACAACGTTTGTTGTTATGGCTTTGGACTGTCTCCATGACTAATCCCGGACAACACGCAACAAGCTTCACTTGGACACAGAAACACAGTTTCCACCACTACTAATCACTAAGCTCTGTCGCACTCCCACTGCGATCAGAACTTTTGCAGCATGCTATTCTATGTGTTTTTCTGTATAAATAAATTACTCTTGTTGCTAGAAGACTTTGGTGGCTGACTTTAAAAACTCATGGGTCATAGTTCCATAAATAGACTAAGAATTATGTTAAACACTCCCAGCCTCAGCTGCTGTGCACATCCGCACAGGAACGCAAAATTACAAGGCGTGCGAGTGGTCAGAGTATGCGATGCTTCTTTGTCCTCTGTGAGACTGGCTGCAGTCAGAGCCACAAACAGGGATAGGGCAGCACAATGAAGAGAAGCCCATCCAAAACAGAGAACAGGTAAGTAACAAATAACAACATCTTGTTAGCATACAGGAAGAAGGCGGCTTAGTAACATAAAGCTTTTTCTTTAAAGTTAATAAATGATAAGCTAATAAATAGGGGTGGGATGACGAATCCCCGAATCCCTCGAATATTAGAAAATATTCGAGATTCGTGGATTCGAATCCCAACGCCATTTTCCACTACACGAATCCGCCGAATCCCGACGCTGCATCGCCGCGCATCCGCCGCTCGCACTCGCCCTCCTCCGACCCCCCCCCCCCGCGCCTCCTCCGCCCGCCCGCATACTGTAACAACTCACCTATCCATAGCGGAGCGCAGAGCGGCAGACCTCTCGCTGACTTCCTGGTTCCCCCTAGTGACCGTCTCTTACAATGACGTCATCAGTAAGAGCCGGTCCGGCCACTAGAGGGAACAGGGAAGTAACGAAGAGGTCTGCCGCTCTGCGCTCCACGGGAAAGGTGAGTAGATTCTTATGCAGGGGTGAGCGGAGGAGGCACGGGGGACGGAGGGGGCCGTGGGGGGGTTGGCGGTAAGAGGAAGAGGCACGGGGGGGGGGGGTTTCTACCTACCGGACACTATCCTTACACTACCTACCTGCAGGCCGCTATACCTACCTACCTACAGGCCCCTATACCTACCTAAAGGCCCCCTATACCTACCTAAAGGCCCCCTATATGTACCTACCTACCTACCTAAAGGCCCCTATACCTACCTACCTACCTACAGGCCACTATACCTACCTACAGGCCTCAATACCTACCTACCCACCTACCTACAGGCCCCCTATACGTACCTACCTACCTAAAGGCACCTATACCTACCTACCAACCGGACACTATACCTACCTACCTACAGGCAACTATCCTTACCTACCTACCTACAGGCCGCTATACCTACCTACGTACCTACAGGCCGCTATACCTACCTACCTACAGGCCCCTATACCTACCTAAAGGCCCCCTATACCAACCTAAAGGCCCCCCATATGTACCTACCTACCTACCTAAAGGCCTCTATACCTACCTAAAGGCCCCTATACCTACCTACCTACCTAAAGGCCCCTATACCTACCTACAGGCCACTATACCTACCTACAGGCCTCAATGTCTACCCACCTACCTACAGGCCCCCTATACGTACCTACCTACCTAAAGGCACCTATACCTGCCTACCTACATACCTACCTATACTTAAGGCCCTATACCCTGCTACCTATACTGAAGGCCCCCTATACGTACCTACCTAAAGGCCCCTATACCTACCTACATACCTACTTATAATTAAGGCCCTATACCCTGCTACCTATACTGAAGGTCCCTTTACCTTCCTACCTACCTACCTAAAGGCCCCTATACCTACCACCTACCTATACTTAAGGCCCTATACCCTGCTACCTATACTGAAGGTCCCTTTACCTACCTACCTACCTATACTGAAGGCACATGTACCTTACTATCTATACTGAAGGCCCCTATACCTAGCTACCTACCTATACTGAAGGCACATATACCCTGCTACCTATACTGAAGGCACATATACCCTGCTACCTATACTGAAGGCCCCTATACCTAGTTACCTACCAATACTGAAAGCACATGTACTGTGCTACCTATACTGAAGGCCCCTATACCTTGCTACCGATACTGAAGGCACATGTGCCTTGCTACCGATACTGAAGGCCTCTAGACCCTGCTACCTACCTATACTGAATGCCCATATACCCTGCTACCTATACTGAAGGCCCACATACCCTGCTACCTATACTGCAGGCCCCTATACCTTGCTACCTATACTGAAAGCTACCAATATTGAAGGCACCCATACCTAGCTAGCTATACTGAAGGCACCTTTACCTCGCTACCTTTGCCTGGGTACCTATACTGCGGGCAACTATACCACGAATCGCACAATTCTTATGTGCAGGATTCGTTAGATTCGGGATTCGAAAGGTTCGAGATATTCGAGAACCTTTTCAGATTCGGATTCGGATTCGAAAAAATTGTGGATTCGTCCCATCCCTACTAATAAATGATATGATCCTGATTAAAAACTTTCTGCATTCACTAAGGGCTAACACAGTACAATACTCTACTGCTTCAGGTAATTAGAAGGATCCTAAACTACATACAATGGCATAGATATAGGTGTTCATTAAACAGTGACAATTTAGTGCTTAAAAAAGAAAGACAGATCTGAAAATGTGTCAGGAAAGAGTTTACTGAAGCAGAGATCACCACTGCCATAAACATACCTGGCTAACAAGAAAAAAAAAATCATAAATATAGGGTTAGATAAGAGTAATTCTGACAGCTTAGGAGAGAGGGAGATGTAACTAGCAGAGCTGAAATTCCTCTGTAGCAGTAGAGTATTGTACGGTGTATCAGGCTGATTCAAAACTTCCTCTGAAATTCCTCTGAATGTGTGCATTAAAACTGAATGCAGTTCTGTCTGCTTTACTGTAAACTGGCACTTTTCACACAACAGCATGTATGTCCATCATACAGAGGACTGGATCATCATCAGACATGCAGGGAGTGCGGGAACTCTGGAATTTAGACATCAATGCTAAACAGGATGCTGTGAACCAGAAGAGATGATTTACTTTAACATATGACCTCTTCTCTCTCCAAGTCCTGCCGCCCTTCTGATCTTATCTGATTTTAATCACCCTAGGCCATGGCCTTTGTAGCCTTCCCAGAAATCCGGCCCTGGAATTAACACTGTATATGCTTTCTTTAGGTAAAGCATGCGGCAGGACTTATTGCACCTGGAAAACGAAGGCTAAAATTTGGGAGCAACACATATAAGAGTGGAGCTGCTGCCCAAGGGCACTATACAAGAAAGAGAGCAGCTGCTGTACAATGGATGTTATACAAGAAGAGGGAACTGTACATAGATGGGAGGGGGGCTGCTGTGCTGCACTTAGAAAGGCAGCCACAAGAAAGTTGGCCTATAGGCAGGAAAAAATAAAAATCTGGCCATGTGATCCCAAGGATGTAGTTTAATATCAGAAAGAAAGAATTGCCAAGTACAGATAACCAAACTTGTTGCAAGGTCATTGCAGTAAAAGAGAGACTGTACTAGGAATATTTCAGTTGTAAATTTGTAACATAGCTATAATACAGGATTGTAATATCCTTGTGTGCCGTGGACCAGGGGTGCTCGAAAACCACTTTTCACTATCTGGAACTAATTTGGATCCGAATATCCAGATATCCGATCCGGGTCGGGTATCTGAATTTGACATATTTATACCCAAACTGAATTCGGATATCCGACCCCAGTATCAGGCCGGATTCAGATATCAGAATTGAAAACCGGAAATGGTCTTTTCAAGGCTTCTTATCCATTTTAGAAGCTAAAAACATACCACCACCTCCACCACCACCATCCTCTGCTAGGTATGATTTCATTTTTGCACCTCGCTTTATCGCATGGGCAAAACGGTTTCCATAGCCCTGTAAGAGAAAGTATTATAAGAGCCCTGTCGTAACATAGATATTACGGTAGCTAAGACTACTCCTGGGCCTTTCTTGTAGTTGAAGAGATGAGTGAACTGTGACACCACACTGAAAAAAACAAAAAACAGCAAACAGAGAAGCTTCCCCATATTGGAGCATTGGATTTGGTAAAGTCTTAAGCCAATGTGTTGACTCACCACACAGCCCTGCACCCAGCATGTGTCTCGTATGACTGTCTATATGATCACTCACCACACAGCCCTGCACCCGGCATGTGTCTCATATGTCTGTCTATAAGTAAGCGTTAGGTTAGCAGGAATGGTTGCATGGCCACCTAGCTTTTCATCCTTCCCACCCTTGCCCTGGAATCTTCCAGACTTCAAAGTGCTGTCCTTTGCTGTGTGTGTGGTTGTTGGTATAGTGGTGAGCATAGCTGCCCTTCAAGCAGTGAAGGTGGTCCTTTTTGCTAATGAACTTGTAATCCGGATTCGGATATCTGGGAGAAATCCACGAATATCTGGGTTGGCCGTGAAACTATACGCAGATAGCTATCCGTATCCGGCCGGATAGGGTAAAAATGGTCGGATATCCGAAATCTGGATGAGCATCCCTGCCGTGGACCACTTTGTGTTTTAAGGCATTGAATAGGAAATGAGCAGCTGTTTGAAAGCAATTTCGCTGTAAAAAGTGCCATTCTGCATTCATAAATTGTTGTGCAATGGCCAATAAGAGGCTCCATTCACTTATGACTGGTCATTCATTTATTTAAAAAGTTTTAATTGGTTAAACCAGTGTTCCCTGCAAAAAGTCCAAGAAAAAAGGTACTTTTGAGTTCAGTGGTCCTATTACTAGCTGACATTACTAATCACGATTAGATCTTACTGACCCTTACTTATTTAATGCAAATTTGAATCTTTTGATATTTATTTTTGAAAACAGCAGTTTTTAAAGGGATGCAAGACCTGGAAGTCAATATGAGGAGTGATGAATTCTGGTTGGGGTCTTTCACAGAGCACCTAAAGGGCTCATCAGGCCAATTTTGAAGGTCTTTTAAAAGTGATTCCCACCTTGACTAGTGTTGGGCGAACACCTAGATTTTCGGGTTCGCGAACGTTCGCCGAACATCGCCGCGATGTTCGGGTGTTCGCGACGAACTCCGAACATAATGGAAGTCAATGGGGACCCGAACTTTCGTGCTTTGTAAAGCTTCCTTACATGCTACATACCCCAAATTAGCAGGGTATGTGCACCTTGGGAGTGGGTACAAGAGGGAAAAAAATATTTGAAAAAGAGCTTATAGTTTTTGAGAAAATTGATTGTAAAGTTTCAAAGGAAAAATTGTCTTTTAAATGTGGAAAATGTCATGTTTCTTTGCACAGATAACATGCTTTTTTTCGCCATGCAGTCATAAATGTAATACAGAGAAGAGGTTCCAGGAAAAGGGACCGGTAACGCTAACCCAGCACCAGCAGCAGCAGACGTGATGGAACAGGAGGAGGCGCAGGAGGAGAAGGCCACGCTTTGTGAGACACAACAACCCAGGCCTTGCATGAGGACAAGAAGCGTGCGGATAGCGTGCTTTGTACCGCCATGCAGTCATAAATGTAAAAAAGATAAGTGGTTCATTAAACAGGGACCACGCGGCACTGCTAACCCAGCAGCAGCAGACGTGATGGAACAGGAGGAGGCGCAGGAGGAGAAGGCCACGCTTTGTGAGACACAACAACCCAGGCCTTGCATGAGGACAAGAAGCGTGCGGATAGCATGCTTTGTACCGCCATGCAGTCATAAATGTAATAAAGATAAGTGGTTCAATAAACAGGGACCACGTGGCAATGCTAACCCAGCAGCAGCAGACGTGATGGAACAGGAGGAGGCGCAGGAGGAGAAGGCCACGCTTTGTGAGACACAACAACCCAGGCCTTGCATGAGGACAAAAAGCGTGCGGATAGCATGCTTTGTACCGCCATGCAGTCATAAATGTAATAAAGATAAGTGGTTCAATAAACAGGGACCACGCGGCAACGCTAACCCAGCAGCAGCAGACGTGATGGAACAGGAGGAGGCGCAGGAGGAGAAGGCCACGCTTTGTGAGACACAACAACCCAGGCCTTGCATGAGGACAAGAAGCGTGCGGATAGCATGCTTTGTACCGCCATGCAGTCATAAATGTAATAAAGATAAGTGGTTCAATAAACAGGGACCACGCGGCAACGCTAACCCAGCAGCAGCAGACGTGATGGAACAGGAGGAGGCGCAGGAGGAGAAGGCCACGCTTTGTGAGACACAACAACCCAGGCCTTGCATGAGGACAAGAAGCGTGCGGATAGCATGCTTTGTACCGCCATGCAGTCATAAATGTAATAAAGATAAGTGGTTCAATAAACAGGGACCACGCGGCAACGCTAACCCAGCAGCAGCAGACGTGATGGAACAGGAGGAGGCGCAGGAGGAGAAGGCCACGCTTTGTGAGACACAACAACCCAGGCCTTGCATGAGGACAAGAAGCGTGCGGATAGCATGCTTTGTACCGCCATGCAGTCATAAATGTAATAAAGATAAGTGGTTCAATAAACAGGGACCACGCGGCAACGCTAACCCAGCAGCAGCAGACGTGATGGAACAGGAGGAGGCGCAGGAGGAGAAGGCCACGCTTTGTGAGACACAACAACCCAGGCCTTGCATGAGGACAAGAAGCGTGCGGATAGCATGCTTTGTACCGCCATGCAGTCATAAATGTAATAAAGATAAGTGGTTCAATAAACAGGGACCACGCGGCAACGCTAACCCAGCAGCAGCAGACGTGATGGAACAGGAGGAGGCGCAGGAGGAGAAGGCCACGCTTTGTGAGACACAACAACCCAGGCCTTGCATGAGGACAAGAAGCGTGCGGATAGCATGCTTTGTACCGCCATGCAGTCATAAATGTAATAAAGATAAGTGGTTCAATAAACAGGGACCACGCGGCAACGCTAACCCAGCAGCAGCAGACGTGATGGAACAGGAGGAGGCGCAGGAGGAGAAGGCCACGCTTTGTGAGACACAACAACCCAGGCCTTGCATGAGGACAAAAAGCGTGCGGATATAGCAGCAATGCTTTTTGCCGCCATGCAGTCATAAATGTAATACAGATGAGAGGTTCAATAAACAGGGACCGGAAACGCTACACCATCCCAGATGTTCATTGGTCATGTTACTTGGTTGGGGTCCTGGAGTGTTGCGTAGTCATTTCCAATCCAGGATTGATTCATTTTAATTTGAGTCAGACGGTCTGCATTTTCTGTGGAGAGGCGGATACGCCGATCTGTGACGATGCCTCCGGCAGCACTGAAACAGCGTTCCGACATAACGCTGGCTGCCGGGCAAGCCAGCACCTCTATTGCGTACATTGCCAGTTCGTGCCAGGTGTCTAGCTTCGATACCCAATAGTTGAAGGGTGCAGATGGATTGTTCGACACAGCTACGTCATCTGACATGTAGTCCTTGACCATCTTCTCCAGGCGATCGGTGTTGGAGGTGGATCTGCACGCTTGCTGTTCAGTGGGCTGCTGCTGCATGGGTGTCAGAAAATTTTCCCACTCCAAGGACACTGCCGATACCATTCCCTTTTGGGCACTAGCTGCGGCTTGCGTTGTTTGCTGCCCTCCTGGTCGTCCTGGGTTTGCGGAAGTCAGTCTGTCAGCGTACAACTGGATAGAGGAGGGGGAGGATGTCAATCTCCTCTCTAAAGTCTCCACAAGGGCCTGCTGGTATTCTTCCATTTTGACCTGTCTGACTCTTTCTTCAAGCAGTTTTGGAACATTGTGTTTGTACCGTGGATCCAGAAGGGTATAAACCCAGTAATTGGTGTTGTCCAGAATGCGCACAATGCGTGGGTCACGTTCAATGCAGTCTAGCATGAATTGAGCCATGTGTGCCAGAGTCCTACCAGAATCCTCATCATCCTCTTGTGAGCGTTGTGATAGTTGTTGTGATGCATCATAGTCGTCACCAGGGCCGGCCCGCTCATGAGGCGGGGTGAAACATTTGCCTCAGGCGGCAAACTTCAAAGGGCGGCACCCGCCCGGGGGGGCCGGCCGCCGAGCCGGAGGGGTAGCGGGCAGGTCGGGGGTATTGTGCCTAGTGGTGGGGAGGGGGGTCGGACCCCCCCCTCCCTCGCCTGGGTCCCCCGATCTGCGCTCCCCTCCAGCCTGTAATTAGTAAGCTGCTGTCACATCGTAAGAGGCACGGGCGGGGAGGACTCACCTTTTCCGCGTTCCAGCGAGCGCTCCACTGACGTCACTTCCTGCATCGCCGCCCACTGTATTGTAAGTGGACGGCGATGCAGGAAGTGACGTCAATGGAGCGCACGATGGAACGCGGAAAAGGTGAGTCCTCCCCGCCCGTGCCTCTTACGATCTGACAGCAGCTTACTAATTACAGGCTGGAGGGGAGCGCTGATCGGGGGACCCAGGCGAGGGAGGGGGGGGTCCGACCCCCCTCCCCACCGCTAGGCACAATACCCCCGACCTTCCCGCTACCCCTCCGGGGGGGGCGGCGGCAGCAGCTCTGCCACATTTGCCTCAGGCGGCAAAAAGTGACGGGCCGGCCCTGGTCGTCACCTTCCTCCTGGTCTGCTTCTGCTGACCATTCGCGCTGAATTGTGGAAGTCCAACGTGCACCGCTCTGGCCCTCGTCAGTGGTGGCATGAAATTCCTGCTCCAACTCCAGCTGTTCCTCCTCCTCTTCTTCGTCATAGCTGCTGGGGCCAGCGTTCCCTGAGGCGGATGGCCTGATGTTGGTACCATCACGCTGATCGTTTTCTCCTTCAGATTCCCCCAGTTGCATCATGACAGCTGTTTCCTTGATTTTCAACATTGACCTCTTCAGTAAACACAGCAGTGGTATGGTAATGCTGACTGAAGAGTTGTCACTGCTCACAAGCAACGTGGATTGCTCAAAATTTTGGAGGACTTGGCAGAGGTCCAACATGTTGGCCCAATCGGATCCACAGAAGCTTGGCAGCTGTCCGGATGCGCCTCCATGTGCTGGACCACTGCACTCTTCTGCTCACAAAAGCAGGCTAGCATGTGCAGCGTAGAATTCCAGCGCGTAGGGACATCACACAGCAAGCGATGGTGGGGGAGATTGAAGCGCTCCTGCATCTTGGCGGGTGCCCCCGAAGCAGTACTGGGATTTCTACAATGTTTGGCCACTCGACGCACCTTCAACAGAAGATCGGCCACGCCTGGGTATGTCCTCAGGAACCGCTGAACTACTAGGTTCATCACGTGCGCCAGGCAAGGGATGTGTGTCAGCTTAGCCAACCTTAAAGCGCGAATGAGATTACTCCCATTATCACACACAACCATGCCCGGTTTCAGGTCCAGCGGTGCCAGCCACAAATCCGTCTGTTCCTTTATTCCCTTTCAAATTTCCTCCCCTGTGTGCTGCTTATCCCCAAGGCAGATCAGCTTCAGCAACGCTTGCTGACGCATGCCAACAGCTGTGCTGCACTGCTTCCATGATCCTACTGCTGCTGGGTTAGCGTTTCCGGATGAGGTACAGCTTTGAGATGCGTTGGAGGAGAAGGAGTCAGAGAGGTAGGTGCTGCTGTTGTTATCCAGTGGGAGGGACGGCGGTGCAGCTGTTTGCGGCGTGGGCAACACCCGCGCCATAGCAGGTGAGGAATCGCTGCCAGGCTCCACAAGGTTCACCCAGTGCGCGGTAAGGGAGATGTATCGACCCTGGCCGAACGCACTCGTCCAGGTGTCAGTGGTGAGGTGAACCTTGCAGGCAATGGCATTCTTCAAGCTTCGGGTTATTTTGCTGACCACGTGCTCATGCAACTCAGACACTGCAGAGCGCGCAAAGTGGTAGCGGCTGGGAACCACGTAACGTGGGATGGCCACTGACATCATGCCCTTGAAGCTGTTTGTCTCCACCACTCGATATGGCAGCATTTCGCAGGCCAGAAGCTTGGCTATGCTGGCTGTTACTGCCACGGCCCGGGGGTCATTTGCTGGCAATTTCCTCTTGCGCTCAAACATCTCCGACACAGACAACTGAACCGTAGCGCTGCACACGGAAGGGCTGTTGGTTGTTGTGTTTGATGAACACTGGGAGACCTCAAGAGCACTACTCCGGAAAGTGATAGTGTCAGCGTCGTCTGATGTTTGTGAATGTTGTGAACCACGCAATGGCTGGGCTACTGCTGCTGCTGAGGCGGGTCTGGTGGTGAGTCTGGTGAACCCAAGGGAGGCAGTGTTGCTGGTACCCTGTCCTGCCGCATTTGCCCACAGAGTGGGATGTTTGGATAGCATGTGGCGGCTCATGCTGGTGGTGGAGAGGTTGTTAATACTTTTCCCCCTGCTCAGGCGGGTCTTGCACACCTTGCAAATCGCCATGGTACCATCCTCAGTGCAGTCTTCAAAGAAAGCCCAGACTTTGGAGCACCTGCCTTGCTGGCGATTTCTGTTTGCTCCTCTTTTGCCTCTCACTTGAACTTCCACGCTTTTGGTGCCTGAAATTGCGCGCCGCCTACCTTGTGGCACAAGGCGAACTCGTGCAGCAGTGGGTTCTTCAACAGACTCATCTGTGCTGCTGCTACGACGGCGATGTTCTCGTTCACAAACAAAATCTGGGTAACAGTAAATTCGGGCGCCTGAGGCAAGTGGACAAATCGGGCGCCGCCATTCACTCCCATAATAAATATCGTTTAATGGGCGCCCGACAGGAAAAAAGGGCGCCGGAGAAAAATAACGTTTTATAAGCAGCGCCCGGAGACTTTTACTGTTTTATAACTGCTTCTCATGATTACACATTATTTTATGATTTATAATTTTTTAAACATTATTTTTAAACGAAAAACAGTACAATCTTTTTTAAAACATTATTTTTAAACGAAAAACAGCACAATATTTTTTTCACACGTTATTAATGCTTATCACAGGGGGGTCTTAGGTTTAGGCACCACCAGGGGGGTCTTAGGTTTAGGCACCACCAGGAGGGTCTTAGGTTTAGGCACCACCAGGGGGGTCTTAGGTTTAGGCATCAACAGGGGGGTCTTAGGTTTAGGCACCACCAGGGGAGTCTTAGGTTTAGGCACCACCAGGGGAGTCTTAGGTTTAGGCACCATCAGGGGAGTCTTAGGTTTAGGCACCACCAGGGGGTCTTAGGTTTAGGCACCAACACGGGGGTCTAGGGGTTAGGGGTAGGTACAGGGAGGGTTACTTACTATTTTTTTTTAAACGTTATTATACGTTTCACTTTTTAAACGGAAGATTAACGTTTTCACAATTGCCAATTTCATGCACATTATTTAATGATTTATAACTTTATAAAACATTATTTTTAAACGAAATATAGTACATTATATTTTTAAACGTTATCCATGTTTATCGTTTAAAACCCGGCGCCCTTTTTTCCCAGCGCCCCTTTTTAACATACGCCAAAATCTGGGTCTCTGTCCACATTGTCCATACCCTCCTCTTCCATCTCCTCAAACTCGTCATATGTCATTGTGGGGGGCCGCCGCCGCCGTGGAGTAGAGCTCCCCAGAACAACCTCTGCGCAGCTCACTCCAACGTCGTCTTCCAGATCTTGTCGGCCGACCTCCTGCAATTGCAACCCCTCCTGCCCAACTTGCTCTGGGATTTGGGTTTCCGAGTCCTCCTCGGACTCGCCTTGTATTTCAGTGCGCGGTGCATTTCCCACAGTTAATGGTTGTGAATCCGGGCACAACATTTCTGGCTGTTCCTCCATTGACCTTTGAAAGGTGGAAGTTTGTTGGGCTGGGAATAGCTCCTGCGAATACCCCATTGTGTCCTGAGGTAATTCATCGGACTGGTTATCTGGCAGTTGTGTGCGTAGTGTCGCTGCCGGTTGTGTCAGCTTTGTGCCCACTGGCTCCTTGTAACTGGCTGAGGACTCGGACCTCGTGCGTGATGTGCTGGTGCTGCTTAACCCACTGCTGGACGCTTGAGAGGTCATCCAAGTAATTATCTGGTCCTGTTCTTTTGGATTTGTGAGGGTTGTTGTCCTGGACAACATGGGCGGTATTGAGTGGGTTTTCTTGGGTGCTCCCCTGTGGCCTGTACGTGAACCGTCAGGGGAAACACCTCTTCCCTTGCCCCTCCCTCTTTCACCGGATTTCTTCCTCATTTTACTTATCCTTACAGTACACGCTGACTGGCAGCAGTACAGTGGCAGTACAGAAATGCTATACAGTACCACTATTCCCAGCAGCAACACAGAGCACAATGCTATACAGTGGCGGGTGAGCGGTGTACTACTATTCCCAGCAGACACAGAGTGGCAGTAAACAGAATGCTATATAGTGTGGCTGAGCGAGGTACACAGAGTGGCAGTAAACAGAATGCTATATAGTGTGGCTGAGCGAGCGGAGTACTACTATTCCCAGCAGACACAGAACAGTAAACAGAATGCTATATAGTGTGGCTGAGCGAGGTACACAGAGTGGCAGTAAACAGAATGCTATATAGTGTGGCTGAGCGAGCGGTGTACTACTATTCCCAGCAGACACAGAACAGTAAACAGAATGCTATATAGTGTGGCTGAGCGAGGTACACAGAGTGGCAGTAAACAGAATGCTATATAGTGTGGCTGAGCGAGCGGTGTACTACTATTCCCAGCAGACACAGAACAGTAAACAGAATGCTATATAGTGTGGCTGAGCGAGGTACACAGAGTGGCAGTAAACAGAATGCTATATAGTGTGGCTGAGCGAGCGGTGTACTACTATTCCCAGCAGACACAGAACAGTAAACAGAATGCTATATAGTGTGGCTGAGCGGTGTACCACTATTCCCAGCAGCGACACACAGCACAATGCTATACAGTGGCGGGTGAGCGGTGTACTACTATTCCCAGAAGACACAGAGTGGCAGTAAACAGAATGCTATATAGTGTGGCTGAGCGAGGTACACAGAGTGGCAGTAAACAGAATGCTATATAGTGTGGCTGAGCGAGCGGTGTACTACTATTCCCAGCAGACACAGAACAGTAAACAGAATGCTATATAGTGTGGCTGAGCGGTGTACCACTATTCCCAGCAGCGACACAGAGCACAATGCTATACAGTGGCGGGTGAGCGGTGTACCACTATTCCCAGCAGCGACACAGAGCACAATGCTATACAGTGGCGGGTGAGCGGTGTACCACTATTCCCAGCAGCGACACAGAGCACAATGCTATACAGTGGCGGGTGAGCGGTGTACCACTATTCCCAGAAGACACAGAGTGGCAGTAAACAGAATGCTATATAGTGTGGCTGAGCGAGCGGTGTACTACTATTCCCAGCAGACACAGAACAGTAAACAGAATGCTATATAGTGTGGCTGAGCGAGGTACACAGAGTGGCAGTAAACAGAATGCTGAGCGAGCGGTGTACTACTATTCCCAGCAGCGACACAATGACTGGGGGGACCCTGGCTAGCGTGGCTGGAGCGCGAACTACCCTGCCTGCCTACCCAAAGCTAAACCCACAGACAAATGGCGGAAATATGACGTGGTTCGGGTATTTATTTACCCGAACCACGTGACAGTTCGGCCAATCAGAGCGCGTTCGGGTCCGAACCACGTGACCCGTTCGGCCAATCACAGCGCTAGCCGAACGTTCGGGGAACGTTCGGCCATGCGCTCTTAGTTCGGCCATGCGGCCGAACGGTTTGGCCGAACACCATCAGGTGTTCGGCCGAACTCGAACATCACCCGAACAGGGTGATGTTCTGCAGAACCCGAACAGTGGCGAACACTGTTCGCCCAACACTAACCTTGACTGCCATGCCTTTCACATTCACTGAAAACTGGAAATGCATTTTCACAAGAAGGGTTCTTGTTTTGACTAATTCCTACCAACAAGAACGATGGAAGACTAACAGTCACTGAATGAGATTTTTGTGTTTCAGTGATGTAGGATATGCTGCTAAAATTATCCCACTCCCACCCCCTCCTTTCATTAGTTTATTGGCATTAGTCTCTGATTTGCCCCAAAAATGAATGGAAAGGTAAATCTCAGATCTGCACACAAGCTTCTTTTATTCTCTTCTACAATTACCTCCTCACATTCAAATGTACAAGACTTCTCACGTGCCTCACCCCTCCGCTGGAATGCCCTTCCACAGCACATCCGCCACTCTCCCAGCTTTGAAATCTTTAAAAGCTCCCTCAAAACCCACCTTTTCCGACAAGCATATAATCTGTCTTAGGCCATACACCCAGTAATAGTGTAATTAGGAGTAGTATCCTTTTTACATAAGCAGGAAAGGAAGAAAAACCTTTCAATCCTTTTTAGGGTCGTTCACTTCACGCACTTGTAAATTTGATATAGATAGAAAGGACCATAGAAAAAAATCATCAAAAATTCATGCGAGGTCTTTATGGTACAAAAATATCAAAAATCTTTATTGACACAAAATACAAAAGGATTCCATAAAAAAATATCTCTGTAAGAGGTTCCTTGTGGATATATACATTTTTCAATACAAGAGTGAAACAACGACAAAAACTTTGATGTAGACTTAGTGCAGTAGTAGTGAGGCAACGACACGCTCGTTTTGGGCATACAACAACCTTCGTCAGGCCAAATGCACAGAGTACTATCTACAAAAAAAGCTCACAAATAGACATACATTAACTACATTAATATAATGTAAACACAAATCCCAACACCTCACAGAGGATTTATACCAGAAAAAAGTGTATAGACACAGTGTGTACACCAAAACCCATATATACTCTCGTCCAAGAAAAGAAATGGGTGTCAAAAGACATGAACAAGAAAACAAAAGGAGAACCTGGTGTGGCATAGACCATGCAGATTAGTACATATCAGTCTGCTTGTCACACCTATGGTCCCTAGAGAAAGATATGCAAGATTATAGAGAAAGTATGCAGTAGTGACAAACACCAGAGACCTGTATATATTGGTCTCAATGTCACTATAGAGTAATGTATAGAATAGAACAATAAAATACAATATAGTAAATCTGCAAACCTGTTAATCCTGTGGACAATGCATGGCAGGGATGCTCAGCAGAGCTCGAATATTCGAGCACTTTTTCAGCTATTCGAGCTCTGTATTCGAGCTCGAATAGCTGCAGCAATTCGAATGGGCTATTCGAGTTCACTCGAATATCCCATTCACTATTCGAGCTATTCGAGCAAACAGCGGTATTCGAGCTCGAATACCGAGCTCGAATAGCGTCATAGCCCAGATTGATGTCCTTAGAGCCAATCAGAGGGCTCCCAGGCCCTCTGACGGCAGCCAATCACAGAGGGGGACCCTGGCCAGCCCCTACCCTATAAATAGCGGCCGCCATGTTCGGTTTTTCTGTCCTTGCTTGAGACTTGTACAGAGAGAGATCTGCTCCTTTGTGCTTTGGCTTAGCAAGTGCTCTATTGTGGTCAATCACCTAGCGTTTTTGCTCACATACACCTGCTATACACACCTATATTGTTGTTAGCTAGATAGAGATTGTATTTTAGTTAGTAGTTTGTGTGTTACATAGAGACAGCTGCTGCTGCAGGCAAGCTTACACAGCTTTAGGCCTCAGGGCCTTGCCTGTGTGGGCAGCTGTCCTCCTGACTGTACTCTGTTTAATTTTCATCTATTTCTGCTGTGTATTCTACCCTGTGTTGTCCTTTAATTACTACTGATTATTGTATTTTGTAGTTGTACTGTACTAGGGACACTTACTGTCACTGTTCATAGCTCATGCGTGTGTTTGTGCGTGCACTGTCTGTAGTGTACAGTACACACACTCTATTTCCTTCTACTGAATCATCTGATTACTACTGATTATTGTATTTTCTAGTTGTACTAGTGTACTAGGGGACACACTCACTGTTCACTGTTCACACTCACTGATTACTGATTATTGTATTTTGTATTTGTACTTAGTGATTAGTGTCACCTCACCCACCAACCCACTCCATTAAAGTACCCCACTTTTTCACCCGCCCTTTTAAAAAACTTTTTTGTTTACGCCCAAAACATCTAAGATGTCTGAAAGTGGCAGCCAGCGCGGTTTGGGCAAGGGGAAGGGCAGCAAGGGAATCAGGAGGAGAGGGAGCAGCATTGTGGCAAGCTGCGCCACCATGCACAGTTCCGCAACAGCTGCGTCAGTGGCTAACATTCCGCCTATAGCCACTGGCTGTGGACGCCTTGGGCGCCCAGCAGGACCATCTGCAACTCACGCTGCAGAGACACAGCAGCAGCAGCGTGTAGTACCTGCTCCTATTTTCCTCCAGCCGGGTCGGGAACGTCCCATTGAGGAAAAGGATGCAGCCACTGTGGTGCAACTGATGATGGAGGATGAGCAGCCAGCCATTAGCTCTGCATCCGAGGCCTCCACCCTCACCACCACCACCACCACCACCCCTGTTCGCAGCAGCCGCCCAGCAGGGCCTGGGGAGGAGGCCAGTTCACCGTCACAAGTTGGCGATATGTCATTCAGCAGTATTTTGACCCCAGGCATCATGAGGGAATTGTCTGCTGTTGTTGGCGATTTTGAGGAGGAGATGCTGATGGGCACTTTGGGGGAGGAGGGATTGGACAGCAAGACTGTGGCGACAGTCAAGCAGCCCATCCAGGCATCAGGAGAGGAGTTTGGGGGGTCATCATCCCAGCAGGACATGTTTCAGGAGGGGGAGGATGATGATGATGATGACACTGTGACGGACAAAGACTGGGTGCCACCAGCTCCTGGGGAGGTCATCAGCAGCAGCTCTGAGGAGGAGGAGGAGGATGCGCTTGTGGGCCTTGCAAGGAGGTGCATCATTGCAAGCATTGGCAGCAGTAGGCAGGTCCCACAGCCTGCTGGTGTCTCAGGCTCAGCAGCAGCAGCAGCAGCATCTGCCAGTACCACCACCAGCCGCACACAAGCCCCCCCCCCCAACCACCACAGGGAGACAGGCAGCAGCGACTCCAGTCCGTAGGGGGTATTTCACGTCACCAATCTGGCAATTTTTCACCATGCCCACAGTTGACAGCAAGTACGCCACTTGCAACCACTGTCTGCGGAAGCTGAGCAGAGGTGCAGACCCCTTAAAGTTCAGCACCAGCTCTCTTCTGAACCATCTTGCTGCTAAACATTACCACCAGCATGAGGAGTTCAAGAGGCTGAAGGCATCTGGCGCTGGCAGTGGCACCACACCCACCACTGCACAGCCTTCAGCAGCAGCAGCAACAGCAGCCACCCGCCCTCCTGCTCCTCCAGCACCATCAGCAGGAGTGCGGAAATGCACTGCTCCTCCCCCCTCTGCAACTCCTGCCGCCGACACTGAGGCCTGTTCTGGCAGCCAGTCCTCAGTGGCCTCCACTGCTCCCTCCAGTGATTCCCGTGCCAGCAAAAGGCGACGCCAGAGCCTTTTGAGCGAGTCCTTCCAGGGGGTGGTTAGGGCTCTGCCTCCCAGCAGCCGTCGCGTGCGGCAGCTGAACGGCTTGCTGGCACGGGCCATGTGCTCCCAACTCCTGCCGTACACGCTTGTGCAGGAGGGGAGCGACATGCATGCGCTGCTTGCTTGTGCAGCCCCAGACTGGCAGCTCCCCAGCAGACACTTCTTTGCCCGCCAGGTCATGCCTGCACTGCACCGCTTTGTGATGGCCAATGTGGAGCGAGGGCTGGAGCACACGGGTCCACGTCACCATGGACTCCTGGAGCAGCCGCTTCGGGACAGGCCGCAGGGTCAGGGGAACTGCAGCAGGTTCCTCCGATCCTCTGCTATCCTCCGGCACACCTGGCCAAACCCCCCGCCTCAGCAGCAGCGTGAAGCCACGCCACTGCCAATCGCTGCTGCAGTTGGTCAGCCTTGGGAAGACCAAACTGACGGCAACTCATGTGTTGGCCAAACTCCAGGAGCAGGAGAGGAGTTGGCTGACCCCCAGAGGCCTCAGAGTCGGAGAGGTGGTGGCCGACAATGGGGCCAATCTGGTTGCCGCAATCGACAGGGGAAACCTGACCCACATCCCCTGTCTTGCCCACGTGCTGAACCTGGTGGTGCAGAAGTTCTTGCGCACCTACCAGGGGATGGGCGAACTGGTGGAAACGGCAAGGAATGTTGTGCATCACTTCCGGCACTCGCCTGCAGCCTCTGCGAGCCTGGAAGACGTGCAAAAGGAGCTGGAGCTTCCACGCCATCGGCTGATCCTTGACGTTCCAACTCGCTGGAACTCCACCCTGGCGATGTTGGAGCGTCTGGTTGAACAGAAGCACGCTGTCAACCAGTACCTTGCCCTGGCCACTGTGTCCGCCGCTCAGAAAAGGGACAAGACCAGCAACATCCCGTCCATCGTCCCCGATGACGACTGGGGGCACATGCAGCAGGTGTGCTTAGTGCTAGCTCCCTTTCTGCAGGCCACCAACATGGTGAGCAGGGACCATGCTATGGTGTGCGAGTGGGTGCCCCTGGTTTGACTGCTGGACAGGGCCCTCGATGCTTTGCTGGAACAGGGAGCGGCAGCCTTGGCCCAGCAGGAGCGGCATGCAGCTGCAAAGTCCACCTCTGAGGGGGAGGAGGAGGACTTGGTGGAGGTCCCTGACCTTGCTGCTGATGAGGGCGATCAGCACAGTGCAGCTGAGTTGGTGCGGGGGTGGAGAGAGGATGAGGCGGCAGAGGAGGAGGATGAGGACAGCACTGCCGTCGATGTGCCAGCACACGTGGCCCGCCTCTTCCCAATGGCAGCGCACATGCTGAGGTGCCTGCGCAGGGACCCCAGGGTGATCCAGATGAAGCAGAGGGAGGACATCTGGATCAGCATGATGTTGGACCCGCGCCTCAAGGGGAAGTTGAGCCAGTTCCTGCCTCCTGCAGGAGGAGACCCAGCGCAACAAATAAGGAGCTTGCAGCAGGCCCTTGTTGAGCGCTTGGAGAAAGCCTTCCCCCAGCCTTCCACCCCCCCCCCTGTCCAGCCACCACAGAGGCAGCAGCAGGTGCCTGCATCCAGCAGCAAGCGCACCACAGACCTGCTGTCTCTCAGCAACGAGCTCTACAGGACTGTAGAGGCTCCAGCAGTGACTAGAGAGGAGGTGCATGCAGCAGCATCCTCCTCCGGTCACAGCCAGCGCCTGACCCGCATGGTGGCTGACTACATGGGGTCCTAGAGCGGGCTTGATAGCGATGCCCCTGTTGATCCCATGGAGTACTGGGTCAAGCGCCTGGAGATCTGGAGCGAGCTGGCGCAGTACGCCCTGGAAGTGGTGTCCTGTCCCCCTTCCAGCGTGCTGTCTGAGAGCTGCTTCAGTGCAGCTGGTGGCGTGGTCACCGAGAAACGCTCACGTCTGTCCCACAAGTCTGTGGACAGACTGACGTTTCTCAAGATGAACCAGGCGTGGGTGGAAGGTGAGTTCCTGGCCCCTGTTGTCGGCGAGAGGGGGACATGAAGTGGGTGCCGGAACCATCGTTAATATGCCTTACCACCCTTTACCACCTCCTGGCTCCTGCTCACTAAGCCAGCCTGGTTCACTTTGACTATTACGTCGCCTGCAGCCACACATTTTTACACCTACAGTGGGCTGCTGTGTACTGCCCTTCTGCTGTCTGTCTGTGTTTCCCACTGCCAGGGTACACAGAATTACCTTCTGCTGCCACTCTGCCACCAGCTATTACGTCCAACAATAGCTATATCTGTGTAATTTGCTGTAAAAAAAAAATAATTAAATAATAAAAAAAGGTTTAATTTTTCTGAGGTGCCCGGGTTGAAAACTGTGTTGTCCCAGTTGTGTATTGGACACGATGTGGGCTGCACGACCACTGTCTGGGACCTCATGCTGTGTATTTACGGCCTGGTATCACCGCTAGGTACCACAGCCTATTATGTCTCGCTGCCTGCCTCATTGACTGCCTGCTGCCACTGCCACACACTCATCCTCCTCCTCCTCCTGCTGCTGAATTTACCTCCTGCTGTCTGTGTGTTTCCACTGCCAGGGAGCACATACAATGGCGCTTCCACCATGCGCCACCAGCTATTTATTACGCTTAAAAATAGCTGCATTTCTTTAAAAAAAAAATATATATATACTTTTTAATACTTTGTGATATTATTTTTAGAGGTGTCCGGGTTGAAAACTGTGTTGTCCCAGTTGTGTATTGGACACGATGTGGGCTTCACGACCGCTGTCTGGAACCTCATACTGTGTATTTATGGCCTGGTATCACTGCTAGGTACCACAGCCTATTATGTCTCGCTGCCTGCCTCATTGACTGCCTGCTGCCACTGCCACACACTCATCCTCCTCCTCCTCCTGCTGCTGAATTTACCTCCTGCTGTCTGTGTGTTTCCACTGCCAGGGAGCACATACAATGGCGCTTCCACCATGCGCCACCAGCTATTTATTACGCTCAAAAATAGCTGCATTTCTTTAAAAAAAATATACTTTTTAATACTTTGTGATATTATTTTTAGAGGTGTCCGGGTTGAAAACTGTGTTGTCCCAGTTGTGTATTGGACACGATGTGGGCTTCACGACCGCTGTCTGGAACCTCATGCTGTGTATTTACGGCCTGGTACCACCGCTAGGTACCACAGCCTATTATGTCTCGCTGCCTGCCTCATTGACTGCCTGCTGCCACACACTCATCCTCCTCCTCCTCCTGCTGCTGAATTTACCTCCTGCTGTCTGTGTGTTTCCACTGCCAGGGAGCACATACAATGGCGCTTCCACCATGCGCCACCAGCTATTTATTACGCTCAAAAATAGCTGCATTTCTTTAAAAAAAAAAGATATAGCAGAGAAAGAAGTGAAGAAGATATAGAAGAAGAAGAAGAAGATATAGAAGAAGAAGATATAGAAAAAGAAGAAGAAGAAGATGATATAGAAAAAGAAGAAGAAGAAGATATAGAAAAAGAAGAAGAAGAACATATAGATAAAGAAGAAGAAGAAGATATAGAAGAAGAAGATATAGAAGAATAAGAAGATATAAAAGAAGAAGAAGAAGAAGAAGATATATAAGAAATAGAAGAAGAAGATATAGAAGAAATAGAAGAAGAAGATGAAGAAGAAGAAGAAAAAGAAGAAGAAGAAGAAGAAGAAGAAGAAGATATAGAAGAAGATATAGAAGAAGAAGAAGAAGAAGATATAGAAGAAGATGAAGAAGAAGAAGAAGAAGAAGATATAGAAGAAGATGATGAAGAAGAAGATATAGAAGAAGATAAAGAAGAAGAAGAAGATATAGAAGAAATAGAAGAAGAAGATATAGAAGAAGAAGAAGAAGCTATAGAAGAAAAAGAAGAAGAAGAAGAAGAAGTATATACAGTATTGAACAGAATTTTGGACACACCTCATTCAAACTTTTTTTTTTTAAGGAACATCCCCACATAATCACTTGCTGTTGTTACTTGGAAAAAAGGATGTTTCTTGCATCATTCACCCCCAAAACAAGTGTTGGAAGCTATTTAAGGCTAATTTGAATAGTCAGCTCGAATAATGAGCCCGAATACCGACTCGAATAGTGAGCTCGAATACCGAGGTCGAATCGAATAGTAAAAAATATGCGACTCGAATATTCGACCTAACTCGAATAATTTACTATTCGAATTCCACCTAACTCGAATAATAAAAAGGGGTATCTGAGCATCACTGATGCATGGTAGGAACATCAGAGAATGAAGTAGGACATCTGCACCAACCAGATGTAAATCACACCTTAAAAGAGGGTATATAATGTAGATGGTGAATAGCCAGCAAACCAAAGTACCACAGCTGAGATACTAGGAGTCAAAAACGTTCGACAGCACCAGGCTGTATATTGATCACCATATGCACCCGGAGGCAGGGGACCTAAAGTATATGAGCATAGCATATATATGTCTTAACGGTATATATGTCTCAACAATGATCCAGCAGACTAAGCATGACATAATGTCCCTTTAGGGACCGTCTCAACAATAATCCAGCAGACTAGACGTAGCATAATATCCCTTTAAGAACCATCTATGTGAAGGCAATCAGCCATACTTACAATCCTAATGGTGGAAGAGGGTTCCAGCTGCTACAATAGGAGTGCACTGAATGATGGCGGCGAAGGGTTTAAATACAACGCTTCAGCATCTATTGAAGTAAACTGTGCATGTCCGGAAGGGGGGTGTCACGTGGTCAGAGCAGGGATGGCCTTGGCAGCTGCGCCCAGCGTCTGATTGCATTCACGTTGGAGCGCAAGCCAGAAATGATGTAAGCCGCGTACTGTAAGTGACGCACCAAGCGTCCACTTGGCACTTGGAGAGTGATCTAAAGCCAGGAAACACCTTCAGAGGCCCAGAAACCACATACACCCTTCAACCTCGTGTCTAGTTTTACTCCTTACTAAATATCCTAATCACGCACTGCCTGTATATATACTGTGTACTTCCCCCACCTCTTGTTTCCACTCCATTCCTTTAGATTGTATGCTCGCAAGGGCAGGGTTCTCACCCTTTTGTGTCTTGGAATGTTATTCATTTAATAGCTTGCACTCTGTTATACATTTTAGTCATCATGTTAAATCTGTTATTGTTGTAATTACCAGTTCTGTATTATGTACCAGTGTTCATACTTGATGTATATCATTGTCTGTATCATTATGTATCCCGTTTGTTCTCTTACATTGTACAGCACCACGGAATGTGTTGGCGCTTTATAAATAAATAAATAAATAATAATAGATTTCTTAGTAGTAAACAAATGATTTGGCTGAATGTCAAGTTTGTTGCCAACACGTTCTTTGCTCTGAAGTAGAGATGGCTTGAACCTCCGATTTTTGGTTCGCGAACCTGGAATGCGAACCTGTGGAAAAAGTTTGGTTCACGAGAACTTCCGCAAACCGCAATAGACTTCAATGGGGAGGCAAACTTCGAAAATTAGAAACATTTGTGCTGGCCACAAAAGTGATGGAAAAGATGTTTCAAAGGGTCTAACATCTGAGTTTTTGCATGGGGGAGTGGGATACACGGCAAAGTCCTGGGGAAAAATCTGGATTTGACGCACAGCAGTGTTTTAAGGGCAGAAATCACATTGCATGCTAAATTGGAGGCTTAAAGTGCTTTAAAACATCTTCCATGTGTATACATCAATCAGGTAGTGTAATTAGTGTACTGCTTCACACTGACAAACCAAACTCACTGTGTAACGCACCGCACACAGTAGTTTGTGTAGTGACGGCCATGCTGGACTTGTGCGCACCATAGCCATAGTGCAGGTGATGGCGGCTTTCCAGCCAATTGACACATGTACATGCCTTTTGTTTTGTTGTTGCAGCTGCAGTGCAGCCAGAAAAACTAAGCAGGCATGTACATGCACCAGAAAAATTATTATGGCGGCCGCTGCTAGCAGCGTCCTTAAAAGTTCAGGAATTCGCCTGGAGTCCTGGATCCTGTTGGTAGTGGCGGAGAAGGCAGTTAAGCAGCCTGCAGGCAGAGATGCTGTGTGGGGAGCGACTTAGTCATGGGGCAGGCAGTCACATGGCGTGCAGGCAGAGATGCTGTGTGTGGGGACTCACTTAGTCTTCGGGCTGGCAGTAGCCCTCTGGGATCCATGCCTCATTCATTTTGATAAAGGTGAGGTACTGAATACTTTTGTGACCTAGGCGACTTCTCTTCTCAGTGACAATGCCTCCAGCTGCACTGAAGGTCCTTTCTGACAGGACGCTTGAGGCAGGGCAAGACAGAAGTTGGATGGCAAATTGTGACAGCTCTGGCCACAGGTCAGGCCTGTGCACCCAGTAGTCCAAGGGTTCATCGCTGCTTACAGTGTATACATCCACACTTAAGGCAGGTACCTGCCGGTCGACTACCTGCCGGTCCAGGCATTGGTTGAGGGTGGATCCGGAAGGGCCAAGGTGAGCCGTTGGACTAAGGAATGTCCGCATGTCCGACATCACCATGAGATTGCTAGAGCGTCCTGTCCTTGCCTGCGTGGACATGGGAGGAGGAGGATTACTGGCAGTGGCACCTTTATTCCATTGTGCTGTAACATCACCCTTAAATGCACTGTAAAGCATAGTTGCCAGCTTGTTGTGCAAGTGCTGAATCCTTTCTGCCTTCTGGTGATTTGGAAACATCTCCGCCACTTTGTGCCTATACCGAGGGTCTAGTAGTGTGGCCACCCAGTACAGCTCATTCCTCTTGAGTTTTTTTATACGGGGATCCCTCAACAGGCTGGACAGCGTGAAGGACGCCATCTGCACGAAATTGGATGCAGACGTACTATCCATCTCTTCTTGCTCTTCCTCAGTGATGTCAGCTAAATTCTCCTCCTCCCACCAGCCACGAACAATACCACGGGAAAGTTGAGCAGCACAAGCCCCCTGCAACACCTGCTGTGGTTGTTGTTCCACCGCCTCCTCCTCCAAAAAAAAAACCTTCCTCATCATCTGACTCCTCTTCCCCAAACTACTCTTCCTCCTCCTCCTCTCCCCTCTGTGCTGCTGCAGATGTTGAGGAATCATCTGCTTCTGCTGAGAATTGATCCCACAACTCTTCCTCCTGTTCCTGTTCCTGTTCACTCTCCTCCACAGCTTGATCCACCACTCTACGCACGGCATGCTCCAGGAAGAAAGCATATGGGATCAAATCACTGATGGTGCCTTCACTGCGACTCACCAGGTTTGTCACCTCCTCAAACGGCCGCATGAGCCTGCAGGCATTTCGCATGAGTGTCCAGTACTTTGGCCAGAACATTCCCATCTCTCCAGAGCGTGTCCTTTGACTGTAGTTGTAGAGATACTGTTTGATGGCTTTCTCCTGTTGTAGCAGGTGGTTGAACATCAGGAGGGTCGAATTCCAGCGAGCAAGGCTATCGCAAATCAAGCGTCTCACCGACAATTTGTTTCTCCGCTGAATATCGGCAAAGCGTGCCATGGCCGTGTAAGACCGCCTGAAATGCCCACACACTTTCCTGGACTGCTTCAGGACATCCTGCAGGGTCAGCCACTGATCCACCTATTTGCTAAGAGCAGCCAGGAGAGCTGGTCCAGTGTGACTCTCCGCTTTGAGGCAAGACATGTCTAAGATGGCGTGACACTGTCGTACCTGGCATGCAGCATAGGCCCTGGGGAGCTGGGGCTGTGTAGCTGGAGAGAAGATCGCAGCACTAGTAGAGTACCACTGCCACTCAGCCAAGGAGGAGTAGAAGGGCGACAGTGAAGAGGATGTAGCAGGAGGAGTAGGAGGAGAAGGAGAGGAGGTGGCAGCAGACTTGCCTGCACGCCGTGGAGGTGTCACAACTTGGTCCCCTGCACAGCCACGTACTCCCTGCTTGCCATCGGTCACCAGGTTGACCCAATGGGTTGTGTAAGTAATGTACCTGCCCTGACCATGCTTGGCAGACCAGGCATCCGTGGTCAGGTGGACCCAACACTGTGCGCCAGAGATGACATCACTTGCCTTTCAACTTCATGGTACAGTTTGGGTATCGCCTTTTTGGAGAAATAATTGTGGCCTGGTATCTTCCACTGTGGTGTCCCAATGGCCACACATTTTTGGAAGGCCTCAGAGTTCACCAGCTGGTATGGTAACAGCTGGCCAGCTAACAGTTTCGCCAAGCCAGCTGTCAGACACGGGGCAAGGGGGTGACTGGCAGACATTGGCTTCTTCTGCTCAAAGATTTCCCTCACAGACACCTGGCTGCTGCTGTGTGCAGAGGAGCAGGAACCGCTTAAGGTGAGAGGCGGAGTGGAGGAGGGTGGCTTTGATTGTGAAGGTGCAAGGGAGAAAGCGGCTTAAGATTATACACCTGAAAGAGGAAGAGGAGAAGGAGGGTGTCTTTGCTTTTGTGTGCTGCTTTTCCTCTGGTGCTCGCCCCATTGCAGTTTGTCCCTTTTCTCGATGTGCCTTCGTAAGGCAGTTGTCCCCACGCAGCTGTTGGCCTTTCCACGGTTTAATTTTTGGCGGCAGCGAGAACAGATGGCATTGCTCTGGTCTAAGGCAGAAACACAAAAAATCCAAACCGCTGAGCCCCCCTGGGGTGTGGGCACTATGGTGGCATCAGCAGCTGACATTGAAGGGCATGCTGGCTGGCTGTCCATAGGTGGCGATACATGGTGCTGGACACTGCCACCAGCTGTTTTTGAAGACGAGCTCCCCCTGCTTCTTTCAGCAACTCATCTCTTCCTACTCCTCTCTGGCTCCCCCACTGAACAGTTCCCTTGGTAATCTTGTCTCTTAGGATCCCACGTGGCAACCGTATCATCATAATCATCCTCCCTAGCCTCTCTTGCCTCAGACACCTCATAAACTGCACCAACAGCAGGTACTTCATCATCCTCCTCCTCACACGTTACGTCCATAGTGTCGCCTAACTCAGACATATGAGGTGGTTTAACTTGCTTAGCTCCTTCATCTTGTTGTAATAATAATGTCTGTGAATCAGTTAATTCCCCACCAAATAACCCCTGCGAACTTGCGAAGTGTCAAATGCAGTGGATGTGGTGCTTGTAGTAGCGCTGGTGGCTGCGGAAGATGAGGTGTTCTGTGTTAAATAGTCAACCACGTCCTGACAATCTTGGGAGTTGATGGGACATGCCCTCTTCTGAGCACTATACTTTGGGCCAGGGCCGCACAAAATCACGTCAGCACAACCTTGAACAGACCTCCCGGGTGGCCTGCCTCTGGCTCTGCTTCTTCCTGTTGTTTTGTCCATATCGGGGGGGGGGGGGGGGGAGGTTTGAAGTGAAAGGTATGCACTGACTAAGACAATGTGCAGTCACACAGGTGCAGTGAAAGGTATGCAGTGACTGGTATTACAATACAATGTGCAGCTGTCACACAGGTGCAGTTAACACGTATGCACAGACTAGTATATTACACAGCGTGTGGTCACACAGGCACTGTGATCAATTATGCGATGACTAGTATTATAAATTTGCAGCTGTCACACGCACAGGTGCCGTGAACAGGTGCAGTGACTGGTATATAACACTGCTTGCGGTCATGTAGGTAGCTATGTAGGTGCACTGAACAGGTAGGTATGCAGTGATTGGTATTACAAATGTGCAGCTTTCACACACAGGTACCGTAAACAGGTGCAGTGACACTGTGTGTACTCACATAGGTAGGTAGGTGCTCTGAACAGGTGGGTATGCAGTGATTGGTATTACAAATATGCAGCTGTCACACACACAGGTACTGTGAACAGGTGCAGTGACACTGCATGCACTCACGTAGGTAGGTAGGTGCACTGAACAGGTGGGTATGCAGTGATTGGTATTACAAATGTGCAGCTGTCACACACACAGGTACCGTCACAGGTGCAGTGACACTGCATATATAACACTGTGTGCAGTCACGTAGGTAGGTAGGTGCACTGAACAGGTGGGTATGCAGTGATTGGTATTACAAATGTGCAGCTGTCAAACACACAGGTACCATGAACAGGTGCAGTGACACTGCGTGCGCTCATGTAGGTAGGTAGGTGCACTGAACAGGTGGGTATGCAGTGACTGGTTTTACAAATGTGCAGCTGTCACACACACAGGTACCATGAACAGGTGCAGTGACACTGCGTGCGCTCACATAGGTAGGTAGGTGCACTGAACAGGTGGGTATGCAGTGATTGGCATTACAAATGTGCAGCTGTCACACACACAGTTACCGTCAACAGGTGCAGTGACACTGCGTGCGCTCACGTAGGTAGGTAGATGGACTGAATAGGTGGGTATGCAGTGATTGGTATTACAAATGTGCAGCTGTCACACACACAGGTAGTCACTAAATGTCCTGGGTCTGGCAGTGGCACAGTAGGAATTAAAAAGGAACCAAGGTCCCACCAGCAGCTGCGACTGACTGACAGGGCTGTATATACAACACAAGTGTCTGTGGGACACACACACACACACACACACACACACACACACACACACACACACACACACACACACACACACACACACACACAAATAGATCACAAGAACAACATTAGCTCTTAAAAGAGCTGTTGAGGATGAGGAGTGCTTTTTAGCAATTAGATCAGCAAGAAAGAGCAACCTAGCAAGCCTAACACAAGAGCCTAACTAAGCTTTCCCTATGTCAGCAGCCAGGTTCTCTCCCTTCTCTAATTACTGAAGCCACACTATTGAGTGAAATGGCTGACGCTGCCTGTGTTTTATAAGGGGGGGGGGGGCGGCTCCACGAGGGAGTGTAGCCTGATTGGCTACCCTGTGCCTGCTGACTGTGATGTAAAGGGTCAAAGTTGACCCTAATGATGTAGTATAGGGGGCTGGTCGAACTTGCATATAGTTTGCGGTTCACCGCGAACGCGAACCACCAAAGTTCGCGCGAATAAGTTCGTCGGCGAACCGTTCAGGCCATCTCTGCTCTGAAGTGCTAGTTCCTGGCTTTCCCTAAAATTCCATCTGAGCCTGTTACTTTTAGACACATTCTACCCATTCCATCTGGGCATGGCATCTGAGAAAACATTCAGTAAATTACAAATTAAGTTATTATGGCCTTTGTTACATTAAACCCCTAAGTAAAAAAAAATGTATCTTTTGTATTTTCCTGGCACTGTACTGAATGAAATGGTTCTTTGGGTTGTATTCCTCTAACTTTTTGGGTGACTTTGTGTAGATCACTGTGCCAGGAGATTCATTAGATTCATTGCTATGCATAAATGGTCCCCAGTAGCTACAGCCCTGATATCTGAAGTTTAAATCTGCCACCCTGTACCCAGGGCTCTTCTTCTCTAGCCCTATATTAAAGGTCTGACCTGTTTTATTTACATGTTCACTCTCATTTTGGTAATATGGCAATAAATGCAAAGGACCAGTTTAACATTTCACTGTCTAGGACAGGGTTCTCAACGTTATTTGTGCTTTAATTCCTCATGCTTTGCAACACCAGGGTTATGGGACAGCTTGTAGCTTGTTGTCACTACAGTGTAGATGCCGTGGTACCATTTTTTGGGTCCTATGGAATATGAAGCTTGCTTTGAAAATACTCATACTGCAGTCATCTTAGGGGGCATTTTTTCCAAACTTTGGTAGCAACATTTCATTCATCTCACCAAACTGGATTTTGTGATTGTATTCACGGACTCACAAGTTGAGAATATTCTAATAACATCACTTATCTCAGAGAGAGCTTGAGGTTTGTATTGGAGGAAAATGAGTTGAACTTAGATATCACAAAATGCTAAATTACTGGTAAAGTGAATGTGTATTTAGATCAATTACAGTATGTAGTCTGTACATACTGACCATTAGAAGCCCTGGGTAAGTTCAACTCATTTTCCCCCAACCCCCGTACAGTATTCCTTTAAGTAGGCTAGAGAGAGATCACAGATGTTGGTTCAGAGGTCAGACCTTCCTGGCACCCTAAAAAGGAAGGCATCTGCATGTTCCTTTCCTAGGCTGATAGTAAACAAAACATATTAGACTACATACTGTAATTGATCTCAATACACATTCACTTTACCATTAATTTAGCATTTTGTGATATCTACTTCTTACTTAATTGATATTAAGTGTATGGTTCTACAAGCCTCAGCATCTGGAGTGTTAATCACTGCAAGCAATCCAGCCATCATGTTAATCCATTCCATTACTCCTTCTTATTATTATTCTGATTACTGCTCTGTGTATGGCAGACACAATGCATCCAAATGATGTTTATTGTGCTCTGCACTCCCTGTCTCAGCTCCAATGCTTTGGCTGCACACACTCACTGCGTCAAACAAATGGGTTTGGTTTATTTTCCTAAATCCCACAAGACTCTAAAGGCTTTTATTAAATTTCCCCTCAGCTCCATCCACACTGAATCTATGCATCATAGATAATATTCATTTGCTTGTATTGTGTTGTATCTTTTCAATTTCCCAGATACACTTCCTCTCCTGTGGAGAGCAGTACATACTGATGGAATAAATATACTGACAACTAGATGTAGTCACAGTGGGAGAATTGTAAGCATCGGCTTGTGTGTGCCTTTGTTTCTGGCACGCCAGCTCATTCATATTCCATTTTCTCTACCTTGTGTAGCCCTCACCTTTCTGAGCCCAGTGTAGGATGTTTTCCAGAGCTGTGAAAAGAACAATACAAGGAACAAATAAATCATAGTTGTTAAGCTCCTAGGCTTGAGGGCTTCATTTCTTTTCACGAGCAGCTCACTAGAGGTGACCGCGTGTTCTTTTGATATTTATGCATTATTGTTTTTTATGGGATGGACTGCGTCAGAATAAAAAATTCTAATAGGTATCAAATGTTGCATAAAGTTCAAGATGAAGGAAATCCTGCTGTTGCGCCGTTTGTCATTTGACATAGTTTAGCCTTCCTCTCCTCAATCTTGTCTGCTCTCACATGTCTGTCAGTGCCCAGTTCCAGCCCAATGCCCTCTCCGCTTCCATTCGCCCACAACTCATTTACAAGCCAAAGCAGCTTCTGGCTGTCATTTCTCTCGTGTGATATTCCATTACAGCAGTCCTCTCTTTTCTCAGAACTCCGCAGCTGAGAGAGCTTTGAGAGCTGACATCATCTCTGAACCAAAAACTCTTTACTTATTTCAACCAATTAAGTGAACATGTTCAGCCCTGATCATTTAATGCCATAGTAACACATATTTTTCCTCTTTCAGCAAAGGAGAAAAAACAAACAAAACAAAAGAATGGTCTGTAAAGAGCCACAATTCTAGGAGTCCAGATGATTGTATTAGAGGCCATTATTGATCCAATCTTTTTCATCCTATCTTACCATTTCTATGTAATATAAGGGAACTTCTTAAAGAGACTCCGTAACAAAAATTGCATCCTGTTTTTTTATCATCCTACAAGTTCAAGCTATTCTAATGGGTTCTGGCTTACTGCAGCACTTTATACTATCACTGTCTCTGTAATAAATCAATGTATCTTTCCCCTGTCAGACTTGTCAGCCTGTGTCTGGAAGGCTGCCAAGTTCTTCAGTGTTGTGGTTCTGCTATGAACTCCCCCTTCCAGGCCCCTCTCTGCACCTTGCCTGTGTGTTATTTAGGATTAGAGCAGCTTCTCTCTTCTCTCTTATCTTTTACAAGCTGGATAAATCGTCCTCTGAGCTGGCTGGGCTTTCACATACTGAAGAATTACAGACAAGGGCAAAGCTGTTTGCAGGAAGAAACAAGCAGCCTGAAACTTCAGTGCATGAGAACAGGGGGAAAGAAACACACAAATGATCTCTTGAGATTCAAAAGGAAGGCTGTATACAGCCTGCTTGTGTATGGATGTATTTTCTATGTGTGGACATACTGTATTTCAACCTACTTCCTGTTTTGGTGGCCATTTTGTTTGTTTATAAACAAACTTTTTAAAACTGTTTTTAACCACTTTTAATGCGGCGAGGAGCTGCAAAATTGTGTCAGAGGGTAATAGGAGATGTCCCCTAACGCACTGGTATGTTTACTTTTGTGCGATTTTAACAATACAGATTCTCTTTAAATTATCCATTCAATGTATTCACTCAATTTACCCTTATACTATAAAGATTTGGTAAAATTGCATGAACAAGATCATTAGTGGCCACTTTAAGAGATTTCTCCGATTGATATTGACTATAATGCTGGGAACACATAATGCAATTTCCTATCCGATCAACAGGTAATCGGATGCGAAGTTCTATCATGTGTACATGTCCAAATTGCTCCCGATCGATAAAGGAATCGATTTTCCGATGATAACTTTGCAAAATTGATCCCTTTCTTGGTCAGAAACACATCAGACATGTTGGAAATAATCGTCCGATTCCCATCGATTGGATGGTAAATTGCATTGTGTGTTCCCAGTATAAGGAGCAATCATATACATTAAAATAGGAAACATAGGTGACACATGATCACATAATGAGCCAATCAGAGACTTGCATACTGTATGTGGAGGGCTAAGAAGAAAACTTCTTTATAGGTGCATCTCTAAGTGTGTGGATGAATGGTTGCAATTTTGTGATGATTAATGTGTCACTTCTGGTTCCTGTTTTATCTTACTTGATTTCATATGGAAGAATTTGCAAAGAAAAATGTATAACATCTATTTGTAAGTAGGCGTGGTGAGTTAGCCTGTCATTCAAAATCCATTTTGTACACAGCTTCTTCACTTATGGAAATTTCTGAAAATGTATTGCATTTTTTAATATTTTCTGACATATTACAATGAATCAGGATATTGAAAAGTGCACTCTAAATGCTAAATAATATCTGGATACAAGTTACTTTGGAAAGTAACATGCCAACATTTTTTCCACTAAATGTTAATAATTATTGGATTTTGTCAGGATGTGGTCATGAATAGGAGGAGTTTATAGTCAAACTGAGGCTTATTTGTATGCATTGTAAATGGGGTTGAAAGTCCCTTTCAGTAGTGTATAATGAAAGTTCAACCTTTCTTCTTTAAAGAGGACTGTCAGCCATACTATCTCAGAAAAACTACGACACATACATAAGTAGATAAATACTTGCTCCACTTATATAACATATATATGCACTGTCCACGTTTTGATTTTACTGATATTTCTATAGTCAAAAAAAGAGAAAATCCTTCTTAGCATTTCCCATTTTAACTGTGGCTATTTTGAAGCCAATCCTGATGTCTTCTCCTCCCTTACTCTCCTCTGCCTGATTGTGTATGCATTGCCCGCCCTCCACCATAGAAAGTGCATTGTCTCAGCATGAGAAATATTGGCCAATCAGAGAGGAACAGTGGTGTGGGAGGGGAAAACAGGAGGGAAAGAGGCTTCAGCCAATTAGGCTGAATTAGTTAAGTCTGAGGGGAAGTAGAAAAGCAAAAAAGGACAACCCAGCATACCGTGCAACTTCCTTTGTGCATACCAAATTTTTTGTGTAGCAAATTAGAGTCAGGTAAACTGGGGAATGATCATTAATCAACAAGAAAAGTAATAGGGATTTTAATTTCTGGATTGCCTGGTTAGCATCCTTATTACTTGTTTACCAGATAAAAATAAAGAATTGATTTTGATTTTATGCTGGACAGTTACACTTTAAGAAGCTGTTAACTCCCCTTTAACTGACAGGTTGAGGAACTAACTTGAGTTGTGGCAGATTCTTTTATCTAGGGAATGGTAAAGTGTTTCTTATTCCCACAAAGGCAAAAATCAGTTTGGCAAAAGAAAGAAAAGCCTTTTTTTCTCCCCAAAGTTTGCACAAAGCTATAATTGCAAGTTTCTCCACAGTATTTGTAAGGCCACTTAAATTTTTTTCCACAAAGTGAAAGTCGTAAAGCCAAAGAGCCATATATAATGTTTGTGATTGCACTGCAAAGAATCTGGATTAATATTTCACTGATTGCACTGAGTACATTGTTGCTTTTGCTTGTGATTATGAATGTATTAGCATCTGTCATTGTGCGCAAATTATTGCATAGTATAATATGCTAGATGTTTACATGGTCACTGATATGCAGAATTTGTAATTACTATTAGGTCTACACAGTCTCAGTGTGGTTAGCGATGGTTAATGACATTACTGCTTGTAAAACTGAAAAAAATGTTAAATTTGGTGCTGTAATAAGCTGGGATTTTTTTTAAAGAATTATTGCATAGTATAATATGCTAGATGTTTACATGGTCACTGATATGCAGAATTTGTAATTACTATTAGGTCTACACAGTCTCAGTGTGGTTAGCGATGGTTAATGACATTACTGCTTGTAAAACTGAAAAAAATGTTAAATTTGGTGCTGTAATAAGCTGGGATTTTTTTAAAGAATGTTTGAGATATGGATATGTATAGTTATAATTATAGAATGTTGGTAGACAGACACAGCATGATAACCTTTAGGGAAAAAAGTCTTCATTACAATTTACAGAAATCCTAAAAATAGAGATTTTAACTGTATTAACTTTCAGGGAACAAAGAAAGGGTTACCTCTCAGTGTTTTGTTGTATAGGCACAGCCATGGCTCAGGGCTCAAGGTGCTTTGAGTCAAAGCTACTGATAAGGCTAATTACACTCTGTTGTAGTTAAACAAACTCAAAAAGTGCATTGGATTTCTACAGCATTTATATGCGTAATGAAAACTTTTTATTGTGTGCTGCGCAAGACAGTGTTGCTTGCGAATTTTCACCAAAGGCAATTTCACATTGAAATGTCATTATCATTTTTGCAAATTTTTTTTTTTGCAAATATATGCTTAACTTTTCATGTTTTCATTTTCAAGACTTTTAATATAAATATGTAGATACACTAAAATGTTGCGTTTTAGAGTAGTATCAATGATTTGGCCAGGGATCACTATACAGCCGCAAAATAGCTGTATAAGGATCCCTGGCAACTCTACCTATTTTTAAAACATTTTTTTTGTATGTTCAGAGTGTGGAAAATTAAAAAAAATGATGTGGGATTACCCCTTCCAGAGCCTCTTTAACCCTTTGTCCCCTTGCAGGCTGGGATAGCTAGAATGCGGAGCCCCAGCCGAGTGGAGCATCCCGCCCTGAGCTATACCAGCCCGCATGGTCCATGGTATGGGGAGCTTCGGGGGAGAGGGGCGGCCAAGCCCCCCCCCCCTCTCCCCCGGAGCCCATGTCCAATCCATGGACAAGCGGCTCTTCCCCAACTTCAGTGCCCCAGAAGAAGGTGGGGCTGCCAATGCTTGGGGGGGTCATGTTTGTATCCTGGAGTCCCCTTTAAGAAGAGGGCCCCCAGATGCCCACCCCCTTCCCAGGAGAAATGGGTAGTGGTACATAGTACCCCTTACCCATTTCCACAAGAGGTTAAGTGAAAAAAAACCACAACAATGAAAACAGTCCTTTATTGTTCTAAATTAACCAGAAATACTTTCCTGCACCTTTAAAAAAATTGTTTCTACACCAATATCCACGGAAATTGTCCCACGCCAATATCCTCTATCTTGCGATCTTCAGTTACATCTTGATTATGATCTCCGTGCATCCGCTGCAACACACCACCACTAGCCATGCAACTCTAGCTAAACTCTGTATAGCTAGAGCAAAAGCATCTTTAAATTCTGTCTCCAAAGCTCCCCATTGGTCTGTTAATAGACCAATGGGGAGCCTTGGAGCCAAAATTCAAAAATGCTTTTGAGCTGTGCCACTAGCAGTGGTGTGTGGCAGTGGGTGCATGGAGATCTTCAATTAACGTAACAAAGATCACAAGATGAGAGGATATTGGCATGGGACTTTTCTGAGGATACTGACATAGGAAAAAATTTAAAGATACAGGTAAGTATTTCTGGTTTATTTAGAATATTAAAATACTTTTTTTGTCATTAGGTTTTATTTTTCACTTAACCATTTGTGGAAATGGGTAAGGGGTACTATGTACCCCTATACCCATTTCTCCAGGGAGGGGCGGACATCTGGGGGTTTCCTTCTTGAAGGGGACTCCCAGATGCCACCATGAACCCCCAGGATGTTGGCAGCCCCCACCCCCTCCTGGGGCACAGGAGATGGGGAAGAGCCCTTGACCATGGATTGAACAAGGGCTCTGGGGGCGAGGGGAAGGCTTGGCTACCCCTCTCCCCCTGGAACCCCCTATACCATGAACCATGCGGGCTGGCATAGCTCAGGGTGCGAAGATACACTCGCCCGGTGCTCTGAGTTTTTTTTTACAGAAATGCACTCTCCCTCTTACTCTCTCTCCCATTCTTACATGGAATGTAACATAGTAACATGGTATATCTTATTTTAAAGAACACTTTATATATAACATTTAATTTAATACCGTATTTGGACAGTTTGGCATATTCTATTGGCTGGTAGCAGAGAAGAAAGCCAAGGTATGGTAAATTTTACAGCAATTTCCTGGGTGTAATCCTGGCTTGCGTGAGCAGGTTTCGCAATAATAGGTGGTTTTATGCCTGCCAGCTGGTGTCTTCATGTCACTACACACGATGCAATCTTTGGTATTTTGATTGGGAATTAGAGCAATTAAATGCTGGCTACTATTTAAACGCTCCTCCACGTCCAGTGCAAAGGATGCCATTGCTCCTCTATGCAACTTTGCAAGAAATCTGCAATGGAAACTGCATGGAATCTGCAGAAAGGAATCTGAAAGAAGGAATCAGCACGGAATCAGTAAGGAATAAGCAAGGAATCATCAAGGAAAATGCAAGGAAATGCAATGCATTGGTCACTTCCTGGTAGTGCTGATCACACACTTGCGGTTTCAGCCAGCGGGGTACTAATGGTGTGGGCATGTAGTCTACATGCTGGGGCACACTAGGGGAGAGAGATCGGGCATTGTTAGGGGACCGATGTGCCGGCAAAACGCCACTATATTTATGTCCAGCTCTGCGGGACATACAAGTGCAACGGGAAATTAGCGATGTCCCGCTATGCGGGACATACTAGTGGAAAGGACTCAAAGAGTGCAAGCAGTAGACAGAAGGTTGGGTTTCTGGTGGTGGATGTGGTGGAAGGCTGTCAATGCCTGTGATGCTAGAGGGCCTGCTCTGCATAGTAGAAGCCCCATCTTGGCTGACAGAATCTACACTTCTAGTCTACCTCCTTATTTCTCAGGAGAATGCATCACCGCTGTTTATAAGTGCCAATGTCTATTGGAGAGGCATTATGCCCCAAAGACCACATCTCTCTGTATACAGATGTTCTAGAAGGTCTACTTGTGTTTTATTTTTGTGGACAAAATCTATAAGTACAGTTATCCTTTAACCTTTTCACCTCCCCCAGCACGAGTATCTACGTCCCTGTATGTACACAAATACAAACAAATATAAACAGATGGTTCTGTTTCTATTTTTAGAACACGCTGACTCTATATCTCCATCTTGTGGCCAAAAAGTAAAACCACATCCAAATACCTTATTATACACCTTCCCATAGAAATATGAAATACATGTTAATTATTTTTAAAAACCCTTGGAGGTGAAAGGGTTAAAGGAGTTATCAGGGCATAATGAGTAAAGTGAGTGGTACTTACCGGGGGCTTCCTCCAGCTCCAAGCTCCCAGGACCTCCCTCGCCGGGGCTGGAGGAAGCCCCCGGTAAGTACCACTCACTTTACTCTTTATACCCTAATAACTCCTTTAAGCCTGTTTGGAGCTTTTTAATGAAGGGCTCAAAATAAAATAGAGGAGCTGTGCTAGCTAGTACATATAAGGCAGAAGCAACACTAAACATGACTAGAATTTGTGAGTGAAAGGCCATAATGTGGACGGTCTTCCATTTTCTAGGCTATTCAGTATGTGTTCCCTGTATTTCCTACTTTCAAATCATTGTATTGTGTTTGCTATCTCTGAATCCTTCCCTTTGCATATATCTTGTTGGATGTTTTGCTTGTGCATAGGCTATAGTTAGGGATGACCCGAACCTCCGCGTTTAAGTTCGCGAACCGCGTTCGCGAACCTCTGCAAACATTTACGAACATGTGAACTTTTGCAAACCGCAATAGACTTCAATGGGGAGGTGAACTTTGAAAACTAGAAACATTTATGCTGGCCTCAAAAGTGATGGAAAAGATGTTTCAAGGGGTCTAACATCTGAGTTTTTGCATGGATGAGTGGGATAGACGCCAAAAGTCCCGGGGAAAAATCTGGATTTGACGTAAATCAGTGTTTTAAGGGCAGAAATCACATTGCATGCTAAATTGGAGGCCTAAAGTGCTTTAAAACATCTTGCATGTGTATACATCAATCAGGGAGTGTAATTAGAGTACTGCTTCACACTGACAAACCAAACTCACTGTGTAACACACCGCAAACAGCTGTTTGTGTTGTGAAGGCTGTGCTGGACTGGTGTGCACCATGGCGAGAGTGCAGGCGATAGCGGTCTTCAAGCCCATATGGTCGCCAGGCTAAGGTAGCTCAATGACAGAACAACAGTGACTGTCCAGCGATCGAATTTGTTATGCCCACTGTGATGATATATTGGGGTGAGGATGATATGTACGGTGATATGCAGAATATCGCCGCCATATGGTATCGCACAGAAGCGTATTTTTCATTTTTCTGGCTGTGTAACATGGGTATGTCAGCCAGTCTGGCTTTGAAGGTATTGGCAGCTAGCTTCATGGACTGTTAATGTGATTGTGTGTGTGTGTGTGTGTGTCAATAGACCTACATTTGCATTGAATTCCTCGGGAAGCAGGACATTAGCATACAGTTCCTCTGGACAGCCAGGAACAGGTAATTAGGTTCCCTTTTGTCTGACATCCTGCAAATGTGGTGCATTGCTTTGATCTTTTGTATTAAAGTAAACAGCTGCCTGTGGTCAAAACACTATCAGACTAACTGAGTCTGCCAAGTTCAAAGTGGACAGGAAAAGCCTTGAAATTCACATGTCACAGTTAGCCCAGATGTGACAAGGGGCATTATAAAGGGTAATGTACGCATAGAAGTGTTCCTGGTAAAAGCGCTTAAAGAGGAACTGATGCGTAAAATTTTCTACATACAGGCATATGCATCCGCATACACTACTCTTCGCACTATGCGTAATTGCGTATTTTTAACGCGCAGTCTTACGAAATGCATATGAAGCGAATATTTGATTTCGAAGCCGTAGTTTCGCAAAGCGTAATTGCGTAAAACTACGTGTAGTTCCAGCGTAGTGAAGTTGGCTGACTACGACCATCCCTAATCTTTGGTGTGCCACCCCCCGAGACACTCATATAGCCGGCGGTCATTGCTTCATTGTGATACGCAAGCCCCTTCACCGCGGCAAGGTAACAATCACAAAGGGGAATTGACACATGTACATGCCTTTTGTTTTGTTGTTGCAGCCGCAGTGCAGCCAGAAAAATTAGGCAGGCATGTACATGCACCAGAAAAATTATTATAGCGGCCTTAAAAATTAAGGAATCCGCCTGGAGTCCTGGATCCTGTTGGTGGTGGCGGAGAAGGCAGTCAAGCAGCCTGCAGGCAGAGAAGCTGTGTGAGGATCAACTTAGTCATGGGGCAGGCAGTCACACGACGTGAAAGCGGAGATGCTGTGTGCGGGGACTGACTTAGTCTTCGGGCAGGCAGTAGCCCTCCGGGATCCATGCCTCATTCATTTTGATAAAGGTGAGGTACTGAACACTTTTTTGACTTAGGCGACTTCTCTTCTCAGTGACAATGCCTTCAGCTGCGCTGAAGGTCCTTTCTGACAGGACGCTTGAGGCAGGGCAAGACAGAAGTTGGATGGCAAATTGGGATAGCTCTGGCCACAGGTTAAGCCTGTGCACCAAATAGTCCAAGGGTTCATCGCTGCTCACAGTGTCTACATCCACACTTAAGGCCAGGTAGTTGGCTACCTGCCAGTCCAGGTGTTGGTGGAGGATGGATCCGGAAGTGCTAAGGCGAGGCATTGGACTAAAGAATGTCCGCATGTTCGACATCACCATGAGATCGCTGGAGCATCCTGTCCTTGCCTGCGTGGACATGGGAGAAGGGTTACTAGCAGTGGTACCTTTATTGCGTTGTGCTGTGACATCACCCTTAAACGCATTGTAAAGCATAATTGCCAGCTTGTTCTGCAAGTGCTGCATCCTTTCTGCCTTCTGGTGATTTGAAAACATGTCCGCCACTTGTGCCTATACCAAGGGTCTAGTAGCGTGGCCACCAAGTACAGCTTATTCCTCTTGAGTTTTTTTATACGGGGGTCCCTCAACAGGCTGGACAGCATGAAAGACGCCATCTGCACAAAGTTGGATGCAGACGTACTATCCATCTCCTCTTGCTCTTCTTCAGTGATGTCAGCTAAGTTCTCCTCCTCCCCCCAGCCACAAATAATACCACGGGAAAGTTGAGCAGCACAAGCCCCCTGTGACAACTGCTGCAGTTGTTCTTCCACCTTATCCTCCTCCTCCAAAATAACACCTTCCTCATCATCTGACTCCTCTTCCCCAAACTACTCTTCCTCCTCCTCCTCTCCCCTCTGTGCTGCTGCAGATGTTGAAGAATCATCTGCTTCTGCTGAGAATTGATCCCACAACTCTTCCTCCTGTTCCTGTTCCTGTTCACTCTCCTCCACAGCTTGATCCACCACTCTACGCACGGCATGCTCCAGGAAGAAAGCATATGGGATCAAATCCCTGATGGCGCCTTCACTGCGACTCACCAGGTTTGTCACCTCCTCAAACGGCCGCATGAGCCTGCAGGCATTTCGTATCAGTGTCCAGTACTTTGGCCAGAACATCCCCATCTCCCCAGACGGTGTCCTTTGACTGTAGTTGTAAAAATACTGTTTGTTGTAGCAGGCGGTCAAACATCAGGAGGGTTGAATTCCAGCGAGTTGGGCTATCGCAAATCAAGCGCCTCACCGGCAATTTGTTTCTCCACTGAATATCCGCAAATCGTGCCATGGCCGTGTAAGACCGCCTGAAATACCCACACACCTTCCTGGACTGCTTTAGGACATCCTGTAAGCCTGGGTACTTAGACACAAATCTCTGAATTAAGAGATTGAGCACATGTGCCATGCAGGGTACATGTGTCAGCTTTCCCAAATTCAAACCCGAAATGAGATTGCTGCCATTTTCACGCACCACGTTGCTGATCTCCAGTTGGTGCAGGGTCAGCCACTGATCCACCTGTTTGTTCAGAGCATCCAGGAGAGCTGCTCCAGTGTGACTCTCCGCTTTGAGGCAAGACATGTCTAAGATGGCGTGACACCGTCGTACCTGGCATGCAGCATAGGCCCTGGGGAGCTGGGGCTGTGTAGCTGGAGAGGAGATTGCAGCACCATTAGAGTAGCACTGCCACTCAGCCAAGTAGGAGGAGGAGGACGACAGCAAGAGAATGTAGCAGGAGGAGAGGAGGTGGCAGGAGGCCTGTCTGCAAGCCGTGGAGGTGTCATTAGGTCCACTGCATGGCCACATTCTCCCTGCTGCCAGCGGTCACCAGGTTGACCCAGTGGGCTGTGTAAGTAATGTACCTGCCCTGACCGTGCTCAGAAAACCAGGCATCCGTGGTCAGATGGACCCTTGACCCAACACTGTGTGCCAGAGATGACACCACTTGCCTCTCAACTTCATGGTACAGTTTGGGTATCGCCTTTTTGGAGAAATAATTGCGGCCTGGTATGTTCCACTGCGGTGTCCCAATGGCCACAATTTTTTGGAAGGCCTCAGAGTCCACCAGCTGGTATGGTAACAGCTGGCGAGATAACAGTTCCACCAAGCCAGCTGTCAGACGCCGAACTGGCAGACATTGGCTTCTTCTACTGAAAGATTGCCCTCATGGACACCTGGCTGCTGCTGTGGGCAGAGGAGCAGGAACCGCTTAAGGTGAGAGGTGGAGTGGATGAGGTTGGCTGTGATTGTGAAGGTGCAAGGGAGAAAGCGGCTGAAGAAGATGATGCACCTGAAGGAGGAAGAGGAGAAGGAGGGTGGCTTTGCTTTTGTGTGCTGCTTTTGCTCAGGTGGTGTTCCCATTGCAGCTTGTGCCTTTTAAGCATGTGCCTTCGTAAGGCAGTTGTCCCTACTTGGGTGTTGGCCTTTCCACAGCTCAATTTTTGGTGGCATAGAGTACTGATGGCATTGCTCTGATCTTTGGCATACACACTAAATAAATTCCACACCGCTGAGCCACCCTGGGGTGTAGGCACTATGGTGGCGTCAGCATCTGACGTTGAAGGGCATGTTGGCTGGCTGTCCATAGGTGGCGATACATGGCGCCGGACACTGCCACCAGCTGTTTCTGACAACGAGCGCTCCCTGCTTCTTTCAGCAACTCGTCTCCTCCTACTCCTCTCTGACTCCCCCTCTGAACTGTCCACTTAGTCATCATGTCTCTTAGGATCCCACGTGGCATCCATGGCAGTATCATCATCATAATCATCCTCCAAAGCTTCGCTTGTACCAGACACCTCATAAACTGCACCAACAGCAGGTACTTCATCATCCTCCTCCTCATACCTTACGTCCATAGTGTCGCCTAAATCAGACATATGAGATGGTGTAACTTGCTTAGCCCCTTCATCTTGTTGTAACAGTAGTTGTTGTGAATCAGTTAATTCCCCACCAAATAACTACTGCGAAGTGTCAAATGGAACAAATGTGGTGCTAGTAGTAGCGCTGGTGGCTGCGGAAGATGAGGTGTTCTGTGTTAAATAGTCAACCACGTCCTGAAAATCTTGGGAGTTGATGGGACGTGCCTTCTTCTAAGCACTGTACTTTGGTCCAGGGCCGCACGAAATCACATCAGCACGACCTCAAACCGACCTGCCGGGTGGCCTCCTCTGCGTCTTCTTTGCCTCTGCCTCTACCTGTTTTGTCCATATCGGGGGGGGGGGGGGGGGGATGAAGTGAAAGGTATGCACTGACTTGACTAATACAATGTGCAGTCACACAGGTGCAGTGAAAGGTAGCAGTGACTGGTATTACAATACAATGTGCAGCTTTTACACAGGTGCAGTGAACAGGTATGCAGGGACTGGTATTACAATACAAAGTGCAGCTGTCACACAGGTGCAGTTAACAGGTATGCACTGACTGGTATACTAAACAGTGTGCGGTCACACAGGTGCAGTGAACAGGTAGCAGTGACTAGTATTACAATACAATGTGCAGCTTTTACACAGGTGCAGTGAACAGGTATGCAGGAACTGGTATTACAATACAAAGTGCAGCTGTCACACAGGTGCAGTTAACAGGTATGCACTGACTGGTATACTAAACAGTGTGCGGTCACACAGGTGCAGTGAACTAGTATGCAGGGATTGGTATTACAAATGTGCACCTGTCACACACAGGTACCGTGAACAGGTGCAGAGACTGGTGGTGGTATATAAAACTGTGTGCGCTCACGTAGGTAGGTAAGTACACCAAACAGTGAACAGGTGCAGTGATTGGAATTACAAATGTGCAGCTGCCTGTCACACACACAGGTACACTGAACAGGTGCAATGACTGGTGGTATTAACAATGCGTGCGCTCACGTAGATTTAGGTAGGTAGGTGCACTGAACAGTGAACAGGTGCAGTGATTGGGATCACAAATATGCAGGTGCCTGTCACACACACACAGGCAGGTACCCTGAACAGGTGCAATGACTGGTGGTATTAACAATGCGTGCACTCACGTAGGTATGGGTAGGTAGGTGCACTGAACAATGAACAGGTGCAGTGATTGGGATTACAAATGTGCAGCTGTCTGTCACACACACAGGTAGTCACTGAATGTGCTGGGCCTGGGAGTGGCACAGTAGGAATTACCAAGGCTTTCTATGCAACACAAGTGTCAGTGGGACACACACACAAAAAAAATAGATTACAAGAACAAGATTAGCTCTCAAAAGAGCTATTAAGGGGTGCTTTTTTAGCAATAAGAATCAGCAAGGAACAAGCTAACAAGCCTACAAGAGCTTAACTAAGCTTTCCCTATAGCTCTCTCTGCAGCAGCAGCAGCTCTCCCTTCCTTAATTACTGCAGGCACACGAGAGAGTACAATGCCTGATGCTGCCTGCCTTTCATAAGGGGGGGGGGGGTGGCACTCCAGGTGGGAGTGTAGCCTGATTGTCTAGAATGTGCCTGCTGACTGTGATGTAGAGGGTCAAAGTTGACCCTAATGATGCACTATGAGGGCGTATCAAACTTCCGGAAAAGTTTGCGGTTCTCCGCGATCGCGAACCATGGCAGTTCGCCGGATCCCGTTTGCCGGCAAACAGTGCGGACCATCTCTAGCTACAGTCATACTAAAATAAACGGTGGGTAATCCTGATTTGAAATGTGAATGAAGTACAAGGAGGACTATTTTTAATTGTAGACTAATGGGTCAAACAACTGTGAATGCGATTGTAGAGCAGTGCCTGCATCATCTTGTGCCATGCAGGTCTGTCATCCTGCAGTGTAATTTCAGAGAAGCTCCTGAGCTCTCTGATTGCAGCTTTGGATTACTGCTTCAATCATGCCTTATCGAGGGTTTCCACAAAAAGCAACTCTCCAGCAGTGTTCTTACAGGAAGCCAGATTTAAAGGCCAATTTTCAGCCATACCTACCCTTTCTGCAATGTTGCCTGACAAACAGGAATGGGTAATAATCTCTGATATTACACATCAATTTATTGCAGTGGCTTACACAGAATTTTTAATCAACGGGTATCTGAGGCTGTACATTCAAAGATTACAACCTAATCATACGTTAACATGATTTCCATAATCACGTTAAAGCCTTATATATACACACAACACTGAATCTCTTCCTTCACACACTATGACATATTTCAGGTGCTAATACAAGTGGGACATTTCACTAGATCAGGTGGATTATTTATTGAAATGTCTATACTTGTTGGTGTTATATCTGATGAGCCTTGCACAGAGTAGTTGTATAGTAAGTGGCCACATCTTGTTGCTAGGAAGCACAGTTTAAAACTGTTTGTATAACTTTTTTTATGAGGGAATAAGTCTGCAGCAATGATGTGCCCAACGTATTTGAAATCAGAGTTTAACAATTTTCGAACTCTTCCCCCTTTTGCGACAATAACATTCCACAATGACACTATACGTTGAGAAATGGAGTCCTGACTCCCAGTATAAAAGTGTAGGGGTCACCTTATACTCAAGTCAGTCCTAAATTTTGCAACTTAGTTACAGCCTGGATGGGGGGGGGGGGGGGGGCTCTCTCTCTTGTTCCCACTCCCAGTTCATCTGTCAGTCCAGCACCAAAATGCCAGCTACATTTAGCCCCCTCCCATCTATTACTACCCAAAGAGAGGGCACCTCTCTCTATTCCTCCCCCCACCATACAGGTAAAATACAGAGTGCCACAGTGGAAGCTAGTCACTCACTAATCCAGCACCAGGCACAGTGTCCTCTCTTCTCCAGGTGAGATGAGCTAAGTTTACAGTACAGGGGGAAAATGGACTTTCCAAGAAATGCTCTGAAATGCCATGCCACACTCCTCACTGGTCAATATGTAATCTTTCTGGTAAGAGCTAAGATACTTATTTTGACCTATTAACCACTTGAGGACCCAGCCTTTACCCCCCCCCCCCCCTTAAGGACCAGCGCTGTTTTTTATGATCTGTGCTGGGTGGGCTCTGCAGCCCCCAGCACAGATCAGGTTGCATGCAGAGCGATCAGATCGCCCCCCTTTTTTCCCCCCTATGGGGATGATGTGCAGGGGGGTCTGATCGCTCCTGCCGGCTGGCATGTTGCGGGGGGTACCTCAAAGCCCCCCTCCGCGGCGAAATTCCCCCCCTCCCTCTCCTTCCTCTCACCCCTGGTGATCGGGGCTGCACAGGACGCTATCAGTCCTGTGCAGCCTTTGACAGGATGTCCTCTGTCACATGGCAGCGATCCCCGGCCAATCAGCAGCAGCGCCGTTCAATGTAAACAAAGGAGACAAACGTCTCCTGCGTTTACATTTAGTCTGCGAGCCGCGATCAGCGGCTCGCAGGCTATTCATAGAGACCCGATCCGTGATCTAACAGGAAACGGCCGCTTGTGCGAGCGGCCTTTCCTGATTAATTAGGGAGGCACCTGGCGACGCAGATGTGCGTCGCTGGTCCTCCAGCTACCACTTTGCCGCCGCACGGTATGAGTGTGCGGTCGGCAAGTGGTTAATGGATTATTGCCTTTTTATGGATTTTTAAGAAGAATTAATATAGGTTGAAAATTATACAATAGATGGTGCAGGTCTCTTTGGAAACACTGAAATTGTGGCACCCTAATCCTGAGGGTGAGACCTTGCAAACCATATTGGACACATTGGTGCTTCTCCTACAAGAAATTATTTGAGCTGCATTGACCATCTCTGCATGCTAACATGTTCCCATTGCACAATTATTCCCATTTTATACTGATACAATTTGAGGTAGCACACCTTACGATTTCCAATTCACATTCATGATTTCCATTTCACATATTGTCTATTCACATCCCACCTGTGGGAGAACTTAGCTGCAATGTGACACTGCTTGTCTGATCCTGTAGCCTGACCATTGTTAGCAGCATGAGCTATGAATATGAGAGCTATTATTGCATCTTATTAAGTGATGTTGTCTTCTGTTCTTCACTAAACATGTGAATTACTTCAGTGCTGGTCCCACTACTATTTTATACTGGAAGCAAGATTTGTAGGTACAATCAATCTCCTTATCGGTAACCCTGAGTCGGAAATCCACAGCTCAGGGAGGTAAATCCAAGCTGTCATGATGACTGCCGGCATTCTCACTATAGGGGTACAGTGTCACCCGGTGGATGGAGGGAGAACTTCAGCGTGGCTAGATCCAGGGGAGGCAAGCAATGTGCTGGGCTGCTGCAGATCTCTCTGCAGTGTGATTTTTTTCCTGCTTTTAGGATCTAAAAGCATGAGAAAAAATTGCCCCACATTTAGACCCTAAAATTCAGAAGTAATCATACTACGAGGGATGTTAATACTACTTAAAATAGTCTAAGTTCCTCTGATTTGTTGTCAACCTTTACACACCTGACTGCAAGCTCTGTTGTTGACCCTCTGCTCATCTGACTGCTGGCTTGCTGCTGAACATCTACTCTCCAACTTCTCACCTGCCTGATTCCATATAACTGTTAATACTTGTTCCCACTGAGTTCCATTGCATCCCACCCCTTGAGATCTACAAGCAATCTTATGGGCTTTACACTCCCTCGGCCCTCCAAATCCTTTATTCCTGTCACCAACCTCAGAGTATCAAGATTACAAGATGTAGGGAAGGTTACGCTCACAAGTCGAGTCTCCAGCTGAGCTACGTGATCTGACACTATACCTACATTAACATAATTTGTTGAATATATTTTCAATATTCCCTACAGGTTCTTTAACCCGTTAGCACCTTCAAACAAAATATTTTTCTTTGCACCATTTTTACCTTAGCTTGCAGAACTCATCGTTCTGCCTACTGATGTCATGCGGAGCAGCACAGGGAGTGGTTTTTATAGTTACCTGTTCCGGACACTGGACCCTCTTTTCTGGTCCATTCCATCACCTGTCTTCCACCACTGGGTGGCGCTGCACTGATGACACTATCTTCTTAGCCCCACCAGGTTGAGGAAGGCACACTTCCCCAGCAGCAGAAATAATTCAGCTCTGCAGTCACATAAAGTTTTACTTAATGTGGCTGCTAAATGTTAAAAAAAAAAAATCATAATGAGAAAGAGATGCTTGTGCACACAATATGATCAGTGGATGATACCCACCGAAGGAGAACAGTTTGCTCATCTCTATTCTGCACTAAGCAGAGAAAATAACGATCCCGATCCCTCATGAATGTAAATTCGATCAGATATCAGTTGGTCAATTTGCCCATTTCTAAACAGAACATGATTCTTTGTAGCATGGCGGTAAATTGATAAACAAGTATATCAGGAAAATGCATAACTTAACCAGTGGACACCCTTTCCAGCATTATCATGAGAATGAGCATTGTCGGCAATACATTGTCAGCTTCTCCGAGAGTGGAGTGTTTAATGTGTTGTGAGATGCGGAGTCCCGACGTCTGCTTTTCACTGCACTAAATAATAGCTTTCTGAGTTTCTTGAAGGCTGCTGTTTCATGCACACTCATCTGTGACCTACATCAAATTAAATACTGGCAGTAGACGGCTGTTTAATATTCAGGGTGGATGTGCATTAGCACTCTTGGCTTCACCTAGGAACCTAATTACCTCTGCTAGTGTTGTACTGCAAACATTCTGCTCAAATTCACAGACTGACCTGCTATTACATATAATTTAAATGTTAAACATAGGATGCGAAAAAAATAAATAAATAAGATGCGAGTCTCTGGTTAGTGAGCAGCTTCAGTCACTAGATATAAATATATATCAATAATTTATATTACTATTTATATATGGGCATGGTGCTTTGATCATACTGAGTTCTGAGCTTGTGTCCTTCAGCAGGAGGTAAACACTCTGAGCACAGTTACAGTGATATAATACTTTTATATTAGGGTTATTTATGATCCTGGAATAAATATCTAATGGACATTCAGATGTAGGTAATGGATTAATCAATAAGGGCTTATTGTCTATTCTCAAGAGAATGGCATTGGGTAGATTACATGCATAAATATTATCCCTTCCACCCATCTGTATTTTGTTTGATAACTGTTTTAACACGACGGAAGCAGGATTATTATTCTCGGTAGACATGAATATTTACTGTAGATACTAAGCTTTTAATATTAACAACTTCCAGTTTAAGTATGTTAAGCTTCCAAACAGATCAGGGCATGCTAATTTGTGATCATAAAAATGATTCAGGTCGCCATGATGACCAGCAGCAAAGAATGGACATTGTAGTTAACTTACTGAATAGAAAAGGACAAGAGCTCATATCTATTATCTGAAAGCTTAGTAATAAGATTGATGAGCTATAATCTTCATTATGTCAAATTAAACTTCCTTCTTAAAATACCTAACGTTAACAAAGTTTGATTTCAGAAGATGTCAATCCTAGTCTTCCCATTAAAACAGTGCTGTCCAACTGGCGGCCCATGGGCTGCAGTCACTTGCCCGGACTATTTTTTATGTCAGTACCCTTCCTCTGGCAGGCCCGTCGCTTGTTCACACTTGGCACCACCTCCAAAGCCGTGAAATTGATGCTCTGCCCCCTCCAAATGAAAAATCTGGTGCTAGCCACACCCCCAGTCCATTAAGTTGGACAGCACTGCCTTAAAACAAGGCCTTGCTTTAGCTTAAAGGACAACTGTAGCAAGAGGGCTATGGAGGCTGACATAATTCTTTCCTTTTAAACAAGGCACATTGCAGGCTGTCCTACTGATCCTCTGCCTCTAACACTTTTATCCATAGCTCCTGAACAAGCATGCAGCAGATCAGGTGTTTCTGACATTATTGTCAGATCTGACAAGATTGGCTGCAAGCTTATTGCTGGTGTTATTCAGACATTACTGAAGCCAAATAGATCAGCAGGGCTGCCGGGCAACTGTTATTATTTAAAAGAAAATAAATATGGCAGCCTCCATATTCTTCTCACTTCAGTTGTCCTTTAATTCCCCTTCTTGACCAATATCCGTAATAACCCCCCTTAAACATCATACCTACCTCTAACTAATTTTCCTAACAATGTTTAACCTTAACCTCCTAACAGAAAAAGCAACTCTCCCTCTTCCCTAACTACAGACTTTAACCCAGCTGGCTAATGCCTAATCCTTTTACGCCAAATGCAGACAGTGATGTTTGTTTCTAAAGGTGCATACTCACATCCACATTTGATTGGCCAGTAACTGACCAATGTTACAATTTCCATGTAATATGAGGGCTTACCTATACAATCTGTTCATTATATTGAAATTCTGTTAGTCCTTATACTATATAGAGGAGGTACAATTGGCCAATCATTGGTCAATTAAAATTGGATGTGTGTAAACACCATAGGGTCTGTACACACATCCCATGTTTGAATCAGGGCCAGTACACTGTATGCATGAAGTATGTATATTTTCTTTGTGTTGTGTGTGCTCTAGCTTCCTGCCATACAGGTAGATTAACTAGCTCCCTTCAAAACTAGTCCTAGAATGGGGTAACAGGGACGGATCTAGACCAAATTGCGCCTGGGGCAAGGTCAGGTTTTGGCGCCTAAACTGCTATTCCTCATCCAGTTTTGGTGCTTAAAGGTCAGGTCTTGGTGCCTAAAGGTCAGGTTTTGGCGCCTAAACTGCCATTCCTCATCCAGTTTTGGCGCCGAAAGGTCAGGTTTTAGCGCCTAAACTGCCTTTCCCTATCCAGTTTTGGCACCTTTTTAAGAATTCAACAAACTGCGCTTGGGGCAAGAGACCCGCTCGCCCCCCCCCCCCCCCCCCTAGATCCGTCCCTGTGGGGTAAGACCCTTTATTGCAATAATAATAATAATAACAATTATTATTAATTGTTATTATTAGCAATTCATAATAATTGTGAACAAGCTTCATCATGTTGGCTTGAGAAAGCTTGCTTCAAAGTTTGGGTAGCCTGGCATATACAATGTGAAAATTGCTTACTTTAAATTTCTCCTTTTAAGTCAATGGATGAAATCTAATTGGTTTTGCCTACTTTTTCAAATACTGAACCCCAGTCACCCAGTGACCAATGTGTCAAGGATTTGGGGCCCTGACATTTCCCCGTGAGAAAGGCAACAATTTTAATTTCTCCAATATAAGTTAGTGAATGACATCAGATTGGCTATTGGTGGTTCAAATCACTTTTCCAAACCTTGAACTGCTGTGACCCAGTGACCAACTGTGCTTAGTTTGAGGACCCTGCAATGAACAGTGTAAGCATGGCAACAGTTTAAAAATCCCCATAGAAAATCAATGAGTGAAATTTGATTGGCTTTGGTGGTTCCTCCCATTTATCATCATTGAACTGCATGCACCCAATATCAAATTGCATGAAGGTTAGGGAGCCTGGTGTTACTACTGGGAGAAAGGCAGCATTTTAAATGTTCCCAATGAAAGTTTCTGGGTGAAATTTGATTGGCTGTTGGGGAGTGGGGACTGCATCCACTTTTTCACATGCTCCAAATGTCTGTTTTATTTGACTTAGCTCTGTGACTATGTGCAACAGATGGTGAATATTCCTGTAACTCCTAAAGTCCTGCAATATTCAAGCTTATGCACCTGTAAAACAGGCTAACAATGGTGCATTACCTCAACAGTAAAATACCACCACCACCATTCCACTGTGTTATAACATGGTAATACATTTCAGTGTCTTGGTGAGGCTGATCACTACACACACTTTGTATATCATCTGTCAATTATTAGGCCTTCACAAATGGCTGGGAAATATCCTCAAAGAAAAGAGTACTGATCATAGCGTACAAAACATATTTATTTAAACATTTAAAAGCGATCTGCACTCACAAGTGTCTATTGGTATACAGCATATAATTGTGTGTGATCATCCGGCCAGAGCTCCTGCAGCGCCGCACAGTTACTTCGCCCAATCCTTCTATGCTGACACCAGAACCTCTTTGCACCTTTGTATTATACAATAAAATGCTCTGGTTAGCTCCACCCAGAATGAGTGTCAGTAGTTTAGATATTTGTCTTATAAAAGTCAGTGCAAACATTAAGGTCTTTAATAGAGATGGCCCGAATGGTTCCCCCGGAGAACGGTTACCGGCGAACTTCGGTGGTTCGCAATCGCCAGCTAATGCGAACTTTTCTGGAAGTTCGGTTCGCCCCCATAGTGCATCATGAGGGTCAACTTTGACCCTCTACATCACAGTCAGCAGGCACATTGTAGCCAATCAGGCTACACTCCCTCCTCCAGTCCTCCCCCCCTTATAAAAGGCAGGCAGCGTCAGGCTTTTCACTCACTCGTGTGCCTGCAGTAATTAGTGAAGGGATAGCTGCTGCAGACTCTCATAGGGAAAGCTTAGTTAGGCTCTTGTAGGCTTGTTAGCTTGCTCCTTGCTGAAAAAGCACCCCACAACAGCTCTTTTGAGAGCTAATCTTGTTCTTGTGATCTATTTTTTTTTCTGTGTGTCCCACTGACACTTGTGTTGCCTAGAAAGCCTTGGCAATTCCTACTGTGTGTGCAACTGCCAGGCCCAGCAATTCAGTGACTACTACCTGTGTGTGGGACATGTGCGCATTGTCATACCCACTGCATATACTTACCTGTTGTTTACCAGTGTCACTGTGCCTGTCCGGTTCTTGTCTGTGTGTGACAGGTGCACATTGTAATACCCATCACTGCATATACCTACTACTACCTGTTGTTCACTTCAGTGCACCCACCCACCTACGTGAGTGCACGCAGTGTGATATACCACTCCATGCATACCTGTTAACTGCACCTGTGTGACTGCACATTGTATTATATCTGGCAGTCAGTGCATACCTTCACTTGAATGGATGGCAGACTTGCCCTCCATAACAGATTCTCGTTACAGGTAGTAAAGTCAATCAGTGTCATATACAGCAGGGCCTCGAAAGTCCTCCTGTATTGTTATTTTTGGTCACTACCTCGGGACGTGCATGCCATGCCTGCTGCCTTCCTTGGAAGTGTGGTAGACATTCCTGCTCCTTTGCCCACAGCGTGCCTGCTGCCTTCCTTTGATGTGTGGTGGTGGTAGCTGTTTTTTAGGCTCCCACTCCGGACCGGAATTGAAGCCTGATTCCCGGGCCATTACCCGTGGTTACTCACAATGGCAGACTTGCCCTGCATAAAAGATTCTTGTTGCAGGTACTGAACAGCAAGCAGAACAAGTATTTAAAAAAATAGATGTAAGCTTTAACAATGGTAGAGAAAGAACCATCGAAAGTTGATAAGGCAGACATTACCTGATATCACTGAGGAAGAGCCATCTCGCCATGGTGCGCACCAGTCCAGCACGGCCGTCACTACGCAAACAGCTGTTTGCGGTGCGTTGCACAGTGAGTTTGGTGTGTCAGTATAAAGCAGTACTCTGATTACACTCCCTGATTGATGTATACACATGCAAGATGTTTTAAAGCATGTTAGGCCTGCAATTTAGCATTCAATGTGATTTCTGCCCTTAAAACGCTGCTTTGCGTCAAATCCAGATTTTTCCCCGGGACTTTTGGCGTCTATCCCACTCCGCCATGCCCCCCTCCAGGTGTTAGACCCCTTAAAACATCTTTTCCATCACTTTTGTGGCCAGCATAATCTTTTCTAGTTTTCAAAGTTCGCCTCCCCATTGAAGTCTATTGCGGTTCGCGAATGTTTGCACGAACCGAACTTTTGCGGAGGTTCGCAAACCCAAAATCTGAGGTTCGGGCCATCTCTAGTCTTTAATGGACTGTCACAGTAAGACACATGGGCCCATATGCAATTCACTTTTTCTCCTAAGATTTCTTCTAGGTGATATTTCCACACCTTGGAATAAAATGCTTTTTAAACCACCAGCAAGCAAAAACATACTCAAAATAATTTTAATATTACTTTTTCACAAACTTTTGGGTACTTTTTCAATTGTAAAATGCTAAAACCTTAGTTTCCAGAGAAGTTGAAAATTATCTCCTAGGAGATAACAGGTGAAAAAGTTAATTGCATATGGGCCATGGTGAGATTACATAAAAAGTAGAGTTGGGCCGAACAGTTCGCCTGCGAACGGTTCCAGGCGAACTTTGGGGGTTTGCGAACTTTTGCGGAAGTTCGATTCGCCCCATAATGCTGTATTGAGCAAAATTTTTAGCCTCCATTTCAGTGTCAGCAGACATGTTATTGTCAAACACACTGCTTTCAGTGTTAGAGAACCCACCCACCCTCCCTTCAAGCTAGGTCCTTTATACCATTTGACTCAGTTGTCTGCCTACACTAATTAATTATGGGACAGCTGGTACACACTCTGCTAGGGAGATTTTAATTCCTCCCACCTCCCTCCCACCCTTCTACCCTTCTACCGGAGGGAGGAGGGTCTCTTCTGCCAGGGAATTATACTATTTTAAAAACCAGTATACATCATACCATAGCTGGTACATCATACCATAGCTGGGAATACATACATGAGTATACATCATACCATAGCTGGGAATCGAACTCAGATCTCACTGTGTGGTGGACACGTCACCCTAAGCACTGTACAACTACAGAAGTAAGTGAAGCTAGCCTAAAATTTAACATTTATGCTCAATGCAATAGAACCATTAGGTTGCTTAACCTCCCTGGCGGTTAATTTTTTTTGCCAAATTGGCAAAAAAACTTTTTTTTTTTATTTTTTTTGTTTGTTTCATGTAAAGCTACCAGAGTGGTAGCTACATGAAACACCACTAGAGGGCGCATGTGTCCCTCTAGTGCGATCGTCGCCGGCATCTATAGCAAACAGGGGAACGCGTATACAACGCGTTCCCCTGTTTGGCTTCTCCTGTCGCCATGGCGACGATCGGGATGACGTCATGGACATCAGCCGACGTCCTGACGTCAGACACCTCCGATCCAGCCCATAGCGCTGCCCGGAACTCATTGGTCCGGGCAGCGCAGGGCTCTGGCGGGGGGGTCCCTCTTTCGCCGCTGCGTGCGACCGATCGCCGCATAGCGGCGGCGATCAAGCTGTGCGCGCGGCTAGCAAAGTGCTGGCTGCGCGCACAGCAATTTACAGAATAAAAATCGCCCCACCAGGGGCTGAGATCTCCCCCTGCGCGGCATAGCCCGAGCTCAGCTCGGGCTTACCGCCAGGGAGGTTAAAGGAGAACTGTAGTGAGAGGTATATGGAGGCTGCCATATTGATTTCCTTTTAAGCTATACCAGTTGCCTGGCAGCCCTGCTGATCTATTTGGCTGCAGTAGTGTGAATCACACCAGAAACAAGCATGCAGCTAATCTTGTCAGATCTTTTAAAATAGTATAATTCCCTGGCAGAAGAGACCCTCCTCCCTCCAGTAGGAGGGAGGAGGGAATAGGTGGGAGGAGAGAGGTGGGAGGAATTAAAATCTCCCTAGCAGAGTGTGTAGCAGCTGTCCCATAACTAATTAGTGTAGGTAGGCAAATGGTATGAAGGACCTTGCTTGGAGGAGGGAGGGTGGGTGGGTCCTCCAGCAGTGATGTGTATTTCACTCAATTAGGTGTGGCTCCAGGTATTAGAGCTTTTGAAACATGTTTTCTATCATTTTTCCAGTTGATAGAATTTTTTAAAACTTTGAAAGTTCGCCTCCCCATTGAAGTCTATGGCGGTTTGCGAACTTTTTCGCGAACCGAACCTTTCGCGGAAGTTCGCGAACAGGGTTCGCGAACCTAAAATCGGAGGTTCGGCCCAACTCTAATAAAAAGCAGAAGCAGCTAACAATACAGTGAGCTGAAGAAACCTGCAAAGTTTCGTTATTGTACTCCTACCTGTAGGAGGAGATGTTTTTAGAAAAAATGGGGGAGTAGGAAAAAGAAGTAGGAGGAGGAGGAGGAGAAGCAGCAGAAGAGAAGAAGCGGGACGATTAGGAAGAGAAGGAGTTGGCTTTTTATAATCCAACATAAATATAAAAAAAGAGTCACTATCATGCATTTTCCTGCTGCGCCATCCACCTCTATGGAAGATGACGTTGGGGAAAGCATTATCATGAATTTTATTATTTTTCTGTACTCTGCTTTTTAAATAAAATACATAACAATATGTTTACTTTTTTAAGCCAACATAATACATGTACTATATTAACTTTATGCAGTAGAGAAAGTTTACATGCTGAATGTTGTATTTGTATGCTGAATGTACAGTATGTGTCTAATGAAAAAAGTTTGAAAAGATAATAACATGTCAGTTAAATCATGTTAGTACTGATATCGTGTGTCTTACATGCCACTATAGAAGGACAGAACGTTCCATTACAAAATATGGTTAGTAATGTTACAATGAAATTTATTCTTGGGGTAAAAACATGAATTCCATTATTTTCTACTCTTATTGTATACAAGATAACTATCTGCACATTCCCCACTGACTGACTGTAGCGCTTCAAGTTTTGTAGAAAATAACATAACTGCGTCGAGTCTCTGTTTGGGGAAACAGGTGAGGATGAATAATCAGTAGCTCAGGTGGAAAAGAAATGAAATGAACTGACACAGTAGGCAGCAGGGCTCTGTTTGTAAGTTTTGAGAACCATACGGATGAAGAAACATGGAATATATATGGCGGATGAAAAGTTACACTAGGGCTTTTGTAAAACATACTGCAGTGAAAAAGAATGTTAAAAATATACAGTAGATAAAAAGATTTCCCTCCTGTTCTTTTTAAAACAGGTTTCAAATTGTAGGAATTAGCGTGAAAAGGAGCCTAGATAATATAATTATCGAGAGTATAATATTGACACTGTAAAAGCTGGAGACATAAACTGCATAATATTGGTTGGATGTTCCAAAGGCATTCAAAAAATCATTGGTGACATACACCGATCAGCCATAACATTACAACCACTGACAAGTGATTGATTATCTCATTACAATTGCACATGTCAATGTGTGAAATATATTAGGCAGCAAGTTAACAGTCTGTTCTTCAATGTGATGTTTTGGAAGAAAAATAAATATGGGCAAGTATAAGGATCTAAGAGATTTCACAAGAGCCAAATGGTGGTCACTACTTGGTCAGAATATCTCCAAATGCAATGGGCAGTACCCACCAAGGAAGCACCGCTGATAAACCAGTATCAGGATATTGAGAACATAAAAAAGGCTCTTTTATGCATGTGGGGAACAAATGCTAACCTTTTTTTCTGGCCTGAACCCAGGGAAGGTCAGCACAAACTGCTGAAAAACTAAAAATGTCAGAACACACACAGTGCATCAAAGCCTGCAGCCTATGTTTGCTTCTGTCCATTGCTGAAAGTGCCTACATTGCGTACATGAGCATCAGGACCGGGCCATAGAGTAACAGAACCATCAGGACTGGGCCATAGAGTAACCTTCAAACACTCTCTAAAAACTCACTTGTTCTGACAAGCATATGCATAGTCTTTGTCCTAAGACTAAATTGTACTCCTACTAGATATCCTAAAACACACAGCCTCTATATGTTTGTTGTATACTACCCCTCCTCTTGTTTCCCCACATTCCCTTTAGATTGTAAATTCACAAGGGCAGGGCTCTCTCCCCTTTTGTGTCTTGGAAATCATCATACATGTTATTCACCATGTTACTTTTAGCACTGTCATTAACAATTCTGTATTTTGTATTCTGTATTTTGAATTGTTTTTGTATTTTGTCACTAATTATGTATCTTGTTTATTGGTGTACACCATTGTCTCTATTATTATGTACCCCATGTTTGTCTTTTACTTTGTACAGTGCCACGGAATATGTTGGCTCTTTATAAATCAATAATAATAATAATAACAATAATAATACTAACAGGGTGTAGATTTCAGTCTCCAGTCGCTGTTCGCTCCATCACCCTCGTCACTGCACTCTGCGGTGTAATGATGACAGCTGAGCTCTGTGCGTCGGACAGGAGCCAATATCATTGGCAAATATCATTGGCTTCTGACTCTTTTATCACTGTGAGTCAATCACAGTGATCATAGCGCTAAAATATGAAGAAAAAAAAAAGGTGCCTGCTAAAGGGGTTAATCTCCTCATGTAAATTATTTTATATTCAATCAGATTTACAACATTTCTTTTAATGCTAGCAATAAGTCTTTTCATCTTATTGGTAATAATCTTTTATAGTTCAATTAAGTAAACATCTAAAGGAATGAAGACCATCTATAAAAGCTAAGCCATAGAAAACAAAAAAGAAAATAATCTAGTAATGTGTTCAATAAATAATGACCAAATTAATTTTTACGTACACACAATACAAGAATGTTATGCTGCTTTGATCTCTGGGTGGAATACTATCGGCAAAATCAGATTATAGATGTTAGTGGCAGAATGGTAATGATCACAAGGTAACTATAATGGGTATTGGGATCCTCCCTGGATATAACCCCTATTATTATTATGATTGTTAAGCCCTAATCTCTGCATACACGTTAAAACTACCGTAAATTGTTTAAAACGAACAATAAACAACTCATCCACACAATGATTGTTTAAAATACTTTCACCAATGACCATTAATTATGAACGTTAAAAAATGTTTCTTGCTTACTTTGCCCAATTTGAGCAGCACATCAGTTTGCCCGACAATCATTAATAAATCACTGTGTGTATAAAACATTGGCAGATCTGTCACTTCTACCTGCACATGCACTTTCTACCTTCAATTATCATTTGTGCAAAAAAGAAAAAAGAAAATCACACTGCCATAATAATCAACAAGCAAACTAAAGCGTGAAATGTGTAGATATTTTCAGACATTTTCAGATTTTAGTGTTTTCATTGAAATATTGCTATCTAATGAAGCCCATATACAGGTCCTTCTAAAAAAAATAGCATATTGTGATAAAGTTCACTATTTTCTGTAATGTACTGATAAACATTAGACTTTCATATATTTTAGATTCATTACACACAACTGAAGTAGTTCAAGCCTTTTATTGTTTTAATATTGATGATTTTGGCATACAGCTCATGAAAACCCAAATTTCCTATCTCAAAAAATTAGCATATTTCATCCGACCAATAAAAGAAAAGTATTTTTAAAACAAAAAAGTCAACCTTCAAATAATTATGTTCAGTTATGCACTCAATACTAGGTCGGGAATCCTTTTGCAGAAATGACTGCTTCAATGCGGCGTGGCATGGAGGCAATCAGCCTGTGGCACTGTTCAGGTTTTATGGAGGCCCAGGATGCTTCGATAGCGGCCTTAAGCTCATCCAGAAAATTTGGACCACTGAGCAACAGTCCAGTGCTGCTTCTCTGTAGCCCAGGTCAGGCGCTTCTGGTTTCTGGTTCAAAAGTGGCTTGACCTAGGGAATGCGGCACCTGTAGCCAATTTCCTGCACACGCCTGTACACGGTGGCTCTGGATGTTTCTACTCCAGGGCTTCCGCAGATCCCCCAAGGTCTGGAATCGATCCTTCTCCACAATCTTCCTCAGGGCCCGGTCACCTCTTCTCGTTGTGCAGCGTTTTCTGCCACACTTTTTCCTTCCCACAGACTTCCCACTGAGGTGCCTTGATACAGCACTCTGGGAACAGCCTATTTGTTCAGAAATTTCTTTCTGTGTCTTACCCTTTTGCTTGAGGGTGTTAATGATGGCCTTCTGGACAGCAGTCAGGCCGGCAGTCTTACCCATGATTGCGGTTTTGAGTAATGAACCAGGCTGGGATTTTTTAAAAGCCTCAGGAATCTTTTGTAGGTGTTTAGAGTTAATTGGTTGATTCAGATGATTAGGTTAATAGCTCGTTTAGAGAACCTTTTCATGATATGCTAATTTTTTGAGATAGGAATTTTGGGTTTTCATGAGCTGTATGCCAAAATCATCAATATTAAAACAATAAAAGGCTTAAACTACTTCAGTTGTGTGTAATGAATCGAAAATATATGAAAGTCCAATGTTTATCAGTACATTACAGAAAATAATGAACTTTATCACAATATGCTAATTTTTTGAGAAGGACCTGTACATATGATTAACAGCCAAAGCCTAAACAATCTAACTTCACAGTTATCTTAAGTCCTGGTGCTTTTCCTTGTTTACTTTCCCTTTAAATACACAGAATTCTAGTCACAGCTCTAGGATTTTATGCCTCAGCATGATTCACACTGATTCCGTCTAGCTCTTTTTCCCTTTACTTTAATGGCAGCTAATTAGGAAAACAGGGGAAAAACTCCATTAACATCCTGTGCTTCAGTAATTCCACCATCCTTCATATCTGAAGACAGGCCTGCAAATTAAAATGTGAATGTTAAGTACTCTTCAATTGCTTGGGAAGCAACCAAGTAGCCGGTGCACTGTGTCTCGGCAAGAACTTTGCAAGGTCTCTGCCACTGACATATACGCTGCCTCTGGGAGGGGTGTGCAATAATACGATACAGTCTGACGCACAAGATGTCATAACTAAAGCACAACAGGACTCATTTATTTAAACCACTGAAAAAAAAGGAGAGGAACTGCCGTAGACAGATTCCAGCTGCCTTCTGTATAATAAAACTTTACAAATGGATCCATGCAGCACTAGAGTTACGAAAGAAACCTGATATACCGCTCAACCCCAGTAAGGACAGTGCAGGAACCTGGAAGCTAAATTCCAATGACAATACTGAAGAAGAAGGGATGGTCCGCACTTTCTATTCAAACTTCATTCAGGACGTATGCAGCATCACAAAAAGCTGACATGTTTCACACTGCTGTGGTCCTTAAAGAAAACCTGAACTGTGAATTAAAACTCAAAATAAGCATACACAAGTCATACTTACCTCCCGTGTAATCTACTCCTCAGTGTCTTTCTCTTCTCCCCCGCGTCCCGTTTGTTCACTGTGATCAAGAGAATTTTCCGTCCTCCATTTTGAAAATGGCCATTACCCATAACGGCTTTCTAGTCAGCACACAGTTAAACTGTAACATCGCCCACTTGAGCCATAGGGAAACATGGACAATACCTGGTACATCAGTTTTCCTCTCAGCTATAACTGACAGCAACTGATATTTTACTGACAGCAACTGATATATTTCAGATCTGACAAAATATTGTCAGAACTGGAAGGGATTATTGTCAGAAGAAAATGGTGTGTTTCTGAGAGAAACTGATGGCAAGGTAACTATGTAATGTTTATTTGAAGTTACCTCATGTGTTTATTTTAAATATTTTTACTCAGTACAGGTTCTCTTTAAGCATAGCTCAATAATGATTATTGCTCAATAATTATTAATGATGATGATTATTATTATGGTTAAAGAGGAACTCCAGTGAACATTTTACTGTTGGCAGGTGATGTAGCTGCTGCACGTTTTTTGGCAGTTGGAAACAGCTGTAAAAAGCTATTTCCAACAGTGCAACAAGGTTCACAGACAGGAAACTGCCAAAAGTTTGAACGTTTCTTGTGGGAGGGGTTACTTGTGGGAGGGGTTTCACCACAATATCAGTCATGCAGCGCCCCCTGATGGTCTGTTTGTGAAAAGGAATAGATTTCTCATGTAAAAGGGGGTATCAGCGACTGATTGGGATAAAGTTCAATTTTTGGTTGGAGTTTCTCTTTAACCACTTACCGACCGCCCACTGCACAGGGGCGGACGGAAAGTGGATCCCGCAAGGACCGCCGCATGCACAGAGGCGGCGGTCCTTGTAGGGCATGGGCGGAGCGATTGCGTCATCCGTGACGCGATCCTCCGCCAGGGACTGGCTCCGCCCCCCTCGTGCTGTAACCCGCTGGCCGTTCGGAAGCGCCGGCGGGTTACTAGCACCCGGATCGCCGCATAAAAAGTGTATAATACACTTTGTAATGTATACAAAGTGTATTATACAGGCTGCCTCCTGCCCTAGTGGTCCCAGTGTCCGAGGGACCACCAGGGCAGGCTGCAGCCACCCTAGTCTGCACCCAAGCACACTGATTCCCCCCCTGCCTCCTGATCGCCCACAGCACCCCTCAGACCCCCCTCCTGCCCACCCCCCAGACCACTGTTTGCACCCAATCACCCCCCTAATCACCCATCAATCACTCCCTTTCACTATCTGTCAACGCTATTTTTTTTTATTCCCTAAACTGCCCCCCGCTCTCTCCTGATCACCTGTCAATCACCTGTCAATCACCCATCAATCACCCCCTGTCACTGCCACCCATCAATCAGCCCCTAACCTGCCCCTTGCGGGCAATCTGATCACCCACCCACACCAATAGATCGCCCGCAGATCCGACATCAGATCACCTCCCAAGTGCAGTGTTTACATCTGTTCTCTACCCTAAACACCCACTAATTACCCATCAATCACCCATCAATCACCCCCTATCACCACCTGTCACTGTTACCCATCAGATCAGACCCTAATCTGCCCATTGCGGGCACCCAATCACCCGCCTACACGCTCAGATTGCCCTCAGACCCCCCCCTTATCAATTTGCCAGTGCAATATTTACATCTGTTCTTCCCTGTAATAACCCACTGATCACCTGTCAATCACCTGTCAATCACCCATCAATCACCCCTGTCACTGCCACCCATCAATCACCCCCTGTCACTGCCACCCATCAATCAGCCCCTAACCTGCCCCTTGCGGGCAATCTGATCACCCACCCACACCAATAGATCGCCCGCAGATCCGACGTCAGATCACCTCCCAAGTGCAGTGTTTACATCTGTTCTCTACCCTAAACACCCACTAATTACCCATCAATCACCCCCTGTCACTGCTACCGATCAGATTAGACCCCTATCTGCCCCTAGGGCACTCAATCACCCGCCCACACCCTCAGAGCGCCCTCAGACCCCAGCCCTGATCACCTCGCCAGTGCATTGCTTGCATCTATTCCCCCCTCTAATCACACCTTGAGACACCCATCAATCACCTCCTGTCACCCCCTAGCACACCTACCCATTAGATCAGGCCCTAATTTGCCCCGTGTGGGCTCCTGATTACTCGGCCAAACCCTCAGATCCCCCTCAGACCCCCTTCCAATCACCTCCCCAGTGCATTAATTGCATCTATTTTCCCCTCTAACCACCCCCTGAGACACCCATCAATCACCTCCTGTCACCCCCCTAGCACTCCTATCCATCAGATCAGGCCCAATACAACCTGTCATCTAAAAGGCCACCCTGCTTATGACTGGTTCCACAAAATTCGCCCCCTCATAGACCACCTGTCATCAAAATTTGCAGATGCTTATACCCTTGAACAGTCATTTTGAGACATTTGGTTTCCAGACTACTCACGGTTTTGGGCCCGTAAAATGCCAGGGCGGTATAGGAACCCCACAAGTGACCCCATTTTATAAAAAAGACACCCCAAGGTATTCTGTTAGGTGTATGACAAGTTCATAGAAGATTTTATTTTTTGTCAAAGGTTAGCGGAAATTGATTTTTATTGTTTTTTTTTTTTCACAAAGTGTCATTTTTCACTAAGTTGTGACAAAAAATACAATCTTCTATGAACTCGCCATACACCTAACGGAATACCTTGGGGCGTCTTCTTTCTAAAATGAAAGAAAAGAAAGGGGCGCTCTAAGTCCTCGAGTAGCAACAATTAAACTCACTTCCAGGAGAGGTCTCACCTAGTTCCAATGTGGCCAGTACAGCGTACTAGGCCGCGATCAGCGTGTGTCCCTCTCTGCCGAGCCGGGGACCAAGCTCTTCCTGGATGGGGCGGATGTGACGTCACCCTCCTGCGTACTTCCTGGAGGTAGCTATGGATACAAAGACGCGTAACCGCATAACAGTATTACTGGAGCGGCGTCTATGTATATTGGTAGCGGTGGTCTAACACAGGGAAGACGCTACCAAAAGGCAACTGGGACTATAAAAGTTTTTATTTTAAAAACAGACAACGCGTTTCCCGGAGGCCCAACCTCCGCTTTTTCAAGTCTTATATGTATTAAACAAAACAGTCTCTTCTTATACAAAACGTCATGGGGCAGCAGCCAATCGGTTCTGTGTGGGGCGGGGATAGAACCCTATTGTACATAATAGTGGGGAAAAAAGACGTATTCCTCCTAATGGAGGGTCTAGGAGGTGGAATCGTGCGGTATATCTCCTAGGGGGACTGAGCAAGATCTGCATACTGTACTCCTCCCGTTTATATAAATTAAAAATTAAAAATTAAAAATAAGCAAGCTTAGGGGGTCTTCCGTGCCCTCACGCAAAACCCACTGACCGTAACATCACAAAGAACTTATAAGGGGATACACATACAGTATATATACACCCGAGCACATTTGCCTATAAAACCAGTCTATCCCAAACATATCTAGACACTTCTTATGAGTCCACCTCTATCCACATAGACATGCATTTACCCAGTCTCAGCCCTAGGTGTCACACAAACTACTTGCGGCCAGCCAAGGGGAAGAGGAAGGATAGCGGTGGGGAGGGAGAAGGGGGGGGGGGGGGAGGGGAGAGGGGGGGAGGAGAGGGGGAAAGGGGGGGGGGAGGGGGGGAGGAGGGAAGGAAAATGGGGGGAAAGGGAGGGAAGGAAAAAAGAACAATAGAATCTAGGGATAAAGATTAGGCACATAAATATCAGTGTACTATGGGCTGGAAATGGCCCATTTCTTCTAGACATTTATTAAGACCACCAGGTTCAAGGGTGCCCAGTTTCAGGATCCAAAAGGACTCCCATCTACATAGTACCCTGTATCGCTCATATTTATTTGAATGGCAAACTTGTTCAATAATAGTGGCTCCTAGCATATTGAAATCTCTATTATGGACTGTATTAAAATGACTCGATACCCCATGTCTGGGTTCCCCTTTTGCAATATTTGATATTTGAGCTGCGCCGGCGGACGAGAGCCTGGACGCATCGTTGGACAACTCTTATGCGGATCTGCCAACAGCGGCCCCATGTAGTCCCCTAGTGAATGTGTTACAATTAGCGACTGAGATCCAACTCCAGATCCCATTGCTGGCTAGCAAACCAATAGTGGAGAAAGATAGTAGCAGATTGACCGTTGAGGCACAGATACATGTCCCCTCCACCCCTAATGGAGTGATACAAACAAGACCCATTAGCAATATATCTAGTCCATCAGCAATAGATACCCCATGTAAGGTTTTTTTAGGGGGAGACAGGACACCCATTCCACAACGGATAACCAGAAGTCGCATACCCCTCCCCACATACCCATGCATCACGGAGTTCTTCAGAAAAGAGGGCCTGAAAAGACCCCGCTCAGAACTAGATCTCACAGAAGAGGCAAACGAGGAAATAAAGGAACCAAAGGAAAAGTGTCAACCGATAATGATGGGACCATTACAATAAGCTCTAACATTCCTATTTTCAACTTGTCCTCATATAATCTATCCATCAGCGAAATCTCTGTTCTTAGCAAGGGGTTATCATTTTGTCCCAATAGCAAGGCCTATATTTACCAACTCCTGACTGATGTACACTCCTATATTCGCAAATTGTCCCTACAAAGATTTTTTGCACTAAAGAACAATAAAAGAGTTCCTGTTGATGGGGGTGGGGTCGACATGGAGGTAGTGGGCACTATTAGACCCACGGACTCCCTGGCGGCCCTACCTGATAACCTAACGGAATCGATTCTCATAAAATCTATCACTACCAACCTAAAGGGAAAATCTAAGTTTAACCCTACACAGTACAAAGGACCCCAAGTTGAGACGTTTTGTCAATTAGTGACTAACGACCTACTCAAGCTTCCCAATAAACCAATACGTCAGCAGAACCTTACCCTGAAAGAAAAAAGAGCACTTAAATTACTAAAGGATAATGATACTATCGTGATTAGAGAGACTGACAAGGGTGGTGGGGTGGTCATTCAGGATAGGGAGATATATACACAAGAAGCCCTTCGACTCTTGGGGGATACACAATATTATAAAAAACTTACGAGTGACCCTACCGAGCATTTTTTGAGGGAGTACCGAGACCTCATTGGCCAGACTTTATCTAATGGTGTCCTGAATATGGAAGAATATAGCTATCTAAACATTGAAGCACCCAAAACTCCTTTTTTCTACCATTTGCCGAAAGTACATAAGTGTCCTACTAATCCCCCCGGAAGACCCATAATTGCGGGGATAGATTCAATCACAAGCGGCCTTTCCCACTATATAGACCTACATCTTCAGAAGTTTGTCTGCCAGCTCCCTGCATATTTGAAAGATACGACACATACACTACAGGTATTAAAAGAGATTAAATGGTCCACCTCTACATACAGATGGGCTACATTTGATGTAAATGCCCTATATACGAATATACCCCATGACTTGGGACTTAAAGCTATTGGATATTACCTAGAGGGGGATCCCTTGATGCCAGATGTACAAAAACAATTTATATTGGACTCTATAGAGCTAATTCTTAAAACCAACTATTTCACTTTTCTGGACTCCTTTTACTTACAGCTACGGGGAACGGCGATGGGGACGAGATTTGCTCCGGCCTTCGCCAACCTATACATGGGTTGGTTTTAGGAACAAATCATCTGGTCCTCTGACAATCCCCATCGTGGGAGCCTCGTACTCCATCGTCGTTTCATTGATGATATAATATGTGTATGGGAGGGTACCATAGAGGACTTGTGCAGCTATAGGGATTATCTTAACGGGAACGAATTGGGCCTTTCCTTTACAATGGAGACAGATGCCCTACAGGTACACTTCCTGGATCTAGACATTAAAGTCGATCCCGGAAATGCCAGTATCAGTACCACAAACTACTTTAAACCCACAGACCGAAATGGTTACCTTGACTACCACAGTGCACACCATAAGCCTTGGCTAAAAAATGTACCATTTGGTTAATTTAAACGGCTTCGTCGAAATTGTACCAACAAGGAAGACTATATAAGACAATCTGGAGTATTGAGAACAAGATTCCAGGAGAAACACTATCCTGCTCCTTTGATAGAATCAGCCTTTGAGAGGGCTTCTGCTCTCTCACAACAAGACTGTCTATTACCCAGGGAACAGGCTAGAAGTGATCAAACTTCTATAGGCAAACGTATGCCTATAGTTGTCAATTTTTCGGGACAGTCTAAAGAGTGTAAAAACATCTTTAATAAATATTGGCCAGTTCTGTTGAGTGATCCTATCCTCAAGCAGGCCCTCCCGCCTGTACCTCAGATAGTTTTTAGGAGGAGTAAGAACATTAGGTGGCATATAGCCCCTAGTAGACTGAGCTCCAGGAATCCATCCAGGAATTCCGGGACGCAATCCCTGACACAGGCTAAGCCTGGATCTTATCCCTGTAGGTCCAAACGATGTTTATGTTGTAAAACGATTGGCAGGGGTTCAACGACCTTTAAGACAGAGAAATCTGTAGAGTATAGTATAAAGAGCCACCTCACATGTCAAAGTACACATGTTGTGTACATGCTAAGTTGCCCGTGCAATCTTTTTTATGTAGGTCGTACTACCCAAGAGTTCCACATTAGACTTAATAAACACAGATCAAATATTGCAAAAGGGGAACCCAGACATGGGGTATCGAGTCATTTTAATACAGTCCATAATAGAGATTTCAATATGCTAGGAGCCACTATTATTGAACAAGTTTGCCATTCAAATAAATATGAGCGATACAGGGTACTATGTAGACGGGAGTCCTTTTGGATCCTGAAACTGGGCACTCTTGAACCTGGTGGTCTTAATAAATGTCTAGAAGAAATGGGCCATTTCCAGCCCATAGTACACTGATATTTATGTGCCTAATCTTTATCCCTAGATTCTATTGTTCTTTTTTCCTTCCCTCCCTTTTCCCCCCATTTTCCTTCCCTCCTCCCCCCCTCCCCCCCCCCTTTTCCCCCTCTCCCCCCCCCTCTCCCCTCCCACCCCCCCTTCTCCCTCCCCACCGCTATCCTTCCTCTTCCCCTTGGCTGGCCGCAAGTAGTTTGTGTGGCACCTAGGGCTGAGACTGGGTAAATGCATGTCTATGTGGATAGAGGTGGACTCATAAGAAGTGTCTAGATATGTTTGGGATAGACTGGTTTTATAGGCAAATGTGCTCGGGTGTATATATATGTGTATCCCCTTATAAGTTCTTTGTGATGTTACGGTCAGTGGGTTTTGCGTGAGGGCACGGAAGACCCCCTAAGCTTGCTTATTTTTAATTTTTAATTTTTAATTTATATAAACGGGAGGAGTACGGTATGCAGATCTTGCTCAGTCCCCCTAGGAGATATACCGCACGATTCCACCTCCTAGACCCTCCATTAGGAGGAATACGTCTTTTTTCCCCACTATTATGTACAATAGGGTTCTATCCCCGCCCCACACAGAACCGATTGGCTGCTGCCCCATGACGTTTTGTATAAGAAGAGACTGTTTTGTTTAATACATATAAGACTTGAAAAAGCGGAGGTTGGGCCTCCGGGAAACGCGTTGTCTGTTTTTAAAATAAAAACTTTTATAGTCCCAGTTGCCTTTTGGTAGCGTCTTCCCTGTGTTAGACCACCGCTACCAATATACATAGACGCCGCTCCAGTAATACTGTTATGCGGTTACGCGTCTTTGTATTCATAGCTACCTCCAGGAAGTACGCAGGAGGGTGACGTCACATCCGCCCCATCCAGGAAGAGCTTGGTCCCCGGCTCGGCAGAGAGGGACACACGCTGATCGCGGCCTAGTACGCTGTACTGGCCACATTGGAACTAGGTGAGACCTCTCCTGGAAGTGAGTTTAATTGTTGCTACTCGAGGACTTAGAGCGCCCCTTTCTTTTCTTTTGTTTCTATCCAGTGGTATTTGGGAGCAGCCTAAGCCGAGAGTGGGTGGCCTGATCGCGCCTGAGGCTTTCCACTGCTTCAACCCTTTTCGAAATTCTTTCTAAAATGGGGTCACTTGTGGGGTTCCTATACTGCCCTGGCATTTTAGGGGTCATAAACCGTGAGGAGTAGTCTAGAAAACAAATGCTTCAAAATGACCTGTGAATAGGATGTTGGGCCCCTTATCGCACCTAGGCTGCAAAAAAGTGTCACACGTGGTACCGCCGTACTCAGGAAAAGTAGTAAAATGTGTTTTGGGGTGTATTTTTACACATACCCATGATGGGTGGGAGAAATCTCTCTGTAAATGGACAATTGTGTGTAAAAAAAATCAAACAATTGTCATTTACAGAGATATTTCTCCCACCCAGCATGGGTATGTGTAAAAATACACCCCAAAACACATTACTACTTCTCCTGAGTATGGCGGTACCACATGTGTGGCACTTTTTTACACCCTAAGTACGCTAAGGGGCCCAAAGTCCAATGAGTACCTTTAGGATTTTACAGGTCATTTTTGTTTCAAGACTACTCCTCACGGTTTAGGGCCCCTAAAATGCCAGGGCAATATAGGAACCCCACTAATGACCCCATTTTAGAAAGAAGACACCCCAAGGTATTCCTTTAGGAGTATGGTGAGTTCATAGAAGATTTTATTTTTTGTCACAAGTTAGCGGAAAATGACACTTTGTGAAAAAAAAACAATTAAAATCAATTTCCGCTAACTTGTGACAAATAAATAGAATCTTCTATGAACTCACCATACTCCTAACTGAATACCTTGGGGTGTCTTCTTTCTAAAATGGGGTCATTAGTGGGGTTCCTATACTGCCCTGGCATTTTAGGGGCCCTAAACCGTGAGGAGTAGTCTTGAAACAAAAATGACCTGTGAAATCCTAAAGGTACTCATTGGACTGTGGGCCCCTTAGCGCAGTTAGGGTGCAAAAAAGTGCCACACATGTGGTATTGCCGTACTCAGGAGAAGTAGTATAATGTGTTTTGGGGTGTATTTTTACACATACCCATGCTGAGTGGGAGAAATCTCTCTGTAAATGGACAATTGTGTGTAAAAAAAATCAAACCAATGTCATTTATAGAGATATTTCTCCCACCCAGCATGGTTATGTGTAAAAATACACCCCAAAACACATTATACTTTTTCTCTTGAGTACGGCGGTACCACATGTGTGGCACTTTTTTACACCCTAAGTGCACTAAGGGGCCCAAAGTCCAATGAGTACCTTTAGGATTTCACAGGTCATTTTGCGACATTTGGTTTCAAGACTACTCCTCACGGTTTAGGGCCCCTAAAATGCCAGGGCAGTATAGGAACCCCACAAATGACCCCATTCTAGAAAGAAGACACCCAAAGGTATTCCGTTGGGAGTATGGTGAGTTCATAGAAGATTTTATTTTTTGTCACACACAATTGTCATTTACAGAGATATTTCTCCCACCCAGCATGGGTATGTGTAAAAATACACCCCAAAACACATTATACTACTTCTCCTGAGTACAGCAATACCACTTGTGTGGCACTTTTTTGCAGCCTAACTGCGCTAAGGGGCCCAAAGTCCAATGAGCACTTTTAGGCTTTACAGGGGTGCTTACAAATTAGCACCCACCAAAATGCCAGGACAGTAAACACACCCCACAAATGACCCCATTTTGGAAAGTAGACACTTCAAGGTATTCAGAGAGGGGCATGGTGAGTCCGTGGCAGATTTCATTTTTTTTGTCACAAGTTAGCAGAAATGGAAACTTTTTTTTTTTCTTGTCACAAACTGTCATTTTCCGCTAACTTGTGACAAAAAATAATATCTTCTATGAACTCACTATGCCTCTCAGTGAATACTTTGGGATGTCTTATTTCCAAAATGGGGTCATTTGGGGGGTATTTATACTATCCTGGAATTCTAGCCCCTCATGAAACATGACAGGGAGTCAGAAAAGTCAGAGATGCTTGAAAATGGGAAAATTCACTTTTTGCACCATAGTTTGTAAATGCTATAACTTTTACCCAAACCAATAAATATAGGCTGAATGGGGTTTTTTAAATCAAAAACATGTTTGTCCACATTTTTCGTGCTGCATGTACAAAGAAATTTTACTTTATTTGAAAAATCTCAGCACAGAAAGTTAAAAAAAATCATTTTTTTGACAAAATTCATGTCTTTTTTGATGAATATAATAAAAAGTAAAAATCGCAGCAGCAATCAAATGGCACCAAAAGAAAGCTTTATTAGTGACAAGAAAAGGAGCCAAAATTCATTTAGGTGGTAGGTTGTATGAGCGAGCAATAAACCATGAAAGCTGCAGTGGTCTGAATGGAAAAAAAGTGCCTGGTCCTTAAGGGGGGTAAAGCCCACAGTCCTCAAAGTGCGAAACATGTCAGATTTTTATGATGCTGGATACATCCTGAATAAAGTTTGAAAGGAAATTCGGACAAGTGCGGACCATCCCTTCTTCTTCTTCACAACTTGCTTGTTGCGAGTTGCTTGTGTATAGCAAAGCTTATGCAGAATCATGTGATCAATTCGATTAGGAGATATTTAGCTGTGATTATCACTTCCTGCTTCAGCCCCCATAGAAAACAGGGCTGACACATTGTCATTAGTAGCAATTCAGAGTTTAAAAAATATATAATAGCAAAATGATAGATAAGCGTTCAGACATCTTTAATTTGGGACCAGGTGCCATAAGCATAAGCATCTCCCTAAAACATATATATCTAAAGATTGTATTCATAAAACAGGTCACTCATATAGTTGCTAAAAAATCATATACAGTAAAACCTTGGATAGAGAGTAACTTGGTTTAACCACTTTCCAACCGCGTCACGCCGATGGGCGTGGCCGCGGCGGCAGCCCCAGGACCGCCTAACACCGATTGGCGTAAAGTCCTGGGGCTGTAATTTGCATGAGATCGCGTGCAGGCTGCGCACGCATCTCATGCTCGGAGGGCGGAGCTCCGCCCCCTCTTCAGTCTCCGAGCGGCTATTGCCGCTCAGGAGACTGTTAGACGGCGATTACGCCGTCTATTTACACTGTGCAGCGCTGCGATCAGCAGTAGCGCTGCACTGGGGGACAAGAGAGCGATCGGCTCTCATAGGCAGAAGCCTATGACAGCCGATCACCATAATTGGCTGGCTGCGGGGAGGGAGGGAGGGAGAGGGTTTAAAGAAACAGGGATTTTTTAAAAACAAAAACAAACAATAGTATTTATTATGAAAAAAACAAACATGAGGGGAGCGATCAGACCCCACCAGCAGAGAGCTCTGTTGGTGGGGAGAAAAGGGGGGGGGGGAATCACTAGTGTGCAGTGTTGTGCGGCCCTGCAGCTTGGCCTTAAAGCTGCAGTGGCCAATTTTACTGAAAATGGCCTGGTCACTAGGGGGGTTTAGCCCTGCAGTCCTCAAGAGGTTAAGAGCTCTTTGTTATACAAGCAAAAATGATTGTAAAATTGTGAAGCAACGTCTTGATATACAAGCAAAAAAAAAAGCGTACATAGCATACATGCATCACGTCATCACAACTGAGCCGATAGTTCTTCTCCCTTTGGCGCTGCAGGTTTGTACTTAATCTGAGTGTAAGGACTGTACAATGTCACATTTCAATGAAATCCTCAAAAGTAGGCAAAAGCAATGGTTAATGGATAAGTTCCTTGTTAAAGCCACACACAAAAAAATTGGGGTGAGCCCAACAGATGGCAATGATGCTGTTAGCTTTAGTGACATTTTTATTTTATACTATTTTACTATAACTGTTTTTGGATGAAACCCATTTCTTGAAGCTCTCTATTTTGAGCTAAACTGAAGACCTTGCAACGTTTTGAAAGTCTATAGCTATTCACTCTGTAGAAAGTTGGTGAATCCTGTGTAATGTGTGCCTCAGTATGTACTAACCCAGCTCTGTAATTTTATATGGTCTATGAATTGCTAAGTTGCTGTTGCTCCCAGTTGTTTCCACTATAATACCACTAACAGCTGACTGTAGAATATTGAGCAGCAAGGAAATTTCATATTGCACAGGTGACACGATGGGATTTACTAAGCTGAGAATGACCACCAGTCCTTTCATTAATGTGTGTGTGTGTGTGTGTGTGTGTGTGTGTGTGTGTGTGTGTGTGTGTGTGTGTGTGTGTGTGTGTGTGTGTGTGTGTGTGTGTGTGTGTGTGTGTGTGTGTGTGTGTGTGTGTGTGTGTGTGTGTGTGTGTGTGTGTGTGTGTGTGTGTGTGTGTGTGTGTGTGTGTGTGTGTGTGTGTGTGTGTGTGTTAAGTCTCAATACTCAACTTGATTTAGGATTTATTACTTAGACAAGTTTGGTACCATTCTCTTCCACCCTTGTTTGCAACATACATCTATTATAACAGTATCATTGTAAACTGCCATAGCAGATGCTCTATACATTTATAAAAATAATGATTATTACAACAACAATAATATAGACTTACCACAAACACAAGGCTATAATTGTTGCCAGTGGTGTATTTACACAATACTGATTTGAGGGGGAGGATATTTATGCAAACTATTTCTCCCCTTTTCTAATTAAAACTATTTTGTAGAGATGTATTTGCTTCGACATAAAATAGGCTGTTTCTGTTATTTGTCATAAAAAAGCAATTTAATTCCATAGTGATTTAATGTTCTGTGACAAAATCCCATGAAAATAACAGTGGGGATGATCATTTTTGGCGGCACAATAGTTAACCATGTTATTGCAGACTCCAAAGAGACAGATATCAAAGTTATTTTTTAGAATGTTTTGCAAAGTTAGAGTGCTCTGCGATTTTCACAAAGTTAAAAAGATGAGTTTCACCCTACCTGTCAAGTAAAGTGTCAGTAAGGTGCCAACAGTAGCATCACAGAAGAAGTGACACTTGGGCAGGGGGGGGAGGGGACAGGGAAGTTTTTTACTGCCTGGTGCAAATGAACAGAGAAATGGGCAGAGCCATTTGCTGAGTGTGCACACCCGAGGGGGTAAAGAACTTACTTTTCCAGGATCCATCTTTAACCACTTTGTCCTCCTTGACGTATAAAAACGTCAAGGAGGACAGGCGCGCTCCCGCGCGCTCCCGCGGCCGATCGCGCGCGTGCACGCGCACTCCCGGCCGCGGAGTCGGTAGCCACGGAATCAATGTATCGGGCTGGGGAGCCCGATCATTGATTCCTCTCCCCCGCTGAAAAAGCGACAGCTTCTCTCGGAAGCTTCGCTCTTTCTGAAGCTGTGTCCCTCTAAGCGTACATTGTACGCTTAGAGTGACGTCATGTAAAAAAAATCGAGATTGCCATCTTGTGGCCAAAAAGTAAAACTACATGTAAATGCCCAAAAACATTACAATACACCAATATTTCCCCAAATAAAACACTTTTAAAACCCACCCTCCCAAAAATGCCCACATAAAATGTTTAATAAAAAAAAACAAAAAAAACATTACTATAAAAAAAACAAAAACACATAAATATTTATCTAAGGGTCTAAACTTTTTAAATATCTATGTAAAGATGAAATATTTCTCTCTATTTTTTTTTATAAGCTTGTAAATAGTGATGTATGCAAAACGGAAAAAATGCTCTTTTATTTCCAAATAAAATATTGTCGCGATGCATTGTGATAGGGACATAATTTAAATGGTGAAATAACCGTGACAAATGGGCAATAACAATACGTGGGTTTTAATTATGGAGGCATGTATTATTTTAAAACTATAATGGCCGAAAACTGACAAATAATGAATTTTTTCATTTTTTTTCTTATTCTTCCTGTTAAAATGCATTTACAGTAAAGTGGCTCTTAGCAAAATGTACCCCCCAAAGAAAGCCTAATTGGTGGCGGAAAAAACAAGATATAGATCAGTTCATTGTGATAAGTAGTGATAAAGTTATAGGCTAATGAATGGGAGGTGAACATTGCTCAGATGCATAAGCTGAAAACGACTGAGATGTTAAGTGGTTAATTTCCTAGGCACTTTTTCTCTATGGTGTGAGCTCCATCTTCAATCACATGGCAGGTGGTTCTCTCACCATAGAAACTGAGGGCCTAGGAGGAAAAAGATGTATCCATTCCAATCTGCATTGGGATGGGGGTGCTCTCTCTAGTTAACTATACTGCAGGGGCATCAGGCTACCTATAGTAGGGGTGGGAGACATCTACCTACCTATACTGTATTGAGGGGTCAACTGTCTACCTGTGCTGGGGAGGGGTCAGTGGGCTGCCTATACTGGGGTGAATCTAGTTGCCTATACTGGGAATGGTGAATCTTGTTACCTGTACTGGGGAGTGAGTCTTCCTTCCTTCCTTCCTGGGAGGTAAATTTGACTAGTGGTATACGGTCAGGGTCATGTGGCTACCTATATGGGGGGTGAAAACATCTACCCCTACGGGGGGGGGGGAATCTGCATAATGATACTGGGGAGCTGAAGGCTTTGGTTTTCCATAACATCTCAGCAGTGCCACAGTTTGATAGCATCCATGTCATGCTGCACTGAGGCAGTAATTGATGCAAAAGGGGCCCAAACCAAGTACTGAGTACATATGCATGATTACATTTTTCAAAGGTTTGACATTTTTCAATGTAAAATCTTTGTTTTATTGATTTCATGTAACATTTTAATTTTCTGAGATTTTGATTTTGGGGTCATAAACTGTAAGCCATAATCATCAAATAAAGGCTTGAAATTTCTCGCTTTGCAAGTAATGAGTCTATTTCATAAATAAGTTCCACCTTTTAAGTTGAGTTACGGAAATAAATGCACTTTGCATAATATTCTAATTTTTCAAACGTACATATTAGTTTATTTGTAAACTTCTCATTTGTAAGCATGTTGTATATCATTTGCAGAAACCTTCTTTTATTTAGATTTAAAACAAGGTTTGTACCTGCTTAGTTTGCTCAAGACATATTGATTGGTTAAAGCATGTTATGCTTAAAAGTCTGCAAGTCTGCTAACACTTACATAAACCCTGGGCTCACTGCACCAAGCATCACTCTATATCTTGTCTCAGACAGTCATGGCTCCTTATGGCAGGCCAGTAGAGCCTTCAGTCTAGTCTAGGCTGATAATTGATGAAGGCTATGTTAATTGATAGAGCACAGATCCAAAGCTGTGATCTGAAACAGAGTGCTAAATGTGGTAAGCGTTTAGGTGAGTACTTTACTTTTTCACTAATTAAGAATAAAAAAAAACACCTGCCGTCTCTCATCAAGGAAAGTAAATAAAACAGACCCTGTTTAGTTGGCTGTTTTTTAGAAGTTGTGCAGCACTCATTTGCACTTTCTATAAAGCAATTCAGCTAGCATAAATCAGAGTAAGTAAAATAGATGGCAACATTTTTTTTCTATCCATCACCTCCATCCACCACCAGGTTCTACTTCCCTGCCTTAAAGGGATACTGTAGGGGGGTCAGGGGAAAATGAGTTGAACTTACCCGGGGCTTCTAACGGTCCCCCGCAGACATCCTGTGTTGGCGCAGCCACTCACCGATGCTCCGGCCCCGCCTCCGGTTCACTTCTGGAATTTCAGACTTTAAAGTCTGAAAACCACTGCGCCTGCATTGCCGTGTCCTCGATCCCGCTGATGTCATCAAGAGCGCACAGCGCAGGCCCAGTATGGTCTGTGTCTGCGCAGTACACTCCTGGTGACATCAGCGGGAGCGAGGACACGGGCGTGCAGGTGCAGTGGTTTTCTGACTTTAAAGTCAGAAATTCCAGAAGTGAACTGGAGGCGGGGCCGGAGCATCGGTGAGTGGCTGCGCCAACATAGGATGTCTGCGGGGGACCATTAGAAGCCCCGGGTAAGTTCAGCTCATTTTCCCCCGACCCCCCTACAGTATCCCTTTAAAGAAAACCCCTGTTCTTATTGATATGTTAGTAAAGGCATCAAGAAGGTGCTTAGTCCAGGGTCCTGAAGCATTTTTGTGTTGAGTCACTAGATCATTACAGCAACCCAACCTGTAGTGTCTTCTGGGAGACAGAAAAATGGGGAGGAGAGTGTAGCTTTGGGAATGAAGTTTTGGACATCATAAGTTAATATGAATGTATGACATACAATTGTTAGAGGGGTGAAGAATGGAAATTGGATTTAAATACAGCCTCACCATTAATAATGGTTAAGAGGTTTTATATGCAATGCTGAGTACTGTGAATTGCAAATATCAATATCAAACTACAGCTTGCCAGTAGACGGTACTCCCTTTTTACACACATTTTCAGGTGACAAAATTGTTATTATCCTGCTGTTAATTTAACTCAGTAAGTGAAGCAAAAATAGATTAAGATAGTTTTCCAATCCATATAGTAAAAGGAAGGAGGCTGATAAAGACATGGCAGCAAAACATGATAACAAGAAAATGCAGACAAGTGACCAACTTGACTTTCTGCATCTATGTCCCACATTTTATTGAGCTAGACCTTCATATGTCATGAAATAATAAAAACGCAGTAGATAATAAGCGTATTCAGGCTCGGACTGAGCCACAGAACCACCGATGGTCCCATCGGTGGGCCCCGACTGCCCCGCCTCCTGGGGGCCCCAGAGCTAAGAGGGAGGGGGGCACAGCTCGGAAGGGGGGAAATTGGACACAGAGCGGCAGGGAGGGGGGGAAGCCTCCCCCCCTCCCTCACCTAGGGGCTTCCCCTTCCGCGCACCCCCCTCCTCCAGAAGTGCAGCCAGCAGCGAGCGGAGAATAGCTACAGAGCTTCAGATGATGCTAGCTCCGCATGCCACTGCTGCCCTGCTGGTCTCCGTCTCCTCTAGTGACGCTGTCCAATCACGCTCTCGCAGGAAGTACTGCGAGAGCGTGATTGGACAGCGTCACTACAGGAGACGGAGACCAGCAGGGCAGCAGCGGTAGCATCATCTGAAGCTCGGTAAGCTATTTTCCGCTCGCTGCTGGCTGCACTTCTGGAGGAGGGGGGTGCGCGGAAGGGGGGGCCCTAGGTGAGCGAGGGGGGGCTTCCCCGCTGATCTGTGCCCGCTGCCCCCCCTTCCAAGCTGTGGGGGGGACATGCATTTTGTGGGGGTATCTGCAGCCAACCTGATTGCATTGTGTGGGGGTATCTGCAACCAACCTGATTGCATTTTGTGGGGGTATCTGCAGTCAACCTGTTTGCATTTTGTGGGGGTATCTGCAGCCAACCTGATTGCATTTTGTGGTGGTATCTGCCACCAACCTGATTGCATTTTGTGGGGGTATCTGCCACCAACCTGATTGCATTTTGTGGGGGTATCTGCAGCCAACCTGATTGCATCGTGTGGGGGTATCTGCAGTCAACATGATTGCATTGTGTGGGGGTATCTGCAGCCAACCTGATTGCATTTTGTGGGGGTATCTGCCGTCAACCTGATTGCATTTTGTGGGGGTTTCTGCCGCCAACCTGATTGCATTTTGTGGGTGTATGTGCAGCCAACCTGTTTGCATTTTGTGGGGGTATCTGCAGCCAACCTGATTGCATTTTGTGGGGGTATCTGCCACCAACCTGATTGCATTTTGTGGGGATATCTGCCACCAACCTGATTGCATTTTGTGGGGGTATCTGCCACCAACCTGATTGCATTTTGTGGGGGTATCTGCCACCAACCTGATTGCATTTTGTGGGGGTATCTGCCACCAACCTGATTGCATTTTGTGGGGGTATCTGCAGCCAACCTGATTGCATTTTGTGGGGGTATCTGCCGCCAACCTGATTGCATTTTGTGGGGGTATCTGCAGCCAACCTGATTGCATTATGTGGGGGTATCTGCAGCCAATCTGAATGCATTTTGTGGGGGTATCTGCCACCAACCTGATTGCATTATGTGGGGGTATCTGCAGCCAATCTAAATGCATTTTGTGGGGGTATCTGCCACCAACCTAATGGCATTTTGTGGGGGTATCTGCCACCAACCTGATTGCATTTTGTGGGGGTATCTGCCACCAACCTGATTGCATTTTGTGGGGGTATCTGCCACCAACCTGATTGCATTTTGTGGGGGTATCTGCAGCCAACCTGTTTGCATTTTGTGGGGGTATCTGCAGCCAACCTGATAGCATTTTGTGGGGGCATCTGCCGTCAACCAGATTGCATTTTGTGGGGGTATCTGCAGCCAACCTGATTGCATTATGTGGGGGTATCTGCAGCCAACCTGATTGCATTATGTGGGGGTATCTGCAGCCAACCTGATTGCATTATGTGGGGGTGTCTGCAGCCAACCTGATTGCATTATGTGGGGGTATCTGCAGCCAACCTGATTGCATTTTGTGGGGGCATCTGCCACCAACCTGATTGCATTTTGTGGGGGCATCATCCGTCAACCTGATTGCATTTTGTGGGGGCATCTGCCGTCAAGCTGATTGCATTGTGTGGGGGTATCTGCTGCTATTTGACTACTTGATGAATCATCATGAGACATGTAACTACTTGAATATTTTATCTAAAATAATCTCTGTGAATAACACCGCTACTTATTTTGTGTTTTGTATTTTTTGTTAAGTCTGCCCATGACTCATCATGACCACGCCGATGATCCCATTCAGCCTTGCTGCGGCGCGCTGTGCGCGCCACATTTAGACATATCCCTATTGGAGATTGTCCTCAGAATTGCTCACAATCTATTCCCTACCATAAAGTCATGCAAAATTTCTAGAGTACATGTGTATGTGAGCCCAAAATGGGGGGGGGGGAGGAGGAGAGGGGGCGGGCCCCAGGCTGAAACTTCCTTGGTGGGCCCTTAGTGTCCCAGTCCGACCCTGAGCGTATTCAAATGCCACAGCACCATTGCTTAACAGAGTTTATGGGAATACAGAATAAAATATTTCTCATTCACAGTCAGTGTTCAACAAATACATATCCATTTTTACTGGATGTCCAACCCTGACCTTAATATTCAACTCAGTCAGAAGATGTCAATGAGTGTTCATTGGTGGAGGGAGTGAGATCACTGTATGAACATTGCTGGAACATAACAGCCAGAGATAAGGAGCACTGAGTCAGAACCTTTAGTGACATGATGCCTTTGGACTTGTGATTAATGAGAATTGTTTCTGGTGGCTCTGGAATGGTGCTATGCTATCACACTCCATGAAATAATACGATAGATGAATCCAAATGTCAGCAAGCAAACACAGCCTTCTGAATCACTCTCATAAATCTCTCTTGCTCTATGCCTTTTCCCCACTATTTTGCTGAGCACCTTGTGAATACTACTGGGAAATCTTGAGACAGTAAAAAAAATACAGTAGACCATAGTGGAGTTCAGTACACCAAAAGAGGAGGGACAAAAGCAGCACAAATGATAAATGATTGGACACAAGTAATATAATAAAATATACTTGTACAATGTGTGGACTATTCCTATTTGCTTGTACACAGAAGGATCACGGGACATAAATAGACTGAAATGTGAATTGGGACATTTATTAAAAATTGGATTTTATTGCTGTCTTTTACATCATATCAGAACATTTACATTTTTTGATAGGGACAAAGACGGCAGTATATAAATCTTTTTCTTTAAAGTGGGAGACATACTCCACAACAAGGTGGCATATAGCTGTCCTTCATTTGTTCTTCCTGGTGCCTCTAGTGTTCATATAGAACCCCTCAAGTCGACATACAAACAGTATGCAGTGATAGGAGGGAAGGTAAAATATCCCAGGAGTAAAGAACCAAATTAGGATATATCTCATTTCTATACTATGCTAGAACCCAGCTTTAATGAGCATCTTTGAAAAGAAAGGTGGGAAATGATTCATACCTCAGTGATCAAGAGCTGGTTGCCAGCTGTGTCTGAAGGTAAACTTTCAATCATAGCTAAAAGTCACATGCTTCCTACTGGCTGGAACAGTCACAAAATATACACTGCACTATACTCCTTGCCCTATATATATATACTTAATAACAGGACATTTTTTTCTTCATGAAGGTTGAGTTTTACTTTAAAGAGGAACTTCAACCTAAATAAACATACTGTCATTAAGTTACATTAGTTTATGTTAATTAAAATAGATAGGTAATATAATATCTTACCCACCCTGTTTTAAAAGAACAGGCAAATGTTTGATTTCATGAGGGCAGCCATCTTTTTGGTTGAAAGGAGGTGACGGGGAGCATGAGACACAGTTCCAACTGTCCTGTGTGCTGATCACCCCTCCCAGTTGCTAGGCAACATGAATAACAACATAGGAAATCCCATCATGCTTTGCACAGCCACAGGGAAAAAAAAGCCCAGGCAATTTTCTTTGAGGGGGGGGGGCTTAGCTAAAAATGCAGCTAAAAATGATGCTTTGGTAAGAAAAACAAAGTTCTGATGCTGTGGAACTGTTAAAGAAACACCAAGCCTTTTCAGTTCTGTTGAGTAGATTTTTAGTCCGGAGGTTCAATTTAAGCAAATGTTTTTAATATAGTTAAATATTCCCAGGAAATTTTAATAAGAAATGTAAAGTGAAATCCAGGAGAAAATGTGTTCCTTATCAGATGGGTCACCCTGCTGAACAATGCACTTTGCCCATGTTCCTGATGGGCTGTTTGTGTGTATTCCTGTGTTCCATGTCAGTTACAGTGATGCCCATAATTATTCATACCCCTGGCAAATTTTGACTTAAAGTTACTTTTATTCAACCAGCAGATAATTTTTTGACGGGAAGTGACATAGGGGTCTCCCAAAAGATAATAAGACAATGCACAAGAGCCATTATTGTGGAAAAAAGGTCTCATATTTTATTTACATTTGAGCAAAAAGTGTCCAGTCCAAAATTATTCATACCCTTCTCAGTAATCAAATAGAAAAGCATATTACAGCAATTAAACGCTTCCTATGAGTGCAGACCAGCTTTTTGCATGTCTCCACAGGTATTGTTTCCCATTCATCTTTACCAATGAGCTGCAAAGCTTTCAGGTTGGAGGATTTTCTTGCCATCACCCTGATCTTTAGCTCCCTCCACAGATTCTCAGTTGGATTCAAGTCAGGACCTGCAGTCTTCTTCTTTGTCCAGATGAGCATTTGCAAAGGCCAAGTGAGATTTTGTGTGCCTTATCTGGAAAAGTGGCATCCTCCTTTGTCTGCATCTGTGGAACCCAGCAGTGTGCAGTGTCTGTTGGATTGTCTGCCTTGAGACTCTGCCACCAACAGAGCCCAGAATGACCAGGATGGCCTTGGTGGTGATCCCTGGATTCTTTTTCACCTCTCTCACAATCCTCCTGGCCAGCACAGGTGTCACTTTTGGCTTCCCACCACGTCCTCTGAGATTTCCCACAGTGTGATACATCTTGTATTTTTAAATAATACTTTGCACTGTAGCCACTGGAACTTGAAAACATTTAGAAATGGCCTTGTACCTCTTTCCTGACTTGTGAGCAGACACAATGCGAAGCCGCAGGTCCTCACTGAGCTCCTTTGTTTTAGCCATGACTGTCCACAAACCAACTGCAGAGAGTTGCTGTTTTTCACCTGTTGAGTTGATTAGAACAGCGGTTCCCAATTAATCAGGGTAATGAGGATGCTTTAGAACAGCTTGGACTATTTGGAATGGTATAGAACTTTGGATTTCCCCACAGACTGTGACAGTTTGTGAAGGGAATGAATAATTTTGGACTAGACACTTTTTGCTCAAATGTAAATAAAAGCTGAGCATTTTATTTATTTTATTTTTTTTTACATAATAATGTCTCTTGGACATTGTCTTATTATCTTTTGGGAGACACCTATGTCATTTCCTATCAAAACAATACTTGCTGGTTGAATAAAAGTAACTTTAAGTCAAAATTTGCCATGGGTATGAAAAATGATGGGCATCTGTATTTATGTGATGGGCATAGCTGGGTATTTTATATTATAACTTGGCGCATGTGGTTTACATACTACCGTATTTTTCGGACTATAAGACGCACTTTTTCTCCCCCAAAAGTGGGGGGAAAAAGTCACTGCGTCTTATGGTCCAAATACAGGGAGTCCCCGACTTACAAACACCCGCCGATACGAACCGCCGCTGCGCCGCAATGTCGGGGACTCCCTGTGAAGTCCACTCTTTGTCCTCCTATGTCCTCTTCTTGTCCCCGCCGACCCGGAGTGTAATAAGCGGCCCCCGCTGTGTAGTTAATGTCAGCAGTGTATAACTGCTCCTATGCGTCATTCTTCCCTCTAGTGCCGGCTTTTCGTGTTGCGTCATTACAGGCGGCCGGCACTAGAGGGAAGAATGACGCATAGGAGAAGTCTCTGAGCAGTGCGGACTTCTAGGATCGGATGGCTGCTAATTACACAGCGCCAGCGGGAGACAATGGAATATGCTAATGCGGCGAATACACTGCGGGTCTATCAGGTAATACATGGCTGCCACTAACTACAAAGCGGGCGCCTAATTGGATGATATTGATACCGCTAATTACACTGCGGGGGGGGGGGGGCAATGCCATTGTACTGATGCTGGGATTATCGAGTTATACACCGTTAAATATTAACTACACAGCGGGGGCCGCTTATTACACTGCGGGGGGGCTGGGACATGCTGAAGACACAGGGGGACCAGCTGAGGACACAGGGGGGGCCAGCAGAGGACACAGGGGGACCAGCTGAGGACACAGGGGGACCAGCAGAGGACACAGGGGGATCAACAGCGGACACAGGGGGACCAGCAGAGGACACAGGGGGACATGCAGAGGACACAGGGGGACAAGCTGAGGACACAGGGGGATATACTGAGGACACAGGGGGACAAGCTGAGGACACAGGGGGACCAGCTGAGGACACAGGGGGACCAGCTGAGGACACAGGAGGACATGCAGAGGACACAGGGGGACATGCAGAGGACACAGAGGGACATGCAGAGGACACAGGGGGACACGCTGAGGACACAGGGGGATATACTGAGGACACAGGGGGACAAGCTGAGGACACAGGGGGACCAGCTGAGGACACAGGGGTACCAGCAGAGGACACAGGGGTACCAGCAGAGGACACAGGGGGACCAGCAGCGGACACAGGGGGACCAGCAGAGGACACAGGGGGACATGCAGAGGACACAGGGGGACATGCAGAGGACACAGGGGGACAAGCTGAGGACACAAGGGGATATACTGAGGACACAGGGGGACAAGCTGAGGACACAGGGGGACCAGCTGAGGACACAGGGGAGCCAGCAGAGGACACAGGGGGACCAGCAGCGGACACAGGGGGATCAGCAGAGGACACAGGGGGACATGCAGAGGACACAGGGGGACAAGCTAAGGACACAGGGGGACAAGCTGAGGACACAGGGGGACAAACTGAGGAGGCCAAGGGGGACAGATGGGGACTCAGAAAGTCACAAGGGAGATAGGAAGAGGACAAAGAGAGGTACAAGGAGGGGCACAAGAAGTACAAGAAGGCCATAATAATTGGGGTGAGGACATCCACAAGATGCCCCTGGACCATAGACGCACCAGGTTAAAAATATTTTTTTCCCCTGGTTTTTGCCCTCTAAATCTAGGTGCGTCTTAGGGTCCGGAGCGTCTTATGGTCCGAAAAATACGGTAATTCTTTTCTTTTTCTACATTAATAAACTAAAAAAAAGACAATAATCTTTATTGATCAAATGTATGCAATGTTGAAACGCAGTTCAACTAGTTAAATTAATATAATTTCATTTGAAGAGGTAAAGAGATGTCTAAGCAGGCTTCATGAAGTAATATGCAATAAAAAATACCTCAAGATGACATTATTTTAGAATGTTGCTCAGACTTAAATTACAACACAGCTTAAAGCCTTTCAAAGAAATCTGACAATATATTTTTGAAAGCAAGAAAACTCCCAACTGCTTTTCAACACAATTAACATACTGGAGAAATTAACCCAAATATGGCTTTTGTTTTTCCACATCTGTACATGGTAGAAAATAACTTTTCCACATAATACATACACTCAGGGGCGCCGTGAGGCATAAAGCGAACCAAGCGGTCGCTTGGGGCCTCAAGATCATAGGGGCCTCGGCGGCTCAGTGACGTCGGCGTGACGTCACTGTTTTCCCGCAGCCCCGCGGGGCTGGCAGAGCAGAGTATGGCAGGGCTACGGGAAGATGGCCGCCGCCGAAGCCCTGCTCTGGAGACTATGTCTCCAGTACAGGGCTTCGGGTGGCCATCTTCCCGTAGCCCTGATTCAATCAGCGCGGGAGATTGGAGGAGGGAGGGAGCTCCGTGGGAACTGCGCGCCTGAGGAGCCGGCCAGGAGAGGAGACGGGGAGAGAAGACTTCTGCCAGTGCCAGGTGAGTAAATTCTTTTCTTTTTGCAGCTCTGAAAATGTGCCCTAATAGTGTTTGATTTCTGCTAAACTGTGCCCTAATAGTGTTTGATTTCTGCTGAACTGTGCCCTAATTGTGTTTGATTTCTGCTGAACTGTGCCCTAATTGTGTTTGATTTCTGCTGAACTGTGCCCTAATTGTGTTTGATTTCTGCTGAACTGTGCCCTAATCGTGTTTGATTTCTGCTGAACTATTCCCTAATTGTGTTTGATTTCTGCTGAAAATGTGCCCTAATTGCGTTTGATATCTGCTGAAAATGTGGCCCTAATTGCGTTTGATTTCTGCTGAACTGTGCCCTAATTGCGTTTGATTTCTGCTGAACTGTGCCCTAATTGCATTTGATTTCTGCTGAAAATGTGCCCTAATTGCGTTTGATTTCTGCTGAAAATGTGCCATAATTGCGTCCGATTTCTGCTGAAAATGTGCCCAAATTGCGTTTGATTTCTGCTGAAATGTGGCCCTAATTGCGTTTGATTTCTGCTGAAAATGTGCCCTAATTGCGTTTGATTTCTGCTGAAATGTGGCCCTAATTGCGTTTGATTTCTGCTGAAAATGTGCCATAATTGCGTTTGATTTCTGCTGAAAATGTGCCCAAATTGCGTTTGATTTCTGCTGAAAATGTGCCCAAATTGTGTTTGATTTCTGCTGAAATGTGGCCCAAATTGCGTTTGATTTCTGCTGAAAATGTGCCCAAATTGCGTTTGATTTCTGCTGAACTGTGCCCTAAATGCGTTTGATTTCTGCTGAAGTGTGCCCTAATTGCATTTGATTTCTGCTGAAAATGTGCCCTAATTGCGTTTGATTTCTGCTGAAATGTGGCCCAAATTGCGTTTGATTTCTGCTGAAAATGTGCCCTAATTGCGTTTGATTTCTGCTGAACTGTGCCCTAATTGCATTTGATTTCTGCTGAAAATGTGCCCTAATTGTGTTTGATTTCTGCTGAAATGTGGCCCTAATTGAAAATCTCTCTCTCTCTCTCTCTCTCTCTCTCTCTCTCTCTCTCTCTCTCTCTCTCTCTCTCTCTCTCTCTCTCTCTCTCTCTCTCTCTCTCTCTCTCTCTCTCTCTCTCTCTCTCTCTCTCTCTCTCTCTCTCTCTCTCTCTCTCTCTCTCTCTCTCTCTCTCCATCCATATCATGCAGTAGGGAATTGCAGATTTTCAAAACAGCTTATATACCATAGCTGGGATTTGAACCCAGAACCTAGTGTGTAGTAGGTATCTGTCTTAACCTCTAGACCATGACCCACACTACATGCTAAAGCTGGCGGTAGCATAAACCATACTTCCATTATGATCAATTCGATAGAAAAAGTAGCATGATTCAGGATTTGTACTTTTTGAAAGCATGCTTATATACCATAGCTGGGATTTGAACCCAGGACCTAGTGTGTAGTAGGTATCTGTCTTACCCTCTAGACCAGGGGTCCCCAAAGAGATTTTTTGTGCTATTCCGGAAAATTCAGTCGGAATTATAAAATTTCCGCGGAATTCCGTTTGAGAGGTATAGGAATTCCGATTTGACTACCGGAATCGGAATTAACCTAATTCCGGCCGGAATCACGGAATTTTCCGAGCATCCCTAGTGCGTTCATGGAGTTTTTATTTAAGATGAAACTCTGGTCAAAGTATTTTTCATTGTTTTAAATCATAGCTGTATGGAGTTCTTTGCTGTCTATGCTTCTGTTGACCTGTGATTAGAGATGTAGCGAACGGTTCCAGGCGAACTTTGGTGGTTCGCAAACTTTTGCGGAAGTTCGATTTGCCCCATAATGCTCTATTGAGCAAAACTTTGACCCTCTACATCACAGTCAGCAGGCACATTGTTGCCAATCAGACTGCTCGAGCCCCACCTCCCCTTTATACAAGGCAAGGTCCTTGAGCCATTTGACTCACTCACCTGCCTATACTAATTAGTTAAGGGACAGCATCCTGCACCCTTCTACCTATTTCCTCCTCCCTCCTCCCAGGGTTCGAATCTCGGCTCTGACTGATCAGTAAGCCAGCACCTATTTAGTAGGAGACCTTAGGCAAGTCTTCCTAACACTGCTACTGCCTATAGAGCGTGCCCTAGTGGCTGCAGCTCTGGTGCTTTGAGTCCGCCAGGAGAAAAGTGTGATATAAATGTTATTTGTCTTGTCTAATTTATCTTTTGGATTGATCATAAATGGTACATGCTAGGCTATCTTCAGCTAGAAGTGTTGGTGGTATAATGGATATGTTAGTTACCTACCACACACTGAGACCTAGGTTCAATCCCCAGCCACGGTATGTAAGCTGGCTTTTGAAATACTGGAATTTCCTGGCAGATGAGACCAGGTATTAGAACCCTTGAAACATGTTTTCTAGCCAGTAGAAATTTTTGTAAATTTTGTAAATTTTGAAGTTCGCATCCCCATTGAAGTCTATTGTGGTTCGCGAACTTTTTCGCGAACCCAACTTTCCGCGGAGGTTCGCGAACAGGGTTTGCGAACCGAAAATTGGAGGTTCGCGACATTACCACCTGTGATGTTATTGGTGCTAAAAAGCTAGAAACTTTCCAAAAGGGATAAATACATTTGTAATGCATTTCATTTCCTTATTTCTGAAAACCTTTTACTTACACTGCCTCATGGTGAAGGATGAGTCTAGAAGTCTTGGATGTTCCACTTGCACAATATTTAGTTTTGTTATTTGTACAATGTTCTGTATGTGGAGGATTCTGACCCTCCAGTTGTCGGATACCAATCTGTGGATTGGTATCTAAACGCTAGTCAAACATTCACTAAGTGTGGTCTTGTTTTATTTCAGTCACTTTGGAAGTCCAATGCTCATAGGTGTCAATGCACTAAGTTTAGAACAGAATAATAGGTCATTAAAATACTGTATTTGGTATTTTATACTTTTTTTTTAATTCCCAAAGGTTTCCACACATGCGGTAACAGTTTGGTAATTTACTGAACTTTATCTAATTCACTAAGCCTTGCTCGGTACGTCTCACCAGATGTAGAGTAGATTAGGCAGCCATCTGTGATTCTTCTTTCTGCATGCACCATTCTTGTGTCAGTTTTGTGAAATAAAATACCCTAATATCCCTTTAGATGTGCATGCAGCCACTAGAGGTCTCGCGTCTGTGTATCAGTATAGAGAGCAACACATCTAAAGGGATGCAGAAAAGCCCTTTCAATGTCTCTTTCTTCTGCAGTCAGTCAGTCTTTTTAGTCAGTCTTTTTTTTTTGTGATGTCCCACCGGTCATGTGCATTGGATGAAATGGGTGAGAAGCAAGACCAGGAGGCGCTTCTAATTGGTTGCCCCCCCCCCCCCCCTTGTCTATCGCATAGTGATTGTTAATTAACGGCAAAGTCCAGATAGGTCTCAAAATATCAAAAATTTCACTTGCTTTATCGAATGCTCTGATCTTTGTGAATTGACATTAGAAATGTGCTGTGAAATTTGGGATGCAGACAACTGAGTTAACCTCCCTGGCGGTATGATAAATGCGGCTGCGCGGCCGCGGGAGGGTATTTTTCTAATTATTTTTTTTTTTAGCATGTAGCTAGCCTAGCGCTAGCTACATGCTTCCCCCCTCCCTGCGGCGTCCCCCCCGTACCTACCGATCGCCGCCGGTGCTGAACGGGATTTCCTTGAGGGCTTCCCCCGTCGCCATGGCAACGAACGGAGTGACGTCATCGACGTCGCCGATGTCGTGACGTCACAGGGAATCCCGATCGACCCCATAGCGCAGCCTGGCCGCGATTGGCCAGGCTGCGCAATGGGTATGCAGGGGGGGGCTGTTTCCGCGGCGGGTAGCGGCGCATCGGCGGCGGGCGGCGGCGATCAAACCAAACACGCAGCTAGCAAAGTGCTAGTTGCGTGTTTGAAAAAAAAATTATGTAAATCGGCCCAGCAGGGCCTGAGCGACACCCTCCGGCGGCTTACCCCGTGTCACACACGGGGTTACCGCCAAGGAGGTTAAACAAGAAAAAACTACAACATTAGTCTGCACCTTCACATATCTCAGTTGATCCGGAGAAAGTCGAAAAAGCCTAACAAGGCTTGGACCCAGGGGAGGACTGGGACCTTTTGGCCTGGGGGGACAACACAAACTAGAGGCCCGTTTCACGGCATCCCCAGCCCAAAGCCATATCTTTCTTGTGTGCAAATCTTCAAATTGTGATGACTAACAGCCCCAGCCACACACACACACACACACACACACACACACACACACACACACACACACACACACACACACACACACACACACACACTATGTACCTGATGCCTAACCCCATTTCTCCGCACAATCTACCTGTCTGTGTCTGATGCCTAACCTTAAAGGAGTTATCAGGCTTTTTTTTTTTTTTTTTTATGAAAATAAGTGCTACTTACCCAGGGCTCCTCCAGCCCCAAGCTCCCAGCATGTCCCTTGCCGCAGCTCTGCAGTCAGCTGTTCGCTGCCGCTTCCTCCCAGCCCCCGGCGATGACATCAGGCCGACTGCGCCTGTGCGAGCGGCGCTGTCAATCACCGCCACATGGACCAGAGCGTACTGTGCAGACGCAGAACTACTGCGCCTGCGCAGTACACTCCGGTCCACGTGGCGGTGATTGACAGTGCTGCTCGCACAGGCGCAGTACAGGCCGACATCCAGGTCGGACTGGTGCCATCGCCGGGGACTGGGAGGCAGCGGCAGCGAATGGCTGACTGCAGAGCTGCGGTGAGGGACATGCTGGGAGCGTGGGGCTGGAGGAAGCTCCGGGTAAGTAGCACTTATTTCATTAAAAATGCCTGATAACTCCTTTAAACAACCCCCCCCCCCCCCCACACACACACACACACACAAACCTACCTACCTGGTGATGCCTAACCCCACTCCTGCCCACCCACCATACAAACTACTTGTCTGACACCTACCCTCCCCTCCAACTACCTGTTTGACAGTGCCTAACTGCCTGCCTCCCCCCTCCCCTGCCGCCAATCACACCACAAGAAGAAAAAACGTTCCCCCTCAGGCCAGGGTCAGAATGGAGATGATTGTCACACAAAAAAAAACTCAGAGGGCACTGGCCTGGGCAGAGAATTGAAGTTGACAGCAGTAGCAGGCAGGCAGCAAAGTGTGAGTAACTCAGTAACAAGAAGGGAGAAGAAGTACAGAAACAAAATTTATAAAAACCACCTTCTCCTCTGGCAACCTGGACCTAACCTCCTCTATCCTCCTGTCTCCTCAGTCCTACACCTCCTCCTCCTCCACAGCAGCAAGCAGCTATAGGTGGCATCTCCGACTCCCAGCCCTCAGAGTGTCCGACTCCTCCAGCCAGGACAGCCAGCCAGCCACTCGTAGCCGCCGCTCCAGGCCCCCAGACCCCCCAGCACAGAAAGCTAAAGAGTGAGACAGCTCACTCCGACGACACCTCAGGCACAGCAGCACAGGAGAGGACTGTGCCCGACTCCTCCAGCCAGCCACTCATAGCCACAGCTCCAGGCCCCCAGCCCCTCCAGCACAGAAAGCTGAAGAGTGAGACAGCTCACTCCGATGAAACCGCAGGCACAGCAGCACGTTGCGGGCGGCAATGGCTCCAGGCGGGGGGCGGAGTCAAGCAGGGTCAACCCACCGGGCCGGAGAGGACCTAAGCTATTTGTGTCCTTGTGCCGCTCACATCCACTGCAGGCGCAGCCACGCACAAGGGCACACCATGGCCGGCCGCCTCAGCCCCTTCTTTGATTGGATACTTCAACTTGCCGGGAAATATCGCGCGAGGTTGCGATCCCCACTGCGAACCTGTCACCTGTGGTATGTCTGCGGCCGCTGCGTATAGCCGGCCCTAATTACTTAAGATTCGGGCGGCCCGGGGGGCAATTGCCCCCCGTCCCCCTGGGCCAGTCCTCCCCTGCTTGGACCTAGTAATTATAGCCATGAATGCAATGCAAGGAGAGCATCTAACTCCCTCTTAAATACCAATATAGAATTGTCCTTCACCAAAGAGGAGTTACATTTCAACAAAATAAAATACAACAAACCTTAATGATTACTAGACCCTGGTCTAAAGTGGCAAATAGTGTGGAGAAAACATTAGTCTTGCTTGGACATTTTGTGCAATGGATTAATCTGTTGTTTTCCATGCAACCTTCGCTTTCTGCTAAACTGTCATCCTTCACATGTCACAGAAGGATCATTTCACATACTCCGCTTTAAAAACTTTCTGCTAGAGCTTGCCATTTGCTATCAGTGTGTGTGATTTACCAACCTACCTCCTTATACTTAACTCAACCATATGTTCTCTGCTGCACTGATTGTCCTTTTTGCATTTAGATTAATACATGGGTGCAACATGTGCTACTTTCCAGCCAAGTCATTTAGCATTCCTCAGCTGATAGTAGAAAGCAGTCAAACACCACAGCTACAGCTCAGTGAGCTCGCTGTAACACCTCCAACCAGTGTGAGAAGGGGGGGGGGGGGGCAGATACTGCACGGAATGGATAAGGCTAGGGAAATGTGAGAAATTAAATCAATGGAGCTTAATCTAGAATAAATGCTCATTACAGTGATTCTCCATAATGGCAGCATTACTTATTCCTCTAATCTTTATCCTGCAGCCAAAACAGAATCACAGTTCTGTGTACTGGGTTTACAAAATAGCCCAATGATAAATAATATGCTTTAATTTTATAAACAACTTAACTATAAATACAGAAGACTTTGCAGTTGATTCATTAAATCTCTTTAGTGCCCTTTGTGCTTTTATTTTAATACTTTTTAAGGTTTGACTGTAAGATACATGCACACAGATTGAATGCAGGATTTCAGATTTCTTTAGGTTACTAAGTTTTTCCTGCAGGCGGTATTCTCATGAAAATTTACCCACAAGTGTGTGTGTTAACTGTGCAGTAGTGCAGGATTCTGGTGTATATGTTACGGGTCGGCCAGAACCCGAAGTCTTTGGGTTCTGGCCGGTCAAAATGCGAAGTGGCCGGCTGATGCGGTCAATTTGCAAAACAGGCATGAATTGCGGACTTTGGCCGGCCAGAACGCGTTGTGACTTAACGTGGCCGGGCAAGTCCCGAAGTACCGCCACCAGCTGCTCTCCTCTCCCCACCGCCAGGAAGTCCAGCTCACCTCTCTTCCCCCGCTGCCGCTACTCAGACCTCTGATCAGGGCGACCGGACCGGGGAGGCAGAGAGAGGCAAAGCAGCTTACATGCGACCCGCAGGACGTGAACACCTCAATGCAGAAGTGACATCATTGATCACTTCCGCATATGAAGTGTATTGTCCGGGCGGGTAGTGTGCGCGCTGCTCTGCCTCTCTCCGCCTTTCTGGTTGCCCTGATCGGAGGTCTGAGTAGTGCAGGCAGCCTCCAGCAAAGCCCCCCCCCCCCCCCCAGACCAGCAAAACACCTCCAGCCATGCAAGGCACCCAGCAAAGCCCACCCACAGCCATGCAAAGCCGCCCCTCAGACCATGCAAAGTGCCCCACAGCCATGCAAAGACCCGCAGCAAAGCACCCACAGCCATGCAAAGCACCCAGCAAAGAACCCTCAGCCATGCAAAGCCCCCCAGCAAAGCTCCCCCAGACACACAAAGCCCCACCCAGCCATGCAAAGGGCCCAGCAAAGACCCCCCAGCCATGCAAAGCCCCCCAGCAAAGCACCCCAAGACATACAAAGCCCCCGCAGCCATGCAAAGTGCCCAGCAAAGCCCCCCAGCCATGCATCCCCCCTCATCTGTGACTAATCACTACTGTAATTTGATCTCTCCCCTGTGTCACCTGACTGCTACAGCAGAGCAGCTCATTCAAAAGCACAGGATGTTAACACTATGTCTGCACCCAAGAAAGCAGGATGTAGACACACTGCAGATTTATTGCAGGATTTGTATCAGCTGTAACTAAGAAATGATTTTCTTTAAAAAGATTATTATGATGTTGTGTATCTTTCAGAGCTGAGAGGAAGTTCTGAGTGCCACTAATGGTGCTGGACAGGACCCGGGATGTTCCGGGATTTGGTGCGTTTTGGACTTTGGCCAACTGACTTTGGCCATTTTGCAAACTGCCCGGCCAATGTCAGAAATTCCCAGCATTTTGGACTTTGGTCGACGTCAAATTGGCCAGTTCTAGAAATGGCTGGCCAATTCCCACTTTGTCCGATTTCTGGTTTTGGCCATAACATATATATTACACTCATCAGTTTCCTGTGGACACAATTCTGTTTACTTTTTCCTCTCTTGCTGTATGTGCGCTTCCTGTCCCTCCCTTTCTCTCTGCCCTCCTGCCACCACATTCATAGCACTGTTTTCCTGGGCTAGGCCGAGGTTCTCAGGCTCACACTGCAGCACTGTACATAGTCCCACATTGCCTTAATGTACAAAGCTTATCTCTGCTAGCAGTGTAAGATGGGTCCTCAGTACCTGGCAGAAGGGAGAGCAGCCAGGAGGTGAGAGTGCAGTAAGCCGGGAGCACACAGTTCTCATCTTCAGCTGCTATGCATCATAAAAAAACCCATCCCTGACATCCCTTTAGACAGACTCTCTGTGTAATAGCCATTTCCATGCACCTCTAAAGGGATATAGGGCAACTTTTTTAAGTGTGCTTTTCTCCTGCATCTGTAATTTGTTACATATGATGTCCCGTCCCAAAGTGCATCGGAACCAGTGCAATGTGTAGCAGTATGGGGGGGGGGGGGCTCTTCTTATTGGCTGTCTGCTACTGACTGGCTGTCATTTTCACTGCATGTCTGATTGTACGTAACCGACAGCTCAGACCTTCTCTAAACTACTGAACATCTTTACTTATTTAACCAAACACTGAAATCTTTGTGAATTGACATTTACTGACATGTATTAAGATATTTAATGCCAAGACGGTAATTTACCTCCCTGCTTGGTAATTTCAAATTGTCATGTGGTAACAGGCTTGGTGATTTGAAGCCATAAATGTAGTGCAATTTAAAGTCTATGTACACTACACATGTTACCAATGGTGATGCAGTGTAACTGATTCTATTGCAACAACATAGAACATGTAGAATCGCACGCGTTGTCGCTCACATTCTGACGGAATAGACTGGTCAGTTGCTTTCTCGTCTGCATTACATCGCATGCAACAGCAAATGTTGTTTCTGGTTGTTTGACGGTAAGCGGCATCAGCAAAGACAAGGACGTGGAGAGAGAGAGAGAGAGTCCCATCTCCACCAATCCCCATGCAGTACAGGACCAGCAGCAAATCCAGGAGAGGGCGTTGTAGCCACCCCGGTCATGCAGGCCAGGACCAGGAATTAACAGAAGTGTAAACTTGCCAGTGCAGTGTCTGATCATGCTACACTGCACCGGCTAGGAGCCAAATGCTACTCTGGGCATCCTGCCTACATCCTCTGGGCATCATCTCCCTCCAGTTTGCAGAAGCTCATGCAGCTCTGATCATCCAGTGGATATACTCCTCCTGAGAATACTCCTCCTGGAATATGGGCATACCTCTCTAGGGCACACTCCTCCTGGGCAAACTCCTCCTGGGCATGCTCCTCCTGGCATATGGGCATACCCCTCCAGGGCATACTCCCCCTGAGCACACTCCTCCTGGCATCCTGACATGTGGGAATACTCCTGGGCATACTCCTGGGCATACTACTTCTGGCATATGGGAATACTCCTCTTGGGAATACTCCTCCAGGGCATACTCTTCCTGGGCATACTCCTCCTGGCATATAGGCATACAGCTTCTGGGCATACTCCCCCTGACATTATTATTATTTAGTATTTGTATAGCATCGACATCTTCCACAGCACTTTGCAGAGTATATATAGTGTGGAAAGAATTAATGAAGGTTTTAATAATTAATTATATGTATATCCTTTATATTTCTATGTGGCTATAAGAATCACATTAATGTAACCAGACTAGTGTGCTAGAGTGACACTTTAATATTATGATTATAAGTACTGTTTTAATAAATATATCCATTTAAGAGCTCGGTTACTGTGTATAGTTCTTTATGCCTTTGCAGTGGAATTCCAGCCTCAAACGATGAGAGAGGAATCTGAGAGGCGGTTTAAACCAGATTTCCAGAGGTGGATGTATCCTTACTGGTCACTGACTAGAGGTCGAAACTCGAAACTTGATCTACCAGGACTTCTTTGTGATTTCAAGGAAATGAAACCTAGCACAAAGTGAAACTTAATTTTACAGGAAGTCTCCTGAAGGACACAGGTGATCCCACCCAGCGAGGAGGTCCAAGCCTCCTTAACATAATACAGATTGGACTCATCCAACAAAAGACTGCCTGGAGGGAGGAATATGTTAGCATATTAACTGGGGTATAAAGATCAGCAGAGAAAGGAATTCCTCACTTTTTCTGGCTGGTGAAGTTGCAGACAGTCTGTTGCTTTAATATGCTGGCACATGAAAAAGTCCTCAGCTGAGTAAATAAAAGATTCCATTTTTATTGGCAACATTGGAGAAGGTCTCATTGTGTTAATATTATTTCTTTTAACAATAGTCTTGTCACTAGCTGTCCCTCAGAGGGGCTCACAATCCAGTCCCTGCCATAGTCATATATCTATGTATGTATCGTGTACTGTATGTTTCATAGTCTAGGGCCAATTTTTAGGGGAAGTCAATTAACTTATCTGTATGTTTTTGGGATGTGGGAGGAAATGCCCGGAGGAAACCCACACAAACACGGGGAGAACATACAAACTCCTTGCAGATGTTGACCTGGCTGGGATTTTAAGCAGGAACCCAGCGCTGCAAGGCATGAGTGCTAACCACTACGCCACCATGCTGCCCATGTATATGTGGGCATACTTGTCCTGGGCATGCTCCTCCTGGGCATACTCTTCAGAACATCCTCTGGGCACTATCTCCAAGTGGGTCCTGACTCAACCTACAGTTTTGCTGATCCCCCCAGATGGAGTATGCTGACTGGACAGGTGATAAAGGCTTGCAGTTGTAGTTTAGTGTATGTAGTGTTTAATATATATAGTGTTTAGTGTATGTAGGGATAAGTATATGCAGGTATTAGTGTATGCAGGCAGAAACTAGTGTATGCAGGGATTAGTGTAGATGATAGGAGCAGCAGGGGTTAGTGTAGCTAGGTAGTGTATTTTAGATAGAGACAGCTTGGGGGAGAAGCTCCATAAGACACCCCTGCACAATGGACGCACCTGGTTTAGTATATTTTTTTCCTCTGATTTTTGTCTTCTAAACCTAGGTGTGTCTTATATTCTGGAGCGTCGTCAGGGCCGGATTTGTACTTTCCTGCGCCCTAGGCCGGTTGTCACCAACCGCCCCCCCCCCCATTCTGTCCAACTCTGACTAGTTTGAACGGGCCCACCTCTGTTTTGCTGCTTTGCCCCGTTCAACAAAGAAGCAGTGCATGCTCTGTCCACTCCATGTAATTTTGCGCTCCTGTCTGCGCTGCTTTTTTGTCCTCTGTGCGACTTGCTGCCGTCAGAGCCACAAATAGGGGACAGTGCAGCGCAATGGAGAGAAGTCCATCCAAAACAGAGAACAGGTAAGTAGAAGGATCCGACACTACACACACTGGCACAGATGTAGTGTAATGCTAGGAACACATGATGCAATTTTCTGACCGATTTACTGTCAGGTCGATTATTTCCATCATGTATGATCTAATTTCAATTTTTCGATCAATTTGCTGTTCACTTCTATGAAAAATCATTCAGAAAATTGATTGAAAAGCATATCGGACATGTTGGAAATAGTCGATCTGACAGTAAATCTGTCAGAAAATTGCATCGTGTGTACCTAGCATAAGCTCAGGTGTACTTTACACAGTGACAATTTAGCACTTAAGACAGATCTTAAAATCAGTCAGCAGGAAGTTTTGTAACAGAATAACACTTTTTATTGGCTAACCAAAAGAAAAACAGTGAGCCTTTGGTTAATGAGCCGTCTTCAGACTTTGTTACTGTATACAAGATGTTAGGCACACAGCTATATATACAGTCAGCAGGAGATGCATACATTGTTTTGTAAATATAAATAAATGTAACACAGTTGTCATTTTTTTTTAAACATCCTGCTTTCCCTGATGGTCAACACAGTACTTTGCTGGCAAAAAAAGCCAGCAAAGAGTTAGACTGTAGCACATGTTGTTGTCATTCTCTAGGAGAGAAAAAAAGCCATAAATTTAACAGATCTGAGGTCTTTAACAGCACTGACGTACTAGTATTTACCTAACATCAGTCAGGGGGGGGGGGGGGGGGGCTGCTAATTCCTGCCCGTGAATGCGTGCTGCATGAAAAAAACTAATCTGAACTCAAGAGTTCTGCTACTTGAGCCCATATATTTTTCTTCTCACAGCAGATTGTTTGTCCCCTCTCATCATACAGGTGACAGCAGATGCTGACTGCCATAACACACACTTTGTACAAGTAAGAGAGATGCAGGGATCTCTGGAATTCAGGCAGATCAGGGCAAAGCATGAGAGGTGATTTACTTTGACATGTGACCTCTTATCTCTCCAAGTCCTGCGCCCTGCTGATTTTTATAGCCCTAGGCCATGGCCTCTGTGACCTTCCCAGAAATCCGGCCCTGAGCGTCGTATGGTCCGAAAAATATGGCAATTTTTACGTTTTGTAATGAGCAGATGATAAACATCAATAATAACTATTTCAGTAATAAACTGCCCATAAGGACTCATGTTGGCCCATATGCAATTAACTTTTTCTCCTGAGTTTACTCCTAGTTTGCATTTTTATACTTGTCAATACAATGAGTTTTAGCCACCAGAAAGCAATATAGTATATAGTATAGTCTAAATACTCTAAATACTGTATTAGTCAAATAATGTTGATAGTACTTTTTTCTCCTACTTTTCAATACTTTTTCAGTTGAAAAGTTCTGGAAAGTAATTTTAGGCCTCTTTCACATTGGGACGTTGCGTTTGACACAACGTTAAAGTCACACATCGTGCCCCTAACGCAGCGCATGTAGGTTATGCAATTGGACGTTATTTTGCACAGTGTTATGTGTCTCCCAGTGCGCCGTTTTCATCGCATACTGATGGAACAAAAACGGCGCATGAGTTACATTCTTTTTTTAAAAAAAACCTTACTGAGCATGTGCAACACACATAATGCAGCAAATGTATTGCTAAACGCACAGCATGCAGCACTTTCTACATATTGCTACGCGTTACAAACAACGCAACGTGTGCACTGTGAATGTCGCACAGACTTTGTATTGCTGTGCTTTAGTCTGCGTTATAAAATTTTCTAACGTGCGACTTTAACGTTGCACTGTGAAAGAGGCCTTAACCACTTAAAGAGACACTGAAGCGAAAAAAAAAATATGATATAGTGAATTGGTTGTGTACTATGAATAATTGCTAGAAGATTAGCAGCAAAGAAAATATTCTCATACTTTTATTTTCAGGTATATAGTGTTTTTCCTAACATTGCATCATTCTATAATATGTGCACATTACACAACACTCAGCATTCAAAATGAATCTTTCAGAGCAGTCTGTGAAGTAATGACCTCTCCTCTAGCAGAGGAAAAGTAAATAGTCCAGGAACAGTTGAGATAATAAAAGTCAGATAACAGCCCTCTCCATGACTAACTTAGTCGGAGAGCTTAAAGAGTAACTGTCAGGCTGCAGAAGCTAATTTAAACCTCTATTCTCCTGTGTTAAACAGTTTAGAAGGAAGCCCAAAAGCAATTAGTGAAGATAAAAATCTCAGTTACCTTTGATGTGTGCTTATCAGCAAGTCTGTTATTCTTAAGAAGACGCAAGCCGCATACCATACTGCAAAGCATTCTGGGGCTCTCCCCTCGGCTGCTAATGAGACGTTACAGCAGCTTGTAATCGCGTAGCACTGATAAATCTCGGGCAGAGTACACTGCAGGAGTCAGCTATTGTTCCTAGCCACATGGCTCATTAATATTCACTGCACACTGTGTTGTTCAAGTACAAGCTTATCTGTGATCAGGAAGCAGGCAGGACATGACGACACATTTGACAGAAAAACATGGAGCCTGCCATGAGCTGTCAGGAGCATCTATCTCTGCATATACTATATACAAATTCTGTGAAATCCAAACGTGGACAGTGAAATGCATATGTAATGTAAGTACAGCCAATCTTTAGCTACTGATATATGTGTTTATTTTCTCTGAGACCTTATACCTAACAGCTCATCTTTAATGGCTTGTTTGCATAGAGATAACAACTGGAGTTTCTCAACTCTTCCTGTACTGGAAACAATTACACTGATGTATCTGATCTTAATGTTTTATTTCTTAGCTGTGCTACACATACAAATCATAATATCATCATTTTTTTTCGCTTCAGTGTCTCTTTAAGGACCGCGGTGTTAAACTCTCCTAGTGACCAGAACATTTTTTTACTAAATAGGCCACTGCAGCTTTAAGGCCTCGCTGCAGGGTTGCACAACTCAGCACAAAAGTGATTCCCCTTTCCTTTTCTCCCCACCAACAGAGTATTTCCGCTTCAGCCTATGACAGCGGATCGTCTTTTTGCCTCTGGAGGGGACAGCCGAATGACACGGCTGTCCCCTGTAGAGTGCTGCCTTAGATCGCAGTGCTGTACCTAGTAAATAGATGGCGGTTTTGCCGTTGAACAGTCTCCAAGCTGCAATCGTCTCTGGGAGACTGATGATGGAGTGGATCTCCGTCATTTCAGCGGGAATCCCTGTGCATCGACGCATCCCCTGCAATCTCCGCCCCTAGCACTTCATGGTCCTGGGGCTGCTGCCGCATTCACACCAATTGGCGTGGAGCGGTAGGCAAGAAATTAAATAGAAAATAAAAATTATCTTCACGGAAAAAACTCAGGAGTTAGGGCTGGAACCCACTAGAGCGTATTTTTGATCTTTTAGGGATAGCTTTCAATTGCTAACGACTTCCCTAAATGTTCTGCTAATGTAAATGGATGGGATGGATTCCACTAGAGCGATTGCATTAGGCAAATAGCAATCGCAGGACATGCAGCATTTTGGGAGCGTTTCTATTCTAATGTATTGTATAGAAGCAGGGAAATCGCTTTCTAAAGCGATATCACAAATCGCCAGTGATGCTAATTACAACCTTGTGATCACGGAATAGCAGACATTTTTTCACTAACCGACACGGTGATCCGAATTCGTGATCGTCTCTCAATCACGGATTCAGTTCCAAATGCACTTGTGATCGTGGTCCAAATCCGGCTTGTGATCATGGATTTAGCACGGCCGTGATTAAAACCGCCAAAACCCGCTGACTTTAGTGGTTAATAGCAAAGCCCCCTTACATGATATAAACACCAGATTTGCAGAATATGTTAACCACTTGAGGACCACGGTGTTAAACCCCCCTAATGACCATGCCATTTTTTGATAATTGGGCCACTGCAGGGCTGCACAACTCAACACACAAGTGATTCCCCCTCCCCCTTTTCTCCTCACCAACAGAAATCTATTTTGGTGGGTGGGGTCTGATCGCTCCTCAGATGTTTTTCTTATAAATATTTATTAGATTATTTTTTAAACACATTTAACTATTTTTTATTTATTTTATATCCCTCCCCCTGTCATCCAATCAGCCTATGACAGCGGATCACTTTTGTGTCTGCCCAGGGGGGACAGTCATGTCACCCGGCTGTCCCCAGTACATCGCTGCTGTAGATCGCAGCGCTGTACAATGTTAATAGACAATGTTAATAGACGGCGCATTTACCGCATTTACATGTATACTTTTTTCCTTTAAAACTTCCTTTGAAACTTTAAAATTGATTTTCTCAAAAATTATTAATAAGGTCTTTTTGAAAAAAAAAATTCCCCTTGTTCCCACTGTTCTACTTAGCATATCCTGCAAATTTGGTGTTTCTAGCAAGTAAGGGGACTTTGCTATTAACCGCTAAAGTCAACGGGTTTTGGTTGATTTAATCACAAATACTTTTTTCATTTGAAACTTTAAAATCGATTTTCTCAAAAACTGTTAGGTCTTTTTGAAAAATGTTTTTTCAAGTTGTAGCCACTGATCACCTTTATAATCTATGCAATTTTGGTGATTGTAGCATGTATGGGGGCTTTGCTCTTAACGTTAAAGTCAAATCCGAGATCACGGCCGTGATCACAGATTCTACATGTAATCATGGCTAAATTCCGTGTCGAATCCGGAGCTCTGATTCAAATCCGGATCATGATCATGGCATATCTAGATTTCTATTCGGCCATGCATGAATTTATTCAAATTCATGATTGAGTGGTATCCGAACAGAACTACAAATCGCTAGCGATTGCAATAGCACTATTATGGGCTTGATTCACAAAACGGTGCTAACTGTTAGGGCGTTTTTTGTGTGTTTTTTCATGCGAAAAACAGTTATCCCATGCAAAAATTCACATTCACGCGTTAACGCGAATTATTCGTGCATTATCGTCCGCGTTCGCTCGTTAACGTGAATTTTTGCACCCGATAACCGTTATCGCGCAAAATTTCGCGCGAGGCACTTTTAACAGCGTGCTAACAGTTATCACCATTTAGTGAATCAAGCCCTTTCTGTGTTCTAGTGGGTCCCAGGCCTAAAAAGTAATTGCATATGGGCTGTTATCTGTAGAGCTTGCCTTATGCTGGACATACACGGGTCGATCCGGCGGATGATTAGCCGCCGGATCGACTACTGCCACGTCCCCGCGGATCAATTCCTGGGATCGAGCGGGAATCTATCCGGCAGGTCATCGGACCTGTTGGTTATTATCAATCGAGCCATCAGCGGCTCGACTGATAACAGCGCACCTCGCCGTGTATGCCCAGCATTAAGTCATGTTGATTTGCTTATCTAAAACCATGTTACTTAGTGATTGTAAAAGCTCTCCAGTGAAAGCCATGCATGGTTGCAGATGCACTCAGCAGTCTGGCCGCTATGATTTGTTATGTTGAGAAATACCATTATGAGCTACAATGTTCTTCCAAAGAATGAGCGAGAAAGAAAAAAAAGAATGGAATTGCAAAAGCAGAAATATGTGATGTTATCTGCGATGAGTCACTGTATGCCCAACAACTTATCAAGAAACAATTACAGAATACCATCCTGTGCAGTGCAGAGATGACATTACCAAACAATAAAGTGTTACGTATTTGGCATTTGTCTATAAAGTACTGCTTTGTGCTACATTGATTCAATCGACCCATCTTTATGTTTTGTTGGATACTTTTGAAAAACATCACAGTATTTTCTGTCTTTATTTCATTGTTGGTTTTTTTCTCTCTACAGAAGAAAGTGTTTTTGTGTACCTTTAGGCATCTTACATGGCGCATGCTGAGGATTTAATGAGCCAAATGTCAGTTACGGAATTACATGCATTACATGTGACATAAAGGTTAAGATCTGTGCCAAAGCATGCAAAGATGCTGAGTTCACTCTTACATGTTAATGGAAATTTTTCAGCCCCCAATTTCTATCCATGATTTCCAGGTAAAAATAAATAAATACATAATACGGTTTTAATTAAGGTAAACATACTCTTTCCATTTTTTACTATTTAATACGCTAGCATTCATTTTTAAGATCCCATGTATGACTGAAGTGGTAAAATCATGGACAATGTGACCTCTACTTCAATTCCACATATCAGATGGGGTGCTTATAAGATGTAGAGGTCTTACTTTTGAAATTTAGCAGAAACTGCATTTATATGCAACGCTTAGCAAGCACACTAGCGGTCCAATTGAATTGTAAACAACAGCAGAGTATCGCTGTTTTCTTCAGTGCAAACTGCATGGATTTACATGGCGAAGCTGTTAAATTGGCAATCCAATTTCTTCTTAATAGTATTGAAGTGAGTGTGTGTATTCATGTCTACATGTGTGGTGGTTGTGATGAGGTGACACAGGTTGTATTGTCTGTATATGAAAATTAATTTAGACATAGCATGTGTGGCGATGATAGCATGTTTGGTGGTTTTGCATTTAAGGAGAAACTCCAACCAAGAATTTAACTTTACAATACAATACAATACAATACAATAACATTTGTAAAGCGCTTTTCTCCCATATGACTCAAAGCGCATAGCTGTGTCTCAGATTAATACAGGGTTGCAGGCTGGGTTGTGTTACAGAGGAGATAGTCAGATGTTCATGAATGCCAGACTGAAGAGGTAGGTTTTCAGTTTAGACTTAAATGCTTCCAGGGATGGAGCTGTCCTGATTGGGTGTGGCAGGGAGTTCCAAAGTGTAGGGGCAGCATGACAAAAGGCTCTGTCTCCAAAGGTTTTGAGGTGGACTCTGGGGGTGACCAAGGTGTTACATCCTTTTGATCTAAGATTGTGGGGGGTCTGATGCAGTTGCAACAAGTCCTTCAGGTATCCAGGGCCCAGATTGTGCAAGGATTTGAATGTCAGTAAGTCAATCTTAAACAGAATTCTCCATTTTATCGGTAGCCAGTGGAGTGAGCACAGGGTTGGTGTTATGTAGCAATGGCGGGGTTGGCTCGTTAACAGCCTTGCGGCGGCACTCTGTACTAATTGCAGGTGGCGTAAGTCTTTCTTATGCAGGCCTGTGTAGAGGACGTTGCAGTAGTCTAACCTTGATGTGACGAAGGCATGAACCAGGGTTGGAAGATCCTCTGAAGGAATTAGGTGTTTAATCCTTGCAATATTCCTTAGGTGAAAGAAGGAATGTTTCACAACAGCTGAGATTTGATTCCTGAAGCTTAATTTCCCATCAATCAGTACTCCCAGGCTGCGCACACAGTCTGAGTTGTTCAGGTCTGAGCACCCTATCCTTAGCGGTGTTGGTTGAGACTGGGGCTGCTTTGCTGTTGAGCCCTGGCCCTCGATAACAAGAACCTCAGTTTTGTCAGCATTAAGTTTTAGCCAATTATTATTCATCCACTCCTGAAGCTCAGCTAAGCATGCGTTTATTTGTGGAGTAGGGTCTGTGACCTCAGGTTTGAATGACAAATATAGCTGGGAGTCATCAGCATAGCAATGATATGTCAGGCCATGTTTTTGTATGATTTCTCCAAGTGGCAGCATGTATATGGTGAAAAGTAAAGGGGATAATATTGCGCCCTGAGGTACACCGTATTTTAGTGGTACAGGGTTGGAGAGGAAGGGCCCTAAGGCTACCCTTTGTGTTCTACCAGCCAGGAAGGAGTTGAACCACTGGAGAACAATGCCATCTATGCCACAGTACTCTTGTAGCCTGTTGAGCAAGATTTCATGATTGACTGTGTCAAAAGCCGCTGAGAGGTCGAGCAAAATCAGGATGGAACATTGACCTTTGTCTCTTGCAATGAGCAGATCATTGCAAATCTGGGTGAGGGCTGTTTCACAGCTGTGGTATTTCCTGAAGCCAGATTGAAGAGGGTCAAGGATGTTGTTTCTGGAGAGCCTGGCTTCAAGTTGGAGGTAGACAGCCTTTTCAATAACTTTTCCCAGAAAGGGGAGGTTTGAGACAGGTCTGTAGCTGTTTAGAGCATCTGGGTCTAAGGATGGTTTCTTGAGTAGAGGCCTGACGATTGCTTCTTTCAGAGTAGAGGGAAACCACCCTTCTTGTAAGGAGCCTTTGACTATTTTGTGGAATGCCGGTGTAAATAGTTCAGGGCATTGTAACATGAACTTAGTGGGGCCAGGGGCCAGATCGCAGGTAGTCTGGCGAAGGTTTGAGAGGATATCCAAGATGTCTTTTTCAGTGATTACCTTAAAATCAGACCATGGTGGTAGGCTATTTTTGCACCTGTTATATGGCTCTGCATGGGTTTCTGGGGCTGTGAATTGAATGGCAGATCGTATGGAGGAGACTTTGTCTGAGAAGAAGTGGGCAAATTTCTCGCACAGTTTATGTGAACTGTGATTATCCCAATCAGTAGCTGATACCCCCTTTTACATGAGAAATCTATTGCTTTTCACAAACAGACCATAAGGGGGCGCTGTACGACTGATATTGTGGTGAAACCCCTCCCACAAGAAGCTCTGAAGACCGCTGTACTTTTGACAGTTTGCCACAATGTAACAAGGTTCACAGACAGGAAATAGCTGTTTACAGCTGTCTCCAACAGCCAAAACAGCTAGCAGCAGCCACATAACCTGCCCACAGTAAAATGTCACCATGTAATAAATGTCCGAATGTAAATCGGGGAGAGGAAAGATTTTACAATGAGCAAACAATGACTAAAGCATTTATACATAATTATTGTAAAAATGAAGCACTTTTTTATTACATTATTTTCACTGGAGTTCCTCTTTAACCAGAAATGTTATAATAGAAAAACTGAAATAAAAAATTCACTGTAACTTACAGCTTGCTGATTTCTGGATTGGAAACTAAATTCTGGCTTAGAAACCAGAATACCAACCAAAATCCCACTGCTCCTCTCTGCACAAGAGGATTTGTGATAGAAATGATCTTCTTACCATATTGTGGTTGATTCAGAAGCATTTACATTTAGATTCACTGTTAAGGTGCATACACACATCAGACTATAGTCTTTGTAAAATAAAAGATCACAAACCACTTTTACCCCCTTTCATGAGAGCCATACCTACACAGTCTATTTTTTGGAGCTAAACTCCCCATCAGAAAAAAAATCTTTGCAAGATGCTGCACACACAGATGCTGCACACACTCAAAAGATCTGTAGCTGCAAAAGATCTGTTCCTGCCAAAAATCCATTCCTGTAAATTGCAATGATAGTCTATGAGATCTGCAGATCATCATACACACATTATTTAACTGACATTCATCTGCAGATCAGATCCACCAGGATGGATTTTCAGATCTGCGGATGATTGCTTGATCTGCAGATGAATGTCAGTTAAATCATGTGTGTATGATGATCTGCAAATCTCATAGACTATCATTGCATTTTGCAGGAAGGGATCTTTGGCAGGAACAGATCTTTTGCAGATACTGATCTTTTGTGTCTGTACAGCATCTGTGTGTGCAGCATCTTGCAAAGATTTCTGTCTGATGGGGAGTTCAACTCCATAGAAAAGACTGTGTAGGTATGGCTCTCATACTACATGGAGGGGGGTAAGATTGGTCTGTGATCTTTCATTTTCCAAAGACTATAGTCTGATGTGTATATGCACCTCTAGTCATATCAGCTGGTAGAGCACAAACATTAAATAGCAATTTGTATTTCAAATACCAATAAAATAACTTTGCAAATCAATACATCCACATCAGACCATTTGTTCATATGCAAATAACTTTTTTCCTCCTGAATTTTCTCCTAGGAGATAATTGTTCATCTTCTCTTTAAAATAGCTTTTTCGCACTTTGCAACTGAAAAAGTATCATAAAGTAGGGGAAAAAGTCCTCTCAAAATTAATCTGAGTGTTTTCTTGCTTGCTGGTGGCCTAAAAAGCATTTTATGACAAGGCAATTCATTTTTTCACTGGAGTTATCTCCTAGGAGATATTTTTCATCTTCTCTTTAAGCTAAATTTTCAGCATTTTACAATTGAAAAGGTACCCAAATGTTAGTGAAAAAGCACTATCAATTTTACTTTGAGTATGTTCTTGCTTGCTGGTGGCTTAAAAGACATGGGTCCATATATTATTCACTTTTTCTCCTGGGTTTTCTCCAAGGAGATATTTTTTCATCTTCAATTTAAATTAACTTTTTAGCACTTTGCAATAAAAAAAAGTACTACAAAGTAGGTGAAAAGTACTGTCCAAATTATTTTGAGTATTTTTTTGCTTGCTGGTGGTGTGAAAGGCATTTTATTTACAAGTAGTGAAAATATCACCTAGGAGAAAACTCAGGTGATAAGGGTCCAAAGAATCTGTACTCTTACAATTACTCTGTAATTCTTACAATAAAAAGCATACCATTCTATTCATTATGTTCTCCTGGGCCCCTCTGTGCTGTTTCTGCAACTCCCTGCTGCAATCCTGGCTTGTAATTGCCAGTTTTAGGCAGTGTTTACAAACAAAAACCATGGCTGCTAACCAGGATGTGATAGGCTGAGAGAAGCTCAGTTTGTGCCTCATACAGAGCCTGCGGGGGGCGTGGAGGGTGTGTGCCTAGCTTCTACCTATCACAGCAGAGCAGCACATTCCTGCCTGAGCCGACAAATATGACAAAGGAAAGAAGTTTAGATTATATAACACAGATAAGACAGCCACTGTGCAACCAGGAAAGGCTGCAGTAATACAGACTACATTACAACAGGTATAGGAACTTATAGGATAGAAGAAATAAGGCTGATAAATTTGTTACAGAGTCTCTTTAAACTAACTTTTCAGCATTTTACAATTGAAAAAAATACTATCCAATGCATTCTGAGTATTTTCTTGCTTGCTGGTGGCTAAAAAAGCATTTTATAACAAGTGAAAATATCACCTAGGAGAAAACTCAGAAGATAAAGTGAATTGCATTTGGGCCAAGGGGGCCAATTTTTCACCTGAGTTTTCTCCTAGGTGATATTTTAACAACTTGTAAATAAAATATTTTTTTACATCACCAGCAAGCAAGCAAATACTCAAAATAATTTTGACAGTACTTTTTCACCTACGTTTTGGTACTTTTCTCAATGTAAAGTGCTAAAAAGTTAATTTAAATTGAAGATGAAAAATTATATCTTAGGAGAAAGCTAATGGTGAAAAAGTGAATTGCATATTGCTTAAAAGCCCATATGCAATTCACTTTTTCTACCGAGTTGTCTCCAAGGAGATAATTTTTCACCTTCTATTTAAAATAACTTTTCGGCACTTTACAATTGAAAAAGTACCAAAACATAGGTAAAAGGATTCTATCAAAAGTATTTTGAATATTTTCTAGCTTGCTGGTGGCTTAAAAGGCATTTTATTGACAATTTTGGGTCAGAGTCATTTGCTTATGAGCCCATGGCCCATATGCAATTGACGTTTACACCTGAGTTTTCTCCTAGGAGATAATTTTTAATTTTCTATTAAATTAACTTTCCAGCACTCTGCAATTGAAAAAGTACCAAAAATTAGGTAACAGGTTACTATCAAAACTATTTTGAGTATTCTCTTGCTTGCTGGGGGTTTAAAAGACATTTGATTTACAAGTTTTTAAAATATTACCTAGGAGAAAACTCAGGAGAAAAAAAAAATTGCATATGGTCCCATGTGTACTAGCAAATAGTACAATGTTACCTGTTCACTACATCACCCTCTAGAACAGTGGTCCTCAAACTAAGGCCCGCAGGCCGAATGCGGCCCCCTGAGGCTTTTTCACTGGCCCTCCAAACACAAAATGTATAACTTATAGATGCAGCTCGCTGCACCTTTAAATATTGGCGCCCCGCATATAGAATAGCCGTGCTGGCACCACCCCATCCACATACTGTAGAATCCAGCGAGCAGTCATTCACTGGCTTCCAATCCAATTCTGCATCAGGTGACACTGCTGTCCAACTGGATGGCAGGTTGTCACCTGGGTATGCTTCACTGTCTGGTGCACAAAGATGTCTTTGGGCGCCATATGACTGAATGGCTGCTGCTGGGAGTTCTCCTCCTGACATGACTGGGAGAAATACCTAGATTCAATGTAATGTTTTTCAACATCATTTTATGTATGTTCCAGCAGTCTGAAGTATGTTATCTGGCCCTTGACCAAAAAAGTTTGGTGACTTCTGCTCTAGAAGTTCCAACCTCTCCTCTCAACCTGCAGCAATCACAGCTTGTCCTGTAAACTAATAAAGGGATACAAATGTCCCCTTCACTTTTCATTATCATGTCCTGAAAAAATGTTATTGTAACTGGCAAAGGGGTGAATATACTTTCTAACTTTTCATTATTATGTCTTTCAAAATCAGAAAGCTCTGCCTACCCTGGGCAGAGGCATTTTACACTTTTAGGTGACATCAGCTCACTCTGAGAAGCTTTGACTGACTGGAACACAGTATCTAAGTAGACATTATGGGATGCCTGGGAGAATTGACAGCCTGTAACAAGTAAAGGCAAAACAATATAAAGTTTTGAGGAAGCTCACCAATAGTGAATGGATAACAATTTTGAAAGATAAATATAAAATATGAATATTCATACTAACTGTGAATGTTTTCAGAGCAAGAAATGGGGGTGCTTCTGCTTGGAAGGGCACTGTAACATCGCAGACGATTGCTCTTTTTGGTTCTATATAAGTTATACAGTAGCTTATAGTGCACTGTTAAATGATATAAAGTAACCTCATTAGAGATCACACACAGCTTTTTACAGGACAGGAACATTTTGCCAAGTTGAGTTTTTTTTTTTTGCTTTAGTTCAGCCACGGTTGGAGTAATTGCAGGTGGAGCAATCCAATCAATAATGTTAGCTAGAATAGATATAAAGGTGAGCTCACATTAAACATTTTAAAAAAGCTAGAGGAATGACTTGTATTATACTAATAAAGACCTTCACTCTTTATTAAAGGGAACTTCAATCTTTGACACAATTGGAGCCATATGCTAATACAATAAACGGGTGAGCCACAGTTTTCAGTGAAACAGTACTAAAGGAAACAATTGAGTGAAAAACACATACGCACTAACCCCCAAATACTAGTCAGATTCTGTGTATTGAAATTAATCTGCTAAATACAGAAGTTACAGCAATCTGTTCTTTGCCCATTTAAAAAGTTTGATGTCATTATAGTCACTGTCAATGTTTACCTCCTAATGAACTTTCATAATTTTTTGTTATTGCCTTGTAAATCAGGTAATTACTGCTCAATTTTTAATTATTCCAGGAATGTAAAGGTCACCTCTACCTTAAACTGACATTTCAAATTTGGGACAGTTCTGCTGATAGGTTGAATAATCTGTCAGCTTCTCATATCTCCGCTAGATAGAAGTATGTATGGAATATTGCCTACAGTAATTTCCCCCCACCCCCACAGGACCACTCTGTTGCAGATCCACTGTCTGTTTATTTTACATCAACAGGAGGACAGCCCTAGGGATTAATTATGGTGTGCAGAGCCAAGACATAAGTTTGTGATATATCTACATAAAGCTTTTTATTAGGTAATTTTCTTGCATATCCCGAATGTTCGCTTGTTAATATTTATTTTACACTATGGAGGTTTCATCAGGTAGAGAGGTACCTTGATTCTGCTCCTCTTAAGTCAGCAACAGATAGGTAAAATCCTGGTTTATGGTTTTCATAGAAAGTATAAGAAGCCAGCACAAGAGTTTACCTATCAAAAACAAAAATAGAGAGTCAAAAATGTGGATGGAGTTGAACCTTAAGCTAGACAGAGGACCTACTGAGAGGAATAGATGCTGGAAGCCACATTTAAGTGCCACAAAGGTGAATTTGACTTTTTTTTTAAAGACCCAACTACTGCATTACACATCTGTATAGAATCATAAGGTACAAATGACTAACATTTATCTGTTCCAGTGTTCCATTTGTCTCCAATGGTCTTGATATAACCAGGAAGTGGTGCAATTATCAGAAACATTAGTCACAACCGGTACCTGATGGTTCTAGTTCATTAGTGAACTTGCCAGATGCATTTTAGGGGCATTTAAATGCTATATGAGATACCTGTTTGGGAACCATTGCTCTTCCCAATGTTGTCATTATCACTAGTGTTTGTCCAAAGAAACAGTGTTCATATGTTTGATAAAACTGTTCTTGTGGAAAACTGCCATCGACTTAAGTCAGCAGGCATGGAATTCAAAATTCCAACGTTGTTAACCACTAAAGGAAATGGCTGGATTAAAATAGGTTTATATATGGTATATTCATGTCATCTATGCTACGTTTGGCACAAAACAGCAATTAGAGGTTCATAGCTGCAATGATAGAGATATCAGTGCTCATTTCCTGGGCAATCTTAACAGAACTAACAAGCTGAATCTTCCTTGTGTTTGTGTTTCAGAGGTGGAGGTAAGCGTGATTGCTCCTTATTTAAGACATGTTTGTTCTATTTCATACTGTCTCTGATGAAGCAGGGCTAGTCCCTGAGAAACAGCTGTCAGACTTGTCCTTCCCCCCACTGCTGTAAGATTTTTTCTGTCAACCCAGCTACAATAAAGGTTATTTTAACAGCTATGCCCATCTTCTTCCTCTCTGTGATTGGAATCTTCCTAGTTGTACAATTGCCCCCTCTTCACAAAGATTAGAATAAAGGTAGCCATACATCTGGCGATTTGACTGTATGATCGACTATTCGATTCAATCATTTTATAGGTTTGAGAGAGAATCAAGTGTGTTCCAGAATTCCCAATCGATGAAAAGTGGCTGATTTCATATTGAATCAACCAGCTTAGTCGATCGAGCAGAATGCAAGATATCACTTGATCATATAGGAATCACATGTCATTTGATCGACTTTGAATTGATTTTTGCATTCAGAGCATGGAGACACAACATCGGTCAAATCAAATGTGAAAATAAATCATATAGAATATCATTTGTAGTGTGTGGGTTACTAGTCAATCAACTTTTGATCAACCATACTGAAGTTGATTCCTTAATAAAGTCGATCGCTTTGTTGATTGAATCAGAATCACTAGATGTATGGCTACCTTAACAGAAGCAATCCTGGGTAAGTGGTGTTTCGCTTGGACACCATGCTGGTGATAAACTCGTCTCTCTTATATCCTGTACAACAGCTAGCCTCCTCCAATCAAGTGTATCAGGTCCTATTTTTATGATATCATCAAGCCAGGATCTGGTACACACATTGGAAAAGGGTGGCTGAAGTACATGGCATGGAAGCACCAGGATTATTGCTTGTATGAGGCAACATACTACTTACTTAGAATGCTTCCAGTGCTGACCTCTGCATGGAGCAGAAGAGAATCACTAGATCACTAGTCCATACATGAGGAACTCTAAAAGGACACCAAATAGAAGACACTAAATAAAGAGCATTATATTTGGGGTTACTATGTAGGTGACATTATATATTGGAATCATAATAATGGAGTAACTATGTAGGGGAGTTATTAACCACTTAAGGACCGCGGTGTTAAACCCCCGTAGTGACCAGGCCATCTTTTACTAAAAGGGCCACTGCATGTTTAAGGCCTAGCTACATGTCAACACACAAGTGATTCCCCCCCCCCCCTTTTCTCCCCACCAACAGAGCTTTCTGTTGGTGGGGTCTGATCGCTCCCCCAGTGTTTATTTTATTTTTTTGTTAATATTTATTTAAATTTTTTTTTATAAATTTCATTATTTTTCTTATATTTTTCCCTCCCTCCCCCAGTCAGCCTATCACAGCGATTGTCACATGGCTGTCCCCAGTACAGCACTGCCTTAGATCGCAGCACTGTACAGTTTTATTAGATGGCGTTTCGCCATCTAACAGTCTCCGACTGGGAGACTGAAGGTGGAGCGGAGCTCTGCCTTCCAAGCAAAGATGATAACAGGCATTTACGTCGATCGGCTTGGAGAGGTCCTGGGGCTGCCGCCGCGTCCACCCCAATTGCCGTGGAACGGTCAGCAAGATGTTAAAGGGGCACCATTATTATTATTTATTGCATTTATAAAGTGCCAATATATTACACAGTGCTGGACAATAAATACATACAATGATACAAAGGATGGCAGACGTAACAAGGTTAGACAACACAGGATAAAGTTATACAAGGCAAACAGGGTACAAGATACATGATCATGCGATTTTGGGCTGGTTAGGTAGGCCCAGTAATTGAAGTACGAGGCCTTCATAGAAAAGAAGCACTCGATCATGTAGAATACACTAGGAAGGGAGGACCCTGGCAAAGGCTTAAAATCTGAAAGGGGGGGGGGGGGGGTGTACTATACAAGGTGGCATTACATATGTGACACAATAGGAGACACTATGAAGGGTTGCACCATATATAGAAGCACCATAAGAACACCATATAGCATGCACTGTAAGTGGGATACGTTTCTATATATAGAGGGTCAATACAATAATGGCTTATAATAGGTGTTTTAAAAGGGAGAGACTAATAATGGGGACATAAAAGAGGACCATCATTGAGAGGATGCAATGGGAACTAAATATGGGGAATCGTACACACAGTATTACAGCACTAAGGATCAAACGTGGTCAATAGTAGGTGGGGCGCGCTATATACAGTTACCAGTCCAGTTTAGAAATTATTTCAAAATAGCTTGCGCTCAGTCCATACATCCAGGGATCGACTTGCTCCTAAAGTGTCTCTCCTGGGCACAGATACACCTCAAAAAAATATAAACACAAGGCAGATAATAGTGCAGACTGCTAAATAAGGCAGACACCTCTCTGGTGTAGATACAAGACAGGCTCACACTACTTGTTAAGGTATGGGGGCGGGGACCACCACCACCGACTAAGCACAAACTCTCCCCTCCACTCTAATATCCCCCCTGCTCACCGTCAGCACATCAAGTGAAAGCCTGGCAGGGTCATCAGAGATCAACCTTCTGCTTAGTCTCCTTAATCACAGGTATTTATCCCACTCAGTATCCGTATCTCCTATGTCTCCTCAGAGCAAAACACAAAGAATGCCCATGTGTAAAACCATAACATTTAATGGGCCTGCTTCCATTCACTTTTTCTCCTACTTTTTCTCCTAGGTAATATTTTACATCCTATCAATAAAATGCCTTTTAAGCTACCAGCAAGCTAGAACGTACTCCGAAAAAAATTAACAGTACTATTTTGACTACATTTTAATACTTTTTCAGTTCCAGAGTGCTGAAAAGTTATTTTAAACAGAAGACGAAAATTATCTCCTAGGAGAAAACGTAGGAGAAAAAGTGAATAGAATCAGGCCCAATATCTTAAAAATAAAAGTAATGCACGTACATCACAACAAAGTTTAAAAGCATGTCACAAGCATAAAAATGGGGAATGTTACAAAGATAATGTTGCTATAGGATCTAGTCTAAACACATCCACTTTTGAGACTACATCCCCAACAAGAATCCCTAATTACGTTCTAACCAATGACCTTCCTTATTTCAATCTTGTTCATGGTTTTTACTGTTAAAATGTTTTAAGTATTTAAGAGACTGAAAGGTATGCATTTTAGAAAAAAAACTTTATTTCAAAATTAAACATCATTACCATACATTTTTATTTGTAGAAGTAGTAGTAATAGTAATTATCATTACCATTAAATACAATTCTCATGCATTTAACTAGCATCATAATTTCATGTAAATGTTGGGATAAATAGCCAAATACAATTTTTGTTTTTTACAGTATCTACAGTAGTACTGTTTATTTTACAACTAAATTGTGTAAAACTAGTGAGAGTGACTTTTCCAATTTTTTCCCTACTTTTCCCATTTAAAATGCAAAGAAAATAAAATATTTCATAGTTCTTTAATGAAAGATATTACCTAAGAAAGCCTAATTTATGCTAAAAAAAAAAGAGGATACAATGAATCAACCCCAAGAGAGGAAGTGGTTTAATGGATTTTTTAAATTATTTGTTAACATAATTGTTTATGTAAGATTTTCCTTTGAGGATAAAAAAATTAGCTTTGTGTATGATTTGACTATTGATATTCAGGCCATTATTAGTAAGGGATGATTTGCAAAAGGTGAAGAGAAATGAAGTTAAGTATAACATACCTACGGTGGTGAGAGGATGTTTCATTGCAAAATAATTTCCAAAGGAATTCTTGATGTTTTACCCTTAAACTATAGCTTTCCTTCTGTTAAATGGTGCTGTTGCTCTATCATGTACCGATTCAGAGATAAGAATTCTTGTTTAAAATGGATATTTTATCTGCAGTAACAATAAAGGTAAATGCAGCATTGTTTAGTGTTCAGCAGGAATCAGCATACGGGCTCTGGAAAATCTGCCATCTGTCTTTCCAAAGCAATAGGTGCATCATTTAAGGTGACAACTGGTTTGTAAATCTGATTTTTACCATACTGTTTTACACGCACCCAGAAACATTCATAATTAACCGCCTAAACACTGAAGTGAAATCCGTCTTGACAGGCACACAGAAGCTGCCATTGCTGACCTCTCCTTCTGAACATGTTAGCTGAGTGGCTGTCATACAGACCCAGAGGCTTGCGGTTGTAGAGCCAACCAGTATTCCAGTTTGATTTGCTACTGGGATAAGAAGCACCATTTCATTTCAGCATGGGAATGCTGAAGGATTTTTTTTTCACATCCTGCTGTTTTCTGCAATTTAGAGAATTTTGCCACGTCTAGCTCTACCTGGGATCATCCATTACATTGAAAGCATCCACCCTTGTACATATTTAGCATCGCTTCCCCAGAGGCTGCCCTACACAGGGTCAAGTGTAATATCAGACATCATCTATGTCAAACTTGCTCTAAAAATGTAGCAAAGCTAAAAAAAAGAAATGGTGATTTGTCTGTCTAACCAGTGGAGAAGTTGTATGGGTGGAGCAAAATATTCATATCAATCTGTAATTGAAGAACAAAAATCAACCAACTTATCTTCCAGTGACTCTCACCAAGTCTTGGAAAAGAAATCTTAACACAGTTATTATTCACCATCAGTGATGAGCGAAAATGCCAATATTCTTTTTGCATTCATTTTCACAAAAATGTTAAATTCTACTTACAAGCGAAAATGTCATTGAAAATCAATTTGTAATAAGTTTGTAATATTTTGCATTTTGCATGAATTTTCACCCTAAAAAATAAAAAAAAATTCTGCAAAAATGTTCTCAAAATCGAAAATGCCATTTTTGATTTGAAAATTGACGAGCAACACTGTTTACTGTATGTTAGCAGACCTGTGCAAATATTAGCTCTTTTTTTAATTCATATTAAACTCATGTAAGTTATGAATAGAGATGTTGCGAACATAGAATTTTGCATTTGTGAACAGCAAATGCGAACTTCTGAAAATGTTCACAAACAGGCGAACCCGGCAAACCGCCATAGATTTCAATGGATGGGCAAATTTTAAAATCTACAAAGACTGTTTCTGGCCACAAAAATGATGGAAAAGTTGTTTCAAGGGGTCTAACACCTGGACTGTGGCATGCCGGGGGGGATACATGCCAAAAGTCCCACCAAAAATTATGGAGTTGAGGCAAAGTCTGGTTTAATCCCGAAAGGGCAGATATCACAATATGCACAGTTCTGGGTGTCAGTGAGCTGTGGAGTGTCACACACAGAGAAATGCAATAGTACTATCAGAATACAGTGAAATAATAATCCACTGGAGTGGTTCTGTGTGTGCAACTTAATTACGCAATAACAGTAGCAGAAGTGTGCACACAGCTCTGGGTGTCAGTAGGCTGTGGAGTGTCACACACAAAAAAACACAGGAGACCGATGTGCTAGCCCTCAAAAGGGCTGTTTGGGGTTCTTTTGCAGCAAGTGAGGATTGAGGAACAAAAACACAGGCCTAGCTAATGCTTTCCCTACCTATCTGCAGCAAATCTGACCCTGCTCTCACTAACAGTCAGCAGCCAACAGAGAATAAATCCAATATGGCCACCGCAACTGCTTTTTGATAGGGGGTTTGGGGTCCAGAAGAGGGTGCTAGCTGATTGGCTACCATGTGTCTGCTGACTGTAAGGTAAGGGGTCAAAAGTTTGGCTCAATGATGATGTATAGGGGCGAGAACGCAAACAGCCAAAATTCGCCAAATATTGTCCGCCGGCATACTGTTCGGGCCATCTCTAGTTATAAACTAGCTCAAGCGAAACACCATTTTTGATAGAGTTCATGTTCTGAGAGGTTCCAGAATTTACATAGCTACATAGCTAGTTTGGTTGAAAAAAGATCCAACTAGCTCACTTAGAAAACATGTTAAGAGCCTTATAGTTTATTCTGCTAAATGAAATCACACATTCAAATCACTGCATTGGGTGTTTAGTGCTGAAAACTAACAAACCCTCTAATTAAAGTTTCTGTCTTAGGGAGAAATATCAGAGTGGAGTAAAAGACTGTACTAGAGGATCACTGATCAGCTGGATGCCTGGCTAGCATTTGAATATTATAAGCAACTAGTTGACCCAAGCCTGTTTAAAAACAGGCTCTAGGTCTCTTCAAACCACAGCCAGTCAGTCATTGCACATGCACACACCCGTCTGCTGCGTGCATGCTCCCGCACCAATCCACCCGGCTTCCTGGCCCCATCCTCCTGTCCAAATGGCTGTCAGTGCTGCGCACATGCGCAGTAGTAATTTACCATGGACACAGGGACAGGATGATGCAGGATCACATAGGACTTTATTATATAGAATTTTTCAAAATTGATGCATGTAAGGGTATTTTCCCACTATGCTTTGCATGTTGTGTTGCACATCCTGAAAAAATATGATGGCAATGCAATGGTGTTAAAAAGTCACATTGCTCATTAATTATGCAAGTGCACTGCAAATAATAAAGTACATAGAAGTGTGCTGCACTTCAACTGTAATCACGCATGTCATCCTGTTTATGATTTAAGTCCATGTATGTAAATGGAGCTATAGTAATCCTACTAACAGTGCTGTGCTGCCTTCATCTACAGGTCTGATTAGACTCTTAATACTACAGTATATGATAACTACTCTGGTGGTTGTTTATACAATGTTTATTTTGCTCTATATCCATGTGACGCTACACACAGGCAAGAGAGCAACCTATTAGGCTTGATGGGCTGGCTTACGCCTGGAGTGTTCCCAATTACCAATCAGGTCAAAAGAACTATGCAGAATGTCATATGCAACATCATGAGCTGCACTTCCAGCTTTTCACTCACATGGTTGTCATCTTTTCCGGCTGTTTTTTTATTGGTCATTATTTTTCCACAACTTGTTCCTGATTGGTGGGGCGGTGATGATTCAGTCTCCCATCAGGTCCAGTTACGGTATGGTTTTCAGCTTGGATACACCCTTAGTAGTGTTGGCCAGTGTACCTATATGGTCAGCACCGCATTGCTAGTTAATTCTAATTGGCTCCCATTCTGGAGCCTAACTGTGAGAAAACGCGGAAAAGCCGCCAATACTCAAGGTGAGGCGGCTGACTCCACGTTCAACATGGCAGCTGACGCGCAGTCGGAGCGCGGAGAAACCGACGCATGCTCTAACAGCAGGACGGCGGATTCTGCGTCCAATGCGGCAAGTTGCTCGCATAGGCCTGCTTCTCTCAGTAATGCGGAATGCGGAGAAAACGCCGCACGCACTGACAGCGGTGCGGCGGTTTCCGCATCCAACTCAGCAGAAACATTACAACACATGACTGGTGTGGCTGGGACTGATAGTCCACACTGGTTTAGGAGGACGCGCGCACGCAGAGAGGCAGGGCCTTTATGGCAGTCAGAAGAGGGTCAGCTGACCAAGCTGGTCAGCTGACAATTTCAGTAACTTCCATTGGTCCAGCACTTAGGGGAGGCGCTGGTGAGCGCTAGTGTATATATACTGGGTGCTGGTCATTCATCTGGTGTCTGCCGTTGCGATCACTACGTGGTAGCACTCAGACCTTGTCAGTATCTGTGTTTATTAGTCAGTTTCGTAGGTGTTGATGATCACGGAGCTCAAACCTTAGCCTAGGAATTCTGTTATTATCTGTATTGTTATCTAGACCAGTTTCCAAGGTGTTGACGGCCACGGAACTCACACCTTAGTCTAGGAATTCTGTACCATCTGTATTATTTGTATTATCTAGTCTAGTTCCCGGAGTGTGAGAATCTTGGAGCTCACACTCAAGTCTAGGCATTGTTGATTACCTGTTATGACTTTCTGCATTCCTGACCATTGTCCTGATCTCTGATTTTGTACCTTTGCCTTTCTGATTCTCTGTTGCCAAGACTCGGCTTGTCTCTGGATTCTGTACTTGCCTACTGTCTCTGTACTGTATCTGTCCGTGTGTTAACGACTTGGCTTGTCCGACCTCGAAAACTATCTCTCCTGTTAGGAGATAGTTCACAGATCTGTCAGTGACACTTCTCCTTGGTGTCATTCACGTTCTGTCCTTCCCACTATCTCAGCCTGACTCCGCCCCTTGGGGAGCATCAGGTCTGTGGAAGGAAGCTGATCCATAACAGTTACCCACACTGTCTAGCACCCATCCCACGGGTGCTTTCCTCAAAGTATTACTGTTGCACCAAACACTCTCATCTCTCAGGTGTCCAGAGGTTAGAAGATATATCTGATTATCGGTGATACTGCAGATCATCAATAATCGGGTATATTCTGCATTCTCGGTGATACTGCAGATCACCGGTAATCAGACCCTCTCTGTGTTACACCGATCGTTACACTAACTATATATAGTTCATTATGATGTTTGTATGTTAGAGGCTGCACAGACTTGAAAAAGGGAGGATGCTCCTACCAAAAGGAGGTGTGAGCATATAATTGCAATATATTTGCATAACACTGCAATTCTATTATCCATTGCACCGCACTGTGAGGGTCTGAGGGATGCAGTGTGAAAGTACCCTAGCTGAATTTATAACAAAAAGGAAGTTTTGAACACACGTGCAAAATGTAATTCCATCATCAATCGCAGCAACACTTTTTATATGCAGTATTGTGAGGGTGGTGGCTTTCATTGTTTTAAATTGACTAATTTACTGGTACCCCTCATTTTTAAAAATAAGAGAAGCCCAAACAATATCTGACATCTTTTTATTCTTGTCTTCCCTTCTCCATTGATGTAAACATTAGACCAACATATACTGTATTTATTTTTACATCTCTGACATTGAGAGGGGTTGAAGCATGAGTACTTGAGGACCGAAATGGCAGAACCTTAACCTTAACCACTTAGAAGTATTTTTGCAAAATAGGGGCACTGTAAACTCTAATGATTCCAATAATCTTTAAAGGTAATAACCACTGTCTTTATGCACTTGGGCCTAAATCTCTATGACATCCAACTGTGTGTTTTTGCAAACAGAGCTAGCCAAAGTTGTGTTACGTCAGCTTATCTATGCTAGATATTGTAATATATTATTTTTTAAGTCTTGCAAAACCTACTAGATTAGCATGATTCCAAGACTCTTCCTTCCATCCCTGACTGAGAGAAAATGCCCCTATGACAGGCCATTTGTACTGAAATAAAGACGAGAAATATCACCATAATCTTCCTTGTGGTAAATTGGCCACTCTCCATAATGAGAGGCGAACTAAGTAGGTCTGCATGTTAATAGTCCAGCTATGCCCCTTTTTTTAGACCAAGCTGTAGTATATTCTTGAGACATGCTTTTTATTTTATGAGCATGAAGCACGAAGAGAATGAGCAATCCTTATAGCTTTGACTGTGAATTCTTGTGTGAAGTTGTTGAATCAGCAGCTCTGCAGCATATAGTGTGAGAATAAGAGTCCCAGAGTGATACTGAACCTGCTTGTTTAAGATTAATACTGACCATTAATTTACACCTCTCCTACAACTTCTGTTCCCCGTACACAGAAGAATTGACTTGCATAAATAGATTGCTGGGTCCAGAGGTGGCAAAAGTCTTATTCAGATAAATGTTAGCTGCTTATATATACAGGTACAGAGCTACAAGTGCTGTTACGTGTCACTTTTGTATGCCCATTATGACCTGCTTTTGATAGATCATTGGCCTTCTTGGGGTGCTCATTAGAAAATGGCTCTAAAAATGCTAAAATAAACTGATCCCAAGGAAGAGCATAATGTGTGTGAAAACTGGATACGCAGCAAGTTTGCTAAATGTGACACAATTTATCCAGCATGTGAGTAATGGAGCAGTCAGCGTTTGACTTTCTGCAGAGCGGAGATAAATTGAGGTGATATATTAAGAGTGCTGGGCCTGGGAATTGCAAAAGAGCCTGTTCAATACGTCAGGTATGGGAACAGCCAGCAAAGGGAGATGAGAGAGAGGAGAGACTCTGTTCTGGTGCAAATGGAATGTACAATATTTATCAGGGACACAAGTCCAAGACATTGCTGTGTACAACTGAGCAGCAACAGATTGCCTAATGTACTGTCTTTTTCAGAAACTGTCTGTTTTATAGCATTTTGTGAAAGAGAAATAAAAAAATAATGGGCTTCTGCAGAGACCGACACACACAGATGCAAAGAAAATAAAATGTGATCTTTAAAGCAAAACCCCACCTTCACTGGGTAAAAAAACGATCATCTGAAACAGATACAAAGTAAAAATAAAAGAAGGTACTCCTTCTTTTAAGGGTTTAATATTTTCAGTGCATATTAAAAAATACATCTGATCCTTAGTTCTAAAATTACCATGTTATTATTAATTTTACAAGAATGAAACCCAAATAGAGAAGCTATGTGTAAAAATGTAAGTATACTCCAGGAGGCAATGGATTGCAGTATCGCCTTAAAGCAAACCTGAACTAAAAAGTAAATGTCAAAATAAACATACACACGTCATACTTACCTCCCGGGTAGTCTACTCATCAATCTCTTTCTCCTCTCCTGCTTGTTCACTGTGTCGATCAAATTCTCCAGCTTCAATTTTAAAAATGGTGTAACAGGTCAGCACTCTGTTAACCTCTAATATTCCCCACTCGAGCCATAGGGAAACATGGAGTTTATCTTGCACATTAGTTGTCCTTTCAGCTATAATTGACAGCAACTGATGTAGTGGAAAAGGGACATTAGGATTTCAGCTTCCGGAAAGACAAGTATGACTAGAGCTAGTCAGAACTGTAAGGAATTGTTGTTAGAATAAAATGATGAGGTTCTGAGAGGAACTTACATTGAGGTAAGTAATATTCATTTGCAGGTACATCATGTGTTTCTTTTAAATCATTTTACACAGTTCAGATTCCCTTTAAGTAGCAATTACTATGACTTTATCAGTCTCTCACATTATTGTGGAAGAATATAGCCCATTATTTTTTCAAAACACTGCTTCAGTTTAATGAGGTTTGTAGACATTTTTTTTGTGATCCTGTCACAGCATTTTTGATTGGGTTGAGGTCTGGACTTTGACTGGGCCATTGCAACACCTTGATTTGTTTTTTTCTGTTGTAGATTTGCTGGTGGGCTATCATTGTCCTGTTGCAAGACCCAGTTTTAGCTGTCATACAGATTGGTATACAGGGTATATCATGGTTAAGTCAGTGGCAGGATGGTGCCCAGGTCCTGTGGATGCAAAACAAGCTGAACTGATCACCTTTTCACCAACGTGATAGACAGCTGGTATGAGGTGTTTGGGCTCAGCGTTGGACTGGGAGGAGGAAAAGCTGAGGAAATCCACTTGCTGGCCAAGTAGCAGTAATCATGTGTAGCTGCTCACAGTGAAGACTTTTTGCCATCTGAGGCAAACTTGTGAAGATGGTGTTGTCCCCCGCCCCCATAGGTCGTATTATTGCCCCCAGTATAGGTAGCCTGTACAGTACAGTGGGCAGCTGTATTGCTACAGAAAAAGTGACACCACTTACAAATGTAGCACTTGCAGGTTCTTTTAGATTCCTCCAAAATCAGAGACAAGTAACAAGGTTAACAAGTTTATTGATACAGAATATGACATACAATACCAAGTTATTGGAAAGAAGACAGAGAATAACAGCATAACATAACATAAGTATCAGAATTATAAACACATCACATCACCTTGTGTTTCCTAGGTGTCCCGCTCAAGGTTGCAGTAACTTCTATCTGTCCTAGAGAGCAACTCTTCCCTCACAATAGTTTAGAAGTTCCTCAGACGGGAAATACAGTCAGTCTTTAACCAGGTGGCCAGCCCAGTTACGAGTTGAGAGGAGTCCCGATTGTCTGGAAATAGCAGCTGGGCTTTATAGCTCCTCATCCCATAGACCAACATGGGACTCCATGTTAGCCTATGGAGTATGATAGAACACCCCCTTTTTGACAATCAGCAACTTCTGAATCAAGTAACAATAGCTGGCATTCCACCCATTAGGCCATATTTCGGTCAGCATACTTCTGATAGATTTATAGCCCCTTTTCATATGTCCATCCGCCCATCTGCACAATTAGATATTCACTCCAGACTAGATTTACGACCTATTAATAAGGTCATAGTCATGCATTATAGCCTAAAAAATATCCTAATGTCCTCTAACTTCATACACTAAGAGGCCATTAGTTCATTAGTGAAGAGTCTTAAATCCTGGGTCAGATTAGTACATTCTGTATATGCAAGCACTCCCTATAATAGTGCTTTTTAAGTAACATATGACTCATCGACCCATCTGTGTTAGTTTCCTAATAAACAAGTATTAAAGAAGTCCACCCGACTCAAATGAACCAATATACAGATCTGAATGAAAAGATTCACATTCAAGATGGCTCACTATAGCAATATCAGTACAATATGGTGCATAAAAGCTATAGCACTACAGCAGCATTGCAGGAAGTGATGAGAGGTGGAGCACATGCTGGAATACGGAAGGAGGTGAGTCATTGCTCCCCCGCCCACTGCCTGATTGAACACTGTGCTAATAGCTGGAGGGGAGTGCAGACGGGGGGACCCAGGTGAGGCATGGGAGGTCTGACCCCCCTCCACACCGCTATGCCTGCTGCCCCATTCCTGCCTGCTACCCCCTCCAGCTTGTGGCCCCCATGGCCAGGCGATGCCTACCCCCCAACTACCCCCCCCCCCACACACACACACACACACACACACTTTTGCCGTCAAAAGAGTAACCCGGCTCACCCCGTCTCATGGGGGGCCCAGGGCTGCTGACACAGTTTGTTCTGATATGCTGTATCAAAACATTTTTGTCTGATTCAATATTTTCATAGAAATATAATAGGTTTTTGAAACATTCTTTATTTTTGCAAATATGAGAACTTTCTTGCAAAAGCGTTTTCTCATGCCCATTGACTTCAATGCATTTGGTGAAAATGTATTTTTGCATGCATGCCCATACATTTTCAGGAATATTTTTATGTGTAAAAAAAATGTGTTTTCTTATGCTCATTGACTACATTTAGTGAAAACGTGTTTTTATCATGCCGGAATATTTTTGCAAGTATTCTCATCTGTGCGTAAAAAAAGGTTTTCTTATGCCCAAATATTTTATTGTAAATATATTAACTGTGCTAAAATTTGACACTTTTGCAAAAGCTTATGGAGAAACAAAAATGGCCAAATTCACTCATCACTAGAAAGCAGAGTTAAACTTTACTGCTCAGTGAATGTGACACTGGAGTACTATGGAGGTATAAAATGTGATAAAAAAAATATCAGTATTAACCCTTTAGCATATAATTGTTTGCAAGTGCTTCAGGCCAATTTATTTTAGCACATTTTTTTATTTCTTATTTGTCACATTTCTCTGTTTCTAATTAGTACTGCGGTTATGTGTATTTATGGCCACTTGTCACTAGGGGGCAGTGTGAGACAATAACAGAGGACTTCTGCTTTCAGTTTTTGAAATTGCTAATGCGATAAAATATAGAAAATGCCTTTTTAAATGAATAAATATATTAATTACATAATAAAAGTATAACTATATATATTTGAGAGTTGGTATAAATGTAGATGTTGGTATAAATGTCCTCATTTGTCATTTCATACATAAAATAAATACACATTCTATTTCATTCATGTCTGGTTTTTAGATACAAAACTACCCTCAATTTAGAAGGCACAAATATTGTTCCCAGCAAAGCATGTGTATTTGACATGCATTCAGACGAATTGGCAAGACACAGTGAGTTTCAGAAACATCAAGTAAATCATAAGAGGAACTACACAAACATGGTAAAATCAATACGTGCAAGAAGTGAAATATTCCCCTGTCCGTCCAAATGGGCACACATAATCAAAGCCTTCCAAGTTCATACAGACTCACTGGAGATGTGTTTGTCAATACGTTTATGAGCTAGAGGCAAAAGTATTTATCTTCTCTATTGACCTGGTGTGGAATTGTCAAGCTGCCTCTTTGTGCAAATTGTGTGTGTGTGTGTGTGTGTGTGCGTGTGTGCGTGCGTGCGTGCGTGTGTGTGTGTTGGTATGTGTGTGTGTGTGTGTGTTACCGTGGGAAAGGGTTGTTTGTTGAGTGAGTCATGTACATAAATCCTTATTTGTTGGCTGGGTATAGCTGGCTGATGAGGATTTTGACAGTTGATTGCCCTGAGGTGCCAAGAAAGCGCAGCAATGGCTCATCACACAGAGGAATTCTTCAGAGCATCTCAACATTAATAAAGATCTACTGCTAAAATTACACTTAGCAAGAACTGGCCAGCACGGTGGCGTAGTGGTTAGCTCTCTCGCCTTGCAGCGCTGGGTCCCTGGTTCGAGTCCCAGCCAGGGCACTATCTGCATAGAGTTTGTATGTTCTCTCCATGTCTGCGTGGGTTTCCTCCGGGTACTCCGGTTTCCTCCCACATTCCAAAAACATACGGATAAGTTAATTGGCTCCCCTAAAAATTGGCCCTAGACCACAGTACTTACACTACATAATATAGACATATGGCAATGGTAGGGAATAGATTGTGAGCTCCTTTGAGGGACAGTTAGTGACAAGATATATATATACATTGTACAGCGCTGCGTAATATGTCGGCGCTATATAAATACTAAATAATAATAATACTATATTATACAATTTCATTATTGTTAGAAAAAAAAATCATTATTTTAGATATTCTGCCTCCTGATTTCAGCTTGGATTCAGCAATACGTTACAAGATAACATTCAGAAAGTGATGTAACTATTTTTGTATTTTGCAATATTAGACACTACAAACAATACAAGAGAGTATTCACAGTATGCAGGCACATAAGAAATAGACATAAGAAATAGAGGATAATAAAACAACAACGCTGTATTCTAACATTTTTTAATGGTAAGATTGCGTTACAGTTCGATGTCTGTACATGTATATCCAATCTTAGACTGAGGATATTGATCAGTTCCGATGACTGTTAAATGGGAACTATTGTACAGCTTATTGTGCTGCTCAGAACCTTGCAGAGGATTGTGGTCTATCCCAATGATAGGGGGGGAGCGGTACACAGGATGCGTCCTGCAGGAACTTTACTAAAGTAGCAGTCAGCCAAAGATTTTCCAACTTGCTGCAGAGAAAGGGACTGACATGGGGGATGATCTATTGACTGACTGTCAGGCTAGGTTCATAGTAGTCAGTTGCATAACACACGCGTTATAATAAGTGTGAACTGCAATGGAAACTGGACACAGACTTTACTACAAAGCCTGCATGCAGCGAGTGAGAATAAAGCAATCAGTTACAATGAAGTACTGTGAACAGGCCCATAGAATGGTATGGGCAGTGAGTTGGCATGCATAATTATTCTGCAAAGCAACTGAGCACTGTGAACTAGCCCTCACTGGAAAATATGAAAAAATAATTTGTTTGGGAAACAAAAATTTGTTCTGTGTATGTAGCTTTAGGCCCTGTTCACAGTAGTCAGTTGCGTTGCAGAAAAAATCTGCATGTCAACTCACTGCCCATACAATTCTATGGGCCTGCTCACAGTAACAGATCGTGTTTTTCTAATTCACTGCATGCAGGCTTTGTATACAAGTTTATGGTCAGTTCCCATTCAGTGGCATAACTAGAAGTCAACGGGCCCCCCTGCAAGAATTTGGATGCCCCCCCCGGCAGGGGTCGCAGCATGCGGGGAAAGTGTGGCCACACATCGGCACCTCAGGCTCTCCCCTCTGTGTTTCCCTCCTGCACCTATCACTGGCAGCTGCGGCAGGCAGACACATACCTCCATCCACCGCAGGAGGTTCCAATCTCTAAGTGCTTCATGCTACTTCCTGTTTAAACAGGAAGCAGTGTAAAGCACTTAGAGATCAGAGACCTCTGTGGTGGATGGAGGTATGTGTCCTGCCTGCCGCCGCTGCCAGTGATAGATGCACCGCCGATGTGCAATGCTCTCCCCTCATGCTGCGACCCCTCCTGCCCCCCCCTCAAAATGGCCTTGAGTGGGTTTCAGAGGGGCCCCAGGCCCCCCCGTGGGAGCAGGGGCTGCATCCCCTATTGTTATGTCCCTGTTCCCATTGCAGTTCACAATCATTATAATGCACTAGTTACACAACTGACCACTGTGAACCTAGCCTCAAAGTCTAAAGAGGGTCTGCGTAAGAAAAACCAAGATAAGCTTACCACTGCAATAAGGTAAAATTATAAGACAGAGAGGGCAGCTCCGATGTACAAGTAAATTTAAATTGTACATAAAAACAAACTTTTACACACACACACACACACACACTCACTCACACACACACACACACACGCACGCACACACACACACACACACACACACACAAACACACACACAAACACACACACACACACACACACGGGGCTCTCACACACACACATACACACACACGCGCGCACGCACACACACACACACACACACACACACACTCTCTTTTTTCATGTATGCCGATGTCTTTGATGTGTTTACATAAAAAGAAGAAGGGGAACCGTTGATGGTAAACAAAGTCTCTAATTGAACACCTTGTTGCTGGCTTAGTTGTGCGATTAGAGGCTTTGTTTACATATGAAGGGGCAACCCAATTGTAAGCTTTGCAAGGTGGTGTAATCATAGCTTTGGGCATCTATGCAACTAGGCCACTACACTAAATGAAATAAATAGCCTAATTTTGGTAAATTTAACACCAAGGTCTGTGCCCAGATATAAAATGGTTCCCAGAGTCCCAGCTGGCATCATTCTCAATCTGTAGACATGTAGTAATATTACCATTTTATTCTCCAGTGGGAGGATAACAATGACCTGTAACACAGGCAGAAATAAAATACTTTAATTTTGTTAAAATTAAGTATCTTACTTTAATTCCAATGCTCTATTTCATGTTGTTCTACCTGGGCACATACCTGTTTAGTTGCAGATATACGTTTACTTCCTATAGTGCCTAAAACCGTCATTCACACAAACTCAGTCCAACTTTTTTCTATTATCTCTCCTGTATTCTTTATTTTTTTCATTATTTTGGAGCACATGTAGTGAAAAGATTGCCATCCTTTTCTAAGCCTAAAGGAAACCCATACATATTTAGTTACAGACATTTTCAGGCATGCTACTATGAAATAGAGTTGGGCCGAACCTCCGATTTTAGGTTCGCGAACCGGGTTCGCGAACTTTCGCGGAACGTTCGGTTCGCGTTAAAGTTCGCGAACCGCAATAGACTTCAATGGGGATGCGAACTTTGAAAAAAAAAAATAATTATGCTGGCCACAAAAGTGATGGAAAAGATGTTTCAAGGGGTCTAACACCTGGAGGGGGGCATGGCGGAGTGGGATACACGCCAAAAGTCCCCGGGAAAAATCTGGATTTGACGCAAAGCAGCGTTTTAAGGGCAGAAATCACATTGAATGCTAAATGACAGGCCTAAAGTGCTTTAAAACATCTTGCATGTGTATACATCAATCAGGTAGTGTAATTAAGGTACTGCTTCACACTGACACACCAAACTCACCGTGTAACGCACCGCAAACAGCTGTTTGTACTAGTGACGGCCGTGCTGGACTGGTGCGCACCATGGCGAGAGTGCAGGTTTTTGTGGCTTTACAGCCCATATGGTCGGCCTGGCTGATGTAGCTGAATGACAGAACAGTGACTGTCCAGCTGATCAAATTTGGTCTGACCACAATGAAGCAACGACCTTATTATCTTTTGTGTGCCCCCCGAGACACTCATCTAGGCGCCGGTCATTGCTTCATTGTGATACGCAAGCCCCTTCACCACGGCAAGGTAATGATCACGAAGGGGAATGGGCGCATGTACATGCCTTTTCTTTTGTTGTTGCAGCTGCCCTCAGTGCAGCCAGAAAAATTAGGCAGTCATGTACACGCACTATAAAAATTATTACAGCGGCCGCTGCTAGCAGCGGCCTAAAAAATTCAGCAATCCGCCTGGAGTCCCGGACCCTGTTGGTGGTGGCGGAGAAGGTAGTGAAGCGGCCTGCAGGCAGACATGCTGTGTGGAGGGACTGGGAGCGACTTAGTCTTTTTGGGGCAGGCCAGGCAGCCAGTCACACGGCGTGCAGGCAGAGATGCTGTGTGTGCGGGGACTGACTTAGTCTTGGGGCGGGCAGCAGCCCTCCGGGATCCATGCCTCATTCATTTTGATAAAGGTGAGGTACTTAACACTTTTGTGACTTAGGCGACTTCTCTTCTCTGTGACAATGCCTCCAGCTGCGCTGAAGGTCCTCTCTGACAGGACGCTTGCGGCAGGGCAGGAGAGAAGTTGGATGGCAAATTGGGACAGCTCTGGCCACAGGTCAAGCCTGCGCACCCAGTAGTTCAAGGGTTCCTCATCGCTGTTCACAGCAGTGTCTACATCCACACTTAAGGCCAGGTAGCCGGCTACCTGCCGGTCGAGGCGTTGGTGGAGGGTGGATCCGGAAGGGCTACGGCGAGGCGTTGGACTAAAGAACGTCCGCATGTCCGACATCACCATGAGATCGCTGGAGCGTCCTGTCTTTGACTGCGTGGACACGGGAGGAGGATTAGTGGCAGTGGTACCTTGCTGGCGTTGTGCCGTCACATCACCCTTAAAGGCATTGTAAAGCATAGTTGACAGCTGGTTCTGCATATGCTGCATCCTTTCCACCTTCCGGTGAGTTGGTAACAGGTCCGCCACTTTGTGCCTGTACCGAGGGTCTAGTAGTGTGGCCACCCAGTACAGCTCATTCCCCTTGAGGTTTTTTATACGGGGGTCCCTCAACAGGCAGGACAGCATAAAAGACGACATCTGCACAAAGTCGGATCCAGTACCCTCCATCTCCTCTTGCTCTTCCTCAGTGACGTCAGGTAAGTCAACCTCCTCCCCCCAGCCGCGAACAATACCACGGGAAGGTTGAGCAGCACAAGCCCCCTGCGACGCCTGCTGCGGTTGTTGTCCTGCCGCTGTCCCCTCCTCCTCCTCCTCCTCCTCCCCCAAAGAAACACCTTGCTCATCATCCTCTGAGTCTGACTCGTCTTCTGCACACGACCTCTCTTCTTCCTCCTCCTCCCCCCTCTGTGCTGCCGCAGGTGTTGAGGAAACAGCTGGGTCTGATGAAAATTGGTCCCATGCCTGTTCCTGCCGTAACGGTTCCTGGTCACGCTCATTCGCAGCTTCATCCGCCACTCTACGCACAGCACGCTCCAAGAAGTACGCGTAGGGAATTAAGTCGCTGATGGTGCCCTCACTGCGGCTCACCAGGTTGGTCACCTCCTCAAACGGCCGCATGAGCCTGCATGCATTTTTCATCAGTGTCCAGTTGTCGGGCCAGAACATCCCCATCTTCCCAGACTGTTTCGTTCTACTCCAGTTGTAGAGGTACTGGGTGACGGCTTTCTTCTGTTCTAGCAGGCGGGAGAACATGAGCAGGGTCGAGTTCCATCGAGTGGGGCTATCGCAAATGAGGCGTCTCACCGGCATGTTGTTTTTACGCTGAATTTCTGCAAATCGTGCCATGGCTGTGTAAGAGCGCCTCAAATGCCCACAGAACTTCCTGGCCTGCTTCAGGACATCCGCTAAGCCAGGGTACTTTGCCACAAATCTTTGAACCACTAGATTCATGACATGTGCCATGCAGGGTATGTGTGTCAGCTTCCCCATATGCAAAGCGGCAAGCAGATTGCTGCCGTTGTCGCACACCACGTTGCCTATCTCCAGGTGGTGCGGGGTCAGCCACTCATCCACCTGTTTCTTAAGAGCAGCCAGGAGAGCTGCTCCAGTGTGACTCTCTGCTTTGAGACAAGCCATGTCTAAGATGGCGTGACACCGTCGTACCTGGCATGCAGCATAGGCCCTGCGGAGCTGGGGCTGTGTAGCTGGAGAGGAGAACTGCCACTCAGCCAAGGAGGAGGAGGAGGACAGCGAAGAGCATGTAGCAGGAGGAGAGGAGGTGGCAGGAGGCCTGCCTGCAAGCCGTGGAGGTGTCACAATTTGGTCCGCCGCTTTCTGCTTGCCATCGTTCACCACCAGGTTCACCCAATGGGCTGTGTAGGTAATGTAGCGGCCCTGCCCGTGCTTGGCAGACCAGCCATCCGTGGTCAGGTGTACCCTTGACCCAACGCTCTTCGCAAGAGATGACACCACTTGCCTCTCAACTTCACGGTGCAGTTGGGGTATGGCCTTTCTCGAAAAATAAGTGCGGCCTGGCATCTTCCACTGCGGTGTTCCGATGGCCACAAATTTACGGAAGGCCTCAGAGTCCACCAGCCGGTATGGTAACAGCTGGCGAGCTAACAGTTCCGCCACGCCAGCTGTCAGACGCCGGGCAAGGGGGTGACTGGCCAAAAGTGGCTTCTTCCGCTCAAACATTTCCTTCACGGACACCTGACTGCTGCTGTGGGCAGAGGAGCAGGAACCGCTCAAGGGCAGAGGCGGAGTGGAGGAGGGTGCCTGTGAAGGTGCAAAGGAGAAAGCGGCAGAAGCAGATGATGCACCTGAAGGAGGAAGAGGAGAAGGAGGGTGACTTTTCTTTTGTGTGCTGCTGCTGCTTTTGCTCAGGTGGCCATCCCATTGCTGTTTGTGCCTTTTCTCCAGGTGCCTTCGTAAGGCACTTGTCCCTACGTGAGTGTTGGCCTTTCCACGGCTCAATTTTTGTTGGCAGAGCGAACAGATGGCTTTGGTCCGATCTGAGGCACACACATTAAAAAATTTCCACACCGCTGAGCCACCCTGGGATGTGGGCACTATGGGGACCTCAGCAGCTGATGCTGAAGGGCAAGTTGGCTGGCTGTACATAGGTGGCGATACATGGTGCCGGACTCTGCCACCAGCTGTTTCTGACGAAGAGCTGCCCCAGCTTCTTTCAGCAACTTCTCTCCTCCTACTACTCTCTGACTCCCCCTCTGAACTGTCCCCCTCTTCATCTCCTCTATTGGGAACATACAGAGGATCCCTATTACCGTCATCATCGTAGTCATCCTGCCCAGCTTCGCTTGCCTCAGACAAATCCAAACTTGCACCATCAGTAGGTCCTTCATCCTCCTGACACGTTACATCCATAGTGTTGCCGCGTAACTCAGACATATTAGCTGGTGAAAATTCATCTGGCTGTAACAACAATGGCTGTGCATCAGTGATTTCAACACTAAATAATTCTTGCGAAGTGTCAAATGCAGCGGAAGTGGTGCTAGTAGTAGCGCTGGTGGCTGAGCAAGATGAGGTGTTCTGTGTCGCTAAATACTCAACCACGTCCTGACAATCTTGGGAGGTGATGGGACGTGCCTTCTTCCGAGCACTGTACTGTGGGCCAGATCCACACGAAATTACATTTACACGACCTCGCGCAGACCTGCCGGGTGGCCTTCCTCTGCCTCTGCCACTACCTCTTCCTCTTCCTCTACCTGTTTTGTCCATATTGGGTATGCACGGAGTGGTATATCACACTGCGTGCACTCACGTAGGTAGGTGGGTTCACTTAACTGCACAGGTATGCGCACTGATGCGGTGGGTTCACTGAACAGAACAGGTATACAGTGGCGGGTTCACAGAACAGGTATACAGTGGCGGGTCCACTGAACAGAACAGGTATACAGTGGCGGGTTCACAGAACAGGTATGCAGTGGCAGGATCACTGAACACAATAGGTATGCAGTGGCGTGTTCACTAAACAGGTATACAGTGGCGGGTCCACTGAACAGAACAGGTATACAGTGGCGGGTCCACTGAACAGAACAGGTATACAGTGGCGGGTCCACTGAACAGAACAGGTATACAGTGGCGGGTTCACAGAACAGGTATACAGTGGCGGGTCCACTGAACAGAACAGGTATACAGTGGCGGGTTCACAGAACAGGTATGCAGTGGCAGGATCACTGAACACAATAGGTATGCAGTGGCGTGTTCACTAAACAGGTATACAGTGGCGGGTCCACTGAACAGAACAGGTATACAGTGGCGGGTCCACTGAACAGAACAGGTATACAGTGGCGGGTCCACTGAACAGAACAGGTATACAGTGGCGGGTTCACAGAACAGGTATACAGTGGCGGGTCCACTGAACAGAACAGGTATACAGTGGCGGGTTCACAGAACAGGTATGCAGTGGCAGGATCACTGAACACAATAGGTATGCAGTGGCGTGTTCACTAAACAGGTATACAGTGGCGGGTCCACTGAACAGAACAGGTATACAGTGGCGGGTCCACTGAACAGAACAGGTATACAGTGGCGGGTTCACAGAACAGGTATACAGTGGCGGGTCCACTGAACAGAACAGGTATACAGTGGCGGGTTCACAGAACAGGTATGCAGTGGCAGGATCACTGAACACAATAGGTATGCAGTGGCGTGTTCACTAAACAGGTATACAGTGGCGGGTCCACTGAACAGAACAGGTATACAGTGGCGGGTCCACTGAACAGAACAGGTATACAGTGGCGGGTCCACTGAACAGAACAGGTATACAGTGGCGGGTTCACAGAACAGGTATACAGTGGCGGGTCCACTGAACAGAACAGGTATACAGTGGCGGGTTCACAGAACAGGTATGCAGTGGCAGGATCACTGAACACAATAGGTATGCAGTGGCGTGTTCACTAAACAGGTATACAGTGGCGGGTCCACTGAACAGAACAGGTATACAGTGGCGGGTTCACTGAACAGGTATACAGTGGCGGGTCCACTGAACAGAACAGGTATACAGTGGCGGGTTCACAGAACAGGTATGCAGTGGCAGGTTCACTGAACACAACAGGTATGCAGTGGCAGGTTCACTGAACACAACAGGTATGCAGTGGCGGGTTCACTGAACAGGTATACAGTGGCGGGTCCACTGAACAGAACAGGTATACAGTGGCGGGTCCACTGAACAGAACAGGTATACAGTGGCGGGTCCACTGAACAGAACAGGTATACAGTGGCGGGTTCACAGAACAGGTATACAGTGGCGGGTCCACTGAACAGAACAGGTATACAGTGGCGGGTCCACAGAACAGGTATGCAGTGGCAGGATCACTGAACAGGTATGCAGTGGCAGGATCACTGAACAGGTATGGAGTGGCAGGATCACAGTACAGGTATGCAGTGGGCTGAGGGCTCACTGAACAGAACAGGTATGCAGTGGCAGGATCACTGAACAGGTATGGAGTGGCAGGATCACAGTACAGGTATGCAGTGGGCTGAGGGCTCACTAAACAGAACAGGTATGCAGTGGCAGGATCACTGAACAGGTATGCAGTGGCAGGATCACTGAACAGGTATGCAGTGGCAGGATCACAGTACAGGTATGCAGTGGGCTGAGGGCTCACTGAACAGAACAGGTATGCAGTGGCAGGATCACTGAACAGGTATGGAGTGGCAGGATCACAGTACAGGTATGCAGTGGGCTGAGGGCTCACTGAACAGAATAGGTATGCAGTGGCAGGATCACTGAACAGGTATGCAGTGGCAGGATCACTGAACAGGTATGCAGTGGCAGGATCACAGTACAGGTATGCAGTGGCAGGATCACAGTACAGGTATGCAGTGGGCTGAGGGCTCACTGAACAGAACAGGTATGCAGCCAGGAAGAAGTTAAGCCTAACTAATCTTTCCCTATATGAGAGACTGCAGCAGCTCGCCCTACTCTCACTAATGCAGGCACACGAGTGGCCGTAATGGCCGCCGCTGCCTGCCTTATATAAGGGGGGTGGGGCTCCAGGGGCTAGTGTAGCCTAATTGGCTACACTGGGCCTGCTGACTGTGATGTAGAGGGTCAAAGTTGACCCTCAGTGCATTATGGGGCGAACCGAACTTCTTCCGCAAAAGGTTCGCGTGCGGTACCCGCACGCGAACCACCTACGTTCGCGCGAACCACGTTCGCCGGCGAACCGTTCGGCCCAACTCTACTATGAAAACCATTGCTATGGAATTTTGTTTTCTGACAGTTATTCATAATAGATAGTTTGTGGGTTGACCCTTCCAAGCCCACACTACCACAAGCAATACTTAGCTAAGTTAAATTATTAGGGGTCACACATGGTCAAATTTATTTAAACTCAGTAGATTTTTTGATCATGCAGTCTGGGTCAGCGTAATTCACATTTCAAATCAACAGTTTTGTAAGATTTTTAAATACTATGTTTTTGAGCATTATTGTTCAAGTTGCATTGTTCATAGGCCACAATACAAATAAATACATGTGTTTAGTCAATTACTCTTTCCCATGCTTCTCATCTTGTCTCTAGAGTATGCCAAACACATTAAAGAGATGTGCTCAATGTGTACCAGAGAAATCAATAAGATAGAAAAGATGCAATAATTTACACATCAAGTGACTATCTATTAATCCCTGTTGGCCCCAGACATGTCACCAACCCTAGTTTACTCATATAATTAACGGTCCACTTCAGAGAAAAAGAAATGACATTTTAAAAACACACACGCACACACATTAAGACACACACACATTAAGACACACACACACACACACACACACACACACACACACACACACACACACACACACACACACACACACACACACACACACACACACACACACACACACACACACACACACACACACACACACACACACACACACACACACACACACACACACACACACACACACACACACACACACACCATGGTTTTCAGAGTTTTTGTATGGTAACATGTTAAATGTGGGGAGATTTCACTTACTATAGCTGATATCTTTAAAATTGATGATGTACTGTTGAAGTACACCTGAAGGCAAATTAAGATAAAAAGTTACATATTTACCTTAATAGAGGAATTAGTCTCTGGATATTCCGGGGGTTCAAATGTCCCCACGAGCTCGGCATTCCTGTGCTGGGACCCTGTGGATGTATTCGATAAGGGCTTGTCAAATAGCTTTGAGCGGCCATGCTCATACATGGCTGGGAGCATGGCCACAATGCGCAGGTGCAAGACAGACAGTGCCTGCGCAGTAACATGGAGCTGCTCGAGCACAGCTTTTTGCTTCATGCATGAACAGCTCCCTTCTACTGCACAGGCGCAGGCCGCCAGTGCGCCTACTTAGTGCGGCTCCAACTGTTTATGGATGGGAGCATAGCTGCAAAGAAGAAAAGGGTCCCAGCAACCAGTGGCGGACTCAAGTAAGTATCTTACTTTTGTGTTTTAAAAAGTCACAAGTCACATTCTTCAGTACTGAAGTTGTGATGAAAGGGTCCTCACAAGTTCTCACAACACCCTGGATAGCTCCTGCTGTTCAGTATGCATTTAGATCAGGTAATGATGTATAAGCAGACAGTAACATTTACATGCCCAGACGATGTATGCAAAGTTTACGTAGAATTATGCAAACTATGTAACATACATTACGTAAATAGAATGACTCACATTATACAAACAACATATGTGTTGCTTGTACTACATACGTTCCTGTCTGACTTAGCATTAGTCAGCCAGTACCACATTATACAAGCAATATACACTTTGTGTGTATAGCGTGAGTTTGGATATATATTTAACACACATTAGGTAGTTGGTGCTGTCTATGTGCATATCGTTTAATGGTTTGTGAACGTGGCCCGATGGATGGTGTAAATTATTTTTTCACAGGTGTTTACAAGTGAGATGATTCTAACTTAAGAAATAATGAGCTGGGCATGGATTATAGTGTGTTATCAAATGTTAACTAGTGTGCATATTATGACATCTTTTTTCAAATAGTATTGAATTGGGTCCACAGTATAATATTAGTATAACATATTAGAATTCTGAGGTTCTGACATAATAGATCAGATTTCTTTAAATGTAAGGAAAATTGGAACAAAATTGCACAAAAGTGATACAGTTGCTCAGTGTCCAATCAAAATGCTTGAAATGGGCATCTGCTCCATTTTTGTTCCAGTTTTTCTTGCACTTTTTTTTGTTTTTTTTAATTCTGACCTTCTTTTCCAGAACTATTCTGAGATATCTCTAAATTCTAACATAAAGGGCTTGATGCTGTAAGCCTTTTTACACTCACTTCACCGTTTCTCCTAAGTTTTCTCCTAGGTGATATTTTCACATCTTATCAATAAAATACCTTTTAAGTCACCAGCAAGCAAGAAAATACTCAGAATAATTTTCACAGTACTATTTCACCTACTTTTTGTAGTACTTTTTCAACTGCAGAGTGCTAAAAAGTTATTTTAAACATAAAATGAAAAATTATCTCCTTGGAGAAAACTTAGGAGAAAAAGTGAAATGAATAAGGGCCAGAATAATTTTGCCAGTACTTATTCACCTACTTTTAGGCACTTTTTCAATTGCAGGTGCTGAAAATGTATTTTAAACAGAAGTTGAAAAATAATAATATAAGAGAAAACTTAGGAGAAAAAGTGAATTGAAGTCGGACCAGTGTCTCAAAAATATATTTCCTTTTTTGGTTAACCCCAGTCCTCTTCTGTATAAAGATTATTTGTCAAATAAGGTATACAAAAGTATGGCAGAGCTTTGTCATTCAATACTTCTGCTTCTTACAGGTTTTCTTGAACTTTTTAATATACAATGCATGGCTCCTGCTGTATTCAATCTAGTTGCACTGTTAGCCATTTTTCTGCTTTGTTTCCCTTTTCATGTATCTGAAGTCAGGCAATTTCACATGACAAACAATTACTTCTAGGCATTTACTATAACCTCTTGTCAAAAGTTAAACAACCTCAGTCGTCATCTAGAGTTCTGCATGCTGACAGTTTACTTATTAATTGGGGTAGTAGCTGAATGCTAACAAGCCTCTGTTTAAGCTTTGTGATCAACGGAGTGTATCATGATTCTGTGGAGATCACAGCATTATCATGTTATTTAATAAAGAAGTGCACTGTCTCTACGCAACAGCCTTGGAATCCATTAGAGCGTTTCAAAGTAAATCAAACATTTACAGCTCCTGAGCTATTATAATTGTATTAATGGTATATGAAATTATATTAATAATACGATGCAACATTATACAATATACTATACCTATGTCTGCTATATACTATTTTATTATATTAAAATTGAACTTGCATTGTTTATAACTCACAAGACAATAGTTTCTAGAATACCACAACATATAATGACAAACATTTCAAAACAAAAACAGTACAGTGCATTTTGTATTCGGGGACAACTTTGTATATATTAGACCTTTGTACCTTGAGAGTTTGTAAGTAGGAGAAATATATATATATATATATATATATATATATATATATATATATATATACAGTATATACACATATACATATATTCTCATGAATAGTACACTTCGCACTTACCGCTATATTTTATTATCAGCGTCACGGAATATGTCTGCGCCTTGTACATTTATAATAGTAATAATAATAATTATATTTTTTTTCAAGGAACCAGTCCTGTTATAGTGCTGTGTTGTCTTGGTCGCTGTGCAGCAGCTCAGTTTAAGAATGTTGGCAATCTTCTTATAGCCTAGGCCATCTTACTATATAGCAACAATTCTTTTCTTTTTTTTTAGATCCTCAGAGTGTTCTCTGCCATGACGCGCCATGTTGAACTTCCAGTGACCAGTATGAGAAAGTGTGAGAGTCATAACACCAAATTTAACACACCTGTCCAATGAAAAGATATAATAAAATATTTACAAAAATGTAAGAGATGTACTCACTTTTTTTAGATACTGTATACATTGGCAGTTGATTTCTTGATGATGTTGTGGATATTGGTTATGAGTAGCATTTCTGTCTCTATTTACAGCAAAAGGAGGAAATCCTCAGGCTCTTTCCCTTTATCAGTGATTTGAGGTGAGAAGAGTTCCCTCTCCTCCACACCTATTTAGTTTCTACCTGTGCTCAGTGTCCTCATAACTATGACTAAGGGCAGATTGTATGCTTGATAAGCATCACTTGTGTGTAGATGCCAGGAGGTTGACAGAGTTTGCCAGGGGTGTAGGGAGAACAGGCTGGTCCTCAACTCATCCAAAACTGTAGAGCTGATTGTGGATTTCAGGAAGCATGCCCCTCCCCCCCACCAATCTTTATCAATGGCACCGAGGTCGAGAGAGTAGGCAGTGTTCGCCTTCTGGGCACCACCATCTCCAAAGACCTGAGCTGGAAGGAAAACACAGCCGTGACCCAGAGGAAAAGCCCAGCAGAGGCTTTTCTTCCTGAAGAAGTTTGGCATGGCTCAAGAGCTACTGACGTGCTTCTACACCGCCACCATCGAGTCCGTCCTCTGCTCCTCCATCCTAGTATGGTACGCTGGCTCCTCCACCAGAGACAGATACAAACTTCAGAGGGTCATTAGATCGGCAGAGAGAATCATCGGCAGACCTCTACCTTCGCTTGACCTCCTCCACAACTCCAGGCTATGCTCAAGAGCACGGAGGATTGCCGGCGACCCCTCTCACCCTGGCCAGCGGTTCTTCAGCAGACTTCCGTTAGGCCGTAGGTTGCGAGCCATCGCCACCAAAACCTCAAGGCACAGGAACTCTTTCTTCCCCTCAGCTGTCACCCTCCTGAACTCACTAACCTGCATTCCTGACTCGCTCTGAGCCCAGCACCGGAGCAACACTGTGTTCCAGAGCTGCACGCTGTTCATGAACTAATTATTAATCAGGACTTCTATTTTTAGCCATTTTTGGTTATGTGTTTTCTTTTTGTTTTATCTATGACTCCCTCTTTAGTGTATGTCCTCTGTTATCTAGACTTCCTATCCTTTATCTGTTAAATTGTATGTGCCAAACCCAATTCCGAGCACGACCTTGTCATGCCTGGCGAATAAAAATGATTCTGATTCTGATGTCCTGTGTCTGTTTATTTTCAAAATTTTATTTTGAGCAGATCTCTTCCTTTTGCTTTGAACACAAGTGTGGCCGACTATGATCCAGCACGAATGAGGTATACACAGGGGTTTGAGCATTTGGTTTCCTTTTGTTTTTTCTTTATTTATTTACCCTCCCACCTACTGCTTTCCTTCAGTGATGTGGCATTTTCCTTCTTCCAGCAGGGGAGCAGTGCATCTTCCTTTTGCTGTACATCATCCCTGATGTCCAATGGAAGGGAAGAGAGAGAAGGACTGGCAGCGTAGCAAGAGACCTGGACTACTGAGCTCCAGCCTCCTATAGCTTAAAGTACAAAAACAAAAAAGTGGATCAAATAAAAATGTTTGCAGTTGGTCAAACATTTGATGATAATAACTGATCTTTATTATAATAATCTCAATAATAAATAGAGTTGGGCCGAACCTCCGATTTTAGGTTCGCGAACTTTCGCGGAACGTTCGGTTCGCGTTAAAGTTCGCGAACCGCAATAGACTTCAATGGGGATGCGAACTTTGAAAAAAAAAAAATTATGCTGGCCACAAAAGTGATGGAAAAGATGTTTCAAGGAGTCTAACACCTGGAGGGGGGCATGGCGGAGTGGGATAGATGCCAAAAGTCCCCGGGAAAAATCTGGATTTGACGCAAAGCAGCGTTTTAAGGGCAGAAATCACATTGAATGCTAAATGACAGGCCTAAAGTGCTTTAAAACATCTTGCATGTGTATACATCAATCAGGTAGTGTAATTAAGGTACTGCTTTACACTGACACACCAAACTCACCGTGTAACGCACCGCAAACAGCTGTTTGTGTAGTGACGGCCGTGCTGGACTGGTGCGCACCATGGCGAGAGTGCAGGTTTTGGTGGCTTTACAGCCCATATGGTCGCCGGCCTGGCTGATGTAGCTGAATGACAGAACAGTGACTGTCCAGCCGATCAAATTTGGTCTGACCACAATGAAGCAACGACCTTATTATCTTTTGTGTGCCCCCCGAGACACTCATCTAGGCGCCGGTCATTGCTTCATTGTGATACGCAAGCCCCTTCACCACGGCAAGGTAATGATCACGAAGGGGAATGGGCGCATGTACATGCCTTTTATTTTGTTGTTGCAGCTGCCCGCAGTGCAGCCAGAAAAATTAGGCAGTCATGTACACGCACCCGAAAAATTATTACAGCGGCCGCTGCTAGCAGCGGCCTAAAAAATTCAGCAATCCGCCTGGAGTCCCGGACCCTGTTGGTGGTGGCGGAGAAGGTAGTGAAGCGGCCTGCAGGCAGACATGCTGTGTGGAGGGACTGGGAGCGACTTAGTCTTCTTGGGGCAGGCCAGGCAGCCAGTCACACAGCGTGCAGGCAGAGATGCTGTGTGTGCGGGGACTGACTTAGTCTTGGGGCGGGCAGCAGCCCTCCGGGATCCATGCCTCATTCATTTTGATAAAGGTGAGGTACTTAACACTTTTGTGACTTAGGCGACTTCTCTTCTCTGTGACAATGCCTCCAGCTGCGCTGAAGGTCCTTTCTGAGAGGACGCTTGCGGCAGGGCAGGAGAGAAGTTAGATGGCAAATTGGGACAGCTCTGGCCACAGGTCAAGCCTGCGCACCCAGTAGTTCAAGGGTTCCTCATCGCTGTTCACAGCAGTGTCTACATCCACACTTAAGGCCAGGTAGTCGGCTACCTGCCGGTCGAGGCGTTGGTGGAGGGTGGATCCGGAAGGGCTACGGCGAGGCGTTGGACTAAAGAACGTCCGCATGTCCGACATCACCATGAGATCGCTGGAGCGTCCTGTCTTTGACTGCGTGGACACGGGAGGAGGATTAGTGGCAGTGGTACCTTGCTGGCGTTCTGCTGTCACATCACCCTTAAAGGCATTGTAAAGCATAGTTGACAGCTGGTTCTGCATGTGCTGCATCCTTTCCACCTTCCGGTGAGTTGGTAACAGGTCTGCCACTTTGTGCCTGTACCGAGGGTCTAGTAGTGTGGCCACCCAGTACAGCTCATTCCCCTTGAGGTTTTTTATACGGGGGTCCCTCAACAGGCAGGACAGCATAAAAGACGACATCTGCACAAAGTCGGATCCAGTACCCTCCATCTCCTCTTGCTCTTCCTCAGTGACGTCACGTAAGTCAACCTCCTCCCCCCAGCCGCGAACAATACCACGGGAAGGTTGAGCAGCACAAGCCCCCTGCGACGCCTGCTGTGGTGGTTCTCCTGCCGCTGTCCCCTCCTCCTCCTCCTCCTCCCCCAAAGAAACACCTTGCTCATCATCCTCTGAGTCTGACTCGTCTTCTGCACACGACCTCTCTTCTTCCTCCTCCTCCCCCCTCTGTGCTGCCGCAGGTGTTTCGTTCTACTCCAGTTGTAGAGGTACTGGGTGACGGCTTTCTTCTGTTCTAGCAGGCGGGAGAACATGAGCAGGGTCGAATTCCAGCGAGTGGGGCTATCGCAAATGAGGCGTCTCACCGGCATGTTGTTTTTCCGCTGAATTTCTGCAAATCGTGCCATGGCTGTGTAAGACCGCCTCAAATGCCCACAGAACTTCCTGGCCTGCTTCAGGACATCCGCTAAGCCAGGGTACTTTGCCACAAATCTTTGAACAACTAGATTCATGACATGTGCCATGCAGGGTATGTGTGTCAGCTTCCCCATATGCAAAGCGGCAAGCAGATTGCTGCCGTTGTCGCACACCACGTTGCCTATCTCCAGGTGGTGCGGGGTCAGCCACTCATCCACCTGTTTCTTAAGAGCAGCCAGGAGAGCTGCTCCAGTGTGACTCTCCGCTTTGAGACAAGCCATGTCTAAGATGGCGTGACACCGTCGTACCTGGCATGCAGCATAGGCCCTGCGGAGCTGGGGCTGTGTAGCTGGAGAGGAGAACTGCCACTCAGCCAAGGAGGAGGAGGACAGCAAAGAGCATGTAGCAGGAGGAGAGGAGGTGGCAGGAGGCCTGCCTGCAAGCCGTGGAGGTGTCACAATTTGGTCCGCTGCGCCCTGCTTGCCATGGTTCACCACCAGGTTCACCCAATGGGCTGTGTAGGTAATGTAGCGGCCCTGCCCGTGCTTGGCAGACCAGGCATCTGTGGTCAGGTGTACCCTTCACCCAACGCTCTTCGCAAGAGATGACACCACTTGCCTCTCAACTTCACGGTGCAGTTGGGGTATGGCCTTTCTCGAAAAATAAGTGCGGCCTGGCATCTTCCACTGCGGTGTTCCGATGGCCACAAATTTACGGAAGGCCTCAGAGTCCACCAGCCGGTATGGTAACAGCTGGCGAGCTAACAGTTCCGCCACGCCAGCTGTCAGACGCCGGGCAAGGGGGTGACTGGCCAAAAGTGGCTTCTTCCGCTCAAACATTTCCTTCACAAGACACCTGACTGCTGCTGTGGGCAGAGGAGCAGGAACCGCTCAAGGGCAGAGGCGGAGTGGAGGAGGGTGCCTGTGAAGATGCAAGGGAGAAAGCGGCATAAGCAGATGATGCACCTGAAGGAGGAAGAGGAGAAGGAGGGTGACTTTTCTTTTGTGTGCTGCTGCTGCTTTTGCTCAGGTGGCCATCCCATTGCTGTTTGTGCCTTTTCTGCAGGTGCCTTCGTAAGGCACTTGTCCCTACGTGAGTGTTGGCCTTTCCACGGCTCAATTTTTGTTGGCAGAGTGAACAGATGGCTTTGGTCCGATCTGAGGCACACACATAAAAAAATTTCCACACCGCTGAGCCACCCTGGGATGTGGGCACTATGGGGACCTCAGCAGCTGATGCTGAAGGGCGAGTTGGCTGGCTGTACATAGGTGGTGATACATGGTGCCGGACACTGCCACCAGCTGTTTCTGATGAAGAGCTGCCCCAGCTTCTTTCAGCAACTTCTCTCCTCCTACTACTCTCTGACTCCCCCTCTGAACTGTCCCCCTCTTCATCTCCTCTATTGGGAACATACAGAGGATCCCTATCATCGTCATCATCGTAATCATCCTGCCCAGCTTCGCTTGCCTCAGAAAAATCCAAACGTGTAGGTCCTTCATCCTCCTTACACGTTACATCCATAGTGTTGCCGCATAACGCAGACATATGAGCTGGTGAAAATTCATCTGGCTGTAACAACAATGGCTGTGCATCAGTGATTTCACCACCACTAAATAATTCTTGCGAAGTGTCAAATGCAGCGGAAGTGGTGCTAGTAGTAGCGCTGGTGGCTGAGCAAGATGAGGTGTTCTGTGTCGCTAAATACTCAACCACGTCCTGACAATCTTGGGACGTGATGGGACGTGCCTTCTTCCGAGCACTGTACTGTGGGCCAGGTCCACACGAAATTACATTTACACGACCTCACGCAGACCTGCCGGGTGGCCTTCCTCTGCCTCTGGCACTACCTCTTCCTCTACCTGTTTTGTCCATATCGGGTATGCACGGAGTGGTATATCACACTGCGTGCACTCACGTAGGTAGGTGGGTTCACTTAACTGCACAGGTATGCGCACTGATGCGGTGGGTTCACTGAACAGTACAGGTATACAGTGGCGGGTTCACTGAACAGAACAGGTATACAGTGGCGGGTTCACAGAACAGGTATGCAGTGGCAGGTTCACTGAACACAACAGGTATGCAGTGGCGTGTTCACTAAACAGGTATACAGTGGCGGGTCCACTGAACAGAACAGGTATACAGTGGCGGGTTCACAGAACAGGTATGCAGTGGCAGGTTCACTGAACACAACAGGTATGCAGTGGCAGGTTCACTGAACACAACAGGTATGCAGTGGCGTGTTCACTAAACAGGTATACAGTGGCGGGTCCACTGAACAGAACAGGTATACAGTGGCGGGTTCACTGAACAGGTATACAGTGGCGGGTCCACTGAACAGAACAGGTATACAGTGGCGGGTTCACAGAACAGGTATGCAGTGGCAGGTTCACTGAACACAACAGGTATGCAGTGGCAGGTTCACTGAACACAACAGGTATGCAGTGGCGTGTTCACTAAACAGGTATACAGTGGCGGGTCCACTGAACAGAACAGGTATACAGTGGCGGGTTCACAGAACAGGTATACAGTGGCGGGTCCACTGAACAGAACAGGTATACAGTGGCGGGTTCACAGAACAGGTATGCAGTGGCAGGTTCACTGAACACAACAGGTATGCAGTGGCGTGTTCACTAAACAGGTATACAGTGGCGGGTCTACTGAACAGAACAGGTATACAGTGGCGGGTTCACAGAACAGGTATACAGTGGCAGGATCACTGAACAGGTATGCACTGGCAGGATCACTGAACAGGTATGCAGTGGCAGGATCACTGAACAGGTATGCACTGGCAGGATCACTGAACAGGTATGCAGTGGCAGGATCACTGAACAGGTATGCACTGGCAGGATCACTGAACAGGTATGCAGTGGCAGGATCACTGAACAGGTATGCAGTGGCAGGATCACAATACAGGTATGCAGTGGGCTGAGGGCTCACTAAACAGAACAGGTATGCAGCCAGGAAAAGCTAAGCCTAACTAATCTTTCCCTAGAGACAGACAGCAGCTCACCCTACTCTCACTAATGCAGGCACACGAGTGGCCGTAATGGCCGCCGCTGCCTGCCTTATATAAGGGGGGGTGGGGCTCCAGGGGCTAGTGTAGCCTAATTGGCTACACTGGGCCTGCTGACTGTGATGTAGAGGGTCAAAGTTGACCCTCAGGTGCATTATGGGGCGAACCGAACTTCCGCAAAACGTTCGCGTGCGGCACCTGCACGCGAACCACGTAAGTTCGCACGAACCACGTTCGCCGGCGAACCGTTCGGCCCAACTCTAATAATAAATACATATTTGGAGATATAGTGGTTATAATAGATAAACAAGTTAATAAATACTGATGGCATGTATACTTTTCACCCTAAATCATAAATCCACCTGCCATCAGTAATTATTTATTTAATTATCTTTTATGACCACTGCTACTTGGGATAGCATTCAATGTCAGGGTAGCTGGCAGGGCAGAACCAAGCCATCTAACAGAACAGGATCAGGGAGGAAGCTATAGTCTAATATAGAAGAAAACAAACTAGTAGGGGGAACAGCAGAGAGGATTTGAAAAATCCCACTAACCAATAAAGGTGGACAAATAAATGGATCATACTGAAGGTATCATAAAAATGAAAAAGGTCTTTATTTCACCAAATCAAACTACACAAACCTACACCTTCTAAAATCACAATTGACATGAGCCCTGTAAACGAATGCACATCTCACTGATCGATACATTTTAAAGAATCCTAGCTCCAGCAGCAAAGAGTATGTTGGGCAGAGTCCATAAACCTGCACAAACAGCTTATCTAAATAAGCTGGCTCCAGGAACTATTGCTGCTATTCTACATTGCATACAGCCAGTCAACAGTGCTTGACCCTGTTTAAACAAAATTAGGTTGCCCTTCAGTGTGCATTATTTTCCTTTATAAAAAAAAAGAAGAAGGAATCTATATAAACTGACAGTTGGCAAGCAGGAGTAGGAATCTGTATAGATTAAACATTTCTGAGTGCTTTCTCAGCGAGGTTTGTGCAACCCTAGCTTTGTGCCAGTACTGTGACCATGTCCCCTACCTGGCTTGCAACTGATAAGCACAAAGCTCACCTGAAGAAAGACTGAAAGAGGAGCCAGTGCCCAACAGCTGTGTGTACCTGGAGGATGGAGGGCAACCAGGATGGTAAAGCAACGATGTGGATGCTAGACCAGGACATGGTGCGGGAACCTAGGCAGACCAAAGAACATGAAGCTAACTACCCTTACATCTCATTTCTATCCTTACCCCCTAGCATTATTAACTAATTAAGACAGGGTGCTTGTAACGATTGTGGAATTCTCTCCGTGATCAGCGCACAAGACGTGCGCTGACATTGCGGAAATCCTCCACAAGCGTATAGTTTGCGGGAACCCAGCAAAAGGTGCAATGCACCTGTAGAGGGTAATTCCTGTCGACAGGGGGAGCTGTGGCGTGCAGAGGAGTAGCTCCTCTGCCCTGCCACACACGCCAGACAGGATTTGCACGAAGGGAAGAAACACAGGGCAAGATAGCCCTGAGAGAGATTGAGCAAAGGGACAGATTGTATGTGTGTGCACCAAACTAGTCGCCAACCCGCGACGGTGCATACACAACAGCAGATATGAAGTAGGAACGCAATCGCGGGAGAGGCGTTTGCCAGAGGTGACACAAGGCTACAGCAAGGCAGAGCACGAGAGTAGCAAAGGCACAGCAAATCATACAATGAGGAGATAAGGAAAATAACAAACGCTAACTAAACGCGAACACCGCACTCATTCGCAACAGTGCACGCGTTTATGCGCGGACCCCGCGTGATAAGCACAACAGGGACAAGCACGCCTAACTAACCACCGACAGACAAACATAAAACAGAGGACGCGAGCGCTTGCTTAACGGTTACCTCACCGAGCTTCCAGCAAGCATTCGTAGCAGACAAGACAGATACACGGAAACAGGAATACGTAAGAGATACGATCCACTGCTCTTACCGTCAGAGCGAGTGCGATCCAAGTAAGGCAACAACAAAACAGAAGGGCCAACCAGCAACAACCGCTGCTCTGGTTAGCACCCCACAGACAGACAGAACAGGCAATACAAATAATGCAATCCTAACTGCACTAGGGAAACTGCCTAGTGCAGTTCCAGGAATTACTCTAGGCTAATCTTCAAACAAAGAGCAAGGCTGACACTCCAGGCGAGTGTTCCACAGGACTAACTTTTATGACCAGCCAAGGACTCTGGGAAACATGGCTCTTTATACTGCCAATCATCAAAGGAGGCAGGTAAGGGATTTGCATAACGAGTGTATGCAAATTCCTCAGCAGCAGAACAGACCAGAAACTTGTAATGGAAAAACAGGTCTCTCTTGCAGAGACCTGCAGCCCACAGACTAGAGGAATGGTCAAACAGCTGTCTGCCAGTGCATCCAGCTGAGCGGATCATTACAGTGCTACCTTTTAATCTTTCTGGCACTGCTATATTTATTGGAAGAACAAAATTAAAAGGACCAGATACTGCTAATTTTTATACCCATGTACTGTTTACAAAGTTACTGGAAAGAGACAAAAAAGAAACCGAGAGCCCAATATAGTGTAGTATCTCTGTGACAATTGATCAGATGTACAACAAGGCAATGGTTATACTCACAAACGTGGGTACCACAAAGGCAACCACTGGATAGGCAGTCGGGGAGAATTATGACCTGACTCCGCTCAGGTATAAGAAGTCGCTCTCTGTAGACAGGAAGGAATGGGGATACACCCCTCCACCAAGGGTGGACTAGACAATTGGTAGAGTAGTAACACAGAGGCGCCAAGTAGAATGGAAGTGATTAAAAAACGTTTAAAAAGGGGGGAGTTGGTGGACTCACCTCCCTCAACTCTACCAATTGTTTACAAAGTTAGCTGTTTAACTACATATCATATCATGTAACTGTATCTATTTTTGCATTATTTTCTAACAACACAGCACCCTGGAAGTTTACAGCAATTAGGTAGACATTGCAATAGTTTCTGCTAGTATATGCTAGAATTACATATGTTGTAATTTGTGTAATGCATAGAGCTCAGCTAAAGTGGATTATTTGGTGGCTGGAAAGTGTAATGGTTAAGGGCTCTGCCTCTGACATAGAAAACCTAGGGTTCAAATATTGGCTCTTCCTATTGAGTAAGCCAGCACCTATTCAGTAGGAATACTTGGGCAAGACTCCCTAACACTGCTACTGCCCACTGAGTGCACCCTAGTGCTGTCTTGCAAGCAACAGGAGAAGAGCTCTATACAAACATTGGAATTATTATTATTAATAAAAGTAAGGTTTGACTTTTAACGTACTTTCTATTTTACATTCTTTTTTGTAACCCACCAGATAGAGTTTTCTTTTAACAGTTTCTTAAATATTTAAAATCTTTGTTTTCTAACATGTTACACTTTTGCAGTCAAAATCCTTGTGTTGAAGAACATTCATAGCAGGACGTCAGCATTAATGAAAGCACCAAACTGACATTGGCATACTAACCTGCAGTAACCAGCTGACAAACACAATGTTAATGGTGAGGATTTCTGTTATTTAGTTCTTGGAATGTATGTGATATACTGTACAGCCTGTATACATTTAAAATTACTTGTTGTAGCAAAGAACAGAGTAAGAAATCAATAGACCGCAGTATTGAACATATGGTTTAGCCTTTTAATGACAATACAAAAATAAATAAATAAACCAACAAAGAAAAATAAAACTAACAAAGCTGCATTATTGGGACATTGATGGATTGGTGGTAAATTTGTGGTAGAAGAATGTGCTGGTGTACATTATACCAAGGCAATCTAGCTCTAAGCTAAAGTGTTTGGTCACTTTCATTGACTTGGCATGTCAGTACTGCCTTCTACTAATCATTGCACTACTTGGCAGAGATCCCCAAGCAAATTCTGCTCAGCAAAGCGGATGGCTTTTTAATGGCAGTGGTCCATTTGCAGTCATGCATTCATCTTGTAGTAAAAGCAGTGACTGATAGGCATTTGAGGTTCTGATAAAAAAGACTGTGTTCCCAGGTAGTTGGCAGCCTTACCTTACTCGACTCTAACCTTTCTAGTACAAAATGAGCCATAAAGAATGTCAACACAGAAGACAAGTGAGCAGTGCTTTCCCTGATGGTAGATGACAGCTGCAATGGCAAGGGGAAAGACGTCTTAAATTGTCTGTTTTTAGCACTTGGTCTTGTGACATTTGCTTTATTTGTATGTTTAATCATACTGCTGAGGAGATCAAAAGAAAAAGGAGAGGAAAAGCTTCACTCCCTGGCATCCCAATTTTAGGCAATGTTATACCCAACCATTAAAGATCAAACCTTCCTCTGCTGCAAGAAAGGAATACTTTATATGCCTAAGTAAGGGAGGTTTATAAAATAATCAGGTTCCATTGCACTTTATCCAAACATAATGAGGCCTTTTCTGTACAGTGAATTATATTCCGCTGCTGCAGTTTCCGTCCAGAAATCATTTCAAGCCCACATTGCACAGAGGAGATAAATCTTGCAACTTGACTAACCACAAGGCATAGAAAAGTCATTGCTCACTAAAAATGTCAATGTCAAGTCAATTTCCTGAAACATGTCTATTTCTTTCAGGTTCCCATTGTTGTTTCAGAATAAATGGGATCTAAAATCTCATTACTTTTATTGTTTAAAACTAGCAGCCCTGGGTCAGGAGGTAATGGCACAAGGTGATGGTGCTTCTCTCAGAATATTTAATCCATGTGTCTTTGACATTGAGGTCACCAGATTTTTTTCTTCGTGGCTTAACTCCTGCTACAAGAGGTCATCACAGCTGAATATATTATTTCACTCCATTCTATGAGACTGGTAAAACTCTCTACATCAAAAAGCATTTTCAGGGAATGCTGGTTGTAAAAAAAACAAGCAATGTCACGTGCAAGAAGTTGAGAAAGAGAGTACTGCCTGATAAGTAAATAAGATTTCAGGTGTCATTGGTTCATCATGGTTTGATTACAGATTAATTAAGGTAGTGGTGGTGGATGTACAGCTCTATCTCCTGGAGTCTGAACTTGACCACAGACAGCCAATCCACAAAGCAACAATTTGCAGTGTAAAGGAAGGTCTGTACTTTGTCCAAAGTATCCGAGTAGCAATCACCAACAGCTTACAAGTTTTAGACCGATGTGCTTTGGCATAACTAGTGGGTAACGACAACTACCCCCAGTATATATACACATACGTCCCCTCCCCCTTCCCCCTGTAGGGTGGGGTGGCCTGTCCCCGTAAAAGAAACCACCCAAAAATGGGATTGGCAAAGAGGACCACAAGAGCCACTCCTCAATGCAAATGTAGACAACCAACAGGGGGGAGGGAGAGAGAAAAAAATGGCAACAGTAATATACAGAGAAAACACACACATTACACATATAAAAAGTAACAAAGGGGCACCCCTGGCAAGATTAACCTGGGGGCCCCCGACAGATCCCCCCTGACTAAAAAGTGGTATTAGGGGCCATTTTTTGCATCTAAATTTCCCCCCAGGGCCCCTGAGCTGGCAACACCCTCCCCCCAGACTTTCCCGACAGGTGCGCTCCTCTGTCAGTTCTTCATTGCTCCATTGCAGGGTCCCCACGGAGCACAGTTAAGTTGGAGGGAGACACCTTGGGGCCCCTAAAGGCTTGGGGCCCTGGGGCAATTGCCCCCATTGCCTCTATTGAAGCGCTGGCCCTGCTATGTACAATAATATTGAGGCTAAGTAAAAGCAGAGATCAGAGAGACACAGTAATGGTCACAGGAATGGCTAGAATCATGTCAGAATAGCACTGCTACTTACATACAAATAAGTAACACATTAATTCTGCTGGTAATGGTACAATATCAAATCACATTCAGCATTTTTTGAATGGCTATGAACTGTCTCTGACATACTGTATGTATTATTATGATTTTGCCTTCACTACCATCTACGTGGTATAAATTTTACTACTTATTATAAATCTTGCTTGTGCTATTAGGACGGCTTTACAAAGAAATGTGCTCTATATGTATTTATGTACGTATGGTATATATTCTTGTACATCTTAGCACACATTTCAAATTAAAACAGATGTTCATACTTCACACTCTTTACTAACTTGGGAGTCTCGTCTTAAAAACTGGGTGAAATAGGAAAATCTGTTTAAACTTGTATCAGGTAATATGTGTTATCAATAACATTTTCTAGGTGACATTTAAGAAAACAATTATTATCCTTTAAACAGAAAGGATTTTTTTTATTCCTGTTTGTTACCCGTAGCCTCCAAGTATCTATAGGATGATAGAGACCTGAAGCCCAATGGTGCAGTATCGTAGGATGAGTTGGTATATGTAAATGTATAAGAAATATACTCACAAAGGTGGGTTGCAAGAACTTGCAACCACCATCAGAGCCTGCGGAAATATAACCATCCACTGCTCAGTTTTCCAGGTCTGTCAAAGCAGATGATGGTTGGTCGCTCTCCTTGGATAGTTGTGAGGACTGCAGGGTCCAGAGCTGAGACAAGGTCCTCCAGCACCCAAGGCTGAGACGCCAAAATGCGCCCCTCCATCCAGTGGCATAGCTAAGGAGCTGTGGGCCCCGATGCAAGTTTTACAATGGGGCCCCCCCAAGCATTCTATAGATAACAATTGATACAGCACACCAAAACCTGCCAATGACAACTACAGTGTCAGAGCTGCAAGGAGGGGATGGGGAACAGTTCCTTAATGAATACCACTATTCAAAGTATCTATAGAAGTGAATATTATGAGCACAGGACCAATAGAGAGCTAATACTGCAGTTGAGGGAGGGCCCTTCGGGGGCCCCTCTGGCTCAAGGGCCCCGATGCAGTTGCAACCTCTGCAACCCCTATTGCTATGCCCCTGTCTCCATTCCTCCCACCCCAGCTGCCCCACACTGATTGCTATTAGACTAAGAGGTGCCTCAGCGCCCCCAACACCTTAATCTCTAGTTATCTGGCTTGCAGTCACTGTCATTTATCCCTATTTCTTATCTCTCTGCTTCAAATATAATATAGAATGATAGTTGTGTGAGTTGTGTGCCCCCTTCTATACTGCCTCTCTCACCTCTGCCTCGGCCCAGCCGTGGCAGGGTCCTCATGTCTATAAACCCCAAAGGGTAAGGACTATGCTAATAGTTGTTGTATATCCTCAAGGGTGCCTCCACCAATTGTTTTAGCATTATCCTTTAAACAACAATTTTTAATATGTGTGACCTAAACATATCCACACCTGTCATAAAAAAGCAGAGCAACATTTAATATAGTTACTTTTTAAACTGTATACTTACCTGTTTGTCTAACTAGACTCATCAATATTAATATCAATATTGTTCTTTTTAAACTTGATAAACAACATTTGAGATTTTAATGATCCAATTAAGAGAAATAATAAATAATGGGGTCTATTGGCCTTTATCTGAGCTGCTCTACTGGGAGGTCTTTTGGAGGGTACCTTGTTGTGGAAATATTGAGTAAACCATTTAAACTTTATTTTTCACTAAACTAATGTAAACAATGATTATCTTCATAGAGCTGCATCATTTACAGTGTCTGTGTCTTTTACTAAAGCAGTTTAGTATGACTTTCCACGGTAGTCTCATTATTTCCTCTGCTATAGTTAAAGCTGAAGCCTTGAATAGCATGTGCCTTTTATTTAATCTGTTCTCTTGGTGTATTTTGTCTGCAAGTGTTTTACTTGATGACTGCACAGGGTGTTGTTTATGATTTATCTTTCATCTATGGAGCATATGGTTTGAATGCAATGTCTAATAGAATAAGCTTTTTTCAATCTGTGCTGTTTTCAAAATGTTCATCATGCAATGATCACTGTAATTGAGCACAAGCTCTTTGTATTTTAAGATGAAAATCCTTAAACTCTTGTCTTTCAACTTAAATACCATGGCATTTTAAATCGCTCATGTGTCATGATCTTATTTTTTCAATGCTATGGTTTGTGTTTATAACTTTTAGCGATGTATAGAAGTACTGTAGAAATAAATATGACTCATAATGCCTTTTTCATTGCTGATGCCATTGTAATCATGATATTTTTTAGAGACCCCCTATGTTTAACTAAACTTCCTCTTTTTGCAAGCACTAGGGATGTTGCAGTACTGCAGTAAAATGTATTGCAGTCAACAGGGCCAGAAAAATGTTAGTTCAAAAGAGCACTAAATAGGGTCATAAAGTGGTCCATGCACAGGACGGAAGGAAAACATAGAGAAATGTGCCCTGTATGTATTTAAAGAGCTTAGCCTGTTTAATTCCCCCTCATTTGTGTCTAATCACAAGTTGTAATTTGATCAATCCCCTGTGTCACCTGACTGCCACAGATGGCAGGTAAGCTCATTTGAAAACACAGGATGTTAATAATATGTCTGCTTCCATAAATCGGGAAGTAAAACAGTGCAGATTTATTTTAGGATTTGTATCAGCTGTAATAAAGAAATGTTTTTCTGCTTAAAGGTTATTATGCTGTTGTGTATATTTTAGTGCAGAGAGGACGTTCTGAGTTCAGGTCCACATTAAAACTCTTATTGGTGTGTTCTGAAGATGTCTCCTCCATACCCTGGATCAGGAAGTGACACTCTCTCCATCCTGATTTTTAGGTTTAGGTTGTTTCAACTGCAGCTGATGAGTGTAAATAAAAATCAGAATAAAAAAGTTTGGGAATCAGCACACTCTGCTAATGTTACCCAGGCAACCATTAGTATTTTTTTATATCAACTTCTGCATCCTGAAGGAACAGAACAATCTGATCCACTACAACACCATTTTACACTAATCAATGCTTTTTTTTGTATGTAACGCTAAACCGAGAGCCTTCAGAAAAAGGGGGTTTTAGGGTAATGGTTATATAGAAGGTGCGAATTCATGCAAATACAATGCGGGGGAGAAGGTGTGGCAGTCAGACGGTGGAATTGTTTTGACCCTACCAGTCATGTTAAGGTGACATAAAATACATTTCTAAGGAATTTTTGGACCTCTCTACTGAGACATATTAACCGGTATTTACTTTTACTATAACTAAAGTAGACTTTAAAGGACACCTGAAGTGAGAATGATATGTTTAAATAATACCAGTTGCTTGGCAGACCTGCTGATCTATTTGGCTGCAGTAGTGTCTGAATAACACCAGAAACAAGCATGCAACTAATCTTGTCAGATCTGACAATAATGTCAGAAACACCTGATCTGCTGCATGCTTGTTCAGGGTCTGTGACTAAAAGTATTGAAGGCAGAGAATCAGCAGGATAGCCAGGCAACTGATATTGCTTAAAAGGAAATAAATATGTCAGCCTCCATATACCTCTCTCTTCCCTTGTCCTTTAATTCAGAAATGTCGTTATTTGATGTCGTTATTTGATCGATGGACAATCTTGTTTGCCTGCTGTTCATCTGCAATTAATCCATGCCCTGCGATTGAGGGATTTTCCTTGCATCTGCCACACACATCTATTGCTTCGCTTTGCTGAACATCTTGTCAACAGCCTGTTCCATATCTACCATGGAAGTTGTCATTGCTTTTTCGCTGTCTTCTTGCCTCCAATAAGCTAACAGCCAGATTTTCTGCATTTGAAATATTTACAGCACTTCTTGCATGGCTGCTATTAACTGCATCTATTGATTACTAATATACTAACACCGGTTTGCCATCATATGCCATTCCTCAGCCGCCTGGCTGTTATGAACTTTATCATCTATGTGCCATTGTGATTACAGCCACATTTTTTCATCAACATCATCTTTTGCCCTCCTCTGGAACACAGGAATCCCAGAGTTTGCCACACTGGGGACTGCAGCCCCCCTTTTTTTGGTGTTGGTCTAGCGCATGGGGAGAATTTTTATGGGTTTAGTTGTGGGGGGGGGATTTTTATATGGTCTTCGGTTTTGTGTTTTTGTATTTACTGTGCATGTATATGTGATTGTTATTAATAAAATGTTGTTTGTCTTTCTCATGCACCTAAGAGCCAATTCTCATTCCTTTTCCACTTAGCCATTCATTTTCGTTGGCATGTGCATGAGTGAGACTTTTTTGTGAGGTATATAACAATTTTTGTATAGTCTTTAAATTACCCTATTTGACGCTGCCCTTAACTTCGAGAGATTGTTTACTAGATTTACTAAAGGGTTCAGCCCTAAGGTCAGCGATCAAGGGGTTTTTTTAGGAGGTGGAGAGAAAGTGATTGACCTGCTCTAATCATTTGGCCATGCTACAGTGGGACGAGATCGTGCAACAGGTTGGGGAGGAGTGCGCACGGGAGAAGGGGGTTAGGGGGGGCGGTACAACTCATTAATTCAGGTTTCAGGAAACTAGAAAAGCTATATGAACAAAAAAGTAGAATATGGTGGAATATCAAGTTCAATAAAAATTATTTGTCCGAGGGGAAAATTCCCCTATGGCTACGCATCCAAATTTTTCCATTTAAAAAGAATTTGCCTGAAGGTTTTAGGTCAAGATGGGAAGACAATTTTGAGAAATGCTCTGGGGTGATGCTGGAGCTGATGCAGGAGCTTGAGGAGGTTGATTTGGTTGATATTGAGAAAAAAATCACCGCGGTTTTGGAATCTCTACATACTGTAAGGGAACACCCTCTATATATTACAAGAAACGACAATTTAAAAACTCATATCGCAAAATATAATAAAGAGATTGTCACCAGGAAGGACATCAAATTTGAGCGCGACAAAATCGCGTATAAGTTTGGTTACGCCTATAAGTGGGATAAAGCGCCCCCTAAAGGCAAAAAACCTATTCCACCTAGACATCCTCCGAAAAAACCATCACCACAGGCGCCTGCTGAGGCTCCAGCTAGCTCTAGTGCTGTTGAAGATTCCGACTCATCAGTTGGGGGAGCAGACAAAAGTTCTGTATCCTCAACTGATTTACACCCTGATATTCCTCATCGTCCAGTAACAAGATCAGTGGGAGGTAAGATTCTGCCGAAAACCCTTAAAGATAAAGAGAGTAAGAAAAAAAGAGAGAAGCAAGGTAAAAACAAGCAGGTGGGTCCAATTAATAAATATCTTACAAGTGCCACTGATTCCCAGGGGGAGGAAAGTGAATCTGACCTGGGAGCATGTGGACCTTCTGGCTCCCAGTCCTCCTCTATGGGTTTTTTAGGGGAGGACGGGGAACAGACTGCACAGATGTAGTAGCTCCTTCAATTCAGACCCCATCTTCACCATCTGGCAATTTGCAGGTTGTCAATATTTCTGGCTATAATCTATCTCAGGGCACCATAGATAGGTTTGAATTCGTAAAGGATCTGCACCTGTTCGGTCGAAATCTCACTCTAAGATCTTTACATAAGAAGAAAAGTAATGCCCCGTTGGGGGGAGCTATCATGGATTGGAAAGATTGGTCCAATCAAGATTATAGAGCATTAATGGATTTAGTGAAGTTGAGTGAGGAAACGGGTCAGGACGATGAGGAAGACCTTTTTGGGTTCACGACTCCTAGGCTAACCAATAGTGAACAGATTAATCAACAATTTAAGCCCAGGTCCGCCGCGTTCCCTCCCTTCTCCCTGTGCCCTAGTGTCCATACGTTTGTCTCTTTGGTGGAGAGGGACATCCGTACTTTATGGATAACAAACAACCAGAAATCTAATTTATCAGAGGATGAGCGTTGCGCTCTGATGGAATTACGCAACAATAGGGACATTATTGTTAAACCATCGGACAAGGGAGGGAACGTGGTGGTTATGAGGACAGAGCAATATGTCTACATGTGTCAGAAGATCCTTGGCAACAAGGAGTGGTATCGGAGGGTATCCGCATCCAGGGTCATCACTAACCAGCGCATGTTGTTTGATCTTATCGATGTGGCGATTGGTCAGGGCGTGATTTCGGCAGAGGTGGGTTCGACTCTTAAAGTGGAGAACCCGACTACGCTTACATTCTACACCCTGCCCAAAGTACACAAAAACGCGAGTCGACCGCCGGGACGGCCCATTGTCTCTGGCAATGGGTCACTAACCGAACGCATTAGTGTGTATGTGGATAAGCACCTTCAACCACATGTTCATCGTCTACCTTCGTATGTTCGTGATACGTTGCACCTACTGGGAATCCTCGAGGGATTGCAGCTCCCTGCTGGTTCTTTGTTGGTGACCCTGGATGTGGAGGCCCTCTATTCCAGTATCCCACAGGATAAGGGAGTGGAGGTGGTGGGCAAATTTCTTGCGGAGATGGGGATTGATGAGATGCCACACAATCAGTTTGTCCTTGATTTACTGACCTTCATTTTACAGAACAATGTGTTCATATTTGATGATATGTACTACCTCCAGGTGCAGGGAGCGGCCATGGGGACCACTTGTGCCCCCTCACTGGCGAACCTGTACCTGGGGGGTTGGGAGCGCACTCTTTTTGGCAATGATGCCCTCGTCATGTACCTGTGCCACATTGTTGCGTGGCACAGGTACATAGACGACGTGCTAATGTTTTGGACGGGCGGCATTGAACTGTTGCAGGATTTTGTTATTACACTCAACCGCAACAACTGGAATCTCAAATTCACGATGGAGTGTAATCATCACTCCATAGCTTTCTTGGATCTTAAAATCGATGTCAGTGTCGATGGTCTCCTGTCAACCAATCTGTATCGTAAACCTACTGCATCGAATGCATATCTGCACGCCAGTAGTGCACATCCTACACACACAATTCGTGGCATCCCTACGGGTCAATATTTGAGGGCTCGCCGAAATTGCAGTGATGAAATCACTTTTGAAAAGGAAGCCAAATTACTACGCTCTCGTTTTAGAGAGAGAGGTTACAAAGATCGTTGGCTTAAAAAGGCCTACAAACGTGCGAAAACGTCGGACCGTACGACTCTTTTGATTAAAAAGAATAAAGATGATTCTAGCTGTAATCTTACCCGTTTAATCACCCGATTTAACGACCAAAATAGAGAGATTGACAGGATACTTGCTCGACACTGGCATGTGCTAACGAATGACAGAATAGTGAGGGATTTTGTATCATGTTCCCCTCAGGTCACTTACAAACTCAGTAAAACCCTGCGAAACTGCGTAACGTCCAGTCATTTCTGGGGCAAAACTGGTCCCGACTCCCCGGAGACACTGTATAGTTACGGGTACTTATAGCTGTGGGGGCTGTGTTTACTGCCAATATTTACAGATTGGGAGGTCTGTAATGTTACCCAATGGACGACAATGGAACTTAAGACATTTTGTTAACTGCAACACAGTGGGGGTCATCTATCTACTCTACTGCAGATGTGGATGTTTCTACATCGGTAAGACATCAAGAGCTTTTAAGGAAAGGATTAAAAATCATGTGGGTGACATTGCAAACTGCAATTTTAAATCCCCAATCTCCAGACATGTACATTTGGAACACAGAGGAGATCCCAGCTTTATTAAATTTGTGGGGCTGGATAGGATACATGTACACCCTCGAGGTGGCGACATTGATAGAGCCCTCCTACAGTTGGAATCCCGCTGGATTTTCAACCTCAATGCCACGGTACCAAAGGGCCTGAACGATAGTATTAACTATCGAGTGTTCTTGCCCAAATAACCTTTATTGACATTCATGATACTTTTTTTGCTATTCTTCATTTGTCTGCTCTTTCCCTTTATCTCCAGTTTTTCCTTTTTCTCTCCCTTCTTTCTCGTTACTTCTTCCTCCCCCCCTTTCCCCTCCAACCTTCTCCCTCCCCTCTCTTTCCCTTCCCCTCCTCCCTGTTCTCCTCCCTCTTTTCTTTCTTTTTCTTTTTCTCTCCCTTCTTTCTCGTTACTTCTTCCTCTCCCCCTTTCCCCTCCAACCTTCTCCCTCCCCTCTCTTTCCCTTCCCCTCCTCCATGTTTCCCTCCCTCTTTTCTTTCTTTCTTCCTTTCTCTCCTGTTCTTCCTATTCTTTTCACTTCCTCTTTCTTTCACCTTTTTTCTTCTCCCCTCCTTCCCCCCCCCCCCTTCTTCCTCTGTGCCTTCCAAGTAACCAACTGCAGGGGCCCATACATCCCTGGCTCCTTTAACCCCCTTTGGGTCGCGTTCTCGTTTCAGGATTTTTCTTCAGCTGTAGCTTTTCTTTCTTTTTTATTGGCCTATTTATCCACTGATGGGGGGATTCATTCACGATACCCCCACAGTGATATGTTTTTCTATACGAGTAGGTTTCTCTCCATCTCCCATATATATGTATATCTGTGTGGTGATTTTCCTGCGTGCGCGGGTGCCCGCGTCCGCGGACATGGTGTGCCCGGTTTTTCTGGGATACCATCGCCTGCTGTCGCGGATTTCCACGCTTGTGGGGTTATTTATGATCAAATGTCATTTTTATGCAATTATCATCCCTGTAGTTGTCCAGGACATGGGCACGAAAGACAGGGGTGTTTATTGATTTTTCTTTTTTGTTATTCATATTTTCTGTATATCTGCTGCTAAATTGTGTGCTTTCAGATATTTCCCCACGCTGGCTGCGGCTGCGCTGTTTTGCCTGCCCGTCCCCTCCTTCCCCGTCCTCCCCTATGGGCGGCGACTCCTTGGACGCCTTCTGCCGTGTGTCACAGGGCACTTCCGGCATGGTGTCGTTTGGAGCGCATTTGCGCTCCGGATGTTCGCCGCCCACACGTCTGTTTATGGGCGTGTGGGGATGGCGGGGATGTTCTCTGGGGGGCGGGCGGGCGGAGCTGCGCAGCCGCGGTCAGTATTTATGGACGCCATTATGGCGTCCATACACATGTCTCCGCTGTCTGCCTTTGAAAAAGCCGCTAGTTGCGGCGAAACATGTCAGGCTTCTCCTGACAGCGCTCCTCAGCTTCCACACCATTGGGATCACTGTGCTATTTGGAGGACACTTTGCTGGCTACACATGGCACCTATGGCAATTCAAGCTTCCAACTGCACCACTGTGTGAACCCTTCACCCAAAGGACTGGTAACTATATGACATCTCCACCCAGCACGTTTTCAGTGCATCCATACCCTGCGATTGGGGGACTGTTTGATGTCGTTATTTGATCGATGGACAATCTTGTTTGCCTGCTGTTCATCTGCAATTAATCCATGCCCTGCGATTGAGGGATTTTCCTTGCATGTGCCACACACATCTATTGCTTCGCTTTGCTGAACATCTTGTCAACAGCATGTTCCATATCTACCATGGAAGTTGTCATTGCTTTTTCGCTGTCTTCTTGCCTCCAATAAGCTAACAGCCAGATTTTCTGCATTTGAAATATTTACAGCACTTCTTGCATGGCTGCTATTAACTGCATCTATTGATTACTAATATACTAACACCGGTTTGCCATCATATGCCATTCCTCAGCCGCCTGGCTGTTATGAACTTTATCATCTATGTGCCATTGTGATTACAGCCACATTTTTTCATCAACATCATCTTTTGCCCTCCTCTGGAACACAGGAATCCCAGAGTTTGCCACACTGGGGACTGCAGCCCCCCTTTTTTTGGTGTTGGTCTAGCGCATGGGGAGAATTTTTATGGGTTTAGTTGTGGGGGGGGATTTTTATATGGTCTTCGGTTTTGTGTTTTTGTATTTACTGTGCATGTATATGTGATTGTTATTAATAAAATGTTGTTTGTCTTTCTCATGCACCTAAGAGCCAATTCTCATTCCTTTTCCACTTAGCCATTCATTTTCGTTGGCATGTGCATGAGTGAGACTTTTTTGTGAGGTATATAACAATTTTTGTATAGTCTTTATATTACCCTATTTGACGCTGCCCTTAACTTCGAGAGATTGTTTACTTAATTCAGAAAATAGTAAGAGAAGCAGGCTTGTTTTGAGTTTTAGTGATCACAACAAAACTGTAAAGGAAGCACACCGCAAATCAATAGACATTCCTCCACCAATGTACTTTGAAATATGAAGAGATTTTGGAGATTTCCGTGTGGAGTCTTCTACACTGAAAAGACAAAGACACCCTTATGGAGATGGATTTCTGAGAATCTAAACAGCATTGTAAATGTTGAGTCGCTGACTCTGGTTGCCTGTCATGTCAGGCAGTGACAAATATGTACCCCCTGTAAAATTAGGTTTGTGGGACTCAATAGGGAAACTTTGACCACCTGTTGTTGCAGAAGGAATCCAGGTGGATTTTTGAGCTAAAGGCATGCCAGGCCCCGGGAGGTGGGGTGGGGGTGGGGGGACTCAATGACGCAGTTACTTTTATGAACTTTTTACCTTTGTGATGCTCCTTGGCTTATTATGGTTTGCTGCTCTCCCCTCAGTGTGTCATGTGGTTAGGGCGCTGTCTCTCCTCTCTCCTCACCTGGTTGCATTCTCATCCCTCAATATTGGCATAATGCATTTGCCCCATGTTATTTTATAGGCATACTTGCTTTGATTTATTAGAATGTTCTTGCATGCCTTATTCACATGTAACCGGTTGGTTACTCTTCCCCCCTCGTAAGTTTTGACACAGGCCATAACTTCTTTTGTAGTGAACACTATACTGACATTTGACCTTAATAGGAGATTTGTTTATGAGCCATTTATTGCCACTTATTGATATGATGTTTACCTATTTTGTTTTTAGCATGTATGCTCGGACTTTGGTGAGTGGTGAGCTGGGTGGTGCTGGGGTTGCTGGCAGAGGTCTTCTGATACTGGCTGTACACTACTTTTGTGCATTGTAAGCGCGGTGGGATGGTATTGATGGTGGGCATCTGTACCTTTCCCCTCCACTCCTCCTAACTGCTGCCTGCCCTGTTCTATGGGTGGAGATGGCTGGTAGGCTGTGAACCAGTGACCTGCCCCACCATTGGCTCCCTCCTGGCATATGAGCGTGTGTGTGGATGTGTGAGGACACACCCCAAGAGGAAGCCAGAAATCTGGAGGAACATGTAGAGGCACTGTTCCCTCATGAGCTTGCCGTCCTGTCACTCTGCCTTCATCCCCATCTGCTCCCAAATGCTGGGGGGTCTGCTCACTCTTGAGCACCACAATTACCTCCCTTTACTCCACCATCAAACCTGGCAGTTTTACTGGACCCGTTTTAAACTGGATAGCATTGTGGTGGACAAATATGGTACAAATAAAGTATTTTTATATGTGATATCGAGCTATATGTGTTGTTGCTTGGGATTTCCTGCAGTTAAAAGCCTTATTCCTACAACTTGATGTACCGGTACTTTGTCGTATGAAGGCAGTGAAGGGGCATAACGCCCACTTCTGTTTTAAAAAGGTGCTGTGTAGCTCAAAATGGCTTCACTTATGTTAGGTGGAAGGTGGATGCTGCACATGCAGGAATGGCATACTCTTCAATTTCAATAGCTGATCTTTTCACTGAACAAGTTCACAAAGTAAAAATGGTGGCACCGTATGCAAACATTTATCTGCAGATGCAGACTGAAGCTGGCTACCCCATCCCTACCTAGTGAGTCAGGTAATCTTGGCGCCTGCACAGCACCACCTAGCGCCTGACTTGGGTGCCCCGATGGACCGCAATAGCGGCGCTGGGGGAATTTCTTCTAAAATCCCTGTAATTTTGGTGCCAGCAATAGCCAAATCCCAAATTACTAGTCCAATGGGACAAGTTAGATTATTAATAGTGGAATATATTTGTTACATTCCCCTACATTGCCTAGCAAAGGGAAAGCCGCTTCTTGTCTTCTCCCCACACCCAGCTGACCACTGCTAGGAACATTTATATACCTAACAAGACCATATGTTACAGGTGCAGTTTGGCTACTCAGATAACCTTCCTGTGCCATTTGCTGACATTCATGTTAGATCAGGCAGGACACATAAATGTTGTATGGCTCTCCATAGGAAGATATGGGGAATCCAATTAAGTTGGTTACAGTAAAAGCTAATAACAAATTAAGTTTATCACTGTTGGAAGATAGAGCAAGAAGAAAATCTCCCAAAGGGACTACCGTAACTTCATGGGGCTCTGAATCATTGCCACATTCAACCCAGAACAGAAAAAGTATTTAAATGCCACCTAGTGTGATGCAATTAAAAACTGCCTTTTCGTTTTCAGCAAACAATTAAAAGCATATAATTTTAGTTACAGCCAGACATTATTTTATATATTGCCTTCCATTATGGCATCATTTGTCTCTTTGTGCACATTTTCTGCCAGAATTCTCACAAGTTCATTTTTTGCATTTAGTTTTTACCCAATTATGAACAACATGAGGACTTAAAGTGCATAAAAAATGCTTAGTAAGTAATTAGCATCAGGGTCGATTCGGATCAGTGAATAATGGCGCACAGCGCCTATGCATAAAAATGGCGCCGCATTAAAAAAGATACGCTTATCGCTATTTATCGTTAGTACTGCATAATAATGGCGCACAGGGAAAAAAGAAGACAAATGGCACACACTAACGTTATTTATCAATAGTGGCACACACTAACGTTATTTATCAATAGTGTCATTCATTTGCAAAACAGTAGACGTTATTGCCCACAGTAACGTTATTTATCAATAGCGCCCTACATAAGCAAAACTGCAGACGTTATTTAACTGGGGTCTTAGGGTTAAGCACCACCAGGGGGGTCTTAGGGTAAGCACCACCAGGGGGGTCTTAGGGTAAGCACCACCAGGGGGGTCTTAGGGTTAGGCACCACCAGGGGGGTATTAGGGTTAGGCCAGGTCCGGCACTACCATTAAGGCAAAGGAGGCAGCTGCCCCAGGGCCACAGAGTTTGTAGGGGCCCCCAGTGGCTACAAGAGGAAAAAAAAAATTTCAAACCGGCCTTATAGTTTTTGAGAAAATCGATTTTAAAGTTTCAAAGGAAAAAAAAAACACATTTAAAAACCTGCCGACTTTAATGGTTAATAGCAAATCCACCTTAAATGCTAGAAACCCTACATTTGCAGGATATGTTAAGGAGATCCTTAGGAATAAGAGGAAAAAACAATTTTTCAAAAAGACCTTATAGTTTTTGAGAAAATCGGTTTTAAAGTTTAGAAGCAAAAAAGTATAGTTTTAAATGCGGTAAATGTCACTTTTAGTAGCAAACCTAATGGTAGTGTAATTTTACATGCATCAAACGAAAGCGCAATAAATTTCCTGACGGGGTTTCCAGGGGGTCTATACGCAGCCGCAGCGCTTTGGCCTGGGATCGCTATACAGCCGCAATATGGCTGTATGAAGATCCCTGGCATTTTTTCCTATTTTCCCAATTTTTTTTTATGTTTAGAGTGTTGGAATTTTTTTTTTTTAAATTATGTTGGGTCCCCCCTCCTGAAACTTTTGAACCCCTTGTCCCCCATGCAGGCTGGGATAGCCAGAATGTGGAGCTCTGACCGATTGGGACTTCACACCCTGACTATACCAGCTGCAAAAAAGGTCCTCTAATGCAGATTTTCGTTCCGGGGTATATGTTGAGGGGGCCCCCTAGGTTTATTTTGCCCTGGGGCCCCATTATTGCTTAAACCGGCCCTGGGTTAGGCACAACCAGGGGGGTCTTAAGGTTAGGCACCACCAGGGGGGTCTAAGGGTTAGGCACCAACCGGGGGGTCTTAGGGTTAGGCACCACCAGGGGGTCTTAGGGTTAGGCACCACCAGGGGGGGGGTGAGGGTTAGGCACCACCAGGGGGGTCTTAGGGTTAGGCACCACCAGGGGGGTCTTAGGGTTAGGCACCACCAGGGGGTGGTTAGGGTTAGGCACCACCAGGGGGGTTTAGGGGTTAGGGATAGGTACAGAGAGGGTTCTGTGTGTTAACGCTAAATAAGAATAAGGCTTTAACCTTAAATAACAATAAGGCTTTAACGTTAAATAGTGATAAGCGGCAAACGGATTAGCGGCAACACCGTGCGCCATTATTCGCAGGCGCCATTTTCAGATGGATCCGGGTTGATTGGTCACAAACTGTAAATACTGAATGGTTGTGCTTTCAATCTACATTTAAGCACCCCCAAGGTTAGGCAAGCATAACAAAAGGCTCAGGCTCCAGTGATTTTGTGGTAAACTCTGTAGATGAATGGAATGTAAAAGCCTTTTGATATTAGGTTCTGGAAGCTGGGGTGTAAGTACAACAATTCTATTAGATAGCTGGAGTCTAAAGCTACATGCAATATTTCAATAATTGTCCAATCACTATTGCACAAAGGAATCATCCCTGCCAACACGCATAGTAAAGTGTCTCTTTTCTAATTTAAAGAGACACTGAAGCGGAAAAAAATGTATGATATAATGAATTGGTTGTGTACTATGAATAATTACTAGAAGATTAGCAACAAAGAAAATATTCTCATATTTTTATTTTCAGGTATATAGTGTTTTTTCTAACATTGCATCATTCTATAATATGTGCAGGTTACACAAAACTCAGCATTCAAAATGATTCTTTCAGATCAGTCTGTGAAGTAATGACCTCTCCTCTGGCAGAGAAAAATAAATTTGTTCACCAACAGTTGAGATAATAAAAGTCAGAAGACAGCCCTCTCCACCACTTTGAAAGTCGTAGAGCTTAGTGGCTTTTTTGCATAGAGATAACAACTGGAGTTTCTTGACTCTTCCTGTACTGGAAACAATTAGACTGATGTATCTGATCTTAATGTTTTATTTCTTAGCTGTACTACACATACAAATCATAATATCATAATTTTTTTTCGCTTCAGTGTCTCTTTAAGTGAAAATAAGTTCATTTTCAGCTCCTGCTGTACTATTACCAATAAAACAATTGCACAACAATTGCCTCCAGCTGGCTAAGAAGCCAATAGTCCAAATGTCACTTTTTTACCTTTCCTTCTTGCCAGGTAAGCTAGTTCCAAAGTCTTATTGCACCCTGTGCTTTTAATCCCTTATTACTGCACACCTGAAGTGTGATGCATGGCTGCCATATTTATTTCCTTTTAGCCACTTGAGGACCACAGTGTTAAACCCCCCTACTGACCAAGCTCTTTTTTGTTGCACTGGGTTGTACAGGCTTTTCAGCCTCCTGCACAGCCCAGCTATGGAGCCCAGCGATTGGACTCACCTCCTTTTTTGTGTCCCTTAGGGGACATGCTACCTGAGGTGTCTGATCGCTGTGGCAGTAGTTTTTTTTTTCAGCCTGTGTCAGGCTGTCTCACCCTCCCACCCTCCTCCCTCCCCTTCCCTCCTCCCCTCCGAGATCCTGCATTGAACAGGACGGTGATCCGTCCTGTTCCGCCTCTCATAGGCATCAGCCTATGAGAGGACGGTGATCCCCTGCCAATCAGAGGCCGGGGATCACCGATCTCGTACAGCGCTGCCGGGGACCACAGCGCTGTACGGATGTAAACAAAGGGGATTTCTTTCCCCTTTTCGTTTACAAACAGCCTGCTAGCCGCGATCGCCAGCTAGCAGGCTAATCACGGAACTCTGCTTCGTGAACGGGCAGGGAACGATGGTGCATGTGCGCGGCCATTCCCTGGGAAACTGCAGCTCCAGGTCCTGGGGCTGGCGCTGCGTTCACGCCCATTGGCGTGACGCGGTCGTTAGGTAGTTAAATGAAGCCAGTTCCTGGCCATTCCTGCTGATCTCTCTGGCTGCAGTAGAATCTGCATCAAACCCTAAAACAAGCGTGTAGCTAATCCACTAAGACTTCAGTCAGAAACACCTAGTCTGCATGTTTGTTCAGGGTCTACGGCTAAAAGTTTTAGAGGCAGATGATCAGCTGGTCAGCCAGGTAATGTGCATTGTTTAAAATGACATAAATATAGCAGCCTCCATATCACTCTCACCTCGAGTTCAATTAAATAACTACAGATCAGAAGAAAGAAATAATCTTTAGTATTGTTTACCAGAGTTAAAGAGATTTTTTAACTGAACTGGAGCTTAATTTTAATGTAGACTTGACAGACATAAATTCAGATCCAAATCTGAAAATGTAGCGCTGTGGTAGACATAGGCCTACTTACCATCCACCACTGTTTGTATATTGATTTTCTTTATTGGCTGAGCCACATGGGTGCCCGTAGGGATGCTCGTTCGGATTTCACGGAAATGCAATTTCCGGATTTCTGATCAGAAATTGCATTTCCGCATTTTCTGATTTGAAATTGGTAATGCAAGTGCAGTAGGCGAATTTTCGAACTTTGCTTTTTCGTGAAAATTTCATATTTTTCCTCAGAAATTTGCAAACAGTGAAAAAAATAAAACTTGTTTTCAATGGCATTTTCCCTCAAAAAATGAATTTAACATTGGCATCTTTGCTCATCACTAGGTGTATCTACTGTTTTGAGGCCAAGGACATCAGTGGGCAGCATAAGTAGTAGAAGTTACTTAGTGTTCCATTAATTTACTGGCTTGTTGTTCAAACTTTTCCTTAGTTTAAGTTTAAGATGTGTTGAGTTGACGCAAGATACTTTATTGCTGAGAAGGCTTCCAAGCATTATAGTCACTTAGGAATAGACTCTTGCTGTTACTCGGTAATAATACAAGTATATCATAGTACTGTTTGGATTATTGTAATAGATCCTGGTATATCGGTGTATTATTAGCACACTTGCTGAGGCTAGGGTGACGATATTTCCTTTAGAAGTATCTGTAATATTTGCTGTAAAATATTGGGGAATTCCATAAAAATGTATAGGAAAAAAATATTTTTAAAGTATCTTAGGTGTCTACATAAATTGTAAGAATTGCTGAATTGCCGGATCCTACTTCTAGCTCTATCTCTGCCAGGTGAGACTCTGGACTGTGAACCCCCCTCCTGTTGCTAAACAACTCAGTGAGACGGTATCTTGTTGAATGCAAGTTAAATCTTTTTGTTGTCGTGCTGAAGAAAAGCCTTTTTATTACAGAAACTATTATATTGCCCGACCTTGGAAAAATAAAGCATTTCTGTGTTATTCTACAACTTCCACTGTGATCTCTGAACCCCTGAATTATACTTACTTTACTGATGCTTAAATGCAGGCAAAGCAGGAAAACAATTAATATGGTTAAAAAAGACAAATGAAAAAAAAAAAAACAGCTGCAATAGTGGCAGGGTCCCCTACTGTACCAGTAAGGAATAGAGAATCAGTGCATTGGACTGTACTTTGAAGAGATTGGCAGAATTATTTTTTTTAATATATGCTTCAGCTTTGGTCATATACCACACACTAGATAGACACTAGGTACTCATGGTGCATAGTCTTTGTGGTGTGTGTGTGTGTGTGTGTGTGTGTGTGTGTGTGCGCGCGCGCACGTGCGTGCGTGTGTGTGTGTCTCTGGAGCTGCCCTACTTGCATCAATTGTCCCACATGCTGGAGCTGCCCTCCTTGCACAATCCTTACCTTCAACCTCTACCATGCCAAATACAGGATTAGGGCAGTGACCCTCCTGCTGACTCTAGCTGTCTCAATCCTCACGTGCTAATACCTGATCAGGGTTTAGAGGAGGTGCCAGAATCAGCAGATTAGGTCACAGGATTGCAGAACTGCTTCTTGCTGATGCACCTTAGAGTCTTTGGAGACACCGATGTTTTAATGAGGCTAAGCACAGCAGTGGTCAGGCTAGGAATTGTTGCATTCACTTTTAAGCAGGACTACATGACCAACACAACCTTGGCAGCAGCAGCCTCCTGTTCAGAAGAGGTGTTAAGTTTAGCTACACTGCTGAAAGCTTACTCCTATTATTTTAAGTTAGTCAATAAATGGTATCATCCTAATTCAGAACGTCTTGCTTTTTTCTTTCTGTTAATTGGTATAACTGTGTTTATATTTAACCCCTGTGGCTGTAAAGTGTGAACATCTATGGAGAGCGACTAGTTGCAAAAGCGATTCTGTATTGTCATGTACTTTATTTTAATGAATTAATATGCATACAAGGTTATAGAACAGAACTAGTGGATATCATGGAGAGCATCATGAGATGCATGGTGGGCTTGGTAAGGCGTGCCTATGAATAGGCCGCTATTCAAAGCGGGTAGTGAAGCACCACTCAAAGTAACAGGTGATGTGCCGTGGCTTGGACCTGGCAGCACTCCTGGGTCCATGTAATGTAAGGAAGGGATCAGCCGGCACCATCCAGTATAAATGCTCTTTATTCTTCCATAATCAAAACAGCCATAATTGCAACGTTTCAGAGTGTTACCTCCTTTCTCAAGCTAAGCTGTATGATGAATATAACCAACTACAACTCTCACTCACTATTTATCCTCAACATGGTAGAGTATTAGCCAATAGCGCTGCTCAACAGCTCTCTCCCAATCACAGCAGTCCGTGCTCTAGCCGGACCTGATGGGGAACTGCGCTTGCTATCTACCTATTGGTCGCCACATGTAGGTTACCACCTCCTCTCCTTTTCAAATGTACTGGTCGGACGCATGCGTACAAACGGCCGCCTGAGCATGCGTACTGCCGTCGGTCCGCCCACTGCGGACCTGACGGGGAACTGTACGACATGACGCGTGCGGAGGACGTGTGTACGCGTCGTATCCGCCCACATAGGCCGGCCACCAATGACGAGGGAGCTGGCATATAGCCACCCCCCCAGGCATCAGGATGTAAACAAGGGTTTGCAACGCATGCAGCCGACCAGCCAAAGTTAAACATACATAAAAATAAGCACAGGAGAGCTGCAGGGGACAGGGAGGTGATCATAGAGGAATATAACCACATACATTGAATATAAGTGTGAATCCAATATAGAATATAAAGAGAGGCAGTGTCCACCTGCCTGAACGCGCAAAAAACGCGCATACATGCATGTGAACACCCCTCACCCAGAACTAGCTTAAAGTCAGGGGACGCTTTATCTCCAACAGGCGACACCAGCAAGAGCAATACATTAAACAACCTGAATGGTACAACAAAAACGAGGGGGGGGGGAAGGGAAAAAAAAGGGGGGATTTAACAATGTGCACAAACGGCACTACATAGCTAAATAAAAGGGGTCAAATCTAGTTCCCGATTAAGGCCACGAGGTTCCATTGTGTCTAGTCTTTTTATCCATACTGCCTCTCGCCAAAGTAATTTTTTAACACGGTCACCTCCCCTTCTAGGGGTCGGGACCTGTTCAATTATCATGTACCTGAGCTGGCTAACATTGTGTCTGGCTAATGAAAAATGATATGGCACGGCCTGATCAACCAAGTTCTCACGTATGGCGTGTTTATGTGACGATAATCGTACCTTCATTTTCTGCGTTGTCTGACCTATATATAGCAATCCACATGGGCACTTTAGAGCATATACTACAAACATGGAGTCACATGTATGACATCCCTGAATTTTAAATTTAGTGCCCCTGTGTGGGTGAATGATTTCATCACCCCTGATCACCGAGCTACAGTGAACACAATTCATGCAGGGGAATGTTCCCCTACGTGAGAGTCTTGGTCCACCACCCGTGCCCCCTCTATCTGCATGGACTAGCCGGTCCTTAAGATTAGGAGCCCGGCGATACGAAAAAAGTGGCGGATTAACAAAATGTTGTACATGGGGAAAGCTATCTGCCAAAAGATGCCAGTGCTTCCTAATAATTTTATTGATATGATCACTGACTGTGGAATATGTGGATACAAAAGGTAATCTATCCTGTTGTTGTCTATTCTTTCTCTGTCGGCTGGTGTCGCCCGTTGGCCTTTCACGTGCCATCTGTACTACCTCGATTGGATAACCCCGCTGTCTAAACTTAGTTTGCATCTCATCAAGTCTCCTATTCTGGACCTCCTGATCCTCCACAATGGAACGGACCCTCTGGAATTGACTGATAGGCACCGACCTCTTCGTAGCCCACGGGTGGAAACTCCCATAGTGCAATAGGGAGTTCACATCCGTGGGCTTGACAAAGAGGTCGGTAACCAAACGGCTTCCCTGTCTTACTACAACAGTGTCCAAAAAGCTAATTTGCTCCTCGGACGTGTGTAAAGTTAGCTTGATCTCCTGGCACTGTCCCATAAGCTCCAACACAAATGTTTCCAGGGTCGAATGTGGTCCCGCCCACACGCAAAAGACATCATCTATATATCTAAACCACTGTGTGGCATGCTCCTTAAATAGCTCATTAGTATAAACATACATTTCCTCATACATGCCCATGTAGATGTTTGCGTAGGACGGGGCCACATTCGACCCCATAGCTGTGCCCCTAAGTTGCATATAGAACGTGTCTTCAAACAAGAAATAATTACATGTTAGTACAATCTCCAAAAGCGTACAAACAAAGGCGATCTGAGCCTGCGTATAATCAGAGGCCACCTCCAACATATGTCGGACAGCCTCCACACCCCCATCATGAGGGATGGAGGTGTAGAGGCTCTCCACATCCATAGTTACCAATAAACATTCGCCCTCTAAGGGCTGCATATTACGTAAAGCCTCGAGAAACATTGGTGTGTCTCGTAGGTATGATTTTTGCGACACCACATAATGTCTAAGTATTTTATCAAGGTATTTTGCAATAGGGGCAAAAATTGAGTCTACCCCGGCCACGATTGGTCTGCCGGGGGGATTCTCCAATCTCTTGTGAATTTTGGGACAAATGTACATCACTGGTGTGATAGGATTGGTCTGTATGAGATAATTTGCCAATTTGTCATCAATTATTTGTTGCGACAGAGCCTGAGTGATCACTTCCAATATTTTACTTTGTATGTCTCTCAGAGGGTCCTTTGATAGAGCTTGATATGTATTATTATCCGCCAGTAGTCTAAGTATTTCTCCACGGTACATCTCAGTGTCCATTACTACGATGGCTCCGCCCTTATCGGCTGGCTTGATTGTTATCATTGGATTTTCTGCCAATTCCCTGATTGCCAAATTTTCCGCACGTGAGATGTTGTTCTTGATCTTGTGATCCCATGTGTTGCCTCTAATGAGGACATCTACATCACCCTGTACTCGCTTCATAAAGAGATCAATAACCTGGCAGGACGGTGGTTGAAAGTTGCTTTTTGTGCGGAGCCCCGCTTCACTGAGCATCAACCTATCATCATCCCCCACCAGGTGACTCACAGAAGCCGGAAAGTCTCTAGGGGTAGAAAAAAAGTATTTTAATCTGATGTTTCTAAAGAACCTCTGTAGATCAACGTCCATCTCAAGGGCATCAGGGGTATGTATTGGAGCAAAGGACAGACCGTGGTTTAAGGCCGACCACTGCGGAGGAGTCAGGACGGCAGAGGAGATATTGACAACTATATTGTTCTCTTGTACGGCTTGTTCTGTCGCGATCTCAGTCGCTCTCTGATGTTTCCTTCACCTCCTCCCGCCCCTGCGCCTTCTCCTGCACTTGACGGATGGTCTGACTGGCCCTCCTGTGAGGAGCTGGTCAAAAAATCAGAAGATTCCTGCTGAGCCCCTGTGCGTTGTTGATCTCTTGGGCCTGGACCCGGTCGAGGTCTACGTATTGGTCTGCCACTGCGGATCGGTCTTTGCCATTGGTAAACGTAACCAGTACTGTAATCTTGTAAATCACGTTGGTATTTGTCTCTTTTTATAGATTCAATAGATTTTTGATGTACTTCAAGGATAATAGCCAATTCCATGTCAAAATTATTATATTCCTCATTGGAGATCATTTCCCGTAATTCATTTTTGAGGGACCGACTTTGTGTGTCCAGTTTGGGTAGCTCTTGTTGTAATCTCTCAATGGTGAGTAACATAGCATCAAATGATGCCTTGTTCCAGATGAGGCTCCATTTATGGCAAAACACGGTATCTGTCGGAAACATTATTGGCGCAACGTTAGACCTCATTCCTCTTGGGATACGTTTGGTTCCGTAGTACTCAGCCAGGGTCTTGGCATGTAAGTCAAAGGCAGTGTAGGTTTTCGATAACTTAGTGATCTGCTTGCGTAAAGCTTTCTCATCCGCCATATTCAGATATGTCACCTCAGTAGACACCTGAGATATAATTCTAGAAGCTGCTTCTGGAGTATAGGAGAGGATAAGGGCCTCCATGTCGGCGTCCTCCATGTTCTCTCTCAAGAGTGTGCACTCACAATGTGCTGAAGAGTCAAGATTCAAAGCGGGTAGTGAAGCACCACTCAAAGTAACAGGTGATGTGCCGTGGCTTGGACCTGGCAGCACTCCTCGGTCCACGTAATGTAAGGAAGGGATCAGCCGGCACCATCCAGTATAAATGCTCTTTATTCTTCCATAATCAAAACAGCCATAATTGCAACGTTTCAGAGTGTTACCTCCTTTCTCAAGCTAAGCTGTATGATGAATATAACCAACTACAACTCTCACTCACTATTTATCCTCAACATGGTAGAGTATTAGCCAATAGCGCTGCTCAACAGCTCTCTCCCAATCACAGCAGTCCGTGCTCTAGCCGGACCTGAGGTAACACTCTGAAACGTTGCAATTATGGCTGTTTTGATTATGGAAGAATAAAGAGCATTTATACTGGATGGTGCCGGCTGATCCCTTCCTTATGAATAGGCCGCTGGGAGATTTGGGCGCAGGGTAATGCCGATAAATGGCTTACCCTGCTCCTGCACAAGTCCCAAGTGCGTTAAATACTATTCCCCCTCCAGGCAGCCATAGATAGTGAGGGTAAGATGTAATTCAGTTTCCAGCTATTGCTGGTGGTCGAATTACACAGTTTTTGTAGTCATTTGTGCTCCGTATTCTGACGACACCAAAATTACTCATTGAGCGCTGCTATAGCCGTAATTCCGGCCTACGGTGGCGTCAGCTGCGCCCAAATCTCCTGCGCTGTTTTCACAACGTTCGATGGTAAATTTATTTATATATAGATTTTTTTTGCTATTACTATTACTGTTTTGTGCTGTATCTTGTCACTTTGGTGGTTGTGTGACATTATGGCATGAGGATCTGTGATGCCTGATTGCAGCCTCTCAACAACATATTTTAAGGTCACCTTAAAGGGATTCACTACAGCATGTAACCTTGTCATGCAATTTACTTTACTACTTTTACATTGTTTGAACCCACCTTCACTTTCTGACCACACCCACTTTTCACAACAGTGCATTGCCCTTTATTTATTTCCCAGGGTGGGCATAGGTATTTTGGGGTCCTAACAATGTTCTTAGCCTTGTGTTATAGATGTGGAGAGGTAATCCTCAAGAGTAGTATGGTCATGAGCCCTAAATACAGTCCAGAATACAGGCTTCCTGGAGAACTGGGCAGACTTTGCAGTTGGCTACAGGTTCTACTAGTATACACAAAGAAGCAGAGGCGTGCACCAATGTCCTATAAGTAAATCTTGCCTTTTAATCCTCCAGATCGATTCCATACAATAGGGTAAACATCAGTGTATACTTGAATATATGTCATACATACTGATTGTGGTGGCGGTGATCCGGTGGGTGCTCAGGGTGTGAAAAGGTCGGCGACGGCCGTTTCGCGTCCAACAGGACGCTTGGTCACGCTGCGTTGGCTACAGGTTCTACAGCAGGGATGGGCTGCACCTTAATGGGGAGGGTGCAGCTGCATTGGGGGAGAAGATGGCTAAACGGTTGGAGGAGATTTTAAACTAGGATCTGGGGGGAGGCGGGAGGATTAAGTCTTAATATGTAGACAAGATAAGGTAAAAAGACAGTGGGAGCCTAACATTAGAGGGTGGTGGGGACAGTGTAAAGATTAAGGAGGTTGGTAAAACTTCAAGTAGCCCATTTCGTGTAAACAAAATTGGTAAATGTGGTGGTAAAAATATAAAGTGCATTGTAACCAATGCTCGGAGCCTTGCAAATAAAATGGACGAGCTAGAGTTCATTCTGAATGACAAAGGCTATGACATTGTGGGAATAACCGAGACATGGATGGATGAAAGCCATGACTGGATAGCTAATTTAAAAGGATACAATGTGTTTAGGAGGGATAGAACAGGGAAAAAAGGTGGAGGGGTTTGTCTCTTTGTTAAGAATTCTTTCACAGCTGTCCTCAGCGATGAGATGGAAGTAGATTGCGAAGATGTGGAGTCCGTTTGGGTAAATATTCATGCTGGAAATAAAAGTTGCCAATTGTTTATTGGGGTATGCTACAGACCACCTCATATTAATGAAGCTGCAGAACTGCGATTACTACAGCAGATTGAAAAAGCTGCAAGTAAAAATGAGGTCATAATTATGGGCGACTTCAACTTTCCAGACATAGGCCTCAATTCACTAAGCTTATCTCCTGTCTTTAATAACTCTTCTAGAGTTGTTACCATGGTGATAAGGCATGCAGTATTCAGGAAACATTTTACCTCAGGCAAGCCTAAAGTTAACTCTTATGTCTTTAAATTAACTCTCCAATCCTTAAAATAACTCCAGAGTTAAAGACAGGCTGTTAATTAACTGCATGTGAAAATAACTACAGAGGAGATAAATTAACTACAGAGGAGGTAAATTAACTACAGAGGAGGTAAATTAACTACAGGAGAGGTAACTTAAGGAATGAAGAGGTAAGATAACTCTCTCACGTGTGGAGGTAAGTTTTCTCTTGCTTTATTATCTCTAGCATGATCTTAGTGAATTGAGGCCATTGACTGGGGTATTGAAGCTACCCATTCTGGTAAAAGCAGCAGATTTCTGGCAGCACTACAGGACAATTACTTGACTCAAATGGTAACGGAACCAACTAGGGGGAATGCGTTACTGGATCTGATCATTTCTAATAGACCAGATAATGTATCAAATGTGAAGGTTCAAGAACATTTGGGAAATAGTGATCACAACATGATAACGTTTGATCTGGTGACTGATAGGCCACGGGGCAGCGGGACCACTAAAACTATGAATTTTAGAAAAGCAAAGTTCAATCAAATTAGGCAGGCAGTCAGCCAGACACTAAGTTTGGTGAACTGGGATAATGTACTGAAGGGAAATGGCAAGCTTTTAAACGTATTGTCATTCAATATTGTAGTATGTATATCCCATATGGAAACAAAATGTCTAGGAATAAAAAAGGCCTCTATGGATGAATAGAAAGGTTAGGGATAAAATGAAGAGGAAAAGGAATGCCTATAAGGTCCTAAAACAGGAGGGGACCGAGGCTGCACTAAGCAATTATAAGGAGTGCAATAAAAATAGTAAAAAAGAAATTAGGCTGGCAAAGATCGAAGCTGAAAATCAAATCGCTAGGGATATCAAATCTAACCCAAAAAAGTTTTACAAGTACATCAACTCTAAAAAAAGAAAGGTTGACTGTATAGGACTCCTAAAGGATGAGGGTGGGAACTCAATGGTGGATGACCAAGGTAAGGCAGAGTTATTAAATCCTTTCTTTGCTTCTGTCTTCACAAAGGAAACAGCACTGTTGCAAATTACAGAGGCAGAAGAGTCTCAATCTTCTAACTGTAATATTAAATACTTAACGCAGGAAGAAGTTGTAACGATACAACCTGATCCCCGTGCCTGCGACGAGTCGGGCTCTTCCGGCTTGCGTTCCACGCCAGCTCAGTCTGCGGCTGCGGGCGGAGGCGTGCGTTCCAAAGGACGCATGGGACGTACGCGTTCAGCCTATGCAAGCAGGCGGCAGGCGTACCGGAAGTGACGCGTCGGAACGTACGCGTCTGACGCGGCGAAAGTGACGCATGCGGTAAGCTTATAAGCGTTTCCGGAACGCGGCCGCACGCCTGTTATAGCGTGTATTTTGCCGCGTATAGGCTAGTGTGAGCTTGCTCCAGATATTGTTACTGTGATAAGCCTCTGTTTGGTTTCTGAGTCCCAGCATTGCTCTTGGCTAAGTTAGCCTGAGTTCCTGGCTGCTGCGACTCAGTTCCAGTCATTGCTCCCTGATCTGATACCTGTGAATGACCCGGCTTGTAGTTAGACCACTCTCTGTTTTGTCCCTTTGTACCTCAGTCATCTGACACCAGTGTTTGACCCGGCTTGTATTTGACCATTCTTGATCTTGTCCCTGTCTGCCATCTGACTCTGATAACGACCCGGCTTGCATTAGACCTTCCGCCTGTCTCTCTGCAACTCTGCAGGGCAGGAGCCGGTGCCAGCCGTAACAGTACGGTCGGCCGACTGTTACATTATAACAGGCCCTAAAAATTTAATACCCCCTTGGGGATAGACACATTTACATGGAGGATTTGCAAAGGCAGATTGATCAGCTGGCCGCGGTGGTCCAGGGCCTCGCTGATATGGTGACTCCATTGGCACAGGCTGCGGTTGCGGCCATTCCTCTGGGAGAGGAGCCGGATGATGCTGCTGAACCCCCGGTGGCTCCGGCGGCCCAAGCAGTCCCACCACCTATTCCACCGATAGCACCTGCAGCACCAGTAGCACTTGTTGCAGAACCCAAACTTCCACTCCCTGAGAAGTTCTCAGGAGATCGTGGCACGTTTAGCAACTTCATGAACTCTTGCATGATGTATTTCTTTGTCAGGCCGCAAGCCACGGGAACAGAAACACAGAGGGTGGCCTTGGTAATCTCGCTGCTTCAGGGAGACCCACAGGCCTGGGCCTATAGCCTTCCTCAGGGGCATCCTGCTCTCACCACAGTGGAGGGATTCTTCCAAGCTATGGGGGTGCTGTACTCAGACCCCGATATTACCACCACCGCTTCACACAAGATCAGGGCCCTAAAGCAAGGGAAAAACACGGCTGAGGTATACGCGTCTGAGTTCAGGCGTTGGTCCGTGGCCTCCAGATGGAATGATCCAGCACTGGTGGATCAGTTCAATTTCGGCCTCTCAGAACCAGTTAAGGACCATTTGGTCAATTACCCTCCAGCGGAGACGCTGGATGAGGCAATCACCCTTGCCATCAGGGTGGACCGCCGGATACGCCAGAGACACTCTGAGCGGTCAGGAACAGGGAGTGTTGCACCCATGGTGGCAGGCCTACTCAGTCCACCTACTCCCACCGAAGAGCCCATGCAGATTGGGGCATCTAAGTTGTCAGCTGCGGAGAAGACACGCAGACGATCCCAGGGACTATGCCTGTACTGTGGGGGTGCCGGTCACATGGTCCGCGCTTGCCCCGAGAAGAAGTCGGGAAACGCCAGCGCCTAGATGAATTGGAGGAAGTTCATCCGGGCGGGCAGGTAATTCCTCTCAAAAGCCAACGTTTTTTAGTACCTTTCAGTCTGGATTGGAAGGAAAGGGGGATAACAGGGCAGGCGTTTATTGACAGCGGGGCTGCAGGGAATTTTCTGGATATATCCGTAGCCGCTCGGTTAAATATTCCCTCGTTGCCTCTCCAAAGTCCGCTACAGGTCACAGCCATCGATGACTCCCCATTAGAGTTAGCCACTCCGGTAGCAAGAACCCCGGAGTTGCACCTGAAAATCGGGGCTCTGCATTCAGAGAAGATAACTTTCTTCCTTCTGAACATGCCATCCACACCGTTGGTACTTGGTTTGCCGTGGCTGAAACAACACAATCCAGTGTTGGATTGGCGTACAGGGCAACTGGTTAAATGGTCGGGATCCTGTTACCAGAATTGTCTGCAAACATTACCTCTCCTCAGCACCCAAGTAACGCCGTCCCAAATTCCATGGCCTTACAGGGAATTTGCTGACGTTTTCTCTCCCCAGGCAGCAGAGAAGCTACCGCCACACCGCCCCTACGACTGCCCAATAGATCTGTTGCCGGGAACCATGCCTCCCCGGGGTCATTTGTATAGCTTATCGGGCCCCGAGCGCTCGGCGATGCGGGAATATATCCAAGAAAACCTGGAGAAAGGGTTCATCCGACCTTCCAGCTCTCCGGCAGGGGCGGGATTCTTTTTTGTGGAAAAAAAAGATGGTGGGCTCAGACCCTGTATTGATTATAGGGGGCTGAACACCATCACTATAAAAAACCGCTATCCGCTTCCGTTGATCGAGGATCTATTTGGACAGGTGGCCGGGGCTCGAGTGTTCACTAAGTTAGACCTAAGAGGGGCGTACAACCTCATTCGTATGCGGCAGGGGGACGAATGGAAGACTGCGTTTAATACTCACGACGGGCATTATGAGTATTTGGTGATGCCTTTCGGGCTCTGTAATGCCCCCGCAGTCTTCCAGGAGTTCGTCAACGACATCTTTCGAGACTTCCTCGGGAAGTTCGTCATTGTCTATCTAGATGATATTCTCATCTATTCCCCAACTCTCACAGAACATAGGCACCAGGTCCGTCAGGTGCTGCAGAAACTGAGAGAGAACCGTTTGTACGCCAAGCTCGGAAAATGTATCTTTGATACCAACCAGGTACCATTTTTGGGGTACGTGGTATCGGATTCTGGGCTGACCATGGACGCAGCAAAAGTGTCCGCGGTCCTCAACTGGCCACAACCCGGCAATCTCAAGGCTCTTCAGAGATTCTTGGGATTTGCCAACTACTATAGGCGGTTTATCCAGGGATATTCATTAAAGGTGGCGCCCTTGACCAATCTAACTAAGAAAGGAGCCGATCCCAGTCAGTGGTCACCTCAAGCCCAACTAGCATTCAAGACCCTAAAGGAGGCGTTCTGCTCCGCACCCATTCTCACGCACCCCGACGTCACTCGTCCCTTCATTGTGGAGGTGGATGCCTCTGAGATTGGGGTAGGAGCGGTCCTCTCTCAGTATTCAGGAAGCCCAGAAAAATTACATCCCTGTGCCTACCTGTCCAAGAGGTTCTCCCAGGCGGAGCGGAACTACGATATCGGGAACAGGGAGCTATTGGGAATTAAGTGGGCTTTCGAGGAATGGAGACAATGGCTAGAGGGGGCGACCCATCCTATCACCGTATACACAGATCACAAGAATCTGGAGTATATCAAGTCCGCCAAGAGATTGACTCCTAGACAGGCTCGGTGGGCGCTCTTTTTCTCTCGGTTCTATTTCACCATCACATACAAGCCAGGCCCTAAGAATGTGAAGGCAGACGCCTTGTCACGGGCGTTTAGACCCAGTTCCAAAGAAACCCAAAACCCCGAACCGATAGTGCCCGAGCAATGTATCATTGCAACTATGTCCACCTCAGTACCTGACACAGACTTAATGGATATTCTCTCTCCCTATCAAGGTGATGCTCCTTCGGGAAAACCTGCCGGACGGTTATACGTTCCCCCCCAGTGGAGGCTCAAGGTCTTACAGCATTTCCATGAGGATAAAGCAGCAGGTCATCCGGGAGAAAACAAGACAAGGGAGCTGCTGTCGCGTTGGGTGTGGTGGCCATCATTGAATCAAGATTCCAAAGCATTTGTGAAAGAGTGTTCCACTTGTGCCCGCAGTAAAGTATCCCGGACTGCGCCCAGCGGGCTGCTACGGTCCTTACCTATTCCATCTAAGCCCTGGACAGACATATCCATGGACTTTATTGTAGATCTTCCTGCCTCCAAAGGGTATACGGTTATCTGGGTCACTGTGGACCGATTTAGCAAAATGGCACACCTTGTTCCTTTGATTAAATTACCTTCGGCAAAAGAACTGGCTGAGCTTTTTATTTCACATGTGTTCAGACTCCATGGGGTACCAGAAAGGATTGTCTCCGACAGGGGAGTCCAGTTTGTCTCTCGGTTCTGGCAGGCCTTTTGCTCCCGGCTGGGAGTTACCTTGTCCTTCTCATCAGGGTTCCACCCTGAAACCAATGGCCAGACCGAGAGAATAAATCAATCAATAGAGCAATACTTGCGATGCTATGTAGCCAGCAACCAGGAGGAATGGGCAGCATACCTCCCATTCGCAGAATTCGCCCTGAACAACCAGGTGAGTTCTTCTGCAGGCATGTCCCCGTTTCAAGTAGTCACTGGACTGAATCCAAAATTTTCTCCACTCTCAGGGACCCCGTCGAATCTACCCGCCGTCGAGAATTGGGTAACCCATATGATGGAAATTTGGAAACAGGTTCGGGCGAACCTAAGTAAGGCAGTAGACAAACAGAAACGTTCTTTTGACAAACGTCGGTCACGGGAACCGGATTTGTCTCCGGGGGATCTTGTTTGGGTATCCACCAGAAACATCCCGTTGCGACAGCCTACACCCAAGTTAGGTCCACGATTTATCGGACCATTCCCTATCATTAGAAGGTTGAATGAAGTGGCCTACAAGGTTAAGTTACCCGACTCCCTCAGAGTTGGAAATTCCTTTCACGTATCTCTACTGAAACCAGCTAAAGAGTCTCAGACCTCCACGTCCCCACCACCTCCCGTGTCAGTATTAGGTGAGACAGAATACGAGGTGGAGAAAATTCTGGACTCAAGAAGGGTTAGGAACTCTTTGCAGTATCTGATTGACTGGAAGGGATACGGACCAGAGGAGAGATGCTGGATTCCGGCAAGACAGGTGCATGCTCAAGAGCTGGTACAGGAATTTCATACGAATTTCCCCAGTAAACCAGGGGTAGAGTGCCCGGAGGACACTCCTCAGGGGGGGGGTAGTGTAACGATACAACCTGATCCCCGTGCCTGCGACGAGTCGGGCTCTTCCGGCTTGCGTTCCACGCCAGCTCAGTCTGCGGCTGCGGGCGGAGGCGTGCGTTCCAAAGGACGCATGGGACGTACGCGTTCAGCCTATGCAAGCAGGCGGCAGGCGTACCGGAAGTGACGCGTCGGAACGTACGCGTCTGACGCGGCGGAAGTGACGCATGCGGTAAGCTTATAAGCGTTTCCGGAACGCGGCCGCACGCCTGTTATAGCGTGTATTTTGCCGCGTATAGGCTAGTGTGAGCTTGCTCCAGATATTGTTACTGTGATAAGCCTCTGTTTGGTTTCTGAGTCCCAGCATTGCTCTTGGCTAAGTTAGCCTGAGTTCCTGGCTGCTGCGACTCAGTTCCAGTCATTGCTCCCTGATCTGATACCTGTGAATGACCCGGCTTGTAGTTAGACCACTCTCTGTTTTGTCCCTTTGTACCTCAGTCATCTGACACCAGTGTTTGACCCGGCTTGTATTTGACCATTCTTGATCTTGTCCCTGTCTGCCATCTGACTCTGATAACGACCCGGCTTGCATTAGACCTTCCGCCTGTCTCTCTGCAACTCTGCAGGGCAGGAGCCGGTGCCAGCCGTAACAGTACGGTCGGCCGACTGTTACAGAAGTAAAGGCAAGACTAAATAAATTAAAAATAGACAAGGCACCTGGCCCGGATGGCATGCATCCTCGGGTCCTAAGGGAATTAAGTTCAGTTATAGCTAAGCCCCTTTATCTTATCTTTTGTGACTCTCTTGCAACTGGCAGAGTCCCAGTGGATTGGCGTACAGCCCACGTTTTCCCATTATTTAAGAAGGGCAAAAAATCTGATCCAGGAAATTATAGACCTGTAAGCTTAACATCAGTTGTATGCAAACTATTTGAGGGGTTACTAAGAGATACTATATATGACTTCATAGTAGAACATAATCTTATTTCTCAGCATCAACATGGGTTTACTAAAGACAGGTCCTGTTTGACTAACATGCTCATCTTTTATGAGGTAGTGAATGCTAATATGGATATTGGGAATGCTGTAGATGTGATATACTTGGACTTTGCAAAGGCCTTCGACACTGTTCCCCACAGAAGTCTGGTGCAAAAGTTGAGGATGCAAGGATTGGGGAAGAGTTTGTGTACATGGATAGGGAACTGGCTAATGGACAGAAAACAAAGAGTTGTGGGCAATGGATCGTATTCAAAATGGGAGACTGTTAGCAGTGGGGTCCCACAGGGGTCTGTACTGGGTCCAGTGCTCTTCAATTTATTTATTAATGACCTAGTAGATGCAGTAGTGAGCAATGTTGCTATTTTTGCAGATGATACAAAATTGTGCAGAATCATCAACTCTCAGGAAGATAGTGTCATATTGCAACAGGATCTGGATAGGATGGCTATATGGGCACATACATGGCAGATGAAGTTCAATGTTGACAAATGTAAAGTCATGCATTTTGGTCGTACCAATGGTCTAGCACCATACAAAATAAATAGGATACAGTTGGGGACATCAAACTTGGAGAAGGACTTAGGAGTACTCATCGACAACAAGTTAAAGAGACACTGAAACGAAAAAAAAAATGATATTATGATTTGTATGTGTAGTACAGCTAAGAAAAAAAACATTAAGATCAGATACATCAGTCTAATTGTTTCCAGTACAGGAAGAGTTGAGAAACTCCAGTTGTTATCTCTATGCAAAAAAGCTATTAAGCTCTCCGACTAACTTAGTCGTGGAGAGGGCTGTTATCTGACTTTTATTATCTCAACTGTAATTGAACTGTTTACTTTTCTTCTGCTAGAGGAGAGTTTATTACTTCACAGACTGCTCTGAAAGACTCATTTTGAATGCTGAGTGTTGTGTAATCTGCACATATTATAGGATGATGCAATGTTAGAAAAAACACTATATACCTGAAAATAAAAATATGAGAATATTTTCTTTGCTGCTAATCTTCTAGTAATTATTCATAGTACACAACCAATTCATTATATCATATATTTTTTTCGCTTCAGTGTCTCTTTAAATAATCGTACTCAATGCCAAGCCGCTGCAGCTAAAGCGAACAAAATTTTGGGATGCATTAAAAGGGAAATAAAAACTCAAGATGCTAGCATAAGATTGCCCCTGTTTAACTCTCTAGTAAGGCCACATCTGGAATATGGAATTCAATTCTGGGCACCACATTACAAAAAAGATATTGCAGTTTTAGAGCAGGTGCAGAGACGAGCTACAAAATTGATACGTGGGATGGAAGGTCTCGCTTACCAACAAAGGTTAGATAAACTGGGTTTATTTAGTCTAGAGAAAAGACGCCTTAGAGGGGATCTAATTAACATGTATAAATACATCAGAGGGCAATATAATAGCTTGGCGGATGAGCTTTTTGTCCCTAGGCCTTCTCAAAGGACTAGAGGACATGATCTGCGCATGGAGGAAAAACGTTTTAGCCATTTATTTAGGAAAGGGTTCTTTACAGTAAGAGTGATTAAGATGTGGAATGCATTGCCACAGGAAGTCGTTATGGCAAACTCTATACCTGCATTTAAAGGGGGCTTAGATGCTTTCCTTGCGTTGAAAGACATCCATGGCTACAATTACTAGGTTATGCCTAATGATGTTGATCCAGGGATTTTATCTGATTGCCATCTGGAGTCAGGAAGGAATTTTTCCCTTTTGGGGCTAATTGGACCATGCCTTGTGGGTTTTTTTTCGCCTTCCTCTGGATCAACAGGGGTATGTGGGGGACGGGCTGGAGTTGTACTTTGTACTGGTTGAACTCGATGGACGTATGTCTTTTTTTAACCAAAATAACTATGTAACTATGTAACTAACCTTTCACGTAGAAAAGTATCTGCTTGTTGGCAGTCATTTTTTTTTTGCTCAGGGAGAATACACACAAGCACTCTTTTTGTAATTTTGATTAATAAAGCAACTGTATTTTTATATTTTCATTATGAACGTGCTTGTGTAGTCTTTATGATAATATAACAGCTGATTCTAGAAAAATAGATACATATGTCCCTCTGCCTTTGACCACTTTCACCTAGAAATTGTATTATACACACAAGCATAATTGACTGCCTTGCAGGAGATATCATAGCAGCTCTCTTGGGGACATAAATACGTGTCTGTTGTCCATAGTAACCAGACAACTGTGAGGACCAGCTACTACCTGCAAAAACTGACCCTAACTGACGTAGAATAATAATTCACCACACTTTAGACATAGATGGCTGGCCCCAAAATGAGTGACACATTGGCTCTGGACTATAGCTGGGACACTTATATACAACTAGGGATGGCCAATGAGATACAAATCATTTCAACTTGATGCGGCATTATGCAAACAAATGTATTCAGCTTGAACATGAACCAGTCAAATCCTGCTGAGATAAAATTTGATTGCTCCATTTTCAAGCTGCATACATTTGCATACAAAATGTGCATAATACTGCATAAACTCAAAACGATTTGCATTTAATTGACTATCCCTACATACAACTATAGTAGGGATGACGTAGGGTTTATATAACGCACCCCTATAAAGGTACAGTTAACCACTTGCCGACCGCGCACTCATACCGCGCGTTGGCCAAGTGGAGGCTGCAGGACCAGCGACGCAGTTCTGCGTCGCCGGCTGCAGGCTAATTAATCAGGAAGCAGCCGCTCGCGCGAGCGGCTGCTGCTTCCTGTCAATTAACGGCGGGGGGCTCCGTGAATAGCCTGCAGGCCGCCGATCGCGGCTCGCAGGCTAAATGTAAACACATGCGGAAATAATCCGCTTTGTTTACATTCGTACAACGCTGCTAACAGTAGCAGCGTTGTACCAGATCAGCGATCCCCGGCCAATCAGCGGCCGGGGATCGCTGTCACATGACAGGCAGGAGCCTGTTAGAGGCTGCACAGGACAGATCCGTTCCTGTGCAGCCTCGGATTTCCGGGTAAGGGAGGGAAGAGAGGGAGGGGGGCTTTGAGGTGCCCCCCCCCGCAACACCCAGGCAGGCAGGAGCGATCAGACCCCCCCAGCACATCATCCCCCTAGTGGGGAAAAAAGGGGGCGATCTGGTCGCTCTGCCTGCACCCTGATCTGTGCTGGGGGCTGCACAGCCCACCCAGCACAGATCAGCTAAAACAGTGCTGGTCCTTAAGGGGGGGGGGGTAAAGGGTGGGTCCTCAAGTGGTTAAAGGAAATCTAAAGCCAAAATAAAAAAAAATTGTTTAACTTAGCTGAGGCTTCTTGCAGCCCCCTGGAGTCATCCTGTACACACACCATCCATCCGAGGCCCTCCGGCCAGCAATGGAAACCCCTGCAAAGCTGGCCGGCCACACGCCTGCTCACCACGTTCTCGCTGCCAGGAGTGTTCTCTGCATGTGCAGTAAGCGAAGATTGCTACCATCAGCTGGAGTGTGTTTAGAGGCCACGTGGCTCAGGACTGTGCATGTGCAGTAGCCTCTGACTGGGTGCAACCGACCAGCTTTGAGAGGGTCGCCATTGCTCGATGGAGGGACTCAGAAGAACGGGGCAGGCACAGGATGGCTCCAGGGGCCTGCAAGAAGCTCTAGGTAAGTTAAACTGATTTTTGATTTTAGCTTTAGTAACCCTTTAATGACATAAATTATTCAGTATACATTGTAAAGTACTGTAGGGGATATCAGTACTATATAGATGCATAATAATAATAACAGCAGCAGCAGCAGCAGCAGCAATGTTTTGGTGGAAGCACCAGCAAAATGTTACTATCAGTCCCTGTTGTGTTTGCCTATTAGATTTATTTTGCTGAAGTCAAATAATTGAAATATGAATTTGGATTTTGTTGTTAGGAGGTTTTTCATAATGCTTTAATATTGTTTACTATCTGCCTTATTAAATAATCTGCTTTGCTTTGCTGTATGTCACATAATTTATGTAATTATGGGTTTTGCTGCACTAATTGCCTAGCAAAAACAGGATAGAAAGCCTCTCCCTTCATGATATTTTCCACTTCTCGTGATTTTTCTGACTATTGTGTAGTCTTACATTATTTTACATTTGTTTTAACATTTTATCTTGAAGATTATGATTCTTATGTAGTCAATTAAACATTGTGTGTGAATTTGAGAAAGTCTTTGAAATTATTTAGCAAAACTTGAAGACATATGATTCAGCTATCAAATTAATTAAAGAAGCCCATGTTCACATATATCTTGCCGAACACAATTTATATAATATAGTGATTTGGTAAGGTTCACAAGTTGACTGAACAGACTTCTAATGACAATGTATGCTCTGAAACAATTCTCCTTATTATCTGAAATACAATGTCAAGGGACCTAATTACAATTACTCCTCATTCTGATATGTAAATATCACTATAACTTTGGTTAGAAAAGACAAGGCAGATTAGGAATTGGGGTGTTTAATGTTAACTTTTTGGCTAGTGCTAGGATCAATTTAAGGTTAGTCTAAGGCATTTGGTATGGGTATTCAGATGAGTTGGGGTAAGGTTTAGGCCTATTTAAGGTCTATATTCAAAACTCAGGGTTTTTGATTGTTTAAAGGCATAATGTTAGGTTTAAGCTCAAGTGAAAGGTTGGCGCAAGTAGCAAAACACACCATGCAGAAACCTGTTTTCAGGAATGATGACTCCTCAAGGAACATAAATGAATAACTCAAAAGCAATGGACCTCTTCAAGCTATGCATGTTAATCCAAGGACATGGGACAATGTGAGCACCTGTGAAAGCACTGTAAACAAAAAGTGAGACCATTCTGAGATTACTAGTATTAAAAGAGAAAAATAGCAAGTATGGAATTGCTCATCTGGTAAAGTAGATGTGTACTCATTACAGAAAGCACAGAAAGAAGTTTTTTTTTAATACACATCATGGTGTGTCTGAAAACTGATGTTACTGCTGCAGGATGATGATTCATGCTCCAAAATCTCAGGCAATTATATCTCTGCTTAAAAAGGGGGTGTTTTATTGTCCTTAAAGAGAACCAGAGTTGAAGCACCCTCATGTATTTTACCATATATATCAATGGGAACATGACAGTAAACACCTATTCTGCTCTTTGTTTCATTTTCACTGCTAAATCTGCCTGTTATCAGCTCTGCTAAGAATCCCCGACTGAGCTTTCAGTCTAGCTTTGCCCCAAATGATTATAGCTGAGTCAGTCTTCAGTGATGTCTTTTCAAGCTCAAGCCCGCCCCCTCCATGCTCTGATTTCCTGCTATGAGGACACATAGCAGGAAAGCAGAGCCACAAGGGGGCAGACTTGGGCTTGAAAAGACATCACAGAAGACTCAGCTATAACATTCTGGGGTAAAGCTAGACTGAATGTTCAGTTGGGGATTCTAATTAGAGCTGATAACAGGCAGATTTAGCAGAGAAGAATGAAACAGCAGGGTAGGTGTTTACTGTCATGTTCCCATTGATATACTGTATATGGTAAAATACACTAGGGTGCTTAGTCTATGGTTCTTTTTAAAGGGGAACTGAAGAGAGAGGTATATGGAGGCTGCCATGTTTATTTCCTTTTAAGCAATACCAGTTGCCTGGCAGCCCTGCTGATCCTCTGCCTCTAATACTATTAGCCATAGCCCCTGAACAAGCATGCAGCAGATCAGGTGTTTCAGACTTTAAAGTCAGATCTGACAAGTCTAGCTGCATGCTTGTTTCTGGTGTTATTCAGATACTACTGCAGAGAAATAAACCAGCAGAGCTACCAGACAACTGGTATTGATTAAAAGGAAATAAATATGGCAGCCTCTGTATACCTATTATTCAGTTCCCCTTTAATGAGTTTCTAAGGGAGAGTCATTTTCTTAAGGAACCCTCTTCATCACCTTGGTTTGTGAGAATTAATTCTAGAAACATACCTGTACTTTTATATCAAAGCGAATTTCTCTAGAAGTATTAATGGAAACGCAAATGATTTGTTCCACAATCCAAGAACATTTATAGAAACATTTACTACAAAGTACTGTACTGTATAGAGTAAAAGTGTATTCAGTAAAAACAAATTATTCTGCACTTTAACTTTGAAAATAATTGTGGCTGGTAAGGATTAGAGATGTCGTGAACGGTTCGCCTGCGAACGGTTCCAGGCGAACTTTGGGGGTTTGCATTCACCTGCACCAGGCGAACTTTTGCGGAAGTTCGATTTGCCCCATAATGCACTATGAGGGTCAACTTTGACCCTCTGCATCACAGTCAGCAGGCACATTGTAGCCATTCAGGCTACACTAAGCCCTGGAGCCCCACCCCCCCTTATATAAGGCAGGCTGCAGCGGCCATTAGCCTTACTCGTGTGCCAGCTAGAGAGTAGAGACAGACTAGGGACAGCTGCTGCAGACTTGTTCTTCTAGGGACAGATTAGTTAGGTTCTTGGCTGCTTAGCTTGCTCCTGGCTGATTGTTATTGCTTTTATAGCACCCCTCAATAGCTCTTTTCAGAGCTCATCCTGTACATTTTTTTTTCTGTGTGTCAAACGGACACTTTTGTTGCATGCACAGCCTTGCTAATTGATAGTGTGTGTGCCACTGCCAGCAGCCCAGCACGTTCAGTGACTACCTGTGTGTGTGACAGGGAGCTGCACATTGTACTGCCCAGTACTGCATATACCCAGTACCTGTTGTGTTTACTTAACCCACCTCATCACTGCATATACCTAGCTTTGTGTTGAGTGAACCCAGCTAACTGCATCTAACTACCTGTTGTGTTGAGTGAACCCACCTCACTGCATCTAAGTACCTTTACTGTTCAGTGAACCCGGCTCACTGCCTCTAACTACCTGTTGTGTTGAGTGAACCCACCTCACTGCATCTAAGTACCTTTACTGTTCAGTGAACCCAGCTCACTGCATCTTACTACCTGTTGTGTTCAGTGAACCCAGCTCACTGCATCTAAGTACCTTTATTGTTCAGTGAACCCAGCTCACTGCATCCAACTACCTGTTGTGTTGAGTGAACCCACCTCACTGCATCTAAGTACCTTTATTGTTCAGTGAACCCAGCTCACTGCATCTTACTACCTGTTGTGTTCAGTGAACGCAGCTCACTGCATCTAAGTACCTTTATTGTTCAGTGAACCCAGCTCACTGCATCCAACTACCTGTTGTGTTGAGTGAACCCATCTCACTGCATCTAAGTACCTTTATTGTTCAGTGAACCCAGCTCACTGCACCTAAGTAACTTTATTGTTCAGTGAACCCAGCTCACTGCATCTTACTACCTGTTGTGTTCAGTGAACCCAGCTCACTGCATCTAAGTACCTTTATTGTTCAGTGAACCCAGCTCACTGCATCCAACTACCTGTTGTGTTGAGTGAACCCACCTCACTGCATCTAAGTACCTTTACTGTTCAGTGAACCCAGCTCACTGCATCTAACTACCTGTTGTGTTAAGTGAACCCACCTCACTGCATCTAAGTACCTTTGCTGTTCAGTGAACCCACCTCACTGCATCTAACTACCTGTTGTGTTGAGTGAACCCACCTCACTGCATATACCTAGCATCCCCGCAAGATGGACAAAATGGACAAACCAGGTAGAGGAAGAGGTAGAGGCAGACCCAGAGGAAGGCCACCAGGCACTGGCAGGTCTGTGTGAGGTGGTGTTGCTGTGATTTCATGTGGACCTGGCCCAAAATACAATGCTCAGAAGAAGGCACGTGCCATCACTTCCCAAGATCAGGACGTGCTTGACTATTTAACACAGAACACCTCATCTCCCGCAGCCACCAGCGCTACAACAAGCACCACATCCGCTGCATTTGACACTTCACAGGAGTTATTTGGTGGTGGTGGTGAAATCACTGATTCACACCCACTACTGCAACAACAAGAAGAAGGCGCAGGTACAACACCTCATACGTCTGAGTTAGGTGGCGATAGTATGGACGTAACATGTGAGGAGGGGGATGATGAACCACCTGTAGTTGGTGCAGTTGAGGAGGTGTCTGAGGAAAGCGAAGCTGGCTAGGAGGATTATGATGACGATTATACGGATACCACATATGTTCCCGGTCAGAGAGGAGTAGGAGGAGACGACTCCATGATAGAAGCAGAGGGAGCTCGTCCTCAGAAACAGCTGGGGGCAGTGTCCGGCGCCATGTATCGCCAGCTATGGCCAGCCAGCCAGCATGCCCTTCAACGTCAGCTGCTGATTCCACCGTAGCACCATCACCCCAGGGGGGCTCAGCGGTTTAGAAATGTTTTCACGTGTGTGTCTCAGATCAGAGCAACGCCATCTGTTGTCTCTGCCAGCAAAAATTGAGCCGTGGAAAGGCCAACTCTCACGTAGGGACAAGTGCCTTACGAAGGCACCTGGAGAGAAGGCACAAACAGCTATGGCAAGAACACCTGAGGAAAAGCAACACCCCTCAAAAGACAAGCCACCCTCCTTCTCCTCTTCCTCCTTCAGGTGCATCGTCTTCATCCACTTTCTCTCTTGCACCTTCACAGCCACCCTCCTCCACACCGCCTCTTCCCTTCAGCGGTTCCTTCTCCTCTGCCCACAGCAGTGCCCAGCTGTCCGTGTAGGAAGTATTTGAGCGTAAGAAGCAAATGTCTGCCAGTCACCCTCTTGCCTGGCGTCTGACAGCTGGCGTGGCGGAACTATTAGCTTGCCAGCTATTACCATACAAGCTGGTGGAGTCGGAGGCTTTCCGTAAGTTTGTGGCCATTGGTACACCGCAGTGGAAGATACCAGGCCACGATTATTTTTCACAAAAGGCCATACCCAAACTGTACCGTGCAGTTGAGAGGCAAGTGGTGTCATCTCTGGCACACAGTGTTGGGTCAAGGGTCCACCTGACCACGGATGCCTGGTCTGCCAAGCACGGGCAGGGCCACTACATTACATACACAGCCCATTGGGTCAACCTGGTGACCGATGGCAGCAAGCAGGGATTACGTGGCTGTGCAGCGGACCGACTTGTCACACCTCCACGGCTTGCAGGCAGGCCTCCAGCCACCTCCTCTCCACCTGCTACCACCGCTTCACTGTCGTCACCCTCCTACTCCTCCTTGGCTGGTGCCGCGATCTCCTCTCCAGCTACACAGCCCCAGCACCCCAGGGCCTATGCTGCATGCCAGGTACGATGGTGTCACGCAGTGTTAGACATGTCTTGCCTGAAAGCGGAGAGTCACACTGGAGCAGCTCTCCTGGCTGCTCTTAACAAACAGGTGGAGCAATGGCTAACCCTGCACAAGCTTAAGATCGGCAACGTGGTGTGTGACAACGGCAGCAATCTCATTGCTGCGTTGAATTTAGGAAAGCTGACACACATACCCTGCATGGCACATGTGCTGAATCTGGTCGTGCAAAGATTTGTGTCCAAGTACCCAGGCTTAGAGGTTGTCCTGAAGCAGGCCAGGAAGTTGTGTGGGCATTTCAGGTGCTCTTACAAGGCCATGGCACGCTTTGCGGACATTCAGCGTAGAAACAACTTGCCGGTGAGACGCCTGATTTGTGATAGCCCGACTCGCTGGAATTCCACCCTGCTGATGTTTTCTCGCCTGCTAGACCAGGAGAAAGCCGTCACCCAGTACCTGTATCATTACAGTACAAGGACACAATCTGGGAGGATGGGGATGTTGTGGCCCAACAACTGGACACTGATGCGAAATGCATGCAGGGTCATGGAGCCCTTTGAGGAGGTGACCAAACTGGTGAGTCGCGATGAGGGCACCATCAGTGACTTGATCCCCTACGCCTACTTCCTGGAGCGTGCCGTGCGTAGAGTGGTGGATACAGCTGTGGAGGAGCGTGAACGAGAAGAGTTACGGCAGCAGGAGTCGTGGGAGCCATTTCCACAACACCTGCGGCAGCACAGATGGGGGAGGAGGAGGAGGAGGAAGAAGAGGAGTCGTGTGGGGAAGGAGAGGAGTCAGACTCTGATGATGGTGATGATGAGGAAGGTGTTTCTGTGGAGGAGGAAGAGGCAGCGGAAGAAGAACAACCGCGGCAGCCATCACAGGGGGCTTCTGCTGCTTCACGTTCCCGTGGTATTGTTCGTGGCTGGGGGGAGGAAGAGGAGTTGCATCCCGTCACTGAGGAAGAGCAAGAGGAGATAGAGAGTACGTCTGCATCCAGCTTTGTGCAGGTGCCCTCTTTCATGTTGTCCAGCCTGTTGAGGGACCCCCGTATCAAAAAACTCAAGGTGAATGACCTGTACTGGGTGGCCACGCTACTAGACCCTCGGTACAGGCACAAAGTGGCGGACCTGTTACCAACTCAACACAAGGCGGAAAGGATGCAGCACTTGCAGAACAAGCTGTCGATGATGCTTTACAATGCGTTTAAGGATGATGTAAGCTGCACAACACAATCAAGGTACCACTGGCAGTAACCCTCCTCCTCCCAAGTCCACGCAGGCAAGGACAGGATGGTCCAGCGATCTCAGGATGATGTCAGACATGCAGACGTTCTTTAGTCCAACTCCTCGCCATAGTCCTTTCGAATCCACCCTCCACCAACGCCTGGACCGGCAGGTAGCCGACTACCTGGCCTTGAGTGTGGATGTAGACACTGCGAAAAGCGACGATGAACCCTTGGACTACTGGTTGCGCAGGCTTGACCTGTGTCCAGAGCTGTCCCAATTTGCCATACAACTTCTCTCTTGCCCTGCCGCAAGCGTCCTGTCAGAAAGGACCTTCAGTGCAGCTGGAGGCATAGTTACTGAGAAGAGAAGTCGCCTAAGTCACGACAGTGTTCAGTACCTGACCTTTATCAAAATGAATGAGGAATGGATCACGGAGGGCTACTGCACGACCGAAGACTAAGTCAGTCCCCACACACAGCATCTCTGCCTGCAGGCCGCTTGCCTTCTCCGCCATCACCGGCAGGGTCCAGGACTCTAGGCGGATTCCTGAATTTTTAAGGCCGCTGCTAGCAGCGGCCGCTACACTAATTTTTCTGGTGCGTGTACATGCCTGGCTAATTTTTCTGGCTGCACTGCGGGCGGCTGCAACAAAAAAACAAAAGGCATGTACATGTGCCCATCCCCCTTCGTGATCATGACCTTGCTGCTGTGAAGGGGCTTGCGTATTACAATAAAGCAATGACCGCCGTCTATTTGAGTGTCTAGGGTGGGGGTGGCACACAAAAGATAATAAGGTAGTTGCTTCATTGTGGTCAGACCAAATTTGATCAGCTGGACAGTCACTGTTGTTCTATCATTGAGCTACCACAGCCCGGCGACCATATGGGCTTGAAAAACACCACGGCCTACACTCTGGCCACGGTGCACACCTGTCCAGCACGGCCGTCACTACGCAAACAGCTGTTTGCGGTGTGTTATACAGTGAGTTTGGTGTGTCAGTGTGAAGCAGAACTCTAATTACACTCCCTGATTGATGTATACCCATGCAAGATGTTTGAAAGCACTTTAGGCCTGCAATTTAGCATTCAATGTGATTTCTGCCCTTAAAACGCTGCTTTGCGTCAAATCCAGATTTTTCCCCGGGACTTTGGGCATGTATCCCACTCTGCCATGCCCCCCTCCAGGTGTTAGATCCCTTGAAACATCTTTTCCATCACTTTTGTGGCCAACATAATTTTTTCTATTTTTCAAAGTTCGCCTCCCCATTGAAGTCTATTGCGGTTCGCGAACTTTTATGCGAACCGAACCTTCCGCGAAAATCGGAGGTTCGCGACATCTCTAGTAAGGATGGTTAAAAATGCCAATTTTCCGATTTTTCCCAGGTGGTGCCTAACACTAAGACTCCCCTAGTGGATGCCTAACCTAAAGGCCACCCGCCCCGAAAGTCTATCCCCAAGTGGGCCCCTAACATTAGCCCTCCCCACACACACTTAACTCTAAAGACCCCACCCCACCTAACACTATCTTCCAGTAGTGCACTGCTGCTATCATTCCTCATGCTTTAGCGCATCATTTTACTATAGGCAACAAGCTGACACATCATTGCATTCCAGCGGTTCTGGAGGTGTGTTTAGTTTCTAAGGGTAACAATGGTTAATATGCATATATTCAGCAGTGATGCACTGGGAGACATCTCAAGCTCACTCCAACCTGTATTATCACAAATTCTTTCTGTTTTAAGAAAGCAAACTTTTGTTTTTCTTAGCATTTTAGTAAGGGGGCTTTTAGGACCATTGTAGCCCCTCACACACTCCAATGAGTTCTGGTTCACCATGAGCTTGCTGGTTAGTCTGTACCTCTCGGTGTTACAAGCCCTACTCCATAGAGCAAAATTAATCCATGCCATGGACTGATGAGGATCAAACCATATGAAACAGTCTGTATGCATGTTGGATTATTATGGCTCTGTACAAATTAACAAGCTGACACATCATTGCATTCCAGTGGTTCTGGAGGTGTGTTTAGCTGCTAAGGGTACAATGGTTAATTTGCATACATTCAGCAGTGATGCACTGGGAGACATCTCAAGCTCACTCCAACCTGAATTATTGCAAATTCTTTCTGCTTTAAGAAAGCAAACTTTTGTTCTACTATAGGCAATAAAAGGATAAGTATAGCTTCTTTTAGCAATGCTGTAGCAGATAATTTTACTAGAGTTGATAGCTGATAGACTATGTATTGTTGTAGCCAACAAAGTTGCTAATTGCACCCAAATTTAACAGGCTGCCCCAAGATAAGTGATATAATGGATACATTACATTAAAAGTATAGCCGTGCCCAAATTTAGTTGCAGCTAAATTTCCATGACCCCAATGGCTATTCGGGGGCGGCCTGGTGATGCGCTGATCCCACTTTTTGCGCAATTTTCAATTTTACTTGGTAGCACGCCCAGGTTATGCATATGCATAGGTAGAATTTAGTTAGTGTTAGGTCCCCTCCCATGGAGGATTGACTTCTTCGCAGTGGGAGGGACGAGTACTTAACAAGTTGCATGCAAGCTGTTACAGGAAACCAACATCCTCCAGTAGTAGACAGGTCATGTGTATGCTCAGTGTGTATTTTATCTCATAAGTGGGACTTGCACTCTTTTGCAGGTAGGCACTCATCTGTTTTTAAGTAGCGGTGCGTTTGCAGTCTCTGGGGGGGGGGGGGGCTCAGCGCATATCTCTGATCGGAGGCCATTCGGAGGCGGCCTGGTGATGCGCTGATCCCACTTTTTGCGCAATTGACTTTGATAGTGTCCAGATCTTGAGTTATCCAGATCTAGAACATTTTTATTTGTTTGACTAAACTGTCTTCAAACCAGAGGCATATTCAAGCAACACTAGGCAACACTAACAGCAAGAACTCAAAACTCATCAGTTTCTACTCTGACATTAATAACCTGAAAAAAACATATGGTAACTAATAACTGCAGCAAGTGGCAACCCTAGCTGTATTACCGCTGTTGAGTAAATTGCATTTAAGGCCCAAGCTGATCAGTATTTATTGTTTTAAGTTCTTTTGCTGCAGGCAAATAATCTAGTCTAACGTAATAAATACCTTATTCACCCTGCAACAGTCATTGTTGCAGAGATATATAACAATGAGAAAATTCCAGCTTACACAGCTTATCATTATCCCTTGTATACATGAAGAATCATCAAATATGGATGACTATGCACATTGATTTCTGGTTTTTGTTACATTTGCGATTAGGATACAGATGGAAAGCTGATAATAGCACAGTTTGTTTTGCTGCTTGGAGAGATAAATGGACTACAGTTGTGTCTGTTTTCAAGGTCATAACAGAAGGACTGTTGCCAGTAAAAGATCTCAGGATTAATGACAAGGACACAACAGCACAGTATTTTTTTGTATGTAAGAGGGATAGGCTTGTGTACCTTTCTGTCATGAACAAAGGTGTTTAATTCTTAAACGACTCTCCAATCCTTGCAGAGCCATTTTCAGAACACAGCGTAATAGATTAAGATGCATATCGATGTTGTAGATTATGTGAAAGGCTGGTGATTCAGAAGGCCTCCTTCACACTTTAGAAATGTCCTACGCAGGTCACCAGAAAGCTTAACATATCTCACAGAAAAGGATGTGAAGCAGCAGCACTCACTGTCACCAAGAAGTGACAAGAAGAGAATTATCTAACTGAGGCAATGAAAGTTTATGAATCACAACTATTGGCCTACTTATTAAATTCTATGACTCCATATTAACATTTATAAGTACATCATTACATTGTATGTGTGTTTAAAAAAAAACATTAAATAACGGGTGCTAGGCCAAAGAGGACATGTGCCGCGACACCCTCCTCCACAATGCGCGCACAGCCGCGACCAAAACGCGTGCATGTCTGCGACCCATGCACGCACACAGGACCAAGCGCACATATCCACAATTCTGGCAAGCGAGCCAGAAACAATGGACACGGACACAGGAGGAAGAAGCGGGGCAGGGAAATTATTATATAGGATATATACATATATATATATATATATATATATATATATATATATATATATATGTTATTTTCTCCAATCAATTATACTTTAAAGAGAACCCGAGGTGGTTTCTAAGAATCCAATTCACACACAGAGGCTGGGTCTGCATATAATACCCAGCCTCTGTTGCTATACTGTTTGCCCCAGTGTCCTCCCCTGCGCTCTGCTGTACCCCCATAAATCAATCGTTGTGCTGGCGACATGCAGCGTGTCTCCAGCCGGCTGTTTACATCTAAAGTGTCAGTCTCTGCCGCTCCCCCGTCTCCAATATCGCCGCTCCCCACCTGCATCCCTTCCCTCCAATCAGCAGGGAGGGAAAGAACGCAGCTGGGAAGCGGCGCTATGGAGGAGGAGGGGGAGTGGCAGAGACTGACACTTTAGATGTAAACAGCAGGCTGGCGACACGCTGCATGTCGCCAGCACGGTGATTGATTTATGGGGGTACAGCAGAGGGCAGAGGGGAGACTGGAGCAAACAGTATAGCAGACGCTGGGTATTATAGGCAGACTCAGCCTCTGTATGCGAATTGGATTTTTAGAACACATCTTGGGTTCTCTTTAAGCTGTAGTTAATTTAAATGCTTCAGATTGCAATGGTTTACTTTATAATTCTGAATGAATATGTAATAGGTTCAAGGTTTTATAAGAACAAAAGATATTTAAAATCCGGGTGACATTCTGTTTAGTTGTTTTCTCAGCTGCCAGATTGCTTGCCTTGGTAGCTAACAAAGAGCAATAGATTTGGTACTTTTACATGCACATTTGTGAATGTCAATAAGATCACTAAAACAGCACAGCACTCTAAACAGACAGAAGCATCTCAAAAGCCAGGTGCTAAATACTCAACCTGTGAAAACGTGGCAAATAGGTTACAATGGTTCCGGCTCAGTGTAACCAATTTATTGGAACATTTCGCCATTCAATACTCCAAAGAGAGTTCATGTGTGCAAAGGATTACAATTTGAGTTTTGGAAATGTTTGGCTCATTGGAAATAAGAAAGATAACTATGGCAAGTAAGCTGACAAAATATCTGACATGAAAATGGTATTGCTTATCATGCCCTTGCGCTTCTCCAGCCAATGTTTACCTATACTTTTTAAATTACTATGCATAACAGCAAAATCACATTGACAGTGTTTAGCTCTGGTGACTTTACAAGGCATGGTACTTAAAAATTGTTTAATTTCTTTGTACACACCAAGAGTATTATTGGAACGCAGAAACATAGTCTTTCTATTTAATGCACATTTGATATTGCATATCCACTGTTATTGTTCCTTGAAATTGAATGTCCTTGATGTCACTTGTAAATGTAAAACCCAAGCATTGCTAATTCTTTTGCTATTGGGTTTACAGCTCCCCTCTAAATACAGATCTGCAAATTAGTACATGAACGTACCATTTAACCCCCCTGGCGGTATAAGGAGGGTTTTTTTCACCTTTTTTTTTTTTTTAGCATGTAGCTAGCCTAGCGCTAGCTACATGCTTCCCCCCTCCTCGCGGCGTCCGCCCGTTCCCTCAGATCGCCGCTGGCGCCGCTTGCCCATAAGGAAATCCCGTTCTGAAGGCATTTCCTTGAGGGCTTCCCCCGTCGCCATGGCGAGGAACGGAGTGACGTCATCGACGTCATGGACATCGTGACGTCACAGGGAGTCCCGATCCACCCCATAGGGTAGCCTGGCGGCGATTGGCTAGGCTGCGCAAGGGGTATGCGGGGGGGCTGTGACTGCGGCGGGTAGCGGCGCATCAGCGGCGGGCGGCTGCGATCGGACCAAACACGCAGCTAGCAAAGTGCTAGCTGCGTGTTTGAAAAAAAAAATATGTAAATCGGCCCAGCAGGGCCTGAGCGGCACCCTCCGGCAGCTTACCCCGTGTCACACACGGGGTTACTGCCAAGGAGGTTAAAGGGAATGTCCAGGATCCAGAGGCGTAACAATAGACCCTGCAAGGGATGCCTCCGCAGGGGTCCCAGCAGGGCTGGCCCTAGACTTTTTGCCGCCTGAGGCAAATTTTGAAAAAATTATTGCTGCCGCCGCCCCCCGTGGGGGAGGGGGGGGCCGCCGCCGCCGAGCTGGAGGGGTAGCGGGCAGGGCGGGGGTATTGGGCCTAGCGGCGGGGAGGGGGGTCGGACCCCCCCCTCCCTCGCCTGGGTCCCCCGTCCTCCGCTCCCCTCCAGCCTTAAATCCATCAGAAGCGCAACTCTCGTAAGAGGCAGTGGGCGGGGAAGACTCACCTCTTCCTCGCTCGATCCAGCGTGCGCTCCACTGACGTCCCTTCCTGCAGCGCCGTCCATTTACAATACAGTGGGCGGCGTTGCAGGAAGTGACGTCAGTGGAGCGCACGCTGGATCGAGCGAGGAAGAGGTGAGTCTTCCCCGCCCACTGCCTCTTACGAGAGTTGCGCTTCTGATGGATTTAAGGCTGGAGGGGAGCGGAGGACGGGGGACCCAGGCGAGGGAGGGGGGGGTCCGACCCCCCTCCCCGCCGCTAGGCCCAATACCCCCGTCCTGCCCGCTACCCCTCCAGCTGGGCGGCCAGCTCCTCGCACCCTCCGACGGGCGCATGCCGCCCCTAGAAATTTGCCGCCTGAGGCAAAAGTTTCACCCCGCCTCATGAGCGGGCCGGCCCTGGGTCCCAGAAGCCTCAGGGGGCCTGTGGGGGAAAAAGTTTGAGAGACTGACAATCAACTAAGTGCATGGAGAGAAAACGTATTCTATTCTCGTACCATTGTTATGTTGACTGCATGTGTCCACTACACAGATAAGGAATCATACACACTTTTGAATTTGTACAATGTCCCTGCTCCCTAGGGTTCGTAAAAAACATCTGTCTCACACTGCAGCAGTTCTGATTACTTCATGTACAACATTACAAACAAAGGAGTCACAGTTGGAAAAAAGTTGTAGACTGTCCTTAGAAGAGATTCCTAGATTCTTATCACAAACACACAGGCTAGTGACCTTATGGTGTCTGATTACTGGACAAAGTGGAATGGGTAAGATTGATGTCTGACTGTCGCTGCCTCATTGAGAGCTTGTTGTCTTGTCTCATACTGAGTCTAAGATCCTGTAATAACTGTATCAATCAGTGACATTCTGAATGCTATGCCAACGTTACAGTGAATATATCTTATGTTCAGCATGTCATTGTTGTTCCTCCATATAGTATGTGCTCTCATGTAGTAAAATAATATAGCTGTGTGTGTATGTATACTGGGAGCAGAGCTGCAACGAGGGACTTGTTGGCTGCAAGGGGCTGGAGGAAGCCCCAGGTAAGTAGATCTGGGGGAAGCATAGAATGCCTGACATTTCCTTTAAGGCTTTCATTTTTTTCTGATTGGATAATTTAGTTTGATTATTCCGTTAGATCGAATATAAAGATTCTTCCAGCATGTCCGATCTGATTTTTCTCGAAAAAACTGGATAATCGTTCAAATTTCTTGATCGAAAAAAAAAATATTTTCAACTTTCATTTGATTCGATTATTTAGATCAAATAAACGGGATAATCAAACGTTTTTATTGTACCATGTATGGCCACCATAAGTGTTTTTCTCTGCATGGGTAAAACACATTGGTCCTCAGTTTTCCTGCGCAGAAAGCGAGGGGGGTGGGGGGGCCCTTCCAAAGTTTCGCAGGGGGCCCAGTGATTTCTAGTTACTCACCTGCCAGGATCACTAAAAAAAAAAGTATCTACTTACCCAGGGCTTCCTCCAGCCCCTGGCAGCCGCTATGTTCCTCGCCGCAGCCCCGCTCTCAGCCACCGGCCTGGGGTCCCCACCGGGGCAGAGGCCGACCTTATGAGGTCGTCCTCTACTGGGCCTGTGTGAGCACCACTGTCAATCAAGTTCATGTTATCCAGAGTTTACTGCGCAGGTGGAGTAGAGGACGACCTTGTGAGGTCGGCCTCTGCAGTGGAGGAGATTGGGAGCCAACGGCTGAGTGCAGAGCTGCGGCATGGGATATAGCGGCTGCCAGGGGCAGGAGGAAGCCCTGGAAGTAGTAGAAGATCTTTTTTTTTTCAGCGATCCTGGACATTCGTTTTAAGGGGGTAAATTTCTTTTTTAACAGCCTTAAAATATGTTTCCAGACAGCATACATAAATGTCTGCGAACATAAAATGACCCAATGCACTCAGATTTCATCGGAATAATGTGTAATTACATTTGCATTGAAGCATACAGTACTTCTAAGTACTGTTATGCTTCACTGTGGGCATCACATCCCACTCATAATGCTCCATGTGACTTTAGATTGTATCCTATTTTTTAGGATGCACTATGCAATGTGCATAGTGCAAAAGTACCTCTTTTCAAAGAAATATTAAAAGTAAGGGCAAACACTTAAATATCCATAATCAGAATGTATAGGCTGGGCTGCATATTGAAAAGCAGCATATACTACAGAAATGCTTACTAGTAATACAACTAAATATAATGGGTTTAATAACCCACTAGTGCCCAGTACTATTACATAAGTGCATACATAAGTGCAGAGTCCAGGAAGCAATCTTATATAGTTCTTCAATGAAGCACAGTTTCGGAACATGACAGAACAGACTTGAAAAGCCCAATGGAGCATTATTACAGTATTTTGGAAAACACACTTGCAAAACCCAACAGACAGTGTATAAACAAAATAGCAAAATGCAATAGAGAATGCTTACAACACTGAATAATATTTTACAAGCCAGGACAGCAGAATAGTAAAACCTAGCATTGTTCTCATTACAATAACACAGAGTTCATCACTGCAAATCACTATCATGTTCATACAAATTCCTACTAGATTTTCACTTATTATTTTATATTTTTAATTGGTAATAAATCAACAATAGGTTTCCAGATAGTAATGCTAGTGAGCGAGTATGGCCATTCTCCGTTCACAATTATTTAAACAAAAATGTTACATTTTTCACAAAATGAGTATATTCATTAAAATGCATGATTAGGAGAAAACACATTTTGGCACAAATAAGATTTTTTGTGAAAATTTGCAGGCAATACAAAAATCACTTTCTATAGCTGCATTGACGTCAATGAGCATGAGGAAAATACATATTCAAGAAAGTACATATTTGCGCAAAAAAATGCATTTTGTGAAGATCCATATGTTTTCACAAAAATATTAAATTGGATGAAAATGCAAGTTTCGATAAAAAATTACTTTGGCAAAGATTAGCGCTTATCCTTACATCTAGATCAGGTGACGTCTCAAGCAGGAAAAGAAGCCGCTGAATGTTATCAAGGGGATAATGTTATCAAGATGGACCTGTCAGGTGGTGGTGAGTACTCAGCTTAAGAGTGATTAAAATGTGGAATGTATTGCTACAGGAAATAGTTATAGGAAATTCTATACCTGTGTTTAAGGGGCTTAGATTCTTTCCTTCTGTTGAAAGACATCCATGGCTATAATTACTAGGTAATGCCTGGTGGTATTGATCTCGGGATTTTATCTGATTGTGATCTGGAGTTGGGAAGGATTTTTTTCCCTTTTGGGGCTAATTGGGGCTAATTTGGGTTTTTTTGTCTTCCTCTGGATCAACAGGGATATGTGAGAGTGCAGGCTAATGTTATACTTTATTTTCTGGTTGAATTCAATGGCAGTATGTCTTTTTTCAACCAAAATAACTATGCAACTATGTAACAATCTATATTCTAATGATTGGCAACACCTGTCAACCAAATTAACTAAATGTACCCAAATCAGTTGGTGTTTTATAGGCAGGTGTCTTTTTGCACCAACAGTGCAGTGCACTGTAGAGCACTGGTTGTGATCAAGGTTGACTTGTTCACATGGTGTTAGAAACATCATGTAGCCCAGCTGACCAATGACTGAGCGGGAGTGTTTCGGAAGGTTGGCCCCCTGTGTGGAGGAGACTAATGATCATTGCTTATTGCCAATGTCCATGGAAGCCACAATGGCTCAAAAAGCTAAGCTGTTGAAAGTGTGACACAGCCATAACAATATGTCTCATCACATTATTATATAGACTATGCCAGCAAATTCTGGCATTAACCTCTTGCCGACCGCGTCACGCCGATGGGCGTGGCCGCGGCGGCAGCCCCAGGACCGCCTAACGCCGATTGGCGTAAAGTCCTGGGGCTCTGTTTTGCAGGAGATTGCGCGCAGGCTGCGCGCATCTCCTGCTTGGGGGGCGGAGCTCTGCCCCACCTTCAGTCTCCGAGCGGCTATTGCCGCTCGGGAGACTGATAGAAGGCGTGATCGCCATCTATTTATATGGTGCAGCTCTGCGATCAGCAGCAGCGCTTCACTGGGGACAGCCGTGTGACACAGCTGTCCCCCTGGGGGACAAGAGAGCGATCGGCTCTCATAGGGTGAAGCCTATGAGAGCTGATCGCCATGATTGGCTGGCTGGGGGGAGGGAGGGAAGGGGTTTAAAGGAACTTTTTTTTTTTTAAACACGAACAAAAATATTTATAAAAAAAAATAAACATGGGAGGAGCAATCAGACCCCACCAACAGAGAGCTCTGTTGGTGGGGAGAAAAGGGGGGGGGGGGGGAATGTGTGCTATGTTGTGCGGCCCTGCAGCTTGGCCTTAAAGCTGCAGAGGCCTTTTTTTACTAAAAATGTCCTGGTCACTAGGGGGGTTTAGCCCTGCAGTCCTCAAGAGGTTAAAGGGTGAAGTTATATTTTATGGTAGTTTTTTAAACAGATGCCTACATTTTGAAAAACGCACTTGAACTTTTGTATAAAACTCGCAATTCAAAAAGGGCCAAAAACATTAACAAGAACACTCACCATGGTAGACATTTTAGCATACGCAGAATCAGATTGAAAAACAGCTTTTTCCCATCTGCCATAAACCTTCTAAATTCTGAATCTTCTCTGAGATGATTTTAATTGAACCCATGATATAAGTCATATTGGTAATGTGCATTCTACTTAATTGATACAATATCAATTATGCTGCTAACCTCTTAACACTTCGTACAACGTTTTTAGATATTTGAAATGTTTGGCATACTTTGCATAACTCCTCTTTGTCTACCTTTGTTACTCTCACTTATGTCCATTATATGCTCCTTGGGGGTTGTTGACATGTAATTTCATTATGTTACGCAATGACAATAAAGTGCTTGAATGTGCTTTTACTTGAACTTCCTTCTCAAGGCACAAAGTTCTCTTTTGTTATGTGTAAAATGCACTGCCATCAAGTATGAAATAGTGCAGAAATTTGGTACAGACACAATTTTCATGGTGTCAGATAAAAGTATTATCTAGTGGTATTAAGTAAGCCCTAAAGCTCCATATTTTGACATGAACTTGTCATTACAGAAATACAAAAGCTGCCATTTGTCACTTTTCAAGCTGCTTATTCTCTGTCATACTTTCAGTTCACAGCTAACGGACCTGATTTATTATTGCCACTCTAGGGATTGATGTTCTGTTTGTAGATTTTACAAAGAAAGTTTCACAAGTGGGTGTACATGCACCGAAACATGGTACCCATAAAGGCACATCCAAAAATTTCAAATTGATTTTCAGATACCATTACAGAGCTCTATGCTGTGTTTTAAACAATTAAAAACACACAACGATGTACTATTTAATCGTCTCCCTGATAAAATATTATTAGGGAGTAAAAATGTAAAACATCCCTGCAAGCCCAAGTGAGTATTATATCAATATAATTTCATAGCTTATTCATCATTCCTTAAAGGGATACTGTAGGGGGGTCGGGGGAAAATGAGTTGAACTTACCCGGGGCTTCTCATGATCCCCCGCAGACATCCTGTGCACGCGCAGCCACTCACCGATGCTTTGGCCCCGCCTCCAGTTCACTTCTGGAATTTCAGACTTTAAAGTCTGAAATCCACTGCGCCTGCGTTGCCGTGTCCTCGATCCCACTGATGTCACCAGGAGCATACTGCGCACACACAGACCTTACTGGGCTTGTGTTATACGCTCCTGGTGACATCAGCGGGATCGAAGACATGGCAACGCAGGTGCAGTGGTTTTCAGACTTTAAAGTCTGAAATTCTAGAAGTGAACCGGAGGCGGGGCCGGAGCATCGGTGAGTGGCTGCGCGGACACAGGATGTCTGCGGGGGACCATTAGAAGCCCCGGGTAAGTTCAACTCATTTTCCCCTGACCCCCCTACAGTATCCCTTTAACATGTTTCTTAGCTAATACCAACCCACATTTCTTTTATTATTGGGAAGGGGGAAGGGGTTGATATACATCGCGAGAAGGAATGCTTCTATTATTGTAAAGCGCCGTAGCATTGTTGTGGACAATGGGTTCTTCCCCATCTCCATATTCCCAAAAAGAGGTGAGATAGTAGAAGGACGGGGCATATGGTATGGTCCGGGAACCATTTTAATAAAAGCAGGGGTTAGGGATAGAGTATCTCTCTATGCGGTGCATTCAGGTGTAATCTCTATGCACCCTGGTGCAGCTCAGGCTCAATTGGAATAACAAAAAAGACAAAAGAGAGACTGCTCACAGTGTGAACTAAAGATGGCTGCTGGCCATACAGACAGGTCATTGACCTGAGGAATTGTGAGTGTTCTAATGCGAAAATGGTTGTCAAAGCCCTCTACAATAAAACGACATCTTTAATATTGGAGCTCTGCTGGTTTCATTTGTTTGGCTTCTGTGGCTCACAGGTTCTCTGAAGAATGCTGTACTTGAGTGGCTGCACATGGGCTGTGTGGGAGGGCTGAGTGATTGCATCTTGCTGTTACAAGATTTTCAGGTCAGTGGAGGAAGCACAGAGCAGTGTAGAATGATTGGATTGGGTAGATAAGGTTGTTGTTATTTTTATTGTTAGGGTTAGACATATGGGGGAATAAGAGTTGAAGAAAACATGTGTGTAAACTGTCACAGCATTTTTATTTTCAGTAAGGTTGCACTAATTCAGTCTTGACCCTCACTGTGCTTCCTTGGCTGTTCTGCTCTTGTTACTTCCACTCCCGGCTGCTAGATGGGCAAATTCCTCCTCAATGTACCCAGCCGGTCTGCTGCATGAGCATGATGGTGCCATTGTGTGTTATGTCAGAAAACAGCATGGTATGCCAGGTGTTTCCAGTGATTCTGCCTTGATTATGAAATGATCAGCAATCACAAAGTTAATAAAAAGGCCCAGTCCTCATACTCCACTTCTGAACGTACAGTAAGTCATTTCCTGGTAGCTGTGAACAGTCCAATCTGCATGAATGAATCATTCACTGCAGAAGGAAATGTAGATGAAAAATAAAAATTTGGAGTGGTCATGTCCAACAAACAGTTGCCATGACTACAAAGAAGCATAAATTAGCATGTCAATAACATCACAGCTGGCTACAGACTTAGCTGCAGAAGTAACCTTAATTATATTAAGGTTCACACAGATGATTCCACTATGAAGTTACCAAGTGGTAAATGCTCAGTTAACCACCGGTCTGCTAAATATCTACCACCATTCAGTATTGCAACAAAATTGCTGCATACATGTCAAATGCTAAATGCACTTCAGGTGGCCGTTTATCTGGTGATGCAGGTAGACAGACACTCCATTCAGCATCTAACAGGTAACCAGATGAACAGTAGATGCATACGTCCCACCACCACTATCGATTGCTGCAGTTGCCTATGTCCAGTGGTTCCCCAGAGCAGTTGGCAAACTGTAACTGCCCACTGCTCAACTGTCTATGAATAGAAAAAATATGCTTAGCTTGTCAGTAGCCACTGGCGTAGAAATAGGTATAGCAGGCATAGCAGCTGCTATGGGGCCCGGACACCACTAGGGGGCCCCATCCCGACAGCAGGAAACTTTTTTTTTTATTATAAAAACTTCATGAAGAAAGCATCAACTACCTTCCCCAAACCACCCTTCCCCGATGTCCCTCGCTAAAATCTCGAAGCAGCAGCAGGCAGGTGAGAGGGGACTATTTCCTCACCAGTCTGCTGCATATCAATACCTCCCTGGCAAGCCCGACAATTAATCTACAGTTCCGGCCAGGGAGGAGGAGCTGGTGGCACTGTGAGGTTTCCTGCCGGCAAGTTTTCAAAACTTCCTCCTGGTGTTGACTCCATCTCCAATGCCTGCTGCTACAGTAAGTTCAGCTGATTGTTTTCCCCCAAAGCTTGCAGTGAAGTAACCCTCTATTCTTTATGGTTGTCACCTGGTCAGTCACTGTTCTTATCAGTAGATCTCCCCACAGCAGCACTAAAAGGCAAAGGAGCGTGAATTTTCTAACCCACAGCTGTACATTGTGAGCTGAGCCTGCTCAGAGCTGAGTATATCGGTAGTGTTGTCTGTGAACTTCACACTGCTGACACAGGCTGCTCTGACTCTGAGCGGGCTCAGCTCACAGAGTGTACAGCTGTGGTCAGAAGATTCACACTCCTTTGCTCTATTGCTGTGGGGAGATCATTGTACTGATAAGAACACTGACTGCCCTCCAATGAGTAGTTAATTAGCTCACAGATTCTGGGGAAGGAAGGGGGAGGGTATTGAACATTCTTCTGTCAGCTCACCATCATCCTTTGGCCTTTAATACCGTCACCCTTCAGTTGAATGTGTCCTCAGTCAGCACATCTGCTATTCACACTGGTGGCCTGCTCTGATAGGTAGACCACATGAAGAAGTAGTTACTGGGTGTGGGGTGATGGCTGTTTACATTTTGACAGACATACATGTGTATTTTGTGTAAAGGGAGACAGCAGGGTGTTGTATGTATGTGCTTTGTGTCTTTTCCTCTTAGGTTATTCATTCACTGTGTTTAAGTTAAAGGTTAAAGGATGCCTTAGCACATTTAAAAATGTAATAATGGGGATCAGGCATGTGCAGTGAGCTCTCCCCATGCTCACCTTATCGCCATCCCCACCATTAGTGTGTACCCACCCCCTGAACTTACTGCCTGGTCAGGATGTTTGCTGTGGACTGCGCAGGTGCTGCCCCGCGATGGGCGTCCTTGATTGTGCGCCCAGGGCTGGGATCGCTCTGTCCAATCACGCTATCTGGTTGGGATGTGGTAGCCCACGCCGGGCATCACCTGGGGGGGGGGCCTGGCCAATAAATTTGCTATGGGGCCTAGTGAGTTGTAGCTACGCCCCTGTCAGTGGCATATATATATATATATATATATATATATATATATATATATATATATATATACCAATGTTGATCTGATCCTGCTGAACAACTATGCGTGTAACTTGGAAAAAAAAGTCATAGCTGATGATCTACTGAGCAAAATAGATTGAACTTGCAGACATGTACACAAATCTCTGTAGTTCACTCTTCAATGGCTGTAGTTATCGTGGGCTAATAGATGAGATTACTGTTTATTCTAAATGTAAAGATCTTTATGAATGTTTTACAAATACCTTACATAAAATAATAATTATCAGAAGCGTTCAATGTTCACCTCCAGGCCAATACTAACCCCATGTCTTTAAAGCCACATGGCTTGTTAGTGGTAAGGAATAGTGCACTCGCGAACCAGTTTACATGGGTATAAAAGACTTAGGGAAGAGGGGGTCAGGTGAAATCCTTTATGCAACTATTTTCTGAGTCTCACTTTTGCATGCAGGCATGTGAGAAGTAGTGTTGGGCGAACAGTGTTCGCCACTGTTCGGGTTCTGCAGAACATCACCCTGTTCGGGTGATGTTCGAGTTCGGCCGAACACCTGATGGTGCTCGGCCAAACCGTTCGGCCACATGGCCGAACTAAGAGCGCATGGCCGAACGTTCCCCGAACGTTCGGCTAGCGCTGTGATTGGCCGAACGGGTCACGTGGTTCGGACCCCGAACGCGCTCTGATTGGCCGAACGGGTCACGTGGTTCGGGTAAATAAATACCCGAACCACGTCATATCTCCGCCATTTGTCTGTGGGTTTAGCTTTGGGTAGGCAGGCAGGGTAGTTCGCTCTCCAGCCACGCTAGCCAGGGTCCCCCCCAGTCATTGTGTGTCGCTGCTGGGAACAGTAGTACACCGCTCGCTCAGCCACACTATATATAGCATTGTTTACTGCCACTGTGTACCTCGCTCAGCCACACTATATATAGCATTGTGTTTACTGCCACTCTGTGTACACCGCTCAGCCAGACTATATAGCATTGTGTGTACTGCCACTGTGTACCTCGCTCAGCCACGCTATATATAGCATTGTGTTTACTGCCACTCTGTGTACACCGCTCAGCCAGACTATATAGCATTGTGTGTACTGCCACTCTGTGTACACGGCTCAGCCAGACTATATAGCATTGTGTGTACTGCCACTCTGTGTATACCGCTCAGCCAGACTATATAGCATTGTTTACTGCCACTCTGTGTACACGGCTCAGCCAGACTATATAGCATTGTGTGTACTGCCACTCTGTGTACACCGCTCAGCCAGACTATATAGCATTGTGTGTACTGCCACTCTGTGTACACCGCTCAGCCAGACTATACAGCATTGCGTACTCTGCCAGTCAGTGTGTATATTGCTGGGATCAGTAATACTCCACTCACCGCCAACCACTATATGAGCTCACCATGAGTTCCTCAGAGACCTCCGCTGTGAGCAACACTCCCAACAACAGCAACAGCCAACGCCCCACGCAAGCTATAACATCCACCCCAGCAGCCAGTGGTCAGCAGCAGCCCTCCCCGGAGGAGAACGTTGTGTCCATCGGCCCGTCGCCAGAGCGATTCATGAGGGCTGCCATTGAGGAGATGATGGGGCCTGATGTGGAGGAGGAGGTCTAGCTCAGGCCAGCATCCCAAGTTAATGTTGAGGACGATGAGGGGTCTGTGTCTGGGGATGTTGGGGTGGCAGAGGTGGTGGGTGGGTCAGACTCAGGAGAAGAGTTGTATGATGAGGATGATGATCGGGACCATCTGTATGTGCCTCAGAGTCCGACCCCGGAAAACATGTTGTATCGTGTGTTTAGGTACTAAAATCTGCGTTCCCACTTCCCAGTACTGCCCGCAGTGCCCGGGTCCACGGATCCATATAATTTTTTGGGCAGCACTATCAAACTGTGGTACTATGAGTGAGTTGCCATGGTCCTTCTGTGCTGCCTGTCACACTCACTGTCTGTCTGCAGATAGATTGTTCAACACAGCTACGCCATCTGACATGTAGTCCTGGACCTTGACCATCTTCTCCAGGCGATTGGTGTTGGAGGACGTGGAACTGCCCGATTGCTGTTCTGTGGGCTGCTGCATGGGTGTCAGAAAATGTTCCCACTCCAAGGACACTGCCAATACCATTCCCTTTTGGGCACTAGCAGCAGCTTGTGTTCTTTGCTGCCCTCCTGGTCCTCCTGGGTTTGCTGAAGTCAGTCTGTTGGCATACAACTGGCTAGAGAAGGAGGAGGATGTCAATCTCCTCTCTAAAGTCTCCATCCTCAAGGGCCTGCTGGAATTGTTCCATTTTTGACCTGTCTGACACTTTCTTCAATCAGTTTTTTAACATTGTGTTTGTATAAACTGGGTATAAACCCAGTAATTGGTGTTGTCCAGATTCCAGAATAATGAATAATAATGAATAGTGAATAATGCGCGGGCCGCGTTCAATGCAGTCTAGCATGAATTGAGCCATGTGTGCCAGAGAGTCCTGCCAGACTCCTCTGTCTTCATGTTCTTGTGAGCGTTGTGATTGTTGTGATGCACCATATTCGTCACCAGCATCACTTTCTTCCTCTTCTGCTGTCCATTCCCGCTAAATTGTGGAAGTCCAACGTGCACCGCTCTGTCCCTTGGCAGTGGGGGCATCCAATTCCTGCTCCAACTCCAGCTGTTCCTCGTCCTGTTCTTTGTCATAGCTGGGACCAGCGTTTCCTGAGGCAGGTTGCCTGATGTTGGTATCATCACGCTGATTGTTTTCATCTTCAGAATCCCCCACTTGCATCATGCCAGCGGTTTCCATCTTCAACATTGATTTCTTCAGTAAACACAGCAGTGGTATTGTAATGCTGCCTGTAGAGTTGTCACTGCTCAGTCACGCAACGTGGATTGCTCAAAATTTTGGAGGACTTGGCAAAGATCCAACATGGTGGCCCAATCAGATCCACAGAAGCTTGGTAGCTAGCTGCTGGAATGCGCCGCGGCACTGCGCAAAAGCGTGCTAGCATGTGCAGCGTAGAATTCCAGCGCGTAGGGAGGGACATCACCCAGCGAGCGATGGTGCGCTAGATTGAAGCGCTCCTGCATCTCTTGGTGAGTCCTTCAGAAGCGGTACTGGGCTTTTAACAATGTTTGGTTTTTTTTCCTTCAACAGAAGATCTGCCACGTTGGAGTGAGGAGGACGCCGCCGACCCCGACACCAAGCGGAACCCTGGCGAACTCCAAGCAGAGGATCTTCAGGGACCCTCAAGGCTTTGAGCAAGCTGAGGAGGATCAGCAGTCCCGACGAGACCTCTCCTCATATGCGACTGAGTGCAGTGGAGCTCCCCAGAACAACCTCTCAGTTGTCACTTTGTCACTGGTCACTTTGTCACTTTGTCATTTTGTCACTTTGTCACTTGTCACTTTGTCACTTGTCACTTGTTACTTGTCACTTTGTCACTTGTCACTTTGTCATTTTGTCACTTTGTCACTTGTCACTTTGTCACTTGTCACTTGTCACTTTGTCACTTGTCACTTTGTCATTTTGTCACTTTGTCATTTTGTCACTTTGTCACTTTGTCACTGGTCACTTTGTCACTTTTCACTTTGTCACTTGTCACTTGGTCACTTGTCACTTGGTCACTTGGTCACTTGTCCAGATGATCTCGGTACACCTCCTGCGATTCAAATTCCTGCACACATTGCTCTGGGATTTGGGTGTGATGAATGATGCATCTAACTGGCCACCGGAGGCAATTAAGGCCTTCAAAACATTGAAAGCAGCTTTCTGTTCCGCCCCCATTTTGCGTCATGTTGAGTTGTTGACGTCATGTTCATCCTCGGCCTTGCCTTGCATTTCAGTGCGAGGTGCATTTTCCACAGAAAAAGGTTGTGAATCCGGGCACAACATTTGTGGCTGTTCCATTTACCTTTCACAGGTAGAAGATTGTGGGGGTGGGAATAGCTCCTCCGAATAGCCCATTGTGTCCTGAAAACTACTCATTGCATTGCTTTGCGCACACATTTTTTTGTCCTCATGCAAGGCCTGAGTTGCACCTGAAAGCGTGGCCTTCTCCTCCTGCGCCTCCTCCTGTTCCATCACGTCTGCTGCTGCTGGGTTAGCGTTGACGCCCGGTCCCTGTTTATTGAACCTCTTATCTTTACTACATTTATGACTGCATGGTGGTAAAAAGCATGCTATCCGCACGCTTCTTGTCCTCATGCAAGGCCTGGGTTGTTGTGTCTCAAAAAGCATGGCCTTCTCCTCCTGCGCCTGCTCCTGTTCCATCACGTGTGCTGCTGCTGCTGGGTTAGCGTTACCGGTCCCTTTTCCTGGAACCTCTTCTCTGTATTACATTTATGACTGCATGGCGACAAAAAGCATGTTACCTGTGCAAAGAAACATGACATTTTCCACATTTAAAAGACAGTTTTTCCTTTGAAACTTTACAATCAATTTTCTCAAAAACTATAAGCTCTTTTTCAAATATTTTTTTTTCCTCTTGTACCCACTCCCAAGGTGCACATACCCTGCTAATTTGGGGTATGTAGCATGTAAGGAAGCTTTACAAAGCACGAAAGTTCGGGTCCCCATTGACTTCCATTATGTTCGGAGTTCGGCGCGAACACCCGAACATCGCGGCGATGTTCGGCGAACGTTCGCGAACCCGAACATCTAGGTGTTCGCCCAACACTAGTGAGAAGGCTGCATTAGTTCACAGTTTTGGCACACTGCAGTCACTCACTTGTGGGCAGAATACAATATTGCATGGTTGCCTGGTATTGCCTGGTTCACACAACCACATGAAATCAATGAATCCCAAGTTGCAATCCCTTCACTTTATGATTAAACCCCTCCGAGTCACTGATCATGGACAGCCATACATATCAGCTGTTCTGACTCTTTTGGCTATATGCTTGTCCCACGGATGCAACAAATAGATTAGTATGAAAGACAAATAACATTTTTTTAAAGAAATAAAGTTTGCTGCCATCACATTACTCTCAGCTAAGGTTCCCTTCTGCAAATTGTATGATAGCTGAAATGAGAGTATGAAGAGGACAGTGGCCATCTGGGGGCAAAGTAGCCATCTGGGGGCAGCTTTATTGTGCATATCTGCCAAGCTGAGTGAAAAATAAAATGATACATAATGCCAAGATTGACGGACATCATACAAGACAGTAAACGGAATATATCTAATTATCAATCTGCACAGAGTTTGTATGTTATCCCTGTATTTGCTTGGGTTTCCTCCAGGCACTCCATTTTCTTCCCACATCCCAAAAAACATATTAATAAGTTAATTGGCTTCCCTCTAAATTGGCCCTAGACTATGATACATACACTACAGGATACATACATAGATATATGACTATGACAGGGATTAGATTGTGAGCAACTCTGAGGGACAGTTAGTGACAAGACAATATATATACTGTACAGCGCTGTGTAAGATGTAGGTGCTATATACCTTATATACTTATGTATAAGTCTAATTTTTCAGCACAAAAAAAATGTGCTGAAAAGTTACCCCCTTCGGCTTATATGCAAGTCAGTGGAGCAGAACGGATGGTGAAGCAGGTTTTAATTATTACTAGCAGTGGAGCAGTGGCATAGCAATAGGGGTTGTAGAGGTAGCGACTGCATCGGGGCCCTTGGGCCAAAGGTGCCCCATAGGGCTCTTCCTCAACCAAAGTATTAGCTATTTATTGGCCCTGTGGTGGTAATAATCATTTTTATAGATGCTTTGAATAGTAGTAATCATTGACAAACTGCTTCCCATACCCTTCTTGCACCTCTAATACTGTGGTTGACCTTGGCAGGTTTTGTTGCGCCATATCAAGTGTTACATATAGAGTGTTTGGGGGGGCCCCATGTAAAACTTGTACCGTGGCCCATAGCTCCATAGCTACACCTCAAGATTACCTGTGTCCCCTGGCTTGTGGAGCAGAGCATGCAATCAACATGTTAGTGGTGCAATGATCAGGGATTCTTCCTGTGTGGCAATCGCTGTGTCTCATATCTATGACACCATCTAGTGGTATCTTGAGACACAGCTGTATCATCCTCGGGGCATATCTGTCTATGGGGAGGTGGGCTGGCGTGTACTGGGAGAACACCTGGCTACTGTGGAGGGGGCTATACTAGGGTGGGGGCTTATATGCAAGTCAATCACATTTTCCTGGTTTCTCAGGCGAAAGTGGGTACCTTGGCTTATGCGAGTATATACGGTTCTCGGAGTATGTGAATAAATTGTTTTTGACTTAAGCGACAGCATCGAGTCTGTGTTGGGTCGGTTGGTCCACCACCACCAGCCGAATATTTTAAACCTTTTAGTGTTTTTTATCCTATTGGCGTCTCTGTACATCGCCATATCAAGTTTTCCACCCTGGGTGGAAGGGTGCTGCACCCTTTTCTTCTTTCACAGAGAGCGACATCTTAATCCTGAGTGGGGCCAGGTCTAATCTCCCCACCTGCTTATATAGTGGTTGCCTGGACGGCAACCCTTGATTGTGAGTATAATACTTACTTGTCAATTTTTCCTACCTATTCCAATACATACTACACTATACCGGGCTCTCGGTTTTTCCGTTTTATATACGGTAAATAATAAATAATAGTAATAATAATTCCCTGTTCCTGTTAATAAGATATCTGATTGATTCAGCACCCAATAGTACTATTATACGTTTTGGGGATCCACGCTATGCCTATAACCATTTTCTTTAACCCCCTATCTTAGGCTATGTGCACATTGACACAATGTGGTGTGTTGCTTAAGACATTATAATAACTTGGAAAACAGAAGAAATACAATTTGGTTTTGCTAAATCCAAGTGTAGCCCTGCATCTCTGTTTGCTACTACAGATTTAGAGCCTTTGGTGGATCAAGGCTTTTCCAGTCATCCCTGGTATTATTTGTCTTCAAGGGTCACAATGTCATCCACACCTTTTGTATGCAATGCAGCAGCGCAGTGTGAAATAAGCCTTAAAGTGGCTGCCCCAATGAGACATCCCCCATCCCTGTAGCTGCAGGCAATCTAGCGCTGGCTCCCCTGAACTGCCCCGCAATCCTGGCTTGACAAGCCTGACAAGGCTTGATATATTTACCTTCCCTGGCTCCAGCGGGTGGCTGTTGTGGCTCTCAGCACGGAGATAGGCGGGAATAGCCGATCTCTGTCGGGTCCGCTCTACTACGCAGGCTCAGGAGACTTGCACCTGTACAGAAGAGTGGACCGACAGTGATTGGCTATTTCCACCTATCTCCAAGCGGATACTGTGCCTGGTCTGGAGTGGGAAGGTAAATATTTACATGCCCGCTGTTTGGAGGGGCACAGCGAGACCACCATGGGACACAGGAGGAAGGGGGAAGCCTCAATAGGATTCAGAGGCTTCCCCCACCCGAGGTGAGTACCCCCTGAGGAGATTTTTTTTGTTACAGGTTTTCTTTAAGGCCTGTGCCCTACTCGTGATTTTTTCGACCATTGCCCTGACAACCGGCAATTTTTTGAACAAAGAGCAGTGCTTTCCACAATCTCGCGACGTGGGTACAGGAGCACGATCATCACCTCTTTCGCTAGGTGAGTATTCAGCTCTAGCCTTACCTTAAAGCACACCTTTCCATAAAAAGGCACCATAGTGACATATACAGTAGTAGAATGTGGTGAATTATTTAGAATATCCACTTTTATGTTAATTATCCTGGTTTCAGCAACCAGAAGACTTCCTATATTTATATATTGCTCTATATTGGCATGTAGCCCTGTGCTTATAGTGATGTTCCAGCCTAGGCTGTTTAGCTATGCTGAATTCTCCTTCTGGAGCCTTTTGAGAGACTAGGTATTTTTTACTTGTTTTGAACCACAAAGTATACAAACATTCCACAGAGTTGCACCTGACAGCACTAAAGATGTCATCACCCATTATAAATTTCAGGGAGTAATTCAGGTAGAGGAAAGGGTGAGGAAAGATTTTACAATAGACAAACACTGGCTAAATAATTTATAACGTAATAACATAAAAAATAAGCAATTTAATTACTTACATTATTTTCAGAACAGTTCCTCTTTAAGACACACTTTAAAGGATACAGAAGCCGAAATAATATTTGACGGATTTACTTACCTGGGGCTTCCTCCATCCCCTAAAAGCTTTTGTGTCCCTCACCACAATTCTGCCATCAGCCACTTTTCTGGGGTCCCCTCCGTAGCACACATGCTACTCGTGGTCATGCTCCCATGGCCAGGAGCATTCTGCACAGGTGTAGCTAGAGTAGCTTTAAATGGATATTCTGCTCAGAATATCACAAACAACAATGTGGACTCGTGTACTCAGTCTTTTGTACTAACATTGTTTTGGGAGTACCCTGTACTTTATCTCCTTCCACAGAATATAGAATTTGTGCCTTCCCCATCTTATACGATGAACACTATTCTTAGCTCCTTGTTACCACTGCCTCCATGATAGCCCTTTATCCCAGCGTTCTGTTTTACCATTTTCTATGCCAGCCAAATGCCTAACACTCATAGTAACCTCTCCCCATCCCTAAAGCTGGCCATAGATTTTCACCCAATGTTCCAAACTTTTTGATTTCTTTCTAAAAAGAATCAATTCAGAATAAATGTATTCATTCCATACATTGCACATCACTTTCCAATAAATTCCAGCAGGGTATCTATTGTACCTGTAAACAATGCGAAAGCACCAATCTCACTTTAATTATATTTGTATCTTCACCTGACACTATTGACTCAATATAGCTAATATCACTTACCTGATAATAACATTTTCCAAACCCTGAGGCCTTGTTCACATCATAAATCGCAATCCCTGACACCACCGTTTTGTGATTTTGCGAGTGATATATCAGTGATTTTTTTTGTAAAGCGCTTTTCTAAGCGCTTTTGCAGAGCGATTAATTTTTTTACCTCCTGACGTCAGTCAGGAAGTGAACTTTTTCACCCTGGAAATGAATAAATACAATGCTCATGAAAGAGCTGGGGAAATAGCTATACAAAGCGCTTTTTCAAGCGCTTTGTGATTTCCCTATACCTTCTATTGAGGCAAATCGCCCCGAAAATGTTACAGGCAGCGCTTTGGTGAGCTGATTGAAATCAAACCACTCAGATGTGAACACTCTCATATGGAATCATTGCACAAGCACTTTTAGGGTGATTTTAAAAATCGCCAGTGCTTAAAAAAACCCGAAATGCTCTAGGTGTGAACAAGCCATTAAAAAGAATCTGTACTGTCTGATTTGTATATTAAAAAACATACCAATCGAGTCACTGTGATCTCCTGAATCCCTCTTTGCCGTTTCTGCTGCTCCCCAGCCGCGATACTGCCAGTTTTAGGCAGTGTTTACAAACAAAAAACATGGCCGCCAACCAGGAAGTGATTTTAGTGTATATATATATATATATATATATATATATATATATATATATATATATATATATATATATATACATATACTGTATATATTTATACACACATACACTAATATGTGTGTATATGTGTGTGTGTGTGTGTGTGTGTGTGTGTATATATATATAATGTTACAGTATACTACACATTTTTATTACATAGTGAATAATCTGCACTCCAGTCTGGGATTCTCACAGTTTCTCAGCATGTGACAGGCAGCTCCCTCCCCCTCAGCCTCACAAACTGCATCACATCACAGACAAGCTGAAACTGAGAGCAGAGATGCTGTCTGTGAGAACTAATCAAAGCACACAGGAGTGAGCTTAGAGCAGGGTTGCCAAGCGTCCGTCAAAAGACGGACTGTCCGTACAGAAGCTCTCAAAATAGAGCTGTCCGTACTGCCCGTATTTCCTGGGCAGTCGTCCGTCTAAAAGTGCATAAATCACTCCAATCTGTTCTGCGCATGCGCGCGCTCTTTTTCCCCCCCTCCCTCAGTCTCCCCTCAGCCGCCCTCTCCTCCCCGGGTGTCCCCTCCAATCAGCTTACCTCTTTTTTGCGCCGGCGCCACTCGCTGCCCAATAAGAGATGCAGCCGGGAGGGAGCTGGCCCCAGCAGCGAGAGTCGAGTGTCACGAGGAGGAGGACGGCGAGGAGAGAGGAGTGTGTCACACGGCGGCAGCCAGCCAGGTCGGATGAGGTCGCAGCACAGCCACAGACAGCTCAGCACACTCACTCAGGGGCACACACACACAGCACAGCCGCCGAGCCACACCACGCAGCAGGGCAGGACTCAGGAGGAGCAGATCAGCAGCAGCAGGACCGACCGAGCAGTGCGAGCTGCCACAGAAGCAGATCAGCTGAGCAGCCTGACTCGAGTAGTCTGAGAGCCTTGGCAGAGTGATTCTCCTACAGCAGAGAGCAGAGTAGACTGATTGGAGCCCGCCCCACCCCCACAGCCCAGCAGCCGGCATCTGCCAGGTCCAGCCAGGAGCGACCAGACCAGGCCAAGGAAGGGGAAAAACACAGCCGAGTCGACCCAGGCCAGGCCAGGCCAGGAGCCAGCACACTAACTGTGAGTCTCTGTGAGGGAGAGAGGCTGGCCTGGGAGTGGGAGCCTGGGAGTCTATGGGACTGGTTGGGGCGGGGACAGGGTGAGACTAGAGTGACTTAGTTGGAGCCAGGGCAGGGACTGGGAGGGAGACAAACAGCCGACCAAGCAGTCTACAGCAGACTGATTGGAGCCCGCCCCACCCACAGGCCAGCCAGCAGCCGAGTCGACCCAGCACACTAACTGTAAGTCTGTGACTGTGAGGGAGAGAGGGGCACCCCTGGGGGCTGGGAGTCTGTGGGACTGGTTGGGGGGCAGGGGGAGACTTAGTTGGAGGCTTGGAGCCAGGGAGGGAGACAAACAGCCACCCAAGCACACTCACTGTGAGTCTGTGTCTGTGTGTGAGAGAGGCAGTGGGGGCTGGGTGTCTGTGGGACTGGTCTGGGGGTCCAGTCAGTGGGGGACAGGCAGGGGCGTAGGGAGGGGGGGTCAGGGGGGTACATTTGTCCCCCCCCCCACAGCATCTGGGGGGGCGCTTTGGCAGTGTAGAGTGACTGGTGAGCGGCAGGAGAGCACACACGGGCAGCAGAACAGCTGTTTCTCAGTTTTCTCGCGCTGTTCTCCTGTCTCTCCTGCCTGTGTGCATACAGAGAAGAGCGCCCCTCCTCTTCTCCCCACTGTGACACTGAGCGAGGGGCGGGGCTGAGCCAAACAGACCGGGTAATTCAAGCCGAGCAGGAAGAGAGGAGATGGCTGGCTTGTGTCTTCTAGCTAATGAGTGTGGAGGAGATGCTGCTGTCACAGAATCGAGGAGGTAGAGAACTAGTGTGTGAAAAGTTTGCTGGCATTTTGTTTACTTTAGCTGCCTGGTCCTGAGCTACTGTGGACAGCCAGTGACCAGTGCAGGGACAGTCACTCATTGTTGAATGATTGCAGAGCAATGTGTATGTTTTCAATGATAATGGGGTATGCTTTCTTACTTGTACTTAATATTGTGCAAAGGTCTGCTGTATCCCTGTTACATTATATGCAGTGCTGCAGATGACTTGCTGCCCATACAATTGAATATAGGTTTACACTGCAGCTGGCTGGCTTCTATCAGTGATCGTGTATTCATGCAGCCCTGTCTCTCTTATCAGGCAGCTCTTCTCCTCCCCCAGTCATCTCCCTTTTCATTCCCATACAGACTCTAAAAACTATTCACCTGGGTTCATGTAAAGGTGACCATACATCAAGCGACTTTGCGGCAAATCGACCATTCGATTAGATCATTATAATCTCATCTGATGAAAATTGGTGCTGCCAAGAGCATGCTTGACAATGCAACCTATTTCGGGTTTCAGGAAATCGGTTACATGTAAACTTGCTTGATCGGGTACATGGCGGTAACGGAATACAATATCGGGACGAACGCGACGGAACGCGTTGTCCTCCCTAATGTAAAATGTTCCCCCTAGTGCTGTATACTTTACTTGTCTGTCACTGGCTTTGGGCTCTGTCTACATACATGCACCCCACTTGGTTGTTGCCAGGCATTGTGTGGGCGACGTCACACACGTGCCCAAGTATACGTCGGCAATCACATGGGGCGCATGTATGTAGCCACAGCCAGTGACAGACAAGTAAAATATACTGCACCGGGCACTGGGAGGGCAATTTACATTAGAGGGACAGCGTGGAGGCAGTGAGATGGTGGCTGCGGTGTCACACCAAGGCTGAGTCCCGAGAGATTTATGCTGAGATCTATCAGGAATTTGTCTGTGGTGTATGGGCAGGCAGCAGATTCGATCAGAGAGAAATCTGTCTCTTGGTCGATCTGCCCATACATCTTCTGATGTATGGACACCTTAAAGGGATACTCTGGGGGGTGTTGAAAATAAAAACAGACACTTATCTCGGGCTTCTACCAGCCCTCCTACCAGCCCCCCTACCAGCTGTAATGTTCCGCGCCGTCCTCCTACGACCCGCCGTTCCCCGCCGCCGGTCCCAGTCTAATGTGGCATCTCATCACACTGCGGCTGTACGCGTGCTTGCACCCACACGCGTCATCGGAAGCTTACTGCGCAAGCGCAGTACAAGAAAACTTTGTACTGTGCCTGCGCAGTAAGCTCCCGATGACGCGAGCGGGAGCGCGCATTATTCGTCTTATTGCCCGTTGCCGGCGGCAGGGAACGGCGGATCAGAGGACGACGACGCAGGACATAACAGCTACAGGAGGCTGATAGAAGCCCCAGGTAAGTGTCAGATTTTATTTCTAAACTCCCCCCAGAGAACCCCTTTAAGTTGGTTCCTTTGTTATTACATGTTGGTCTTCTGAGCACAGTGGTTCACCCAGCTGTTTACAGGATAATGTTTCTATCTTGGAGCACCAGCACTTTTTCTCTTCCTGCAGCAGCCCATTAATGTGTCACCCTAATTATTATAAAGTATTTATACTATGCTGATGTCCTCCATAGCATGTTACAGAGTACATAGTCATGTCACTGACTGTCCTCAGAGGAGCTCACAATCTAATCCTGACATATTCATAGTGTAATGTCCTACCATATTATTATTATGTATTTATATAGCACTGACATCTTCTGCAGCACATTACAGAGTCCATAGTCATGTCACTGACTGTCCTCAGAGGAGCTCACAATCTAATACTACCATAGTCCTAGTCTAATGTCCTACCATATTATTATTATGTATTTATATAGCACTGACATCTTCTGCAGCACATTACAGAGTACATAGTCATGTCACTGACTGTCCTCAGAGGAGCTGACAATCTAATCCTACCATAGTCATAGTCTAATGTCCAAACCATATTATTATTATGTATTTATATAGCACTGACATCTTCTACAGCACTTTACAGAGTACATAGTCATGTCACTGACTGTCCTCAGAGGAGCTCACACTCTATTCTTACCATAGTCATAGTCTAATGTCCAAACCATATTATTATTATTATTATTATGTATTTATATAGCACTGACCTCTTCGGCAGCACATTACAGAGTCCATAGTCATGTCACTGACTGTCCTCAGAGGAGCTCACAATCTAATCCTACCATAGTCATAGTGTAATGTCCTACCATATTATTATTATGTATTTATATAGCACTGACATCTTCTGCAGCACATTACAGAGTACATAGTCATGTCACTGACTTTTCATAGTCAATTTAATCACCCTAATCGTGTGATCATTAACCCTAAACTGATACTTTACTGTATATTTTTCCGATAATCTTATTGTCTAATTCCTAGTCTTACCCTAAATGGCCAAAAGGTCTTGTCAATATCCAATTTCCTGATCTATTAGTATCTCTAACCTCTCCCTTTCCTACTTCTGATAACCCCTGGTGCTGTTCCCTAAGTGTATAAATGTGCATGTACATGTGTGCATTTATTCATTACCTGTCCTGTGTTGCGGTGCCCACCCGTCTTCCGAATGCACCACTCTTCTATTAGCCCCATAAATGCTACCGGCGCATAGCATGAGGCACGTGTGTGAAGTCACACTCGCTCCACACCAGTGGCGTGTATAGTGCTAATGAAAGAGTGGCGGATTTGGAAGACTAATGGACAGGTAATGTATAAATGCATACATGTACATGCACATTTATACACTATGGCAGATGTGGCTCATTTCAGCATGAAATTGATAGTGAATTGGCCTGCGGTGTATGGGCAGCCAACAGATCTCTCTCTTATCAGATTAGAATAGAGAGAGATTTATCTCTTGGTTGAATCTGCCCATCATCCCTAAATGCTGGTACACAGAACGCTATTTCCTGTCAGATCAACAGCTCAGAACAATAATTTCTATCATGTCCAATCTACACCTGATCAAGAACAGGATCGATTGTAGGATCACTACTTCATAAGATCCTGTTCTTGATCGGGAACAAGTCGGACATACCAGAAATTATTGATTTGACCTGTCGATCTGATGGGAAGTAGCATCATGTAGTGTTCCAGACGTAATGTTTTCCCTTAATTGTATCCCTATCCCCATTATCCTAATCCTTATTCTAAACCTATATTGTCCAAAATACCTACATTGCATTGCCCAGGCATCCCCAGGGGGGCGCAAAAATGGTCTTTGTCCCCGGGTGCTGAAAACCCTAGCTTCGCCTCTGGGGACAGGCAGGGGGAGACTTAGTTGGAGGAGAGGTGCTGTGCTGGCTGCCTGTCACTGGAGGGGGACTGGGCCTGGTGGGGACTGTATGATAGGTGGTGGGTAAAGTAATGTGAGTTATGGTTGTCAGGAATGATAGTGCAGGACAGGTAGGCAATGTTGACTGTATGGTAAGGGGGTTATGGCTGTTAGGGAATGATAGTGTAAGTAGATAATGCTGACTGTATGGATGGGTTATGTGAGTTATGGCTGTTAGGAATGGTAGTTGGGGACTTGTTGTTCTGTGAGCATCATCATGGCATGCCAATTGTAGTCCTGCACAGCTATCATCTGACAGCATGCTGCCTGGGACTTGTAGTGCACTGCCCCCTCTTCTTTTACTGACATGATTGCAATGCATGCTGGCCTGGGACTTTTAGTGCTCCTCAGACAGAGGAGGGTACTGAACCTGCACTGCAGTGCCCCCCTGTCATCTGCTACTGACAAAGCATGCTGGGACTTGTTGTACCCTCACATCATCTTCTAGTGACAGTCAGAGCAAGAGCGTGCTGCGCTTTCACCTGCTGCCAGAAAGAGAGGCCACACAGCAGCATTCTATGACCAAGTGGCGAGTAGGTGTCGGTGAGTCTGAGAGTCAGTCAGTTTGGTCACTTCACTGGTGGTGATGCTGGGTCCCCCCCCTCCCTAGTACCCTGAGTGTTACTAGTGCCGCTGCCTGCCAGCCAGGCCCACTGCCACAAGGAGTCTCAAAGGCTGCCAATGGTACCATGCTTAGTAAACTTAGTGTACCAGAGTTGAGACATACTTACTTTATACATACCTCCTGGGGCTTGCTCCAGCCCCATGCGCACGGATCGCTCCCACGCCGCCGTCCTCCACTGCCCGCAGCAGTACTGATACTGGGTCCCATAACTTCCTCCAGTTGCGGCCAGTCTGAGGCTATTTACGTATTTCTCCAGCTCCCGCTGGAGAGATATGTAGAGGGTGCACTTCTCTTGTGCAGACTGGCCGTGACAGGAGGAAGTTACAGGACTCAGTCAGTACTGGTAGTGGGAGTGAGCGATCTGTGCCCATGGGGCTGGAGCAATCCCCAGGTATGTATAAAAGGTAAGTATGTCTTGTCTAATTTCTTTTTACATGTGCGCATGCATACTTATATAACCACTGCAGAACCTCTAGGAGGACAGGAGTTTCCCCAGAACCTGCATAACTTAAAGGGAACCTAAACTGAGAAGGGTATGGACATTTCCTTTTAAAGTAATACTAGTTGCCTGACTCTCCTGCTGATCCTGTGTCTCTAATACTTTTAGCCAATGCCCCTAAACAAGCATGCAGATCAGGTGCTCTGACTGAAGTCAGATTGGACTAGCTGCATGCTTGTTTCAGGTGTGTGATTCAGACACTACTGCAGCCAAAGATTAGCAGGACTGCCAGTGCCAGACAAATGGTATGGTTTAAAAGGAAGCATCCATATCCCTCTGTTTAGGCTCCTTGTGAGTATCTGCACTGGACACTCACACTTGAGTAAAACAAATTACGTGTGTATTGTATATGGTAATTTCCAAACCTAAAACCTCATTTTAAGAATTTTACACTCAGTTTCGGTGACATTTTTGGTTTCTCCATATTTGTTGCACACTGATAGAACAGGTGGTGGCTAAGCGAAAAACTGTTATTGCTGTTGAAAATTTACTGTTTTGGGTTGAGTTTATTTTGATCACTGTCAATGTGAAATATTGTTCTCTTTGAACATTCCGGTTATGCTAGGAAATGGTCAATGGAATGCTAATGCTGATCTGATGCTACTTTTTATGAAGATTGAAAATGGTGCAAATGCTGCTTGCTTGATTGGTTTACAGTGTACATAGTGTTCTATACAGTTGGCATCATCTTGGAATTCTGATCTGCTGCATGCTTGTTCAGGGGCTATGGCTAAAAGCATGAGGCAGAGGATCAGCAGGACAGCCAGGCAACTAAAAGAAAATAGGGCAGCCTCCATATCCCTCTCATTACAGTTTGAAACACGTAAGCAGTTACAATCTGACAGGATTTTGGACTAGCACATCTCCTCATGGGGGATTCATAGGGTTTTGTTTGTTTTTAAAAGCACTTTCAAAAATGCATTTGCTTAAACCAAATACTTAAAATGGTGTGTTAGCAAGTAAGGAGTCTGGCTAGTGACTGGTATCTTACTATTGTGACAGTTAGGGAATGCTTTTGGAAACAAAGAAAACCCTGAGAATCTGCCATTAGATGGACTAGTCCAAAACCAGTCAGATTTTTAACTGCTTGCTTGTTTTGCTGTACTGGTCCATTAGGAATTCAGTGCAATTTCATTTTTATTGAACAATGTTGCTGGTACACTGGTTTCTGCATTGATGCCTTAGGTTAATTCTGTTTAAAAGAACTTTTTGGCATTCTGTTAACATTTCAGTGAAGTTTTGTTCTTATTGAACAATGTTTTTTGGACTAATGCCTGTGCTTAATGCTGTTAACAAGAATAAAATCTGTTCACAGCAGTTTTTTTGTTTCTCTATTCAGTTTTAGGTTTAACTTTGATAATGCCAAAAAGACATTTGAAAGATTATCTATCTAATCTCAATCTAGGCAATCTTACCTTGGGTAAGAAAGTCTTCTCAGTTCAGAAATGCTGTTTCACATGAGCCTTATGCAGTAATCACCTGCTTCAGCTATATTTCTCTCCCCCCGAAATCACAAGAAGTTCCCCAAAAAGCCTGCGACTGACTCCGCCCCTGACTCCGCCCCTGTCCGTCCAAAACTTGGGGTGTCAGGATTTTTTGACCAATTTGTCCAGCAAAAATAAGAAATTGGGTTGGCAACCCTGGCTTAGAGGGGGCATGCATAACTTGTATTCATTACAACAGAGGCAGCCTATTCCTCCCTGGGTCAACATAGCTTGACAAAGAAAAGAAGATTAGATATATTACAGAGACAGTGCAACTAAAAAAGGCTGCAGTAATCCAGACCCCATCAGAACAGGTATAGGAACTCATAGGATAGAAGAAATAAGGCTGAAAATGCTTGTTACAGAGTCTCTTTAATGATGGGAATACTGTACACAATGAGTTTTTTTCTGCAGATTTACCGGGGAATCAATTTTCTGATCAATTTACATTCACTTCTATGAGGAAAGCGGTCAGAAAAATGATTAAAATCAGACTGAAACTGTTGGAAACGACCTATCGAGTCATCTATCTGCCAAAAAAAACTAATTGTATATTCCCAGCATAACAATACCTAAATTGCCTTAAAATGAACAATGCTCATTCTTCTTACTTGTCTTTGTTGACAATTAAGCAGTTTTTATTTGCTTTTTACATTAAAACATTGCTAATCTAAGGAGGAAATAACACATATTTGCCAAAATAAAATGATTGTCCTCCCTGGCTCCTCCGTCTTGATCCATTTCCTTTTGGTTACCGTAGCAAAGAATGGCCAAGTTCACGAGTTGTAGTGGCCGCACCCCCTGACCTCATGTCCACAAGTGTTGTTTTATTTTAAAAGAAACACATGGTTAAGGATGCAGGTTGTTTTATGTGAATAAAAAAAAACACATTAGATAGGCTGCCATACCAAATGCATTTCTTTGTAAAGAAAATCTCAAACAAAAATGCATCTAGCAGAAATGAGTTTTAAAGCGGTTTAAAACCCTGACATAATATTAAATAAAAACACATTTTCCTGCTTTTTATATGCCATACAGTTATCATATTTGCACTTGTGCATAAGTATTATTATTCATTTAGAAATTATAGGTTCGCAAAAGTACAGTTTTTTGCTTTGTGAGCTGACTTTGCATTTTTATTAATAACATGTTTTATTCATCATGTAATAAATTCAGAAATGCTCTGAGTCTCTGTCTGTGTCCAGCAGCTTCTCCACAGTCAGAGAATGTGTCACATTCCTCACTTCATACATTTCAGTAAACACAAGATAACATTATCTACAACTTCGGATGCGTCCACATTTCACTGCACTGAACTTTCAAGCTCTGTGTGTATCCATTTGAATGCTGGTCTAGTAAAAAATAAAAATGCTGGCTGTATATAATATGCTGTAAATAATTTTTTAGAGCAAAGAAGAAATGCTGGGTTATATTCTGCTTTAAGCACTAGCCAGCATCTCCACGCCAATTGGCGTAAAAGCGGCAGCAGCCCCAGCACCTCCCCACACCGATTGCCATCAAACGGCCTTCTATGGGGCTAGCAGGAGATCACGCGCCGATGTGCTCGCATCTCCACTTACAAGGATGGCACTCCGCTCCGCCTTCAGTCTCCCAGCACCAATCGCTACTCGGAGACTGTTAGACGCCGTCTAATTAGGCTGTACAGCACTGCAATCTAAGGCAGCGCTGTACTGGGGACAGGCATGTGACATGGCTGTCCCCCTGGGACATAGGAGAGCGATCGGCTCTCATAGGCTGAAGCTTATGACAGCCGATTGCCGTCATTGGCTGACTGGGGGAACAAGGGAGTTAGAGGGAAGAAAACAGAATTTATAAAAAATAAAAACATAAATGTTTATAAAAAAAAATAAACACTGGGGGAGTGATCAGACCTATACTGGTTGAACTCGATGGACGTATGTCTTTTTTCAACCAAAATAACTATGTAACTATGTAACAGAAAGCTCTGTTGGTGGGGAGAAAAGAGGGGGGGGGAATCACTTGTGTGCTGAGTTGTGTGGCCCTGCATCAAGGCCTTAACATTCTGGGGACCGCCTAACACCTATGGGCGTGGCCACGGCGGCAGCCCCAAGACCGCCTAACGCCGATTGGCGTCAAGTCCTGGGGCTGCAGTTTCCCAGGGAACAGCCGCGCGCATGCGCAATCGTTCCCTGCCACTTCACGAAACGAAGTTCTGTGAATAGCCTGCTAGCCGCCGATCGTGGCTAGCAGGCTGTTTGTAAACGAAAGGGGAAAGAAATCCCCTTTGTTTACAACTGATTGGCCGGGGAGTGCCGTCCTCTCATAGGCTGATGCCTATGAGAGGCGGAACAGAACGGATCGCCGTCCTGTTCCATAAAGATTACGGAGGGGAGGAGGAAAGGGGAGGGAGGAGGGAGGGAGGGAGAGCGAGCCTCATAGAGGTTTCGGGGAAAAAAAAACATGGCCACAGTGATTGGACCCCTCTGGCGGCATGACCCCTTAGGGACAAAAAAGGAGGTGAGTCCGATCGCTGGGCTCCATAACTGGGCTGTGCAGGAGGCTGAAAAGCCTGCACAGCCCAGTGCAACAAAAATGAGCCTGGCCGTTAGCGGGGGTTAGCATTGCAGTCGTCAAGTGGTTAAAGTACCTCTGACCTCATCATAAATAGTTTTGAAATAGTTTTATTACTGTTGCTGTGACAAAGTCACAGCACACAGCACCATCATCCCACCCACCAACGCCCCCTGTGGCCCTCCCCACTTAATTATGAGTGGGGAGGAAGTGACAGTTCTTCCTCCCCACTGTGCGTCCATAACTCTGCCCACTCCACCTACCTCTTTAGTTCTGTATATGTTTAATTACACACAGCACGCAGGGGAGCTGCGCTGTGTGCTGGCTTGTGATAATTGAGGTTGGATATGTTTCCGACCTCAATTTTCACAAGCCCGAACACAGCACAGCTCCCCTGCGCACTGTGTGCAATGACACATATACGCAAGTAAAGCGGCAGGTGGAGGGGGAGGAGTTATAGATGCACAGCGGGGAGGAAGAACTGTCACTTCCTCCCCGTTCTGCCTCAGTCGAAGACTTTGACTTGGCAGAACGGGGTCTGCAGGGGTACTGGAGGGGGGAGGATGGTGCTGTGAGTTATGGCCCATACTCACGGGCTACAATTGTCACCGCAACACGCGGCGCGCGCGTGTTGCGGCGACAGGTCACCCGTGAGTATGCGCCGTCGCACGGGCGCGCACCCCGAACTGTCGCTCGTCGCTGATGTCGCCAGGCGATTGAAAGTTTCAATCGCCTGGAGACAGTCGCCGCCGCACCTCCGCCGCAGCTGTCGCTAGTCCGCGTGAGTACGCGGACTAGCGACAGCAACCTCCATTGAGGTATACGGAGCTTCCGGCGGGGGGAGGAGGAACGTCGGCGACAGCTTCCGTCGCACCGCTGGTCTCTCTTCTGCGTGTGTACGCGGAGAGACCTGGCGAGGAGCTGTCGCCGGCCTGTCGCACACACGCTCACGTGTGCTGGCGACAGGCAACTTTTGCTGCCCGTGAGTATGGGCCATTAGTCTCAGCACCATCAATATAATAGTGTTACTTGTGTAGAGGGGATTGAGGAATCGTGTCAGGAGTACTTTAAAGCTGCAGTGTCCAATTTAACAAAAAATGGCCTGGTCTTTAGGGGGGGTTTAACACTGCGGTCCTCAAGTAGTTAAAGTGTACCTAAGGTGAACCTTAAGACAAAAATGAGATACTCACCTAAGAAGAGGGAGGCCTCTAGATCCTCCAGAGGCTTCCCACGTCTTCCTGATCCCCATTGCTGCAGTGCATGGACCCCCAAAACTTATTTGATAAGAGCTTGTCAGATGTGCTATGTAGCTGCGCTCCTCTTCATGCACAAGCACAGCCATGCTGTACCTGGGCAAATATAGCCATGCCTGCAGAGTATGCTGAAGCCGCATGTACATGAGCCGCAAGCGCCTCCATGCTACTGTGAAAGCACAGCCGTTTCACACAGGCACAGTAAGCCCATGCTTGTGCATGAATAGGCATGCAGTTGCAATCATAAATAGGGGCCAAGGCAGCAGTGGTGGTCTCCAGGAGGACGTGGGAATCCTTCTTCTTAGGTAAGTATCTAATTTTTATCTTTATGTTTGGCTCAAGTTCCCCTTAAAGAGACTCTGTAACAACAAAAACCTCCCCTGGGGGGTACTCACCTCGGGTGGGGGAAGCCTCCGGATCCTAATGAGGCTTCCCACGCCATCCTCTGTCCCACGGGGGTCTCGCCGCAGCCCTCCGAACAGCCGGCGACTGTGCCGACTGTCAGTTCAATATTTACCTTTGCTGGCTCCAGCGGGGGCGCTGTGGCGACTTTCGGCACGGAAATAGACGGAAATACCCGATCTCCGTCGGGTCCGCTCTACTGCGCAGGCGCCGGAAACTTGCGCCTGCGCAGTAGAGCAGACCAGACGGCGATCGGGTATTTCCGCCTACTTCGGCGCCGAGAGGCATCAGAGCGCCTGCGCAGGAGCCAGGAAGGTAAATATTGCGTCACCGCTGCACGGAGGGCTACAGCGAGACCCCCGAGGGACGCAGGACGGCGTGGGAAGCCTCATTAGGATCCTGAGGCTTCCCCCACCCGAGGTGAGTACCCCCCAGGGGCCGTTTTGTCGTTACAGTTCCTCTTTAAGATTGTTCTGATTCTTTAAATCCTGTGAAACGGTTTCTACTCTTTTTACAGCAAGCAGTAAATTATCTCTACACTCATTATCAAATTTAATTGAAATATTGATTGCTTCTGCAAATACTGACCTGGTACAGAGGCAGCGATAAGCCTGTATCTTAGAACAGAGGCAAACTCAGTAATGTAAGTTCATTACTGATTAGAGCTTTATTTAAACTGCACATTTACATTTAAATATAAGTACACATTTTTACCAAAACTGTTACCTTTTTAATCCTGTGGTATAACAGACAAGCATACAGCGAATGCCCTGGTACGCTAAACAAAAACATTTCTTTGTTACAGCTGATACAAATCCTAAAATAAATCTGCAGTTTGTCTACTTCCTGCTTTCATGGAAGCAGACATATTGTTAACATCCTTACCTGAGGAAAATGTATGCGTGCTCTAACACAAAGTTTTAACCCTAGCAAGTCTGGCTCTGCAAATCTGGCTCAATTGGCTATTCATGAGGCAATGCTCATGCAAATATGCATTTGCTTTCGCACGCCAAACTATGCAGGGTCAAAAAACGAATACGGCAAAGCGGTCGCCCTGCGGGAATTAGTTCATGCCAAATTAGCACTATCCAGGAGCGCCACGGGGAGGCTTCCCAATGCCCCCATACAACCGGGGGACTGCGGGGTCCCAGGCACTCTCACCGCCTGGGAACTGCAGCTGCACCCCGGAGGATGAGGCTGGGTGGCGCAGGCGACCCCCCCAAGCGTGGCCAGCGCCGGGGGGAGCCGTCCGCTCCAACCTCCCAATATTAAAAACAGGCACTTACCTTAACGTCCATTGCGTTCTGCTACATGCGCATTAACTTGGAGGCACCACATGAGAAAGGTGTGAAGCAAGCTTTAGAGCTCAGGGCTGGCTCACACACAACACTCCAGAGGGGGGGAGGACAGGTGCAAACAACTCACTCCAGGGCTCACACCACCAGAGCAAGCCATCTTCCACCTGCCTCCAAAGGATATTGTTAACATCCTGTGTTTACAAATTAGCTCTCTGTCATGGCAGTTAGCGAACACAGCTGAGGGATCAAATTACAACTTGTGTTTAGACACAGATAAGGGGGAATTAGACAGACTAAACTCTCTAAATACATACAGGGTGCATTGCTCTATGTTTTCCTTCTGTCCTGTGCAAGAGTTCAGGTCCACTTTAAGCTCCACCTCCAGATCCTAAAAACTGGTTAGAAAGGCACAGTATCACAGTAACACGGCTCCAGATGTGATGTGGAATGATGGAGCTAATTACCCAGGGAAGGGCACGGTCAACAAGGTCAGATAGTATGAGATTTTCCATAAATTGGGAGCCTCAGGGGCACTTTATTAGGTTGTTTTAATGCATGCAGGCACTCTTGGGTGCCTGCATGTATACTAATAAATCATTTTAAAACGGTGACAGATTTTAAATATGACACTGAGACTGTCGTGCATGGCTGCATCACTCATGCATAAGATTATGCGTGACATAGTTAGTGTGCATGCATGACAGTAACTTGAAAACAAATATCCAATACTTCTATCTCACTGATATTAGCATATTAAATAATTCAGAAAGGAATTCGATCACATGAATGTATTTGCAATTTCGTTCGGGAAGAGGTTTATTGACATAACAGGAAAATGAAGCTATAGATATCACTGTGACTGACTACAGCAATCGATTTACACAATGCGTACTCTTAACTTGTTGTGACATCATGTAATAAAGTGCAACATAACACCAGATATGCAATTAAGAAATTATGTAGCTGCTGTAGATTAATAGGAACAGAAACGTTTCTGTGATAGCATAGAGAAAGGCAACTCTTTATCCGAGTAGCCTTCTTCGATTTCTTAGCTTTTCACCAAATGTCTGCAATAGCAGATTGTGTTATGGTCTAATTAAATGCAATCTCGTGTTTGTATCATTCTGAACGAGGAATATTGACCAAACATTTTCTGTGCAGAAGCCTCACCGCCAACTGCTGCAACCTTCACACTGCCAAAGTACTAGCGGTGTGTGCTTTCCAATAAACATAGCACATGATGCTTCATTTGTATTCTATTGTAGTTTTTCTACGATGCCTGACTGTACTACTGCTGATAAATATTACAATTAAACCACCTAGCTTGTACGTTTCAGTAGGCACATTACTTCCCTTCCATGCATTCCATATTATAGCTGCTGTTGGAAAAAGCCTCTAGCCACCATGATCAGTACTGTCTGCCCCAGAATACAGTTGGAGGCTATGCATAAGGTCTTGCATATTGAAGAAACATTATTTCAATTAAACAGAGCCGATCACCCCATTCATAATGTTAGGCTTCTCTCCACTGTTGCTCTTATACGCTTTTTCTAAAGTAAGGCAGAGGATGCCTGATGTTATTGTCGCTCACAGAACCAGTATAACCGCGAGAGAAACACATGCTTGCAGAGAAGGTTTAATGATGGGTATAGTCTATGAATGTTGATGAGTATTTCGTTCCCTACGTCACTTTGCACAGGCGCTCTGCGTTTAGACACATACACAGAGATACATGCATATATGGATTCATACATACAGACATTTGTGTGCAGCATACACACACTGGGATATTAATTCATGCAAACAGGCTACCAACTATATAACCTTAATTAGATTTACATGATCTGTGGTAATGTAATGATAAACACATTCACATTTCTCAGCATTGTATAAGCTATTGCATTCAGCATTTGCTATCTAGAAAGCCCAGGCTTAGCTGCTTACAGGCTGTCTCCACATCAAAGGGAGCGAATCGGGGGGAGGTGGTGCTGAAAGACAGCTCCCTCTCTATTTCAGAACAGCAGAGCACTAGAGAGCTATGGGAGGGACGTGGTGCTGAAAGGACAGCTCCTATGCTTTGCAGAACATGTTTTTGTACTGACCCACCAAGCGAGGGGAGTGCTGCTCAGACCCACGCTTTGTGCTTCTGTTTTTTCTATGCCGGTGTCCCACCACCATCAGTGAATCCGTCTGCCTACCATGCTCCCATGTAGAGCCATGTACCCACACAGGCTACTGATGTAGAGTGTATTTTCCAGTGTGTATGGCAGCGGCGCTGAAGGGTCAGCTTCAAATGTACCAGCTCCTTTGTCTCGCTCTACGTGATATGTCACTTGATTTCTTCTTTGCCGGGCTGCTCTGCTGGGGCTTGGTGTAAATGCTTCACTTCACTTGGGATGCCCTGATGCTGGATCTCCACAGATTTCATGGCGGTGGCACGGAAAATCAAAACTTTGCTGACTGTAAATATCCTGGTGTTTGTGGGCATCATCCTGTTTTCGGTGTACTGCAGGATCCAGGACAGGTCCCAGGAGCTGGTACAGATTGTAAGAAGTTCTGACCGCAGGGTGAGGAGCAGAAACACTAAACTGGGCGCTTTGGTTGATCGGGAGTCTATCCTACAAAGACTGGACCATCTAGAGGAAGTAGTGTACAACCAGCTAAATGGTAATATGCTCTTCTTGCAACAATATATATTTCACATGCACATATTTCAGCTATTCAGACTCTTTCTAAGTTAAAATATAATGATGCTTTGGTTGTCTCATCATTATACAAGCTTAACATCTCTATAGGTGATGCACTAAATGCTTTTTAATAGTCATACTCAGATAAATGATTATTATGAGTAGTATTTGTGTTATTTTGACACATTAGGGTTTTCAGTGACTGGTATGAACTAATATGATCTCTCAGATGTGCAGTATTTTCAAGCTTGATGTCAGTGAGGGTTGAAGCCCATAGAATATCTGCATAAATGTGCCATTTAGACTGTTCCTATTACAATAATTTTATTTGCTGTGGAAATAGAGAGAATTAAATGTGTAAAAAGTGTCAACCCACTGAGCTTGTCATAAGTAAATGTCAGCTGTGACCTTTCATGCATAAGCAAAGTACGGTGTGTGTCCAGCTTGCAGGTAATTGATTACATTTGCTTCTCTATATACACAGTCACTGACCTTGGCCATGCGCCTTCCCCACTACTGGTTACATTTTTAGTTGCCTGAGATGTTTTAGAGTCTATAAAGTATGTAAATAGGCATCAGACAAATTACAGCTCTAGAAGGATTGACCAGATACCCTCCTTCACTATTACTGGGGCACAGTAACAGTTACAAAGAAAAACCTGATCAAATATTGGAGAGTATTGGAGCAGAAATATTAATTTAGTGAAGCTCAGCTTACAAGCAAAAAGGTCAGTGGGCAATCACTGCAAGCAGGGGAAAAAAGCCTCAAAAAAGAGTAAAGTGCTCTGGACTGGAGGGCTGCTAATTCACTTTTCTTCAGTAAGTGTTGCTAGATGCTTGTGGTGCTAGTTTTTGGTTATGTGTCAAAGAAGATATCTGGCTCCATTCATTGTTTTCCTCAAATATATATCTCATTTCTTAAAAAGTCAAATAAAAAAAATAAAAGTCTTACATGCACTAAAGATTTTAAAGAGAATATCAATTTCATTGTGAGTGATAGTGGCTTTTACAAGGTATGCTTGCTTCACAGGTCATTGATCCATTGATGGTGTGCTGTATTATGTGGTGTGCTGTATTATTTAGTATTGCAACATGAAGGTGCACATCAATGATACAATCTTGATTGTACAATCTTACCAAATTATGCAGTAGAAGGATAAACTGGGTGAATATTCTTCGGATGGATACTTTAGATAGTCCCTCATATTACATAGATGTGGTAAGATTGTACAAGCAAGATTCTATTATTATTTGGCATCTTTGAGCCTGGTACACACTTTCAATTCTGATTGGCCAATTATTGACCTATTTTACCACTTACTACTTGTAGCATGAGGGTTTACCTACACAATCTTATGATAGTATCCAATGTCTGTTGAACCTCACCCTACATGAAGGTGGTAACATTGGTCAGTGATTGGCTAATCAAAATTGAAAGTGTGTACTAGGATTTAGTGTGCCCAAGTTTCTGTAGACCAGAGTTGCTCGTAAACTATGCCAGCGCGAATCTACGCATCGTAGTACGTATTTCGTATGCGAAGTTTACAAACTACAAGTACGCATTTCCGCGTGGTCGTAGTCCCGCCATGCGAAGCTTTGCCCGCTACGCGTAGTTGACGTATGTATTGCGAAGTCAAGTACGCGTGCGGTAACTGAATCTATATGGATCATTGTGCATGCGCAGAAATATTATTGCCCTTTTGTATGCATACAATTCCGCATTGGAAGGTGGAATGTACGCTTATTTTAGTTTATATATGCACATAGGTAGCAGATTATTGCAGAGATTTTTCCGCATAAGCGGTCGCATCAACTACGCTTCACACTACGCGAAGCTCGCGTATTTTAACGCGTAGTCTACGTAATGCAAACGTAGCAAAGTTTCTGATTTCGTAGTTGTAGATTGAGAAGCGTATTTGCGTAATAATACGCGTAGTTCCAGCATAGCGAAGTTGGCTGACTACGAACATCCCTGCTGTAGACTACAAACTATTTTCCTCAAAACAATTCCTTAAAAATAATCTGGAACTCAAAACACCTAATTGATTCGTTCACATGAAAACTCCTCAAAGGACAACTGAAGTGAGAAGAATATGGAGACTGCCATATGTATTTCCTTCTAAACAATACCAGTTGCCTGGCAGCCTTGCTGATCTATTTGGCTGCGGTAGCATCTGAATGAATCCAGAAAAAAGCATGCAGCTAATCTTGCCAGATCTGAGGGTCAACAGGATAGCCAGGCAATTGGCATTGCTTAAAAATAAATAAATATATCAGCCTCCATATCCCTCTCGCTTCAGTTGTCCTTTAAAGGGAACCTAAAGTGAAGTGAAAAAAAAAGAGTTGCCCTTCCACCAGCCCCCTGCAGCCGACCTGTGACCATTCCATCCTTGAATGATCCTCCAGTCCACAGTAGCTTAGTTTCATTTTCGGCGACTGAGCCTGACACCCACCACTGCGCTTATCCGGCCCTTATCCGGCCCTAGCCGCACACATTCTGGTTCATGCACCCGATGCCGGGAGTGTCCTGCACAGGCGCAGTAGAGATTTTATTGTACAGCGCCTGAGCAGAACGCTCCCGGCGACGGCAGCACGAATGAGGATGTTCATGGCCAGGTCTGCACAGGCGCAATGGCCAGTGACTGGCTCTGTCATCGAAATCAAAACTAAGCTACTATGGGGGACCGGAGGATCGTTCCAGGATGGCATGGGTACAGGTCGGCTGCAGGGGGCTGGTAGAAGCCCCAGGTAAGTAAAACTATTTTTCTTCACTTCACTTTAGGTTTTCCAAGAACCTAACATGAATTAGGTGAATTAAAATTATATAAATATATTTCAAAGACTTAGTGTAGTCATTTTCCGATGGAAGTTGATATAATTTACTAAATACCATATGTATAACGTTAGAATTTTTAAAGTTGTGCCAGCTTGAAATCACTGTCAAGTCTATACAGGAATTCTTGGTCATTATTTTCCCCTTAAGCCAGCTAAGTTTGTGACTTGAGCACCTATGGTATTTTCTTCATTAGCAGAACATAGTTACATAGTTATTTTGGTTGAAAAAAGACATACGTCCATCGAGTTCAACCAGAACATTTTTACCATTTAATAAACCACCTGTTGAGCCATTGGATCAAACCCATGATATACAAAGCTGTCCTCCAAAATATAATTTATACATATGTGTCCACTTTTTGTACAACTGTGAGAAGTCTCAAAAGTTACAATTTTTGCACTGACTTTTTCCTATTTGTACACTGACTGGGTGAAGCAAAACTTTTCATAATCTTGTGAAACGTTCTAAACAGAAAAAAACATGTTTTATTCAAGTCCACATAAAGTTGATAATTTAATGACATTCCAATATTGTGTACATGAGATAATAATGTTTTGGGGTCAACCATAAACCTCATCAGTAAAAAATCTCTCCATCTTAATCCCCAGCTACACATTTAAAGCATAGATCTTAATCATGGATCTTGATCATGGCTTTGGAGGTTAACTAATGGACCACATTAGTGCACAAGAACACAAGACCAGTAGGCTTGTGACTACACTTGTTGCAAAAAGGAGGGATGTGAAAGTGAGTTTGAGTGTAGTGTGTGTTTACATGTTTGAGCGTGTGCATGCATGTGTGTGTTAATGAGTGTGTGTGTGTGTTTGTGTAGTGTGTGTGAGAGAGCTTGTGTGTGTGCTTTGTGATTGTGTGTGTTCAACTGTGTGTAGTGTCTTGTCTGGGATTTTGTGTGTCTGTGTGATATATGTGTGTGTGTGTGTGTGTGTCTATGTAGTATGCGTGTGCATGTCTCTCTCTCTCTTTGTGTAGTGTGTGTATTATATGAGTATGTGTGTTTAAGTGTACTGTGCATGCTGTGATGGAGTGTTTGTGTGTCTTGTAGTATGTGTGTGTGTTTCTCTTTCTCTGTATTTTATGAGTAGTATGTGTGTGGAGTGTATGTGTTTTATGTGTAGAGTGTGTGTGTGTGTATGTGTGTAGTATGTGTAAAGGGAAAGGAGGGCTAGGCAGGAATACCTTAGATTGGTATCTCTGAAATATGCAAAGAAAAAAAAAAGCCAATGGTTAAGCCAAGCTACCCATATCTATAAACAAAATATTAGTACTGAGTGGACTTAGCCTTTGCAATCATTGCTAAGTAGCCCTCACAGTTCTTGAGACAATATGGAAATGACATGCTTCCCAAGAAGTGGATAGAGCGTTGCCTTTTTTCAATTAGTAAATTGAAGAAATAAATTGGCTCAGAAGAAATATCCATTGATATGTCCTAACTGGTTGACCGCTCTATGACACTGGAATCAGCTATGCAAAAGCACTGGTAATTAATCCACTCAAGGTGTTAACCATTGCGCACCACTGTAATACAGATATACAAATGTAAAATATTCTCTTATATATTTCTTTAATTTTATTTGACAAAAAAGTTACTGTTATATATACCATATATTCCGGCGTATAAGATGACTGGACATATAAGACAGCCCCCCAACTTTTCCAGTTAAAATATAGAGTTTGGGATATACTCGCCATATAAGACTACCCTTCTTCAAACGCACACCAAATAAAAATTAAAAAAAATCTTATACTGGTGCTATGTATGAACAGATGCTGGTGCTATGTATGAACAGATACTGGTGCTGTACTGTATGTGGTACCCAGTATATAAAAGAATATAGGCAATTGACTGCTTGGATTGGTCAACTCTCCCTTCCCCTAAGTGGATTGGTCAGCTCTCCTTGTCTACCCGTTTATCAGAGCGGTATGGAAGAATAGAGTGCGCTGTGTCCATAAAACATGCCTCTTTCAGCCTTCTGGCCCACCCTTGTATCCTATTTACCTCCTTCCTTGCCTCTCAGATCTCGCACATGTGCACCTGTCCCTCTTCACTACAGTCCTCAGCAGCGAGATCTGAGAGTCGGTAACAGGATAGGGCATATCACTCGGCATCAATGACACCCGGCGTATAAGATGATTCCTGACATTTCAGATGATTTTTAAGGGTTAAAAAGTAGTCTTATGCACCAGAATATACAGTATATGTGCAGTGAAGGTGCACGCACACATTAGTTGGAGTCCTGAGTAGATCAATGATTGCATTGTTTATATATTTCTTCTATATATTATTTTTTAATTACCATATTCTCAGGGTATTTGGCAATACCAATCGGGCAGAACCATGGTGTAGTGGGTAGCACTCTCACCTTGCAGCGCTAGGGTCCCCGGTTTCCCAGAGAAGGATTAACATGTAATGGGGCTGATCCTGCTCTGCAGTTTCCTCCCTCATTCCAAAACATACAGATAGGTTAACTGGCTCTCCCCAAAAAAATTGGCCTTAGTCTGCAACAGGAATTTAACACTAAGACTGACTATGGTAGGGATTCGATTGTGAGCCATGCTAGTGGCATTACCACTGGCATAACAATAGAGCCTGCAGCCCCTGCTCCCCCTGGGGCCTGCTTGGGGCCGTTTTGGGGGGGCTGGAGGGGACGCAGCATGAGGGGAAAGCCATGGCCACAGTCGGCGGGGAGGGGGGATGTTCCCCCCCTCCCTCACCTCGGGGCTCTCCCCTCTGCGCTCCCCTCCAGCTTAAATGAGGGTCCGGGCAGCAGCGGGCAGCGGCTGATACATACCTTCCATGCGCTCCAGCGTGCGTTCCTCTCGCTAGTCTCTGACGCGACTTCCTGTTTAAACACGCGTCAAAACGGCCCCAAGCGGGCCCCGGGGGGGCCTCCGAATTTCTGCAGGGGGGCCCGGTGGGGCCTAGTTACGGCCCTGGGCATTACTATTTACAATAGAGATGATCACACTTTTTTGACTTGCAGGCTACTTCACAAATTACTAATTGAAAATGATCTACCAGGTGGAAACTACCTACAGATGCTGCCACAACTGCAGCACATGCACATCACTCAGGCGGGCAATATAGGATCTACCCGGAAGTCTTTTGAGATTTACCGGTAGATCACCATCTACCCAATGGGCATCCCTGGTTTACACTATATAAATGCAATGTGGAAGATGTCAGCTCTATATAAATATTAAATAATAATACCTATTACACTCCCCAACCATTCTAACAACTATAATTTACTAATAATAATACATAATGAATAAAACCAGTTATGAATAAAATGCCAGCTGACAAAGAAAAACACTGTACTTTTGGGAACGCATAATTTCTAAATAAATAATAATACCTATGCACAAATGCAAATATGATAACCATATGGCATACAAAAAGTATGAAAACATGTTTTTATTGAATATTATGTCAGGGTTTTATACCACTTTAATTGTAAAAATATAATAATTATTATTTAGCTTTTGATTGATCAGTGAAGCCAGCTATTACAGTGAACACCAAATAGGAAGAATGAGGGTGGGAAATTGGTGGAGTCAAGCCTTAAAAGTAAAAATTTGCATGTTACTTATCGATATCTTTAGAACTTGTGGAACTGCTGATCATTCTGATATGATTTTAAGAGGAGCAATCACAGAATGCAGCATTTTCCAAAGAAATCAGAATACTGCAGAAATTTTAGAGCAATCACAAGACTTGGATACTAGCGGGTTTTTTGAAGTCTTGTGATTGGCCTAAAACTAGGCATTCTCTGATTGGTCCAATACTATTGAGTATTTTTGAATTCTGAGTTTTGTGATTGGCCTAAATTTTAGGCCAATCACAAGACTCAGAAATACTCTGTATTATCCAAGTCTTGGCATTGGTCTCAAATTTCTGTGGTAGTCCGATTTCTGCAGTAATCCTTTCCATTGGTTCAATACTTCCAACCCGGAAGTATTTGGCCTATCAAAAAATTTGGAATTGTATCAGGGATGGCAGCATAATAGCAGACATCTGCAAAATATAGCGGATTCCATGAAAACAACCTTTTCTTTTTTTTTTTTTTTTTAGAAATTAGGCAACTTTTTTAACACAAATGATGAATCGGCATTTGCGGAAATTGGAATTTTGTTAGAATTGGAAATTGGCCCTTCAACCATACCTACACATAATCAAATTCCCTGCATGTCAAAAAACCTGTATGAGAGAAGAAGCAAAACTTAGCATCAGCAAAATAGATCAAAAGCCCACCATGCAAGGTTGGGTGAGCTAAATACAACATCATGTTACTAATCAATGAGCTGTAAGCTTCTATCAAAATAAATAACCAGCAAGTGACAAGTAGGAGTAGCTATGGGAGTAGGCTTGCTGCAGTGAATCCTCATTGTTGTGAAGCTCACCAGAATTCAGAGAAAAGCTTGTGAACATTTAGAGAGTTTTACTGCAAATAGCCTAAAATGTAATCTGATCATAATCACAATAATAATCAAAACATTCTTATTTGTTGCCATGCTTTTTTTGTTGAATTTCATTTCATAAAATTCATAGAATTTCACACTATGGAAATGTAGGGCTGGATTCAATTGTATGTGTAAAAAATAACTTGCTTCATGCGAGTACCCTAGTGCTATACATGCACACAGTTTACCAGCTAATTTAATTGTTAATTCAATGCTTGTGATGCCTGTATGAATTCTAACTTATACAGTGCATTAAAATAATTGCAGTGGCATACCTAGGGTATTTGACACCCAGTAATGATTTTTTCAGACCCCCCCCCATTTTCTTCATAGGGAGGTTTGAGGGAGTGGCGTGCTTGTGGTACTCACCATGTGAAATCCCCTTTGGTCTAGTAGTACCCCCAATATGACTTCCCCGGTGTACCGGTGACACCCCTGTAGCTTGCCTGCTGGTCTAGTGGTATCCCACGGGGACTGGACTGACATCATTCCTCCAACCCTCTTCATGGGCCTCCTTCCTGTGTCCCCCTGAAGAGTAGGGCACAGCTGGGTAGCTTGTAAGTGAATTTCACCCAATCCTGATGCGTCCATGCTTCCTGGCAGCCAGCCTCTCTCTGCCCGGCAGATCTCTACATGTAATGAGGGACAAAGGGCTTGGGTGCATCGGAATCAGGTGAGATTCCCTCACAAGCAGCACCATTGCACTCTACTCTGCAGTGCCCTCTGCCCCACCAGCTGGAGCCTCAAATGGCTTCTGCACAGGTGTCAACTCTTCCAAGCTGACACCTGGTGTGGCCCACCCAGCCCCCCCACACCCCACTTAGTGTGCCAATCAATCTGGGCATTAAGAAGCATCTCTTAGCTGAATTGGTTGGTAATGTTTTTAGCTTTTGCTTAGCTGTCTTCAGCTCTACACACTTAATACCTACTGCTTTACTATTTCTATGTCCCCTTGTGCTATATAAATCATCCACACTTTCCTAAGGAGTAAGCATTGGGTTGTTAAGCCAGTAGGACAATAGTTTGAATCTTTTGCATTTCCCTAGTACCTCTTTCGGGCAGTTTGCAACTCTTTCTTTTTTCTCTTTCAGTTTCTACACTGTACCAGCCCACATAGCTACATACATAGTAAGTTTGGTGGAAAAAAGACATCTAGCCATCAATAATAATAATAATACATAAGCAAACATTGGGTACCTTTCTGCCCTGCACCCCCACATTGTACTTGGAGAGTTCTCTGTAAGAGTGGAGCAGAAAACTTTTACTCTCCATTGGAAAGTGCCATTGTCCATGTTAAGGAAAATTGGCTTCTCCTCTCACCCCAGTGCCCAGGAGAGGTGGGGATAACTTCCCGAACATCGGAAGGAATAATTCTGGGAGTGTGTTTGGTGGAAGAGTGCTTCCAGATATCCACAGTTCCTCAGGGGTTTGGAATTGGTGTAGGAACATATTAATACCCCACATCCATTCTTGCTAATGAAACAAACACCCTACAGCACATAAATCCTTTTGTTTATTGTTTTTTCTTTAATGCACCCTGCCATAACCATTGTCTAACTACTTGTCTTAATCATTTGGGCACTTCTAGTTTTTAATACCGTTTCTAGAATGCAGATTACACCATTTAAGCTATGGATTTTATTAGACTTTATTGATGTAAGCTAGTGTTTACATATTTTCCACAGTTATAAAATAGGTTGCATTGACTTTCAGATGCTTGGAGGGCACAAATTATTGAAGATCAAATGTACCGTAATCTACACCAAGGAATTCTTCTTTATTTTCTCCCTTCAAAGCAGCACAGGCGCAGTCCCCAAAGACAAACAGTAGGGGCAGTGATAGTTGTTTTGGGTGACTATGCACCTTGTTCAAGCCAAATCCAATAATAGCATCTCTTAAAATATATATATTTATATTCATCCCAGTCTTCATGATGTCAGTAGACCCAGTTGATAGCTGAATAACTCCTTCAGACAGAGAAGAAAAAAAGCAGCACAGATTATTTATTTGTGTTCCTGGCACTGTACATACACGTCTCATCATGTCACTTAAGTTGCAAGTGAACCTGAACGAAGTAAAATTATTTAAAATAAACACATGATGTACCTGCAAATTACTACTTCAACCTTACCTTGCTGTCAGTTCCTCTCAGAAGCTCATCATTTTCTTCTTACAAAGATTCCTTCCAGTTCTGGCATGATTTTGTCAGAATGCCACAGGCACATTAGAATTATAATTCCTAAATTCTAACCAAATTTAAGAAAGTACTGTGTGCAATACTCTTTTAGTGTACTCTTACAGTAGTTTCTCATGTATTTATGTTCCCCCAAAAATCCATGTATCCCCTTTTGACGTTACATGTATATAGGTGTGTGTTTTTACAGCTTTTCACTATACAGGATTCGGGTGTGATGAGGGCAGAATAGCTGAAAGCTTACTCTTATATTTTTTTTTTAAGTTAGCCAATAAATGGTATACGCTGATTCATCTTGCTTTTACTGATGGCTAACAGGGTACAGTACTCTACTGCTAGTAGTTTCTCAAAGGATTATCTTTGAAAAATACAACTTCTGCTCATCAGATTCATGAGTGAACTAATTACACTGTAAAACTTAATCAGAACACATTCTTCCTCTTATGTGTGCCAGGGATATTGCTGTGCAGAAGAGAACTTACAATAATGAGTGAGTTTAGTGGGAATTGTTGAAAGCTGATGAGTGTAATAAAGAAATCTATTGTAAACTAGCAATGTCTTTCACTAGGGCTTCTGTCTGGCCACTTCAGGTTCTGTCTCACTGTCGCACCAACAAAAAAGTCACATATATAAACCATTATTATTCAATAGTCACAAATATAGATTATGCATGGAGGGGACAAAGGGAATACAATCGAGGGAGGTCTTTGCTGACCCCCCCCCCCCCCCACTTACAAGTCAGTAGTGTGGTTTACCCATTCCCACTGATAGTCCCTCACAGATATGCGGTCTCCACTTATGTGCATAATTCTAGGTTGTAGAGCGATGTTCAGGGGGTGGGGATATATATCTATATACCTATGGCTCGTACACCAATGAGAATAGGAGGATCCAGTACACTGTATGCAGGTAGTCTCCCTTGCTTATATAAATGTGGGTGTGTGGCAATCAACCTATGAGGGGTGCTGTCAGACTGCTATATCGCTCTATTAGATATGCCTTCACAGAAGGAAATACTTGGTAGGAATCACAAAGAAAGTGGGTGCAAAATATACAGAGCTCTGATTTGGGCTGTTGCTGGGTGAATCTTTGACTGTTGGTGGGGGATCTTATGTCTATGTTAATGACTCTCAAGAGTGTTCCTTTGGCATTCGCCCATTCAATGCCACCATTCATGGTCACCTAACAACAGGACATGGTAGTCTTGATGCTACTCCACAGTAAGTAATGATGCCACAAGCTCATTGGACAGAATAAATCAGCTACCCAAGATTATAGTCACTTGGTGGAAATACAGTGTCAATGCAACCTGCCTCAAAACTGCCTCATTTCTGCCTCATTTCACAAAGCCCTATGCACTGTAATTCTGCTGTATAGATTCTGCAGTTGCTCTTACAGAGACAGAAAACTGTTACTGCGTAACATATCAAATCTATGGACCAGAGATGTGATGTGGAGCTTGTAAACATTGTCATTGAGGAGTGGCTAGAGATCTGATTAAGGGACAAAAATGATCAGTCATGACTAGGTAGTCAGTATGGCATAGGCTGAATCTACCACCTTTCTACCACCTTTCACATCTTTGTTACCAATGAAAAAGAAGCAGGGGGGGTGCATGTGCGGCGATACAGAGAGTGGATGTACATCCTCACACCCTTGAAATGAATAAGAAGCAGGATGCAGCAGTAGCTAGTCAATAAGTATGTCTGCTTGAGCTGAAATACCTGCAATCTCAGAAGTGAGGAGGACACCATGGATTGAGTGTGTCCAAGATAGAGCAGAGGATTGGAGCTTGCAGAACATATGCTTGTCTTCATTACTGAAAGAATCTTATCAGAAAGTTTAAGCACAGCTGGGGAGGAGGTGTTCTACTGATTAATCCAGCAGTCCACAATAGTGATGAGTGAATATGGCATTTTCGTTTCACCAAAAGTTTTGCAAAAATAGCACATTTTCATTTAAATGAGAATATTTGTGAAAATAAATGGGCATAAGAACATTAACACATTTTCACTAAATACATTGAAGTCTGTGGGCATGAGAAAACACATTTTCACATAAATGAGTATATGTGTGAAAACGTACAGACATGAACACAAAAACTCATATATTTTTTCTTAAATGCATTGAAATCAATGGCCGTGAGAAATCACATTTACAAGAAAGCTCTTATTTTTATGAAATGGTATCTTTTAAAACTTCTCTATGATTTAAAGCCATGTGAAAATGCCCATTTAAATGGGAAAATTACTTAGGGAAAAATCTGAGCTTTAACCACTTTCGGATTTCCCAGACGCATAACTACGCCCCTATTGACTTAATGAGCGGATCAGGGGCGTTGAAAAACGCCCCTGCCGCTATTGTGCTGTGCGGACACGATCGCGCGCGTGCACGCGCGTGCTCCCGCGCGCCCCCGCTCCCGCCCGCGGGTGCGCGCCCCCGTGCGTGCACATGCGCGTGCACCAGCTTCATTTATCTCTGGGTGGGATTGATGAATGGGAGTAATTACTCCCATCACCAATCAGATGCCTGTAACCATGAATGAGCACTGCTATAAGCCAATAGCAGTGCTCATTCATTTGTGAGGTTTACAAACAATGTTGCCAGCACTTAAGAAGATACAGTTACCTTGTAATCACTCCTGAGAGGATTACAAGGTAACTGGATCTTCTTTTCTTGTATTCTGACTGCCACCTAGAGGATTTTATAAATATACCAGGACTTATAAATAAATATACCAGGACTATATACCCCTGATCAACCCTGATTAACCCTGATCAACCCTGATCTAATCCTAGCCTCCCTTGCTTTTTTTTTATGGTTGGAAATATAGAAATAGTGTATCTTTTCATTTTTTTCTCTTTTTTCTTTTTAAAATGCATAGAGAATAACATTATTACTAAAATAAAATATCACCCTTGAAAAGCCTAATTTGTGGCGAAAAAAACAACCTATAGATCATTCACATGTGATGAGTAGCAATAAAGTTATCAGTGAATGAATGGGAGGAGCGCTGAAATGTAAAAGTTGTTTTGGTTTTAAGGGAAGAAAACCTGTGATCCTGAAGTGGTTAAAGTTGCTAACCTTATGTTTTGTGTGTGTTTTTATCAGCATAAAGATGGTATGGCCTAGGGTGTCAATTGCTGAAGGACTGGGTTTAAAGTGTCATGTCTTCTATGCCTATAGGTAGAGATCTACAAAAGCTCTATGCCTAAGTTGAGGCAAGGTTATCTTTTAGGAAACACTTCTAATGGCCTTTCACCTGAGCTGCTGTCCAAATGTGGTACCTACAAGGTGCATCCACTTCTACCAACTGCTGCCATTATACTGTTTGCTTTGCAGTGCCATGCCTTCCAAGTGGTGTGATGTTCCGTGTAGCCTGTGATGCAAATTCTGTAACTGCTTGTTGGTTATTATAATCTCTCACATCCTGAGTTGAACGAGTACAGAGGGTTAAATTATCTGTATCCCCACATCTCGCCACTGCACTGCATGCTGCACTCCATCCTCCTGACACTTCCTCCTTCACAAAAGAACTTCAAGCTTTGAAAATGGAAGTGTCAGGAAGATGGAGTGCAGTGCAGCAGCAAAAGGAGGTGATACAGGCAACCTAAACCTCTCTCATGTGACCCCCTCTTTCCCCACATGGGTACAGTTTTGCTTCCCGCAAAACTGGGTTGTTTATCTCTATTTGAGTCCCTGTTTCTCTGCAATGTGTGCTCTCCTTAAAACATGTTTCACTCATGAGCTTGAAAGACATGACAGGAGCTGCACAGGCCCAGCAGAAATCAACTACTTGATGTGGGGATATGGATGAATTTTGGCATGCTAGTTCCTTGTGCAGAATACAGATTTCATACATCTACAAAAGCTTCAAGGGGAGTCTGGGCACTGTCAATAGCATTTGTGATTGAATCTATTGTGACTTCCATGGACAAATTGATAGTACAGCGAAGACATGTGTTAGTGTTGCTTATCAATAGCTAGCCTGAAGAAGTAACCATCTTTACTAAAAGCTGTTGACACATTATGTGTGATGTGAATGGCCTATTAGTGTAGCTGCAGAGACACAGAGAGAAGCAAATAGAATATTTTCTTTTAATCCAGTGGTGCTCAAACCATATGTAGATAAAAAAAACTGCAATCAACAATCTAAGGACACTTAAACTAGGAATGCTAAATATGAATAAGCCCTCTTAAAACTGAAAGTATTGGCTACTCCCATGATGCATCATTACAATATGCAAATCATTCCTTTGTGTGTCTGAAAGCCAGAAATACATCCAAAGCTGCTGAAGTATGTATGATGTACCTATATGGTGTGCTAATTTTACAGAGCAATACAAATCCAACATGCTGCTGTTTTGCTGTTTGTTTCTGTTCTTGATTCTCATCAGTGCATGAAGCCAGGAAAGTGAAAGCTGTTATGCAGCATCCAACATCACATCTTTGTAGGCATCACAGACCCTACTGATGGGCAGAAAATTATATTAAGATGCAAATCTCCACTGGCCCAGGTGGGAAATACATCAAGCTTATCACAGACTCTAGCTGTTACTTAAAGGGTACCTGTACAGCTTGTTGACAACAAAACAGGAAGGGGAGGCATCAGCTGCAATGGGGGCGCTCAGTGCTGGCTATTGCAGCTTAAGACATGCCCCCTCCTCACCGTGTGCAGCACATTCTCACTCAGTACTTGGTTTTACCACTGAAGATCACTGCGGGGAGCGGCAAAAATGGTGTGAATGGAGTCAGAAAAACTCATGGATTTTGGTAGTATGTTTTTTTCCTTACTGATAAAGTCACAGGTTTTCTTTAATAAACCAGCTATCAGTTAATTGGTCAGCAGCTACTTGCCTTGATTAACTTAGTTTTGTTCAACTGGGTGAGTGGAAAATTGCACATTAGAAAAATGTTTTGCTCATTACTATTTGACACGAGAAAATGTTAGACATACGGGAAAGAGATACAAACTCAAGAGAAAAGTATCTCCACGCATACAATGCACTGCATAAGCAGCTTGGTCAATAATTCTTTCTTTTTGGAAAGTGACTGAACCTAGGGGGTGGGGTAGAAGAGAGCAGGCTCCGTTTCTGTAATTTCACCAGCCAAGAGAGCAGATAAGTGGATCAGAACACGGGTATGGAAAAAGCATAGTTTGCAGCCAATACACTAGGAGGAATTCTTTTCAGACTGACTGCTTTTTTCCCCCTTTAATACGCAGTAAATAGCCTAGCTCATAAGCCATGCTTTTTTTACACTCGCACAGGCAGTCAGTGTTTTCACATAATAATTTCATCTCAAATATGAACAGCATGGGCTCAGCTAATCGCCAGGGTTAGTGGAGTGTCCAGGTAACTGGCAGACAACAATAATGCCATCCCCAGAAATTCTACTTATCTCCAGTCCGCTGAGTGCCAGAAATAAATCATCAATGCAAGCAGAGGGGAGAAAAAACTATTTCCCAAACAGAGCACAACCTTTTATGCCACAACCAGCTGTAAGATCTGATACATGTCTTACTGTAATCGTGTCTTTTTCTTACCAATTTCACCCTCTCTTTCCTGTAATAGGCAACGTTCACTGCAGCACATAATTAAAGGTAATTCAAGAGCATTTTTTTCTTCCTGCCATTCTTCTCCGTTATTATTATTGATAATTATATCAAAGGCTTCAAAATTTAACAGTAGTGATGTAAAATTTATTGAGATGAAAGCATGCAACATATAAAATAAAAGGCGCACAAGAGGCTAATAATGTTCACATTCTGATAAACTTTTTCATCTGAATTGCAAATGCAACACTTATTTTCTTTATTTATGCATGGCATTCCCAAAGGACAAGCAATTTCTTTATGGCTATATATAACTATCCAGCAGTGAAGGTGATATAGCTGGGGACAGATCATGGCAGATCACCCACACAATCAACAAGCCTCCATATGCAGGGAAAAAAAAAGGAACTCATATATATCTGAATGGGTTACAATTATATTTGGGGCCGTCAGCAGAAAAAAATAAAATTAAAAATAATTCTATCTTGCTTTCCAGATCATTAATAAAACAATAAAAAATAGCATGCTGGTCCAAATTACAATCTCTGGGGAACCTCTTGTGGCATAAAGCAACTGGAGCTTTTGCTATTTGCTAATGCATGAGCACAAGCATTATAAGGCACTTATATTAGAATTAAATGCTTGACTGGATGTTGATGCTTGGGTGCGAGAACATAATGAAACTTATACTGGGAGAAGTACAAGAAGCATGTGAGGGATGAAGCCTGCTAAGAGAATGAATCTTTATTTAACAACACTCAGGGTTGAGCTAGAATGCCTCTGACAGTCTCGCACAAAATTTCCTTGAACTTCGGGTGGTTTCACAAAAATATTGCCAAAACTCTTTTGCAAATTGCATTGAAGTCAGTGGCGTTGATTTTGGTGGTTAATAGCAGATTTGCTAGGTTTGTTGAGGAGAACAATGAGAACAATAGGACATTTTATTTTGAAAAATACCTTGTAGTTTCTGAGAAAATTGATTTTAAAGTTAGGATAGGAAAATGTTTAAGTGCAGTTACATGGCAGATAATTAATTCTAGATACTTCTGATGTCAACTCAGTTCCTTCCGTTACAACCTCTCCATCATCATGGCCAAGAATAAAGAGCTATTGAAGGACATACAGGACAAGATTGTAGACCTGCACAATGCTGGAATGTGCTTAAGACCACTAACAAGAACCTTGGTTAGAAGCTGAAAATAGTTGCAACTATTCAGAAATGAAAGAAATACTAAAATTACTAAAATTGGACTTGGACATGGAGCTCCATGCAAGATCTTGCCTCATGGGGTGTGGATAATCATGAGAACAGTGAGGGATCAGCCCACAACTATATGGGTGGAGCTTGTTAAGGCAGTGGGGACCACAGTAACTGTCCTGCGTATTCCACAGCAACGAGGGAGAGGGAGGTAAGGAGAGGGAGGGCTGAAATCGCTGCGGAGGGGGGCTTTGAGGAGCCCCCCCTGCTAGGCCAAAACAGCCGGCGGCGATCAGACCCCCCCCCCCCCCCCCCAGCAGGACATCCCACTAGTGGGGAAAAAAGGGGGGAAGTCTGGTCCCCCTGGCTATCTGCTGATCTGTGCTGTGGGCTGCAGAGCCCACGCTGCGCAAATCAGCACAAAATAGGCTGGTCCTTAAGTGGTTAACCTTCACTTTTCTCTCATTAATCAGTGCAGCTACTTTATCTCCCTTTTCCTCCCATAACAAGTTTAACCACCATTGCCCCCACCCCCATCATCCTTCACAATAACCCCCATCTCCTGACCCCCAAATATTAATTGTGCAAATGTGGTCACCTACTCCTACAGAAGACCAAGTATTGCCTTCCATTATGTGGCTTTGATTCTCCACACCAATTCAATGTAGTGTCGTGGCACAGTTTAAACTACCTGCTCCAATGACAGGTCCACTCCTCTTCACTGAAACCAGCTGTTCTCACTCACCACAATAAGCTTTTCAAGACTTTTCATTTCAAGTGATGTGGAGGAAGGCTCTAGAGACTTACAGGGCTGACAGTAGATGGCTACTGTAAAGAGGAATAAACCCAGTTAGTATTCTGAGGTTACTGTTTGATGGCATAGTGGTTAGTGCTCTTGCCTTGAAACGCTGGGTCCCCGGTTCGAATCCCAGACAGGTCAACATCTGTAAAGAGTTTGTATGTTCTCCCCGTGTCTGCGTGGGTTTTCTCTGGGAACTCCGGTTTCCTCCCACATTCCAAAAACATACAGATAAGTTAAATTGGCTTCCCCTAAATTGGCCCTAGACTGATACATACACTAGCTGATATAGACATAAGACTATGGTAAGGATTAGATTGTGAGCCCCTCTGAGGGACAGTTAGTGACAAGACAATATACTCTGTACAGTGCTGCGGAAGATGTCGGCGCTATATAAATACTAAATAATAATAATAATAATAATAATAATAATAATAAAGTAAGCATTATACAAATAGGGCCTGAAGACACTAAACTGCCTCTGTCCACTTTTCAGCAAACTGTATCAGTCTGTAACATTGAGGTGTTGCTGAAAAGTGGACAGAAGCACATTAGTGTGTTTGGACCTTAGGGTAGTCATTTAAGTTAGGGTTTGTGTTGGGGAGGGGGGGAGTTTAGGGCTAGCTGCCAGGATGGTATTAACACTAAGGGCTTGGGGTTGTATTGGGAGCAGAGGCTAGAAATCAGAAGACGTTTGTTCAGGTATGATGGGGAAGAGTGCCGATCAACCAAAGAAAATATACAGTAATATTGCATATTGAAGCTCTATAAACATACAGTATGAATATACAGTACATACTATAAACGTGTGACAATACAGACATCACAATCCAGCATTCATTTCACCCACTCTAAGGTAGGAAATAAGCTAGGCAAGCTAGTACCTGCAAACTATAGTAATGCATAATCTTAATGGCATCTAACCTGTTAAGAAGCAGTGTTCAAAAACACTTCCATCTCACCTTTCTAACTTGTCAAATTCCCTAATCTTCTCTCTGTGGCTGAGTTAGCACTTGAGAGCGAGCAGCAATCTCATGCCACATTCTGCTGCTTTCTGTCACATTTTATTCAGAATGAGCTATATTCACAACAAGCATTGTGTCATTCTGAAATGCAAAAAAACAAGATTTGAGAATTGCACTGTTCAAGTACAGTGGGATGCAAAATTTTGGGCAACCTTGTTACTCGTCATGATTTTCCTGTGTAAATCGTTGGTTGTTACGATAAAAAATGTCAGTTAAATATATCATATAGGAGACACACACAGTGATATTTGAGAAGTGAAATGAAGCTTATTGAATTTACGGAAAGTGTGCAATAATTGTTTAAACAAAATTAGGAAGGTGCATGAATTTGGGCACCACAAAACAGAAATGAGATCAATATTTAGTAGATCCTCCTTTTGCAGAAATTACAGCCTCTAAACGCTTCCTGTAGGTTCCAATGAGCAAAACGAGCTGCGATCACAATCCTGGATTCCCCATATGGGTATAGGATTTCCCTGCAAAAAATGTGTATATAGTGCAATACTGCTTAACTTGAACCACCCTGTGATTCACTCCAACAGACTGTGCAGAGAAAGGCCTCCACCCAAAATGCAAAGGAAACCGGGGGGATTTATTCACCCCCTTAGTGAGTCTCACTTACCAGATCCCTTCTTGAATGTAAAGCACATCAGCCCTCCAGCCTGGGCAGCACCACTCTAGAAACCTTCAAATATAAAAGGCGGAATCCGCATAGCATAAAAAACATTTTAACTTTATTCTAAAAAACTGCATAAAAATCTGCGTACCAGATACAAGTTCACAAGCGCTTATCTGTAGGTGCCAGCACCGCCTCGGTCGGATCCCGCTGCACGTCACAAGTCCCTGCTTGGATTACTTCCTCCGTACATCCTGCATGACTCCTAGGCTCCGCCCTACCCATTTCATCATGCGACTCATCAGGGTCTGGAGTCCCGCATGTATGGGATGCTATTTCACGTAGTTCATAATACCCGTCCCCCTCCGTAACCATAGTGACCTACCACCTCCCACCTCATGCATATTCATGCATCCCATTCCTATTGTATGGCCGGCAACGGGATCCCCACCCCGGTCCTGTGAATACACTTTATCACACTGCTCACTGCGAATTATACCCCAGTGTATCCCAACCCCTCCCCAGTGTTACACCCCAAAATAATTCATTTAATAAAGTACATAATATCAATACATACAAAGTGCTACACATATATATATATATATATATATATATATATATATATATATATATATACTGTATATAACCCCTCAAGAACCTTAATTTCATTATATACGTTGCACCATTCATATTACCACTTCATGATTTCTCCATACATACCCCCTCGAGAGCTTTAATTTCATATTTACATTTACCAACAATTCACAATTAATCACCACTTATGATTTCTCCATACATTATAACCCCATCAATTCATACTTATATACATGATTTCATTATTGATATATCCTTTACCTCGTGCAATTTACACCCAATATACCTTTACATAGTCCCCCATGTTTTAATATACATACCATCCCTCCGTATACTTTTAGGGCATTACTTATCCCGTACCACCATAGAGCAATTCCCAACTTCTTACATTTATTAGTTCCAAAGCACTCAGTCCACAGCACCTTATTCCAAAATGAAGCTGGCTTGTCCAAATGTGCTTTAGCATACCTCAAGTGGCTCTGTTTATGCTGTGGGTGGAGAAAAGGCTTCCTCTGCATCACTCTTGCATACAGCATCTCCTTATGTAAAATGCGCCGAATGGTTAAACGATGCACAGTGACTCCATCTGCTGCAAGATGATGTTGTAGGTCTTTGGTGCTGGTCTGTGGGTTGGCTCTGACTGTTCTCACCATTCGTCGCTTCTGTTTGTTCAAGATTTTTCTTGGTCTGCCACTTCAAGCCTTAATTTGAACTGAGCCTGTGGTCTTCCATTTCCTTAATATGTTCCTAACTGTGGAAACAGACAGCTTTCTGTATCCTTCGCCTAAACCATGATGTGAACAATCTTTGTCTTCAGGTCATTTGAAAGTTATTTTGAGACCCCCATGTTGCTACTCTTCAGAGAAAATTAAAAGAGGAGGAAAACTTACAATTGACCCCTTAAACACTCTTTCTCATAATTGGATTCACCTGTGTATGTAGGTCAGGGGTCACTGTGCTTACCAAGCCAATTTGAGTTCCAATAATTAGTTCTAAAGGTTTTGGAATCAATAAAATGACAACAGTGCCCAAATGTATGTTCCTGCCTAATTTTATTTAAACATTATTGTGCACTTTCTTTAACTCCAATAAACTTCATTTTACTTCTCAAATATCACTGTGTGTGTCTCCTATATTATATATTTAATTGACACTTTTTATTGTAATAACCAACAATTTATACAGGAAAATCATGACGATTAACAAGGTTGCCCAAACTTTCACATCCCACTGTATATGTATGTTATCTGAGAGGATAGATAGATAGATAGATAGATAGATAGATAGATAGATAGATAGATAGATACAGTAGATAGATAGATAGATAGATAGATAGATAGATAGATAGATAGATAGATAGATAGATAGATAGATAGATAGATAGATAGATAGGGAACTACACAACAGAAACAAAGGAGGTGTGTGCTACGCCATTTGAATGCACTTGCAATTTGCTATCAGATAGGAATCTATTTGGGGGTTGCAATGCTTCCAGGTAGTGAAAGCATGTTTGTGGCACCAGTGCTGCTCCCTTGGCTTGGGGTATGCTTGAGAGAGGTTAGTGTCGGGGCAATAAGGAGGCCTACACGAGGTGCCCCTGTTAAGATGCAAAATATTACATTGGCTTACTCCTACAGGAACAAATAGAAAGCTGAATAGTCAGCTTAGACCCTGCATATTTTGGCTTACAGATGTAATTTGCATGTGCTGTGCCTTTACATTTGTCGAAAGACACTTATGCAGCCAGTGATACCTGGTTTGGTAGCACACACCTTCTTTGTTTCTTTTGCGTAGTTCCAATAGATAGATATATAGATAGATAGATAGATAGATAGATAGATAGATAGATAGACTGTGGGGGAATAGAATATGATCTTTCACCAGTGAATACACTGTATTTGGATGCCTGGCAGCATTGTTCCTGGATATCCTCCTCACGCTGTAGGCACAGACAATGTGAATGAATAACACAAGAGGGGACTTCAGTTTAATGTTACTGTAATCTATCCAGACACAAAGCACACAGATTTCCACCATAGAGCATGTTAATTTGGTTTCATGTGGATGCTAATGAGTTTATGATCACATTATACTGCTTAATTGTCATACATTAAGAAATGGCATTTTTCCCTCAAGAGATCTGAGAGAGAGAAATATTTCAATGCATGCTGAACTAAAGCAGAATTTTGGGTGGTGAAAAATGATATGTTAAAGGGACAGTAGATGGAAAAACAAACTTACAAGGTTGTGCAAGTTTACTATGGCTTTACTGATATATTTTTCCATTGTGTTTGTGTCCCATTTTTGCATTTTAAAAGTAAAAAAAAAAACAAATAAAGGGAAAGTATGATCGATTTTCAATGAACATACATTGTGAGAGCAATAGCAGTGCTGCCGTCTCCTTCACTGAAGACATTGCTTACTTTCTCAGCATTTGGACAGCCTCTCGGAGAAGCCAAGAGGCGTGTGTGCTCCCAGCTGTACAATTGGGTCAGTGGACAGTGCTGCCCATAATTATTCATACCCCTGGCAAATTTTGGCTTAAAGTTACTTTTATTCAATCAGCAAGTCTTTGACGGGAAATGACATAGGTGTCTCCCAAAAGATAATAACTCGGTGTACAAGAGGCATTATTGTGTAAAAAAAACATTTCTCGGCTTTTAGCTTACATTTCAGCAAAAAGTGCCCTGTCCAAATGTATTCATACCCTTCTCAATTATCAATAGAAAAGCCTTTATTGGCTATTACAGCAATCAAATGCTTCCTATAATTGCAGACCAGCTTTTTGCATGTCTCCACAGGTATTTTTGCCCATTCATCTTTAACAATGAGTTCCAAATCTGTCAGGTTGGAGAGTCTTCTTGCCTTCACTCTGATCTTTAGCTCCCTCCACAGATTCTCAATTGGATTCAAGTCAGGACTCTGGCTGGGCCACTCTAAATATTTAATGTTGTTGTCTGCTAACCATTTTTTCACCATGTTTGCTGTGTGTTTTGGATCATTGTCATGCTAAAGTGTCCACTGGTGCCCAAGGCAAAGTTTCTCTGCAGACTGTCTGATGTTGGTGTTGAGGATACTCATGTATTGCTCTTTTTTCATGGTGAGGTTTACTGTGATTAGGTTCCCTGCTCCATTGGCTGAAAAACACCCCAAAAGCATTATGTTCCCACTACCATGTTTGACAGTGGGGATGGTGTTCTTTGGGTTGAAGGCTTCTCCTTTTTTTATGCCAAATGAAGGAAACATCATTGTGACCAAGCAATTCAATTTTCTTTTCATCTGACCATAATACAGAAGACTAAATGTCTGCTTCTTTGTCCAGATGAGCATTTGCAAAGGCCAATCAAGCTGTTGTGTGCCTTATTTGGAGAAGTGGCATTCTCCTTAATCTGCACCCAGCAGTGTGCAGTGTCCATTGGATTGTCTGCTTTGAGACATTGCCACCAGCAGAGCTCAGATTCATCAGGATGGCCTTGGTGGTGATCATTGGATTCTTTTTCACCTTTCTCACTATCCTCCTGGCACAGGTGTCACTTTTGGCTTCTGGCCACATCCTCTGAGATTTTCCACAGTGCGGAACATCTTGTATTTTTTACTAATACTTTGCACTGTAGCCACTGCCACTTGTAAACATTTAGAAATGGTCTTGTAGCCATTTCCTGATGTGTGAGCAGCCACAATACGCAGTCACAGGTCCTCACTGAGCTCCTTTGTTTTAGCCATGACTGTCCACAAACCAACTGCAGAGAGCTGCTGTTTTTCACCTGTTGAGTTGATTAAAGCAGCTGTTCCCAATTTAATCAGAGTAATTAGGATGTTGTAGAACTGCTTGGACTATTTGAAATGGTATAGAACTTTGTATTTTCCCACAGACTGTGACAGTTTGTGAAGGGTATGAATAATTTAGGACTGGACACTTTTTGCTCAAATGTCAATAAAAGCTGAGAAATGTATTTTTTCCCACAATAACTCCTCTTGAACAGCGTCTTACTATCTTTTGGGAGACACCTATGCCATTTGCCATAAATAAAATACTTGCTGGCTGAATAAAAGTAACTTTAAGTCAAAATTTGCCAGGGGTATGAATAATTATGGGCAGCACTGTATTTGTGTCTTTACCTGTCACCGAGTCTGTCAGTGTCACATTGTCAGCATTGTCATATACAAAATGTGGGCAACGAGGAATGTTTGACCCCATTGCACACCATGTGCGGCAATGTTCTACCTGTACAAAACTACAGTTTGTGGGACTTGACAGATTACACTGTATAATTCGCGAGGGCAACTTTGACATCTTACTCTTACAGCAGGAATCGCGGTGGATTTATGAATTGAAAGCTTGCGACTCTCCAGGTCTTAACGAGTCTGTTAGTTTTGCACACTTCTTACCCACATAGTATGTGAGGTGCAAAATGGCCTGCTGTGCTACACACTTTTTCTCCCCTGCTTACCCCTCCATGTTTTTACCACCCAGCGCAGTTTGCTGTTGCTGAAAAATGGTGTTGAAGGCCTTTCCCCATGTACGTATAGTTACACCGCCGTTGAGTTGGGCACAGGGTGAGCCGAACAATGGCTCACCCAGCTGCCTCACAAATTCCCGACAGCGACAATACTATTCCTCTCCGAGTCATAGCAACTCGGAGTGAGACGTGATTCGGGGTCCAGTGATGGCATTACTGCTGTAGCGGCGCCTAGTTTCGGCACTCTGCATTGAGCGCCATGCACCGAAACCACCTACTTTGCTTTTTTTCCCAGCTTAGCTATAGTTGTAAGGACGGGTTCACCCTTGTCAAAACGTCTGCTCTTTCCTGCATGCAAATTTGCATTTGTACTTAAAATTAATGGAAGTCAATTGGCTCATTCACACTTAAATGTGAATACTTGAGCAGAAAAAAAACTCACAGCAGGCAGCATCATTTTGCACATCCTGTACATTTTCTCCCTGACAATCATTAGTTATTGTTGCTTAGCACACATGTTGCAAGGCACATGAATGCGCATTCCGCACAGGCAAGTGTTAACTCGACACTGTTCCCCACAAAAGTCTGGTGCAAAAGTTGAGGATGCAAGGACTAGGGAAGAGTCTGTGTGCATGGATAGGGAGCTGGCTAATGGACAGAAAACAAAGAGTTTTGGTCAATGGATCGTACTCAAAATGGGAGACTGTTAGCAGTGTGGTACCACAGGGGTCTGTTCTGGGTCCAGTGCTCTTCAATTTATTTATTAATGACCTAGTAGATGCAGTAGTGAGCAATGTTGCTATTTTTGCAGATGATACAAAATTGTGCAGAATCATCAACTCTCAGGAAGATAGTGTCATATTGCAACAGGATCTGGACAGGATGGCTATATGGGCACATACATGGCAGATGAAATTCAATGTTGAAAAATGTTAAGTCATGCATTTTGGTCGTACCAATGGTCTAGCACCATACAAGATAAATGGGATACAGTTGGGGACATCAAACTTGGAGAAGGACTTAGGAGTACTCATCGACAACAAGTTAAATAATCGTACTCAATGCCAAGCCGCTGCAGCTAAAGCTAACAAAATTTTGGGATGCATTAAAAGGGAAATAAAAACTCGAGATGCTAGCATAATATTGCCCCTGTTTAACTCTCTAGTAAGGCCACATCTGGAATATGGAATTCAGTTCGGGGCACCACATTACAAAAAAGATATTGCAGTTTAAGAGCAGGTGCAGAGACGAGCAACAAAATTGATACGTGGGATGGAAGGTCTCACTTACCAAGAAAGGTTAGATAAACTGGGTTTATTTAGTCTAGAGAAAAGACGCCTTAGAGGGGATATAATTAACATGTATAAATACATCAGAGGGCAATATAATAGCTTGGCGGATGAGCTTTTTGTCCCTAGGCCTTCTCAAAGGACTAGAGGACATGATCTGCGCATGGAAGAAAAACGTTTTAGCCATTTATTTAGGAAAGGGTTCTTTACAGCAAGAGTGATTAAGATGTGGAATGCATTGCCACAGGAAGTCGTTATGGCAAACTCTATACCTGCATTTAAAAGGGGCTTAGATGCTTTCCTTGCATTGAAAGACATCCATGGTTACAATTACTAGGTAATGCCTAATGATGTTGATCCAGGGATTTTATCTGATTGCCATCTGGAGTCGGGAAGGAATTTTTCCCTTTGAGGCTAATTGGACCATGCCTTGTAAGAGTTTTTTCGCCTTCCTCTGGATCAACAGGGATATGTGAGGGAGCAGGCTGGTGTTGTACTTTATATTGGTTGAACTTAATGGACGTATGTCTTTTTTCAACCAAAATAACTATGTAACTATGTAACTCACCCTTAATGTTTAAAACTTTGTGTTTCTGTGTTTGTGTTTCTGTGTTTGTAACAACCTCAAAAAATGTTACAATTAGATTGAAAGCGCATTACCCTTTAATACATGCATGTTAAATTAATTTGCTTCCAGACTCTTGTTTTTTCTGATAAATGAACAATTTGTTGAATGGAAACTGGTGTGCACACAATATGGCTTATGGCAATTTCAACAATAGCATGTCTTTGACATAGTATTTTCTCTGCACAACTCTGCTGGAAATTCAGATTGATTATGGCTAGATCTATGAGCTCTGTTATTACATTTGGCAAAGTTGTTTGGCTACTGCTGGCCACTATGAAATGAAAGCACTTCAAAATATTCTCGGGAGTATGAGCTCCTGTTCAGCTTCAGGTACCATCATCACCTCAACAAAGAAAAGTAATGTTTCTGCAAAAGAGAGATGAAAGCAATATAGCTCTGGACATGTTTCTCCAACCTCAGTGATTACATGAAGATGTACCAATGACATGATCTGGAGCCTATAGCAGTCAATCCTCAGTGTTTTCGGAAGTGGGAATCTATAAAATATAATTTCAGGAAAAATACCACAGAGAATCAGACCCTATAATGGTTCTGTATCTCAGGACTAGACATGAGCAAAAAATAGTTTTCAGTTAAGCAATGCTTTCACAAAACACAAAATGTTTTGGGGTTGTTTCCACTAGGGGTGAATCGGAGCAATTCCCCAAATGCACATTTGGATTGGGAATTGCAGCCTATTGATACCAATGGAAAGCTTCTGAATTTATGAGGAAAAAATAAACGTGCAAATCCCCATCAACCATTTGACCGTTAAATCATGAACTCTGTCACATGACTCAACCACCTCTCCTCCTGCTTTTCCAGCCCTATCCAGCCCTATCCAACTCTGTCAATTCAAAATCCTGATGCACCCCTACAGAGCACTTTACGACCTTCTCATCTAAATAAATGTATTACCAGATACTATCATCCTACACGCAATTCCACTCTTCTAGCAATAGTCTCCTGACTTCCTCTCTGGTCACCTCTTCTCACTCCTGCTAATAAGATTTCCCTGGATCCTCTGCCATCCTCTGGAACACCCTCCCACAACACATCAACCACCAACTCACACTTACTATTTTTAGGTGCAGCCTGAGAACTCATCTCTTCAAGAAAGCATACTCTCACACTTAGGACACCCTGGCAACTGACCACCATTTTACCATCTTATATACAGCTTCCCATTACCTGCTGTCCTTGTCCTATCTATTAACCCCTAGACTGTAAGGATATTTGGTCAGGGGCAGGGCTCTCTTCCCCTTTTGTCTCACAATGCTGTGTAATGGGTGTCCATATATTTTACCATTATGTAAAAACACTGATTTGTACTCTGCATAAGCTGTTATCCACCACTGTCTTGTATTGTTTATATTGTATTGTTATACCTTTTTTCTGTTGTGCAGCACCACGGAAGATGCTGCCTCTATATAAATCAAGAATAATAATGATCTCCTTACCGTGCATGGCATGGCTAGAGGGATTTGGATACATACTTGCATAAGGCCAAGTGCAGGGGTCGAGTCCTGCGTAAACGGGGGTGGACGACGTCCACCTGCTTTTTTCAGAGGGTGGACGCTGTCCACCCTGGCATGTGTGAAGAGGAGCAGCACAGTGGAAGGAGAGATGTGGGCAGTGGCGGAGAAGGGGGGCCATCTCCCCCCTCCTTCCCTCAACTTAGGGCTCTCCATCCCTCGCTCTCCCCTCCAGAACTAATATGCGGTGGCTGGCAGTGGGCGGGACTTACCTCTTCCTCGATCCAAGTGCTCTGCGTGCCGCTGCTCTGGTTTAGACCAGACTAGTGGCAGCGGATAGCTCCCTCTTGCGCCGGAACGAGGAAGAGGTAAGTCCCGCCCGCTGCCGGACACCCGCACATTAGTTCTGGAGGGGAGAGCGAGGGGTGGAGAGCCCTAAGGTGAGGGAGGGGAGGGGGGAGATGGCCCCCCTTCCCCGCTGTCCCCACAGATCTCCTTCCACTGCGCTGCTCCCCTCCTGCTGGGGGGACACCTGACTACCTATACTGGGGACATATACCCCTGCCTACATATACTGGGACATATACCCCTGATTACATATACTGGGGACATATACCCCTGCCTACATATACTGGGCACGTATACCCCTGACTACATATACTGGGACATATACCTCTGCCTAAACATACTGGGCACATTTACCCCTGGCTACATATACTGGGCACATATTCCTCTGCCTACATATACTGGGCACCTATACCCCTGGCTACATATACTGGGGACTACTAAACCCCTGACTACATATACTGGGCACATATACCCCTGGCTACATATACAAGGCAACTATACCTCTGGCTACATATACTGGAGACTACTATAATGAGTATAGTAGTCCCCAGTACTTATACTGGGGACACCTATTTTGGGGGAACTGCTGCCAGATTATCTGCATTTTTGTGGAACCGCTGTTATTTATTTTGGGGAACAGCTGCCAGATTATGTGTATGCTAGGGGAACGGCTGCTGCCAGATTGTGTATGTTTGGGGGACCACTGCTGCCAGATTATATGTATTTTGGGTGTTACGTGTATTTTGGGTGATCCGCTGCCAGGTTTCGCGTATTTTGGGGAACTGCTTCCAATTATGTGTATGTTGGAGGAACTGCTGCTGCCACATTGTCTATTTTCCTGCAACCACTGCCATATTATCTGTATTTTGGAGGAACTTCTACCAGATTATGTGTCTTTTTGGTGAAATGCTGTCAGATTACATCTCTGTTGGGGGGATACACTACGGCAGAGCTCAAAATTCCCCGGCAGACCTTTTACATCACTGCTAAGGTCATGTATATTTGGCCCCACCCACAACCACGCCCATGTTATGATTGACCACGCCCATTTTTGGCACGCAGCACAATGCCTGCGCAGGGGTTTTTAGGGTGAGTCCACTCACCTCCTTTTCCCAGGACTAGACCCCTGACCAAGTGGTGGCATCTGTTAAGGAGACAGATGCCAGCACTAATGGAAATGGGCCCTTTCACTTTTTTGCAAAAGGGACATTCAATGTAGTGAGACAGCAACCTCCCTATCTTTAAAATAAATGCAAAAGGGGTATCAACAAGGTTAAATAGTTGGACAAGAGAAATGCAGTCATTGGAAACCATAATTCACTTTGTGAATTGTCAATTGGCTTATTTTACAAAGCTAACCAAGCTTGACGGGCATGTTTTCTCTTTCTCTTAACATGCCTTAAATCTTATTTATTAGACCTTTGGCCTGATTTACTAAAGACTCTTTTACACGAAAGGCTGAACTGTGCACTTGGTGCACAGTTCAGCCTCTGATGTGCAGGCAACTGAGTACCTTAGAGATCTCCAAGCATTTCATGTGGGAAACCATAACATTCCAGCATGCCTGGACTGGATTAAAAATATAAGTTATAATGTGGTAACAGATTGTTGCCTTCACTTAAGCCATCAAAGAAAAGGTTGCTGACATCTATGTAAACGAATGGTTGTGTGATTGCAGTTGAATGCTGCACCCACAGGGCTTTGATAATGAATCCCAAAATGCCTGCATGCAACTGTAATCACACAACTCATGCATTAGTGGCGGTGGGTAAATGGTTAGTAATTGAACAATTTATGTGATTTCAGCCCATGCAAGCACCCTACGAGAGAATCTTTTTTTTTTTCTTCATAAACTAAGCCTGTCCTAGGCGTATTAAAAAATATTGCAGTGGATGCTGTATGCAAATGCAATCCCTCAAATCCTAATTCACATACCTCACAGCAACCAACACTGTGAACTGATGTGACCCATACAGAATTAATAGCAGACATTTTTTTATTAAACCAGTCTAAGTTTGTTAGAAAACTTAGGGCTCATTTCCACTTGGGGCAATTCGCTGCATTTTCCTGCAGGCAAATTTGGATAGGGAAGCACAGTCTATTTAAATCAATAGAATGTCATCCAATTCGCATGTGGAAAAAAACATACAAATGATATACATTTACATGCATCAAATAAAGGGAGTCATATGCATTCTCTCAACACTGCAAGTGCCGAAGTGAGTCTCTCAAGACACGTGTCGGCACTATGGAAATGGGCCCTTATTATATAAACTCTGATGACGATAGGAGATTTCTGGACATGACTTAGTAAATCAAGGTTGTTACATATAAACATGGCATATCCCTTTAATAAATGCTTCTGGGCACTTTTTTTTCAGTATGCATTGCCCTTGCTATAAGAAGAAAGTCTGCTTGGGCAGGGGTAAAGGCTTTCCAGTCACAGGACATTGCAAGTGTCCCATACCAAGTTGGTGTAGAGGGAAACCATGGTGGTCTGTGTGTGTAGTTTAGGGAAAGGTAGAGGTAGATTGTATTTTTAGTTCATTATAGTTTATTGGCCCCATGAGGGCTGAGAAGGAGAGTTGAGACACAGGAAAAGACACATTATTGCTGACTGTGGCTGCATACAAATGACCTGTAAAAATACAGCAATTATGCATAGCAATGCAGCCTTGTGTGGGTGTTTCTCTTAGCAAATGATGCTAATAGAGTTGTAGAGAGAAGCTAACACTGAAAAAAATGAAGGTGAATGGGGCTATGTAACTAATGGAAACAAAAAGGGAATGATTGATTCTGAGCTTAGAAGGAAGGCGGTATGCAGAACAGAGAGATGGGAATGGGATGTAAAGGTGAAAAAATAGAACAAAGAGAAGACAATCAAGAGGGACTTGACAGATAAAAGGCAGAACAGATAGCCTAGTCGGAGCTCATTCCCAGGATGAATAGTGACTGTAAGGCAAGATGAATAATAAGGGTTATAATAAAGCAATAAAACTGATCACACTTTGCATTTGCAGGGGATTATAGCACATCTGGGCTAGGGTTAAAGAAGGAGAACATGATAAACTGCCAACAGTCTGGAGACATTACATTGCATTTCCTTATTTACCAGGGAAGGATGCGATCTGAAACAGGATGCTCATCAGAATACTGTCATGAGACACAATAATATCCTAATTGTTGTCTTGTTTTGCAGAGGTTAAAAGCTTCTAGTGATTTGACTGGCACGGTAATCAATACCTCCACTTGAAATAAACATCCCTTGATGCCACCACAAACAATAAGTCAGTTGTAATACATCAGAATTTGCAGTGGGCTTCCATCCACCAGTCGTTGGCTCTGAAAATCAAATCAACACAAACACATTGCAGAGAATTGTGCAGAATGCTGAGATCCATGAAACAGTAAATCTGAATTACTGATGCACCTAGCATTTTATTATCAACACAGTTGGAGATCATGGCTCCCTGTCATCGTGTGCACCTTCATGTAATTAATAAAACTACATGGTGATATAAATGGGATTTTCCCCCTCTTTTTTATACTTAACTGAGCAGAAAAAGGCAACAATGTGCAAACCTGAGGATTCAAATGCATATTGCTGTTTCCTAACCAAAACTGATTATTTTTATAACTCTGAAATTCATAATAGGATGCATAACTGCTTATAGCATTATTACTGAATTAAGCAATATTCGCAATAAGAGAATAGAGATAAGCCAGAAATGTGTACAAAAGCAGAAAAACAAGATAGTTTCCCTTCAGAGTAAATAAAAAACAACATAATATAAGCTTCATTATCTTGTATAGTAATGTATTAATTATTAGGCACAAGGCTTCTGTTAGTAGCAAACTTTATTAACCAGAATGCACCTGATTGACCTGTGAATCCTGGTGATAAGAGCAATGTGCTCTTAAGCTGTACTCTGTTGCACAGTGCTATTGCTGTTTTAATGTCTTTCTTTCCTGGAGTCTTCCATTCTACTGTATTTCTTGTTGCGGAATCTGTTTCAGCCATTTTTCTCACAGAAAAAAACGATTTGCCCAAACGCTCAGACCACAAATCTTTTCTCAACCAGGGAGTCAACCAGCCAGTACCCGGATCCCAGCAACGGGTGTCAAAATCCAATGTGAAAAGAGCAAACGACTGGGTCTCGACCTAGATTTATGCAATTATAGTTTGATTTATTAGTAGCACAGCCACTAGATAGCACAAAACGTGCCAAAATGTTGTGCTATCTGGTGGCTATGCTACTAATAAATCAAGCTATAATTGCATAAATCCAGGTCGAGACCCAGCCGTTTGCTCTATTCACATCAGCCATTTTTCTCCCCACCCTCACCCTACTTTCTTCCTACCTACTTCTGTTTGTTATTTTATTTTACATCGTTTAAGTCATCAGTAGGTCATTGGCGTACTAGCATCAACAGGGGTGTATTTATCTATGTTCTAGGACTTCTTCAGGGCTTTCCACACTCTCTGGAATTCCCATCTTCATCTCATTGCTCCTATATTTAAAGAGAACCTGAAGTGGCTTGTAAGAGTCTACATATTATGCCCAGCCTCTGTTGCTATACTGTTTCCCCCCTTGCCCCCCCCCCCCCCCCTGCGCTCTGCTGTTCCCCATAAATCAAACGCCACGCTAGCAACATGTAGTGTGTCGATAGCAGGCTGTTTACCTCTGCACTGTCACTCTCGCCACTCCCCTGCCTCCTCTATATCCCCGCTCCCTGCCTGCGTCCCTTCCCTCCAATCAACGGGGAGGGAAGGGATGCAGGCTGGGAGCGGCGACATAGAGGAGGCGGGGGAGCGGCAAGAGTGACAGTGCAGATGTAAAGAGCCTGCTAGCGATGTCGCTAGCATGGCGTTTGATTTATGGGGGATTGCAGATGCAGAGCACAGGCCTGGGGGGAAACAGTATAGCAACATAGGCTGGGCGTTATATGTAGACCCAGCCTATGTGTACTAATAAAGTCTGTGAAATGTTCAATAAGTACAATGATTATTGCCTGAAGGGATTTGGATTCTGTTCCGCATGTGACAGTTCAGGCACCAAGCAGTGGCGTAGCAATAGGGGGTGCAAAGGTTGGGGCCCTTGGGCCAGAGGGGCCCCGTGGGGTCCTTCCTCAACTGCAGTATTAGCTCTATCACTTCTACAGATGCTTTTAATAGTAGTAATCATTAACAAACTGTTTCCCATCCCCATCTTGCACATCTAATACTGTGGTTTCCTTGGCAAGATTTGGTTCACCATATCAATTGCTATGTACAGTATAGAGTGCTTGGGGGGGCCCAATGTAAAACTTACTCAGCTACGCCACTGGCACCAAGTGCTGTACATCACTAGGCTACAGCTAGCGATGTGTTCTGTTGTTACGGAGGGTGGTAGAGAACAACACAGCAAGGTATGGAGGGGAACATTGTGCTTATTCAAAACGATGGATGTTTTAGTGATTCATCAAAAAAGGGCTGTTAAGGTTAGTATAGTATTTGTGTGTACATACGTTTATTTTCACTCTCCCATGATTATTAAATAGGCAGTGTTCCAGTCCTGTTTCCTATTATAGGCTATGTCCTCACTATATTGTAAGATTGATTTTCATTTGCTGTACATGCTGGTTTATCAATTCCAGCCATTTTTTAATTGTGTAGTGCTTTGTAAAATGTTCGTGCTTTATAAAATTTGGTATAAACATTTGAGTATTTGACTATCAATAGGATGTTTATGTACCCTTTTTCTCCAAGCAATCTTGTTCTTTGATATAAACATTTTGTATCCACCAAATGCAGGGGCATAACTAGAAATCACTGGGCCCCCCTGTAAAACATTGAATATCCCCCCCCCCCCCCCCCCCCGGCTGTCATGGTACACACTGGTACAAATTATAAAGTTAGTGGTAGATGGAAGGTTCTAAAAAATGATTTCAGGGAACTGGGAGATAAATTCAGGGCTATGTGTTTCAAGGGCATGTGCCACACGCTTCACCTGAAAGTCAGCAGGAGCTTATGGAGTTAAATAAGTGGATGAGATGTTGGTGTAGAAAGAAAGGCTTTGGGTTCTTGGAGAACTGGGCAAACTTTTCAGTTGGCTACAGAGTATGTGTGAACTAGGCAAATTATAGTAAATAGTCAATAAGAACCTGGCATTCTAAGACCTGGAGAGGAGGATAGCTCAGGGAGCAGAGCACCACACGGTAAATTTGCCAGCGATCCTTTTACAGCAATATTACAGATGTACAGTGATCTTTGGCCAAAGCATTGCCAGTTCCACAGGGTTTTTTCCCCTTGTTCCCACTGTTCTTTTTAACATGCCCTACAAATTTAATGATTCTACCATGTATAGGGGCTTTGCTATTAACCACTAAAGTTGGCAGCTATTGACTTCAATGATAAATGCGAACGTGAATTTTGCACAAAAAGTTTGTGGTAAAATGCGAATGGTCATTATTTGCCAAGAATCGTTTGCGGATGAACATTTTTGGCCATCCATATGAGGGAAGACATCAATGAGAACTGTCATGGTGTGGGGTTTGTATGCAGGCTCGTACAGAGCCACCGAAGTACCGATTTTTTCATCGGTAGGCCCCGCCTCCATGTCTCCAGTGGGCCCTGCCTCCACGCATGCCTGATTCCTTTTGAAGCCTGGCTGATTCCCCGTGCAGCTGAGTAGTAAAAAAGCGTTAGGACACCTCCTATGTCCCTCCCACCAATCAGTGAGGCTCTTTTTGGGGATCAGCATCTCTGGCCAATGAAAATCAGAGAGACAGGGGAGAAAGTCCAGCCCCACAACACCCATTGTCCAATTGAGAAGCAGCTGAGGACGTTCATCGTTCAAGAGAAGCGTGAGGCTGAGCACCGCATGTTGTGGGTACAGGAGAAGCAGGATGCTAGGGAAGGTCCCAGTGTTCTCCCCAGCCAGGCTCTATTCAGCACGCAGCAATGCAGCAGCCAGCTGAGCCAGGTAACCTGTGCACAGCTCGTCAGACTGCTGGTGATAAATCGTGCTGGAAAGGGTCATGGGCAGTCAGAGATGGAATGTATGTGTGGAGCAGCAGAGAGGGCTGTGAGCAGTGCAGTGGGGAAATGGAGACAGACATGCACGCAGCATACTTTGTTCCAAGCAGGGTTAATTAACCACTGGGTTGCTGGCTGCAGGGTACAGGCTCCCACTTCCTAGAGCTAATCCCCTATGTATAATAATGCTGTGATAAAATTGACTTGCCTGGCAGCAGCAGAATTTCACATAAATACAACAGCCAGCAAGCATATGTGAAATGCTTTCATTCCCTGTCTACATGCACCCTTTCCAGCACTTTAGTGTATGTGTATGCTACCCTGCTCAAAATATGCCACCCTGCCAGTGCCCTACTCATCTCTAGTACTTATGTGCCACCTTGTCAGCACTACTTGTGCCTCAGTACCTGTGGATCACGCTGCAAACCCCTTTATTCAGTGCTGTACACACCATAAGGATTAGATTGTGAGCTCCTCTGAGGACAGCCAGTGAGATGACTATGTACTCTGTACAGTGCTGCAGAAGATGTCAGTGCTATATAAATACATAATAATAATATGGGAGGACATTAGACTATGGTAGGATTAGAGTGTGAGCTCCTCTGAGGACAGTCAGTGACATGACTATGTACTCTGTACAGTGCTGCAGAAGAGGTCAGTGCTATATAAATACATAATAATCATATGGGAGGACGTTATGACTATGGTAGGATTCAATTGTGAGCTCCTCTGAGGACAGCCAGTGACATGACTATGTACTCTGTAATGTGCTGCAGAAGATGTCAGTGCTATATAAATACATAATAATAATATGGTAGGGCATTAGACTATGGTAGGATTAGAGTGTGAGCTCCTCTGAGGACAGTCAGTGACATGACTATGTACTCTGTAAAGTGCTGCAGATGTCAGTGCTATATAAATACATAATAATATGGTAGGGCATTAGACTATGACTACGGTAGAATTAAAGTGTTAGCTCCTCTGAGAACAGTCAGTGACATGACTATGTACTCTGTAATGTGCTGCAGGAGATGTCAGTGCGTGTGCTGGAGGACAGTTGGGTTTCATTTCTTCCCCAGCCAGCCAGGTACAGCTGAACTCTTCTCTGCAGCCAGCTGGGATCAAATGATACAGGATACCTGAGTGAGTGTGATATAATGCAGAGCCCTGACAGCCAGGCAGGGCTGCATGTCACACAAACACTGCTGGCTGCAAAACTTCACATCAATAGTATGCTACAATGCTCCACAAATCAGTTTGCTGTTGAACACTAAACTTTTGTTTTATTCTGAAGTGTGTGTTATATAATTTACTGAGAAACGAGCATGACTGATGTAATTTAAGGCTGTCCTTTATGGAACTCTCTGATCTTAGGATGAATGCACATTGCAGAGAGTTCCATAAAGGAGATCCTTAAATTAGATCAGTTATGTTTGTCTCTCAATAAATAATATAAACTACGCCTTGCATTCAAACAAAAGTTTTGTGTTCAACAGACAACTGTCCTCAGTGGAGCTCACAATCTAATCTCTACCATAGTTATAGGCTATTATCCTATCATAATATTATTATTATTTATTTATATAGCCCTGACGTCTTCTGCAGCACTTTCCAGAGTACAGTCATGTCACTGATTGTCCTCAGAGGAGCTCACAATGTAACCCTATCATAGTCATAGTCTAATGTCCTACTATATTATTATTATGTATTTATATAGCACTGATATCTTCTGCGGCACTGTACAGTGTACATAGTCATGTCACTGACTGTCCTCAGTGGAGCTCACACTCTAATTCTACCATAGTCATAGTCTAATGCCCTACCATAATATTATTATGTATTTATATAGCACTGACACCTTCTGCAGCACTTTGCGGAGTACATAGTCATGTCACTGACTGTCCTAATAGGAGCTCACAATCTAATCCTGTCATAGTCTTATGTCCTACCATATTATTATTATTATGTATTTATATAGCACTGACTTCTGGCCCTGTCCATGATACATCATAACCACGCCCACCTTTTGGTGCATGCTCACGCCCCTTTTTCACCGCAGTCATGGGATGTGTGGGCCCCAGGTGGAAATTTCTCTGGTGGGCCCCCAGTGTCCCAGTCCGACCCTGTTTGTATGGGTAAGCGTTACCAGACATAAGGATTGTCACTTGCTTTCTGGGGTATGTTATAAACTGCCATACATAAAGGACACAGAGAAATTCCAATTACTGCAGGAGATTGAACAAGCTGTAAGCAAAAATGGGGTCATAGTTATGGGTGATTTCAATTATCCAGACATTACCTACAATATTTAGACTACTTGCTCTTGTAAAAGTGACAGATTGTTTTCTACATTCAAGGAGGCGATGATCTGCATTCTTTGATCATTTCAAATAGACCATATATTATATCTAATATGCAAGTTTGAGAATACTTGGGAAAGAATGACCATAATATGGTAACAGTTGCAAGCAAGGGGACACATATGAAATGCAGCAAACAGTACCCCAGATATGAAATACACCAAACATTTCCCCAGATATGAAAGGCAGCAATCTTTACCCCCACATATGAAATGCAAAAAACATTACCTCTCACATATGAAATGCAGCAATCGTGACCTCCCCACATGAAATGCGGTAAATGTTACCCCAGATAAACCTAGCATTTCTTCTCTCCTATATGCACACTGGGGTGTTAGATCCTTGCCCCATCAACCCCTACGACTCCAAGCAGGGACGGGGGAGAGATACCTCGCACTGTGCCCATTAATACACCCGGCATTATTTTAGTCTTAATGGGGGTGGCTTAGAAAGCACAGCGGCAGTGCCATGGCAATAGATGATTGGCACCAGGTGAGCTGAGGCAGACTGCAGCTGGGCTAAAGAGAGTGGGATCAGTGCCATGGCAGTGGATGCCATTACCGCAATATATTTGGGGCACCGGGATGGGAATCCGGTGCCCATACCTTGAAGCCTTGACCCTAACAATGCACCTCAATCAATGAATGAATCACCTATGAGTTGGAGGGATTGGGGATGGAGGAGGGCTTTATGTTAAGGCTAATGAACAAAAAGCTCCTGGAATTTTGCAGTTACGTGGTGCAAGGAAAGTAGAGATTGAAAGTTACTTTACCCTGAAAGAACACCTTGCGTGGCAGATAAACAGCCATTATTTTTTGTATGACCTTCATAGATTAATCAGAGGTATGGAAGCTTTGGGCAAACTAAGTTTATTTAGCCTGGAAAAAGATGACTGACAGGTGATCTGATTAACATGTGTAAATACATCAGATGGAAATACAAAAGCTTAGCAGATGAGAATGTTTGTCACTAGCCTTATACAAAGTAGAAGGAGACATCATGGATTTCAAAATGTTTTTGAGTTCTTTACAGTAAAAATTGTTTAAAAATGGGATGTATTACCACAGGAAGCAGCTGTGGATATTTCTATATCTGCATTTAAAGAGGGTTTGGGTGTTTATTTTCATTGATTAACATCCACAGCTATAATTACTAGGTATTTCACTGTAGTGTTAATCCAGGGGTAGTATGTGACTGCCACATAGAGTCTGTATAAAATCGTAGTAGTAGTAGTAGTAGTAGTAGTAGTAGTAGTAGTAGTAGTTGTAGTAGTAGTAGTAGTAGTAGTAGTAGTAGTAGTAGTAGTAGTGTTACTATTATCCTGGTTGAACTTTATGGGCAGATGTATTTTTTCAACTGGAGTGACTATGTAACTATGTCTTTTTCCTAGTTTATAAGTAGACCAAATATCCTCTTACTTTGATGTAGTTAATTGCACACCAGGTGCAGCTTGGGTGCTAGATATACATCATGTTCAGCTCCTGGCTACAGAACCTTAAAAATTCATTAGCAGGGATAAGTGAACATGAATCTGTGCAAATCACGCTGCCAGATGTTCACAAATCTCCACCTTGAGTCATCTGGAGGAATCTCATACTGCAGAATGAATCAATCATCTCTGTTTATTAAGCACACTAAAAAAAAAGAATACATTGATGAAGTACAATATATAACGCACAACCCAAAGTAATCAGTTATTATTCGCCTCAGCACATTAAAGTGAACCTGTCAAAGTCCACAATATTTGGAAACTGACGTGAAGCACTGCCTAGTCTAATCATAGTAAGTGTAATATTTGGCAACTGAAGTATTCTCACTGTCATGTGACTAACACGAGAAAGCATGAAGAGAACTATAAGCCAGAAATATAAGGTAGTATCCAGGGGTGTAACTATGGGGGAGCAGACCCTGCGGCCGCCTGGGGGCCCAGAGTAGTGATAATCGTAATCAGCTAATTACAATTACGCTAAATTTTGTGTAAATTTTTGCAATTACGCCTATACGTAATTACGATCTGTAAATTCAATTGATTTCGTATAGTCATTCGTAATTTCGCACAAAATTTTGTGTAATTTTCATGTAATTTCGTACCACTTTTGGCAGTGAATAGCAAAGCCCTCATACATGCTATTTACACCAACATTGCTACATATGTTCAGAATCAGAATCAGAATCAGATTTATTTCGCCAAATACAGCAAGCGCCATATTCGGAATTTTTTGTGGTACACATGGCATAGGCATAGTACAGGTTGACAAGAAGCACAACACAGACAATTTACAATTACAATTGACAGGAACTGGGACATAGGTTAGTGTTAATCGTGCCGTACAGGAGCAGTCCAATAATAGTAATAATAATAGTAGTAGTAATCATGATGGTGGTGATGGTGGCCCCAGTGCAGACCCTGGGCAGTTGAGAGCTAACAGAGAGACCCCGCTAGGGCATGCCAGTGGGCGGGCCCGGTGGGTGGAGGTTGTAGTTAAGCAGCCTAACCGCTTGGGGGAAGAAGGTGTTCATCCGTCTGGTGGTTTTGCATGGTACAGACCTGTAGCGGCGGCCCAATGGGAGGAGCTTGAAGTAGCGACTGCCTGGGTGGGAGGGGTCACGGGAGATCACAGTGGCCCTCTTCCTCATCCTAGCGGAGTGGAGGAGATCAAGAGGTGGAAGAGGGGACCCGATGATTCTCTCTGCATCAGCTATGACTCTCTGCAACTTGTGTTTGTCGCTGGCCGTTGCGCCCGTGTACCAGACGATGACTGAGGAGCAGAGGATGGATTCTATAGTGGAAGTGTAGAAGCTGGTCAGCAGCTCCCTGGGCATGCCGAATCTCTTCAGTTGGCGCAGGAAGAACAATCTCTGCTGTGATTTCTTCTGTATTATGGAGGTGTTCTGTTCCCACTTCAGGTTGTTAGTGAGAGTTGTGCCGAGGAACCGCACGGATGTCACCCTAGAGACTTCGGTGCCCCCAATGAGGATAGGTAGGAGGGGAGAGGGTTCCTCCTGAAGTCTACAACTAGTTCAACAGTCTTTGCAGCATTGAGAACTAGGTTATTGTCCCTGCACCAGTTGCAGATTCTCTCAACTTCGCAGCGGTAATCATGCTCTCCGTTGCTGCCAATAAGACCAATGATAGTGGTGTCATCTGCAAACTTGATGACTTTCACAGAGACAGCGGATGATATGCAATTGTTGGTATAGAGATAGAACAATAGCGGTGACAGTACACAGCCCTGTGGAGCCCCAGTGTTGGTTGTTCTGACGCTGGAGTAGCAGTCGCCGAGCTTCACCTGTTGCGTTCTGTTTGTCAGGAAGCTTTTGATCCATGCTCGAAGGGTGGGATCTACTTCGAGCTGCGCCAGATTGGTGAGCAGGATGTCTGGGCAGATCGTGTTGAACGCCGAGCTAAAGTCCAGAAACAGGATCCTAGCATAGGAGACAGGGTTGTCTAGGTGCTCTGTGATGTATGCCAGGCTTGCATTGATGGCGTCCTCCACGGATCTGTTCGCCCTATAAGCAAATTGGAGCTGGTCGAGGTGAGCGTCCGTGTGCCTCTTCAGGTGGGCAAGGACCAGACGCTCAAGGAGCTTCATAATGTTGGAAGTTAGGGCCACAGGTCGGAAGTTGTTGTGCTCAGTGCTGCCAGGTTTTTTGGGGACTGGTACAATTGCGAACCGCTTGAAACAGGAGGGGACTGTACCGTCCGATAGTGACCACTTGAATAAAGAGGTGAGCACAGGGGCTAACTGATCAGCACAGGTTCTCAGGCAGATTGATGACACTCCTTCTGGGCCAGACGACTTCCTGGGGTTCAGCTTACGGAAGTGCCGGAGTACCTCTAATTCCTGGACAGCAACAGGAGCCAGGGTGGCGAGTTCCCCCGAGGGGGGATTCACCTTGGCCGTGGCTGTTTGGTCCCCGTACTGGTTAGGTTGTCGCTCGAACCTGCAGTAGAACTCATTGAGCTCCTCTGCTAGCCGAAGGTTCGGGGTCACAGGCTGAGGTGCAGGTTTCAAGTTTGTGGCTGCTCTCAGGTCCTTCCATACCTCCCGTGTATTGTTTGATTGGAGGTAGAGCCCCAGCTTGTCGGAGTAAGCCCTTTTTGCTGATCGCAGTTCTCTCTTCAGTGCGTACCTGGCCTCTCTATTTCTCAGGGGAGCCAGACCTGTGTGCTTCCTCTTTGCGTTTCCGAAGTCGGCGGAGCTTGTCGTTAAACCAAGGCTTGTTGTTGGGGAAAATCCTGAAGGTCTTGGATGGGATACACGCCTCTTCGCAGAAGCTAATGTAGGAGGTGACATTCTCGGCCCATTCGTCAAGGAAGGGTGCCTCCAGCGTCGACCAGTCGGTAGTGTCAAAACAGGCTTGAAGTTCCAGTTTTGCTTCTGCTGTCCATTTTTTGATGGTTTTGACAGTGGGCTTAGAGGTCTCCAGGAGCCGCCTGTAGGTGGGGATCAGGTGGATTGTGTTGTGGTCGGAGTTTCCCAGAGGGGCTCCTGGGGTGGCCTTGTAAGTGTTCTTATGGACCGTGTAGCAGTGGTCCAGGGTGTTACAGTTTCTGGTGGGGCAGGTTATGTGCTGCTTGTAGCGGGGCATCTCGTGTCTTAGGTTCGCCTTGTTAAAGTCGCCCAGGATGATGAGCAGAGCCTCAGGGAATGATGTTTCCCACCGCGAGATATAGTCACTGAGGGCTTGCAGTGCGGTCTTGGAGCATGCGTCGGGAGGGATATAGACCCCAACGAGGACAAGGGAAGAGAACTCCCTAGGGGAGTATTGAGGCATGCAGTTTATGGCCAGAAACTCAGCGTCTGGGGTACAGGTCTTATTGAGAGTGATGATGTTGGAGCACCAGGAGGTGTTGATATAAAAGCAGATGCCCCCACCTCTAGTTTTCCCCGAGAGGGCCACGTCGCGGTCCGCTCTTAGGAGGTTGTAGCCTGGTACTTCTAGAGAGTTGTCGGGGATGCTGTCGCTCAGCCAGGTCTCAGTGAAGCAAAGAACAGGGGTGTTCTTACTGATCTGGGGTTTGCTACCAAGTAGGAGGAGCAGCTCCTCCAGTTTGTTGGGAAGTGAGCAGACATTCAGGAGAACAGTGGGTACAAGTCAGAAAAATAATTTTCCAAAAAGACTTTGTAGTTTTTGGGAAAATAGATTTTAAAAATGCCCAAAAAAATGGTTTTTAAACTCTGAAAAATGACAGTAGAAGATTTTTCTTAGCATTTTTAAAATCGATTTTCTCAGAAACTACAAAGTCTTTTTGAATTTTTTTTTTTTACTTGTACCCACTATTCTGCTTAACATATGTAGCAATTTTGGTAGCAATAGCATGTATGGGGGCTTTGCTATTAACCGCAAAAGCCGGCATAAAATTATGTGGAATTTTACAAAAAATTATTAAATATTACAATTACATATGAAATTAATTATGATTTTCTCTGAAATTTTGCATTACGGTTACGATGCGTATTTGTGAATTTCAATGCACAATTTTGCATATGCCCACCACTGACCCAGAGCTGTAAGGAGGCCCCAACTGCTACTTCACTCCCTCAGATGAAGGGGTCCATCCTTCAGATCAGGTGTTTTTGTGGATACACTTGTTCTGGGGTGAAGTTTAGGATGTCCACAATTGTTTTTGCAGACATAACAACAAAAGTTGTTGTACATAGTTTAATGATTTATTTTGAAAGATTTTGAAACTGAAAGTTTCTTCTTCAGACCTGTTACAGAACTGGATCAGAACCATAACATGCCTGAAGAAGGAACTTGAAGTTTTAAAAACTTGCAAAGGAATCTTGTACAGTTAGTCATTATGGGTTTCACCTAAACAACTTTTGTTGTTATGTCTTCGGATTCTCTCCATGACTAATACCGGAACACACACAACTCACTTGTTTTATGACCCCAGCAAGATGGGCCCCCAGGCTGTGACCAAGGGTTGGCAAGGGAAAGGGTGTGATCATTGGAAGGCCCCATCAAAGTTTTGCTGGGGGCCCCATAATTTGTGGTTATGCCCCTGGTGGTATCTAGTCTATTTGTATCTAGAATTATATTCAAAATTGGATTTTTGTCGATAAGCCCACCACAGAATTTCCACTGATGAAGGAGCCACCTCTTTGTTACCATCTATGCCAACTATCTCATGATGTGCCTCCTTTATTTCCTTTTCCTCATTATGTCACCCACCTATTTCCTTCTTTATCATCCTGTCCGTATGTGTGAAAGGGAAATGCATACGTCTTTGTCCAGGGTAAATATGCAGAAATGTTAACATTTAATTTAGAATAAAGACATTTCAAAGAGATCAACAAGTGCATATTGACATCTCCAGCCTGAGATTGTTATGGCTGATTATTTCCTGACAACGCTCAGTATTTGAGCTGGTTTTTGTGGCACTAGGTCAAGTGACACGTTACAAAATAATCTACATAGTTAATTACAAAGGACAAGAAAATCATTGATCTTAAAGGACAACAAAATCATTGACCATTGTGTGTGTATGCACTAAAGGAGGGTAGGGTTCAGGAGTCACTTATCAGTAGCCAAAGCTCATTGTCTTGCAAGAGTCCAGTATTTCATGACCACAGTCCTTGGTACTTAACATTTCTGTATTTTTTTTTTTACAATTATATTGAGTAAATCATTACGTTACACCAGGTTAAAAAAAAAAGCAAAACCTGTTCAGGTGTGGGACAGAGGTGTTTCTTATGATTGTGTCAGGTGTGTTTCTCATGCCCCGTGAAAGGTAAATTGGGTCTGACGTAACCTGTATACATAAGAAAGGATATGGTATACAAAAAATGTTTTTGCTAGTACCTTGCAGCACCATCAGTTCAGTTGCAAAGCCTGATATATGATTAAAGGTGAACTTCAGCCTAAACAAACATACTGTCATTAGGTAAGGTAATATAATCCCTTACCCACCCTGTTTTAAAAGAACAGGCAAATGTTTGTGATTTCATGGGGCAGCCATCTTTTTCATGGGGGCAGCCATCTTTTTGGTTGAGAGGTGGTGACAGGGAGCAACTGTCCTGTGTCCTGATCACCCATCCCAGCTGCGCACGCCAGGCTTCAAATCTCAAATTCAAAATACAAAAAAAACAAATTTGCGCCAAAACAGCAGAAGGAGAACAAAAACATCAGAAATCCCATCATGCACAGCATCAGGTGAAAAATGTCCAGGCAGTTTTCTTCTGTGCAGCTAAAAATGAGGCTTGGGTAAGAAAAACAAAGTTTTGATGCTGTAAAACTGTTAAAGAAACACAAAGCCTTTTCCGTGCTGCTGAGTAGATTTTTAGTCTAGAGGTTCACTTTAAAGAGCCTATTGTGAGGAATAGCGGGGCCGCCACCGCGCAGGGCAGCATGGCAGCGGCCTCCGCTTCCCAGCCGGCAGCTTCCGACTCGCATTTGGAGCCACCGGCACAGAGCAGGGCAGTCGCCGCCGCTCCTGACGATATGGCGGCGGGCCCCGCAATCCAGCCGGTGGACTTCCGTGCGCGAGCTAGCACTGACCTGGGACCTGGCCTCACTGATGTGCAGAGGCAGAGGCTCATGCGCACGAGCGCGAGGCAGCAGGACATTTACCTTCTCCGTAGACGGGTCAGCTGATCCGGTGATCAGCTGACCTCAGCTAACCAATCACAGGCTGATCTTGGTTCCATCCCCCTGGCTAGTGGAACAGGGCTTCTGCATTTAAGCCCATAGATGTAATTTGCTCACTGTCTGCTGTCGTGAATACATTTTGTGTTGACGCTCAGACCTTAGTGCAGTTCCCTGGTGTTGATACTAAGGATTTCACACCCTTAGCTTAGGAATATTGTTGTATATTGATCTGTGTTTTGACTCTTGCTATCCCTGACTACCATCTCTTGCTGATCTTGTACCTTTGCCTATCTGATCCTTGTTGCCGACCTCTGCCTGTTTACCGATTACTCTTCTGCCTTCCGCTCCCGTATTGCCTCTGTCATCTCTGTTGCCGAACTCTTGCTTGTCTGACCTTTCTCCCTTCAGTGGAACGTCTCCCACTGAAGGGTTATCTCTGAGGCTTGCCTCTTCTCCGAGACGCCTGCCCCAAGCAGACGATTACTGCAGGGGGTCGAGATTCCTCACTCTGCCTGGTTAGAGGATCTCACTCACGGGGTTCCCATTCAGAGGTAACCACACCTCTGAGGAATTGCCGTGTGGTGGACATTTCCACACTTTCTGATATATTACTGTCTTTATTGTGTTCTTTGGCTGGTGTCCAGAGGTTAGCAATATATCGGATTATCGGTGATACTGCAGATTCTCAATAATCGGGTATACATCTGCATTCTTGGTGATACTGCAGATCGCCAATTATAAGATTCTCTCTGTGTGCTGACACCGATCATGACACCTATCCAGTTAATATCCAGTTAATATTAAACATTTAACAAAACATCTTCTCATACAAAGTTACAATTACCTGCTGGGTCTTTTTCTTCTGAATCACTCCCGGAGCCCCGTGTCCACTGGCTTTTGGCATGTAGCTCCATCCCATTGCAGAAAAGCATCATGTCCCTTTCTCTAACCAGGATAGAGAGTGTGCCACAGAAGCATCATGGCCCTTCTCTGCAGTGCATCAGAAGTGGACTTAGAGCTCCAGGTGTGATTCAGCATCAGCACACTGATGGTGCAGCAGGGGGTTCTTGTAGGTTGAAGTCTAGGGTGTCAGAATATCTGTGCCTATAGGCTCTTGTGATGTAAATCAAGACCTGGATAGATAGATAGATAGATAGATAGATAGATAGATAGATAGATAGATAGATAGATAGCACAAAGCTAGATTTCTCGTATTTATCGTTCAGGGACAAGTACTTTTGTCTCAGTCATCAGTACTGAAGAGGACTGCCCGAAGTGCTAAAATTAATGTAAGCAGAAATTATAAACGGCTACTAAATGTATTTTTTTTTACTTGGCTTGTGTCTTTAGGGATGTTCATTTAAAACCAATAAAACTATAATTTGCATATATTGCATAATAATCGAGATGAAAATCCTGTTTGTAAATAGCTCAGTTACCATATATATTGTGTACTCATATAATCATTTATACATCTCAAGAGTATATATCATTTATAAGCTATTAAGAAACCTGCAAGCTCATATTCTTTTAAGCCGCATACTTTCTTTAAAGTCTTACTGAGAAAACAAATGCAGGAATGTGTAGCCCAAATTATTATTGTTAGAACCCTGGTTCACCCTCCTCGATTTTTCACTGTTAGAAAAAATAAATGGGGGGCTGTGGTATTATATGCACAGTTTTAATACTTGATGCAGCTATTCCACAGGAATTCCCTTCAGAAGAGTAAGCCACATGACTCAGGAATCAAAAACTGCCAGCTACCAGTGGAGTGGGTTTTCCAACCAATGAACAGCTGTCATTCCTCAGCACATTATGACCTTCTAGAAACTACCTAGGCTGGACACTTAGCTAGGAAACAACCGTGTAATGACTTTCAGTTACTGAGATGGCAACATTAGGTTGTCCTTGTGAACACTGCCAGAGAAGAGCAATCATAGGGCTGAGCCGAGTAGTAAACAGAGGTGGCACACCCTTCCCAGTAGAAATTCATTGGTGATTCATAAAATTAATGTGACATTTGGAAATGGCTACAGAAATGCAGAACACACTCTTTGAATCTCAATAAGAGCCTCATCATAAGCAGAACATACTGTATGACAGTAGCGTTCATGAGTCTTTATCAGATGTGAGATCAATGCCACTCTTGCAAACTCTAGGAAGGTATTGAAGGTTGTCGGATGTGTCCTCCTGCCTCTGTACAATGTGGCCATTTGATGACGTGGAGCTCAGAGGATGTGATAGCTGGTGTTTCTATTGAACCCATTTTAAAGACATTGGGGAGGATGAGAGAAGGGTTATATGTGTTTTTATACACAGAACAGGGAGATAACACTAAGCTGAAAGGACAAAAGCAAGAGAACTTTTATGTTTTTTTTTATTTTGTTGTGCCAGGCACAGTGGGAGGGTCACTGCATGAGCACATGAAGCTTTCTCACAGACTGACCCCCAACTGCACCTCGCACAATGATTCCCACTGGCCACAGCTGATGTACGAAGCACAAGTGAATTGCTGGTTATGTCAGATGTGCCTGTTAATCATTTTTAATTTATAAGTGCATACATCAGTGAGTTGCCACAAGAAATAAAATGGTATTGCACAATACATGTTCTCTTGCTTTTGTCTTTTCAGTTTATACCAAATCCCATATTGTTTAGAGCTGCTGTGGAGGATACCTTCCCATCAAACACTGGTTGAGAAGTCACTAGAAAAGGAACATTGCCAGTTGTATCCAATATCCGTTGTCTTCATATTTATGTCCCTTGCATTCAGAGCACACAGAGCTGTTTGTGTTTTGGATAGCACTAAGATGTTATTGCAGAGCTGGTCGCAAAGAGTTAATATTTTATCGGCAGAAGAGGAGGTGGGCTGGGTCATGTGATCTGTTCCCCAAAGGGAAAGACTAGCTATTGTTCCCTCTCAGCTGTTCCCTGAGTAACTTATATGGATGATGATGATGATGGGATAGGCTGAGTTGGGACAGCAGTTGAGCAAATTTACCAATAAAATTGCATAGTCAAAATTGCACTGTAATTTCTACCGGAAATTAAATTGTGGGAGCCAACCAGCTTATGTTTTCAATATATTTATAGAAAAAATGGACAGACGTGAAATGTCTAAAACTTTGCGTGTTGCTACTACATGCAAATTTGCAATTCCGTGCACATATAAAATGGGAGGCCGAGCTAGTGCTTCAAACATGACTGAAAAGCACACCTCAACCTAAAGCCCAGTGCACACATCCAATCTTGATTTGCCAATTTTACCATGTCCATGTAATATGAGGTCTGACTGAGTTTGAATATTTTGAACTAATTATGTAGAAAAGCTCTCATACTACATGAAAGTGGTATAATTTAGTCAATCAAGATCAGATGTGTGTACGCACCTTTACTCTCTCACCTTACATTTAACACTAGCCCAACACAGGTGCTAATACTGAACAAAATATTACGTTTTTTCTTCACCTGCGTTCTCTGAGGTTAAACTTAATGGGGTTGATTCAGTAAACTGGTAATATTACCATGCAGGCACAGCGCACTGCAATATTACCGTTGCTGCTGTGCATAAGTACCGTGAGATATGCTAGTAGTGTGACCCGTGCTACATTAATGCGCACGATACTTACGAAAATAACGGTGATGTAATTTTACCAAAGTTTAACGAATCAACTCCAAAGTATCATAACTAGCAATAAATGAAATGCCATCCCCACCCCCATAACAGAAGATAGTACTAATAATTCCTTGAAAAGAGTCTTCCCCTTCACAGACTCACAAGGGCCTCAATTCACTGAGGGCAGTTTCATAAAATAATTTTGTTTGGTAAAATGCTGCATTCGGTATTATACATTTTTTTTTTCAAATTCACTAAAGATCTTCCACATGCAGTAGAAGTTTGGTAATTTATCGAACATGCTTCAATTCACTAAGCCCTGCTCAGTTAGCCTCACTTACCAGCTGTGGAGCAGGTCAGTGGTCAGACAGGATGTTGTGTGCATAAGTCAGGGTTTTCTGTCCAGTGCATCCCCGACATCCCGTTACATGTGCTGCAGCCACCAGGGGTAGCTTTTCTGTATGACAGAATACAGATATGCAAATCGGTATGCAGAAAAGTCTCAAAAAATTTCTCCATCCCCTGCTCTGTGGGAGTGAAGTCCCGACTCCCAGGGTGTCCGACCAAATCAAAGTGTAAAGCAGGGTTATGTGACTCTCCCTATTTGCTGCCTGGCTCTCTCTATTGGCTGTCTGTTAATGTTACCGGACAGAGAGAGCATGGAGAAAGTGAGTTACCGGTTGGTAAGAGCTGGAGAAAAATACCAAACACTTTTGCTTGATTTATTGCATACGTTAATCTTTGGGAACTGCAATTTCTTAACATTTCTTGTTGAATTTACTGCACAAGTCGGTAATTTACCTCACTAGCCGGTAATTCTAATTTTCTGTGTGGTAATAGGTTTAGTGAATTGGAATTTGGGAAGGTGTTGGGTAAAATCAGCTGTTTTCTGCATTACCAAAAGCTGTAATGCTTAGTGAATTGAGGCCATTATGAATTACCATGTGTGCATGGACTTTTCTTAACGTCCGGCGTCTGCCTCATGCCAATGGGCGTGAGCGGAGCGGCAGCCCCAGGACCACCTAATGCCGATCGCTTCACTCCATCATCAGTCTCCCAGCGGCCGCTAGGGACTGTTAGACAGCAAAACTGCCGTCTACTTACACCGTACAGCGCTGCGATCTATGGCAGCGATGTACTGGAGACAGCCGTGTGACACGGCTGTCCCCTCTGGAGGCTGGGAAGTGATCTCTGATCTGCTGTCATAGGCTAAAGCCTATGAAAGATGATTGCATTGATTGGCTGGCGGGGGGAGGGAGAGCGAGGATTAAAAAAAAAATAGGCATATTAATAAAAAAAAAAATGTACAAAAAAATTATAAAACATCCTGTGAATGATCAGAGCCCACCAACAGAAATCTCTGTTGGTGGGCAGAAAAGGGGTGGGATCACTTGTGTGCTGAGTTATACGGCCCTGCAGCGAGGCCTTAAAGCTGCAGTGGCCTATTTTGTAAAAAATGGCCTGGTCACTAGGGGGGTTTAAGCCTGTGGTCCTTAAGTGGTTAAATTAATAATGTAATCTTATCTGCATTGCAGTACTTCTCCACTAACCAAGCTTTAAAGGTGTTGGATGCAGAGGAAAAACTCTCAGGTAAGTAGAAATTTCACAAAGAGAGTTTGCAATATTTTATTTACCTCATAGTTCAGGTTTCCTTTAAAGAAGAACTTCACTCCATCAGGTTGATTCAATAAATCATGCTACACCTACCGCGCACAAGGGTGGAGGGGATTAACATAAATACTAATCTCACCAGAGGCACTCTTTATGTCTTTTGCTGGGATAATACTAGCAAGTAACATCTAAGCAAGTAACATCTAAGCCATGACATGCTTTTAATTCTGGCTTATTGTCGGAATAATTAACAGACATAGAGGTCCAGTTTCCCAGGCCATTAACCTCATGATCAATGTTCAGTGTCTATTTTCAGCCAGCTGCATCTGGTATATATTGTAAACTCACTTTGTTGTGAAGGTGAAGCCACTAATTGGCTTACTCAATCGTTTCTGGTTTTTTAAAGCAAACGCTTGCAACCTGTCAGGTTTCATTATGAGGCATAACAAAGATACCCAGGGGGTCTATTGCTTGGTACACACCATGCAATTTTGTGTCAGATAGATGGGTCGAATAGATAATTTCCGACAGGTCTGATCTGATTTGCGATCATTTTCCTGGTCAATTTTGTATAGAAGTGATCAGAAAATCAGAAAAAATGATCAGAAATCAGATCGGACGTGATGGAAATGATCTATTCTCCCCCTCTATCTGATGGTTAATTACATGGTGTGTACCAGGCATGAAAGTCTAAATTTGTCAGTCTATTGAGCTGGCCTATAAATAGTTTCAATTTCACCCTAATTTTTTTGCTTTAAATTTATAGGCAACATGGTACAATACTCTGCTACTCCTCAACTGGCATCATGCAGCTTCTGTGACCATGTATGGGGCCCCTAGGTCCATAACCCCTGCTCCTCTTCCCCCAAAGAGACCAGGAAGGCGGCTGGTAAACAAACATCCCTGTCACCTACTCCGGCTATGCAGACTAGCGCATGTAATATTACCTGCTTCCAGTACAGCAGGTCTCCTCCGTGCATCAGAGCACACTCTCTCTGCTGTCATTAACTTGGCTCTCTATCACATGACAATGCGAGTCATGTGATCGGGAGCTCAGCGAAGGGCAGCAGAGAGTGCTGCTGCTGTGATGCATGGAGATTTGCGGCGCTGGAAGCAGGTAAATATAAAGCTCCCTGGGTGAATCTGCAGGCAGATGACAGGTGGAGGGGCCCCAAAGCCCCTGGACCCCCCTGCAATCACAGGGGTTGCAGGGGCTATTGTTAATCCCATGGTTCCAACACATCATGGGGGAAATGCTTGCTTGGCTCCCGCTGGTTACAACTAACCCTGTTAATAATTGTGTAAAAATGAAGATGGTCATATCCTTGTAGATTGCCACCCAATGGCTCATATGCAATTCACTTTTTCTCCTGAGTTTTCTTCTAGGTGATATTTTCACATCTTGTCATAAAATGCCTTTTGAGCCCCCAACAAGCAAGAAAATGCTCAAAATACATTTGTTGGTAGCTTTTCACCAACTTTTGGGCTCCATTTCAATTGTAAAATGCTTAAACTTTAGTTTAAAGAGAAGATGAAAATTATCTCCTAGGAGATAACTCAGGTGAAAAGATGAATTGCATATGGGCCAATGTGTCGAAACAAAATCTGGATCTCATCAGAGAGATATCTATTCACACCAATGCAGTGCAACACACGGGTGGTGAATTCCCAATTGCCACAATTGATCGAAAATTTCTTTCTGGACCGGTCAATTATTTATTTAAAATTATGATCAGTCAGACATGTTGGGACATATTTCTAGCAGATTTGATCAGAGTAATCTTAGTCAACCAGGAATTGAATGGGAAAGTCAATAAGTGTGTGGCTAACTTCACACAGGCATTAGGACCATGGACACTCACAGAAGTGTTGTAACTATTCCTAAGGTTCAAAGGTGCATCTGCAGATTCCTAAAGCTAATGCCTGTTGTAGCCAGTTGTGGACAACCTGAAGGCTTTCCTGTGCATGTTCTTGATAACTTACACAAATGCCGACTCTAGGTATCGTCTCTAGCATGGCATATAAGCATGCTGGGAAGTTGTCGTGTTTGTGCCTTGAATACAGCAATCATTGTTAAGCAGATGCAAAGTCAGGTGTGAGAACAGAATGGCAAGATGACTCCAGGAAACAGAACTGTTGGTTAATGTCAAAACAATTTTATCAGCAGATGTCACGGAACTCATCTGGTATATCTGCACGGTCATAGTGGTGAGACCCGGTGCTGTCTGTCAACCAGTGTTGTATAATAATGAAGGGAAGCACTGTGTTGATGAACACGTTTGATAAAGGCATGCTCACTGCAAATTCGTTTGGCTACTTATCACATAAGCATAGCAGCTTGTCACCCAAAAACAATCTTTTCTTTCCATAACCAACATGTGAGAAGCTGAAGAAACTGGTCGGTAATTGTTCTCACTTACATCAATGTTCTGAATTTCTTTCACAGCGTTTCTTTGCAGACAAGAGTGGAGTGTTATCCAATGCTTCCTCATTATCATAGTGTCAAAAAGGTCCTATATGCTTGTTTTTGATAAATGTACTATCATATCTGTTAAAAATGGGAGGATCTGTTTAAAATGGGAGGATGCCAACAGTGACACTGAACATTTATACAGTGCATACTTCGCTCTGTATGTAATTTTGCTTTTTTAACCACTTTAGGACCACAGGCTTTGCCCCCCTTTTTGCACTCTAATACAGTTGATGACCTTGGCAGGTTTTGTTGCACCTTATCAGTTGTTACATATAGAGTGCTTGGGGGCCCCAATGTAAAACTCGCACCGGGGCCCATAGCTCCATAGCTATGCCACTGGTAGCATAATACAGCTACAGCCCCCTGTATCCAGCACAGATGGGAATTGCCTGATGCTGGATATGTGTGCTTGTCAGTTGCTTGAACATCGAGTCAGGTGACGTGCCAGGCCCAGGAGCCATGTATGGATGCCACAAAGCCGAAGGGAGCTGCACGAAGACAGCGCCAGGAGGTTCAGCAAGTATTTTCTACCCTACAATGCCCTGCAAACCTCCAAAGCACTGTCCCCGTTATCCTCCTTGCTCATGCTGGTTGCCTAAATTCTGGATAACGAGGATGTTGCTGTATGTTGTAGGACTTCAAATGTTACCTTGGGGTTTTCTTTTCCCAAAACCTTCCCTCCCTGAAGTATATTTAGTATACACTCACCTAAAGGATTATTAGGAACACCTGTTCAATTTCTCATTAATGCAGTTATCTAATCAATCAATCATATGGCAATTGCATCAATGCATTTAGGGGTGTGGTCCTGGGCAAGACAATCTCCTGAACTCCAAACTGAATGTCAGAATGGGAAAGAAAGGTGATTTAAGCAATTTTGAGCGTGGCATGGTTGTTGGTGCCAGATGGGCTGGTCTGAGTATTTCACAATCTGCTCAGTTACTGGGATTTTCATGCACAACCATTTCTAGGGTTTACAAAGAATGGTGTGAAAAGGGAAAAACATCCAGTATGCGGCAGTCCTGTGGGCAAAAATGCCATGTTGATGCTAGAGGTCAGAGGTGAATTGGCCGACTGATTCAAGCTTATAGAAGAGCAACGTTGACTGAAATAATCACTCTTTACAACCAAGGTATGCAGCAAAGCATTTGTGAAGCCATAACATGCACAACCTTGAGGCGGATACGCTACAACAGCAGAAGACCCCACCGGGTACCACTCATCTCCACTACAAATAGGAAGAAGAGGCTACAATTTGCACGAGCTCACCAAAATTGGACAGTTGAAGTCTGGAAAAATGTTGCCTGGTCTGATGAGTCTCGATAGAGTCAGAATTTGGCTTAAACAGAATGAGAACATGGATCTATCATGCCTTGTTACCACTGTGCAGGCTGGTGGTGGTGATGTAATGGTGTGGAGGATGTTTTCTTGGCACACTTTAGGCTCCTTAGTGCCAATTGGGCATCGTTTAAATGCCACGGGCTACCTGAGCATTGTTTCTGACCTTGTCCACCCCTTCATGACCACCATGTACCCATCCTCTAAAGGCTACTTCCAGCAGGATAATGCACCATGTCACAAAGCTTGAATCATTTCAAATTGGTTTCTTGAACATGACCAGGCCCGCCATCAGGGGGGTACAAGCGTGACTGCCGTCATGGGCCCGGGGCGGGCCTAGGGCCCGCAGCCTCGGCCCCCCCCCCCCCCCCGGCATTAACCTCCTGAGAGGTCTTTTCCCACCTCCCCTCCCCCAGCGGCCGCCGCTGTTAATACCTTAACAGCGGCGCTCTCCCCTCTCCGCCGCGCGTTTCCAGCAGCATCTCCCGGCTGCTCTGTGTGAGGCGGCAGGAAGCATGGCTCGGTTCCCATAGTAACGGCGATACAGATCGCCGTTACAGGAAGCCGCTGCCATGCTTCCTGCCGCCTCACACAGAGCAGCCGGGAGATGCTGCTGGAAACGCGCGGCGGAGAGGGGAGAGCGCCGCTGTTAAGGTAACAACAGCGGCGGGGACGAGCACCACCTACCCATACTGGGGCACTATACTGACTATACTGGGGCACTATACTAGCGCGCTATACTGGGGCACTATACTGACTATCCTGGGGCACTATACTAGCTATACTGGGGCACTATACTTGCGCGCTATACTGGGGCACTGTACTGGCTATACTGGGGCACTGTACTGGCTATACTGGGGCACTATACTGACTATACTGGGGCACTGTACTGGCTATACTGGGGCACTATACTGGGGTACTGTGCTGGCTATACTGGGCACTGTACTGGCTATACTGGGGCACTGTACTGGCTATACTGGGGCACTATACCAGCTATACTGGGGCACTATACTGACTATACTGGGGCACTATACTGGCTATACTGGGGCACTATACTTGCGCGCTATACTGGGGCACTATACTTGCGCGCTATACTGGGGCACTGTACTGGCTATACTGGGGCACTATACTGACTATACTGGGGCACTATACTGGGGCACTGTACTGGCTATACTGGGGCACTATACTGGGGTACTGTGCTGGCTATACTGGGCACTGTACTGGCTATACTGGGGCACTGTACTGGCTATACTGGGGCACTGTACTGGCTATACTGGGGCACTATACTAGCTATACTGGGGCACTATACTTGCGCGCTATACTGGGGCACTGTACTGGCTATACTGGGGCACTATACTGGCTATACTGGGGCACTGTACTGGCTATACTGGGGCACTATACTAGCTATACTGGGGCATTATACTGGGGCACTATACTGGGGCACTATACTGGCTATACTGGCTATACTGGGGCACTATACTAGCTATACTGGGGCGCTATACTGGGGCACTATACTGGCTATACTGGGGCACTATACTAGCTATACTGGGGCACTATACTTGCGCGCTATACTGGGGCACTGTACTGGCTATACTGGGGCACTGTACTGGCTATACTGGGGCACTATACTGACTATACTGGGGCACTGTACTGGCTATACTGGGGCACTATACTGGGGTACTGTGCTGGCTATACTGGGCACTGTACTGGCTATACTGGGGCACTGTACTGGCTATACTGGGGCACTGTACTGGCTATACTGGGGCACTATACTAGCTATACTGGGGCACTATACTTGCGCGCTATACTGGGGCACTGTACTGGCTATACTGGGGCACTATACTGGCTATACTGGGGCACTGTACTGGCTATACTGGGGCACTATACTAGCTATACTGGGGCATTATACTGGGGCACTATACTGGGGCACTATACTGGCTATACTGGCTATACTGGGGCACTATACTAGCTATACTGGGGCGCTATACTGGGGCACTATACTGGCTATACTGGGGCACTATACTAGCTATACTGGGGCACTATACTAGCTATACTGGGGCACTATACTGGCTATACTGGGGCACTATACTGGCTATACTGGGGCACTATACTGGGGCACTATACTGGCTATACTGGGGCACTATACTGGCTATACTGGGGCCCTATACTGGCTACACTGGGGCACTATACTAGCTATACTGGGGCACTATACTGGCGCGCTATACTGGGGCACTGTACTGGCTATACTGGGGCACTATACTGGCTATACTGGGGCACTATACTGGCTATACTGGGGCACTGTACTGGCTATACTGGGGCACTGTACTGGGCGTGCACAGCAGTCTGTAGGGGGGCCCAGGCTTGATGTTGTGTGAGGGGCCCCAAAATTTCTGATGGCGGCCCTGAACATGACAATGAGTTCATTGCACTAAAATGGCCCCCAGAGTCACCAGATCTCAACCCAATAGAGCATCTTTGGGATGTGATAGAACGGGAGCTTCATGCCCTGGATGTGCATCCCACAAATCTTCATCAACTGCAAGATGCTATCCTATCAATATGGGCCAACATTTCTAAAGAATTCTTTCAGCACCTTGTTGAATCAATGCCACGTAGAATTAAGGCAGTTCTGAAGGTGAAAGGGGGTCAAACACCGTATTATTATGGTGTTTCTAATAATCCTTTAGGTGAGTGTAGATTTTACTATAGTGTTCCCTAGTAGTGAAGGTCATGTCTACGAGAACTCATGTAGAAGCATGTGATTTGTGTGATCAGCTGATAAAGTCGCAAAGCTCTGATTTGCTGTGATCACCTCTCACTTTAGCACATGTTCATAACAAATCAAAGACCTACATATCTATCACCTGACCACACTGAACTGCATGCTTCTCGTTGAGTTCTCCTAGACATAACCATCACTATTTCCTAGGTCTGATGGCTACCACTGAGATATTTATTAAAGAGATTGTAAGACTGCATAGTCTGCCAGATCATATTGGTGCAAAATGAGACGTGTTAACCTCTTATTTATTAACCCTCCTGGCGGTCTATTAAAAACCGCCAGGGGGCAGCGCAGCAGTTTTTTTTTTTAATCATGTATACATGATAGCCGCTGTGCAGCTGCATCCCCTCACCCGCTTCGATCACCTCCTCCGTCGCCATGGCATCGACGTCATGATGTCATCGGGAGTCCCGATCCACCCCCCAGAGCTGCTGGGGGGGGGGCGGTGCGGCGGATAGCGGCGAATCGGCGCAGAGTGGCGGCGATAGACATGCACAAGAAAAAGCAAAAAAAAATTATGCAAATCGGTCCAGCAGGGCCTGAGAAATCCTCCTGCGTGGCTTACACCAAACTACGTTCGGGGTTACCGCCAAGAAGGTTAAAAGAAATTTGCAAAGCTTTAAAAAAAGTGTCCTTTTCTGTTCTTGAACTTGTGAAGCTGGCTCATGTCTTATTGCTATATCTTGCTTTTTCTGAGCACATGTTGCCTGCCACCAGCCTCAACCTTCTGCCTGATCCTCAGTTTTTGCTTGTCTTCCCCTTGCCTCAATCTCCTATCTGTTTCTTAATTAATGTTTTTGTTTGCCACTTGCCACAACCTCCTATCTGTTTAATAATCATCACTTCTGTTCAGCACCTGCCTCATCCTCCAGCCTTTATACGTATTAAAGCGGATCCGAGATGAAAAACTAACTATAACAAGTAACTTGTCTATATATCTTATCTAAAGTTTAGATAGTTTACACAGCAAATGTAGCGCAAACAGCTTTAATAGAATATGAATATTTCTTCCTGTGATACAATGACAGCAGCCATGTTGTTTGTAAACATTACACAGAGGCAGGCTTATCTGCATCTTGAGCACTCAGCCTGTGAAAAAAACCTAATCCACCCTCCTCCTCCCTCCTCCCCTCTGCCTCTGAAATCAATGGCTAGTAACACCTCCCCCTCCTCCTGCCCAGACTGAGCTCCCATAAACCCCCTTGCTACTGCCAAGGCTCTCTGAAAACCAGTGGGCGTGGCTTGTTTCATTTATAGGGAATTAGAGTATTAAAAAAAAAAAAGTATTTGGCTTGAGGAATGCCCTATAAACAATAGGAAAGGAACACAATTATGCAATGAGTAAAAGTTCACCTCGGATCCACTTTAAGCATGTCAGCCACCTGCCACAAAGCTCTGACTGTTTATTGACTTAGTCTATCTGCCCAAAATTATCTTCCTGTCTCCAAACTTGGTCTGTTGCTATCAGTCCTAACCTCAGCTTGCCTCAGAGTGTCTTTTCTAGCAGGTTCTCCTGTTCCTTCTACCTCCACTGAGGCAATCTTTGGGGCCATGGTGATCATCTATAGAAATATTCATTGCCCACTAGGGTACACAATGCCCACATGGATTAGCAATCCATGGTCCCTTTCAGAATATGTTAGGGAAAACCAGATGGTCACTTTAACTCCACTCCATAGCAGAGCCCATGTCAACTGCTGGTAACAAGGTCATTATGTATAGACTTGAATATAAACAGAAGGTAGTACACAAAACTTCACAGGTAAAGTTAACCAGTTTTGTTTTATACATTTCTAAAATGCCTCTTCATAAATTTCAAAAACAACTATTAGGCTCAAATCCTACTTGAGCCAGATCATGTGCTGCCAGTGGGAGTGGACGGTGTAGTGTACGCTCTGATGATTGGCTGTGGTCAAGCTGTAGCCTGGGTCAGATGCAGAGGCTATATGGGGGAGTGCATCTGTCTGCCCGGGATTATCGTGGACTGCACAGAAGTGTGGCCCGCTTAATGCAACAGATCTCCCGTACCTGCTGCAGAGTGCCAAGTGTAAATGGCTCCTATTTATAAAATAGGAGCTGTTCACTGTCCTTTAACCTTTTCGGGACCGCGTGCATTAGATTCTACGCCGCACTTGTGGCTGTTCTAGCCTGATGCGGTGTAGAATCTACGCCGGCCCGCAATTTCCACTCCCGACGCAATCGTGCGCACCCGGAGGGGGAGATTAAGCTGTCATATGACAGCCGACATCTCCCCCGAGTGATCAGCAGCCATCGCGTTTGGCTGCCGATCACGTGATCACTACGATCGCCGTCGGATCGTAGTGATCAGTTTGACAGCTGCGGCGGCAGGGGGGAAAAGAAGAGGATCCACTTACCTCCCTGCCATTCCCGCGACAATCGGCACCCCCTTCCGCTCTGGCCGGCATCTCCGCTCCATCTGACGTCAGCGCCGGGTCCCGGATTGATGACGTCATCAAGCCGCGACCCGGAACTGATCGTCAGACAGAACGGAGATGCCGGCCGGAGAAGAGGGTCCCGTGCGGCTCATCGCTGGAGCCTGGAAGGTAAGTGAAGGCTGCTGGCAGAAGGGGGGGCACTGGCCACCATGGGGGGACACCAATCCAGCCAGCCACACACGGAATCCGGCCGCCTGATCCCCCCAAACGCGCGCACCCGCCTCCCGCGCAAAATGCCTTAGGCGGCCGGTCCCAAAAAGGTTAAGCAATGAGCGGAGAACAGACAAAAATGTCCTTACTCAGCTCAAGTGGTAACAGTCTTAGAGTCTTAGAGTTGTTTTATACATTTATAAGGTGGCCTATTTCACATTTCTAAGCCAATTCTGTAATTAAGTGAATAAATATTTTCTTTCTGCCTTTTCATATCAAAACTCTCTGTTAGATTAAGATGTACAGACATAAAACATTTGATGGCATCACTTGTGATTGTTTTGGCCATCAGTGTGATACTTGTACCTGGTTTTCTGCACTTTTTAAAACATTGGTGATGGTTATGAACTGTCATCTTGGGTGACAAAAGTCTAGCATAAATATAGTTTTGACATAAAATACTGCTGACACCCCCTGCTCAAATGTATTATGTGTTACACAGTGAAAGGTTACACAGGCTGTTACACAGCCTTTATATAAAAAAAGAAGAAAGTTATATAGTGTTATGAAATATTTCATTTGAAGATCAATATATGTTTGACATAAAATACTTGAGCAAAAGGTGGGTGCCACTTCTATTCTAGATGCCTCTTTCACATATACATATCCCTTTATCCCTGGCTTTACCAGTGGACTTTTTGCTCTGTCCTATTAGCTTAATAAGCCCCTGTGAAACTCTTGATAAGAAGAACAACCTTTTATGAAAAAATCCATTTTTCTGTTGATGGCCTCCCATTGGGAGCCATGCGTCGCATTCTCAAAAGGCTTCCGATGTAAAGGGATACTGCAACAAATGAGAAGAATATAGCTCAGGCAGCCTTGAATGACATTCTGACTCAGTCCATGCTTTTATTAATTTGACATATTCTTTTTTTTTACCTATTATGATCCATGCCATTATGTTCTTACACAAAATATTCACCTTCTATATAAAAAAAAAGTTCATATGTATTAAAGATGTTCAGTCGTAGGTTATTAATCGCAGCATGGAGTACAACTGGGAACACTCCAGCCAATTGTGTCTCATGTGATTAACTCAGTATTGTTAGTTTTTTAAAACATATTATGATCAGAATTACTGAATATTAACAGAATTATTTTCCTTTAAATAAAAGATTTAAAAATTATTACATATAATGGTTGCAGAAAAAATTACAATGGGGAGCGCACAACCTTTATGTGTGTTTGAAGAAAAGCTCAGAGGAAGGAGCGAAACATGTCACATGACTTTGGCCAGTGACATCTGCTGATGAGTGCCCGGCATTGAAGCCGTGACTCCATGCGCAACTAGCGGTCATGCCGCAACGCCTACACACGCCAGCACGGCAGCCCGGACGGAGCAACAGGTCCTGCCAACCCTGGGGAGCCAAGGACAGCAGAGGCTGAGTCCTGTAAAATGCAACACGGACAGATGCAAGCCAAGAGGTGGTGAGAACCCCGGTGGGGCATCTTGGAGTGTGTTAAGCTAAACAGTTGGAGAAGCAGCTGCGTAACAGGGCTCAGCAGGCAAACTGTGTTGACATTATCTCTAGGGCTGGAATATCATCTGTACTGCTTGGCTTTTGAACTGGTGCAAGTGTTGAAGTGCAGCGTGGCTCGCTGAGTGCCCATTCATGCTTTAATACCCAGAGCAGTTACTACCCACAATTTTTGATGGACTTGGAGAACTGGTTCTAATAGAAAAAGGACTAAATTGTCCAGAAATTAGGTCAATTGTTCATCTGGGACGATTTTTGTGGTGGCCACCTGACTGCATGTGTTGGTGCATGTATGTGCGAGTGTAGCATCAGCTGATGTGTCTAAACGGCCGGCTATTGTCACTTTTTATTGGGGGATAGGAGGGGGTTTTTCATGGCTGTATTTATTGGATTACTTAATAAACATATATGTGAGACTGTAGACACTCTGTGATTTTTTGTTTAAAACATATAACGGTTGCCTGGGATAGAAAGCCAGCAGCTCCATTCATTTCTTTGGGTGGTTTTGCTTTCAGCCTATGACAATAATGTTTCTGTTTGTATAGGCATTTTATTCAGTCTTGATAAATAGCTTGTTCATACTATAGTTGAATATTGGTGTTAATGGGCTGAGTAATGTCAATCTTCACAAAGAGCTTGGCATGGGAGTGTCCCGAACCAACATGGCATTCGATTGCTCTATTTGAAAAACAGCAAGAAACATAACATTCTAGCCCCCTAAAAGCTTTCCCTCTCTTGAACAACTTTGCCACTTTTCATCACAAAAAAAAGGAAAAAAAAACACCTCTATTTATAAGGTAGCGAGCAAACTGAAAAGCTGTTGGAGATTTAAAAGTTGTTGTGAGAGTGAAATGAGTCAGATGCCATTTTCTTCCATTGACTTGCATTGGCATTCCCACCTTCAGTATGATGAAGTCAGTTTACAATGGTCAAGTCACTGAAGAGCCGGTTACATATGTAAAAAAAAATAATAATAGTTGTAGGCAGTTGTTTCTCAGGTACTTTTACAGTATGTCTGTTGTGTTGTGGTGCAACAGACAATATAATTGCATCGCAACACAATGCAATTATATTCTACTAGTGCTTCCACACTGTTGTGTTTGTGGTGTGGTGCAATGGGTTTGGGTAGAATGGCGCCCAGCACGCAGTGTGATACCAGTCAAAGCACGGTCACAGATGCGGTGCAAGTCTTTAGACTTTCTGCTGCACTGTTTGCGATCCTATTTTTTAGAATGCTCAAAGCAATGGCTATAGTGTGAAAGTTCCCTATTGTAAAGAAAGAGAACTCAGATGACATTTTCTCACTACTTAGTAATATAAAATACAATTAAATTTTGGAAAGTGGGATAACATTCTTTGTATTATTATTACATCACTATTTTATTGATAGAGGCATGAAGTGAAATACCTTTCAGGTCAGCCATACAGTACATGTGGCAAGACATTTAGCAAATATTTCAGTATATCACCTTGTAATACTAATTGCTACCATAGTCATTTTTGCAAAAAAAGAGAAACATGGCTTCATGCTCAGCGCAGCTAATTACCCATGCAGAGAAATGAGTGATCTTGAAGAAATTAAGTTTAAACATCCTCGAAGTATTAGAATTTGTAGCTGCAAATTAAATTTGAAAGATAATTTTCAATAACAGAGACTTGCAGAATGACTTGAGTAGCCTTGACGCATGCTATAACGATGTTTTCATAAAATCAGAATGCAGCTGTGAAGAAGAAGCTGTAGTCTGTAGAACGTAGCTGAAACCAAAAGGTGTTGACTGGGACAGTCACAAATAAAATGTCCTGCATTGCCTGCATTGCCACTCTATGTTTGGATTTATATACTATAGTTAAGACATTTCAGGGCTTTGGGATTAACATATGCATATAGCTCATCACTTGGTCATGCTCAAGCCTTGTGATTGGCTCTGTATTGCAGCCCAAAATGAGAGTAGATACTAAGGCAGGGAGTACTCCTATTTGAATTGCGTGCACTTTGCCACTTAGTAAAATGCATGCAATTTCGCATGCAATGCATATCTATGGCCCGCACAAAAATTGCATTGGTGGGGATTTTTCAACATGATTTTGTGTGCATCTTTAAATCCTCCTTCTTCCCATATACTATATGCACATTTTAAGCTTTCTTGTGGGAATTCAAAAATGTATGCACATTTTATGAAAAATAATATGTAGTTTTCCTCTTGTTGAAAAGGAAGATTATTAAAAATGCAAACACATAAAAACCACAAGAAGAACACAAATGGATACAAAAATATACATCCATACAACACAAATGTAGAGAAAAATGCAGAAATGCACATGGCAGAAAACATATGGTTTTCTGCATAGAAAAGTGTTCTCCCAGCCTATAGCAACATACAGTAGTAGACAGTTCAAGAGGAACCGTCATGACATGTAGTAAAATGTAATACCTTATTCAGGGTACCCATTTACTTTAACTAACCTGGTTTTTGCATAAAAAATTTACTGTATATTCTTGCGTATAAGACTACTTTTTAACCCTTGAAAATCTTCTGAGAAGTTGGGGGTCGTCTTATACGCCGGGTGTCATTGATGCCGGGTGATACGCCCTATCCTGTTACCGCCTCTCAGATCTCCCTGCTGAGGGAGCGCAATCTATTATTTCATACCGCTCTGATAAACAGGTAGACAAGGAGAGCTGACCAGTCTATTTAAGGAGAGTTGACCAGTGCAACAAGTCAGTGGACTATATACTGGTTAACACATACGGTACAGCACCAGTATCTGTTTATACACAGCACCAGTACAGTATTCCAGCCGTCTTATACGCTGGAATATACTATATATATATATATATATATATATATATATATATATATATATATATATATATATATATATAGGTATGTAGTCTCCCTAGAAGTGACTTTTATCCTAGGCTATGATGTCACACAACCTTCTACCCCTTCTACTCTGGGAAACCAGGTGTTGTTCCTACTCACTTCACAACAAACAGCTGGCAAACGCCCCAAAGCACCTTCCCAGCAAAACAATGCCAGTGTGTGTGATAAATTTAAGAATTTAAATTCAGGTGAGGAAAGATTTTACAATGGGCAAACATTGACTACTGGTAAATAATTTATAAATTTCTGTAATATTGTAAACAAATAAGTAATTTTGTCCATTAAGTTATATTCAGTAAATAGGACCATCAAAAAAAAAGTCAGGCATTGTCATATGGGTGACTTATGTCTTTGCGTATAGTAACCACAGAATAATACTATTTTCCCATTAACCCTTATGGGCTGTACGAAAGAGAGCAGGCGCATAAAGTAATCATAGAGATATTTCATGACTCATAATAAGCTAGCACTTGCTATGACATACCACTGTTGTCTAGTATATATACCTTAATGTATATGGGTTCATTTTGTCCACACAAAAAAATGATATTGATACACAGATACAATTATGGTACAATCATACAGCTGTCTACCTGCGAATGGGAAACACTTGATCATAGCCACAGGAGTGCAGCAGGATTGCATGAGGATGAAATATCAACCAATTAACAATCCATCTCTGCAAGATACATTGACATCTCAGCAAAATGTACGGCCAGAGGCATATATGGGATGCCGTGACTAAATTTGTATATATTGCCAGCTTCTGGTGACAAGAAAAACACCTGTATTACCAACATCTTTTAACAGAAAATATACCATACCACCGGCATATGAAGTGAGTGACTTTTATTGAGGATTGCTAATGTCAGTGAAATGTCTGAGTTAGGAGGAAAAGGAAATCTTCAAAGCACAGCTTCAGGAAAAACAAATATGTTGGTTTGCACAGAGTGTAAGGAGTTCAAACCTTCTCCAGGCTCTTACTGTTATCCATGTCCTCACTGCAGGACCTCAATGAACCTCCAGAGATTTAATATCAAGCCTGATGGACCTAAAAACTAAAAATGTTGGATAGCAAGGAATTCTTTACAGAGGTTGCCATCTCCAGGGTTAATATATCAAGCTCTTGTAACTGGAGTAAAATTGAAGCAGTTGCCAAGAGCAAACAATTTTTCTGTTATGCAGCTGCTGAAACCCTATTGGCTGCTGTGGGAAATTGCTTCGCCTTAGCTACAGTTTTCTTTACGACTGTCTTGATGAATCTGGTTCATTTCTTGCCAAACCAAATAAAATGCACAAGTGTTTCTAACACAAAACAATCATAATGTATTTATATTTATTGGCGACATTGTGTCCTTGCAGGCTTTACATGATCCCCTCCTTCAGGAGGTCATAAGGAAAAATCTGAAAATGCTGGTTCCATCCATGGCTGTAATGTTGGTCCCCTGAGTGCAATTCTTTCTCATACAAGTGAAAAAAGAAGGCAGATATACAGTAACATTAGTAGAGAGTCAAATTTGATCCATGTGAGCATTTGATCCATTATTTAGGTAATGTTATATCCTGGGGATCAGGATTACAATCAAAAATAGAAACTTCCATACTTCTACCATGACAGTATTAGTGTGAGGCCTGAAATGTCTGCTACTCCTTTCTGTCAAGCTCTTCGTTTGCTGTCACTTAAGCAGAGGATTCATTTCAAACTCTTAACCTAACCTACAAAGCTCCCCACAATCTCTCCCTAGTACATCGCACTAGTTTCCAGATACCACCCCAATCTTAGATCTGCACACAACCTTCATTCTGACTTCCTCTAGAATCGCCTCCTTGCATCCACATATACAAGATTTCTCATGTGCTGCCCCCCTCCTCTGGAATTCCCTTCCAAAACAAATCCGTCACTCTCCAACCTTTGAAACCTTTAAGCATTCCCTCAAAACTCATCTTTTTTGGCACGCATACCATCTAACTTAGGCCATTCCCTTTCAACTAAGCTGTGCTTATGGAAACTGGCCAAGTTGTGCTTACTAAATTTCGCCTAAAAAACACACTGCATCTAAGTATACATATTTACTTTACTCCACCTCTTATTTCCTCCCTATTTCTTTAGGTTGTAAGTTCATAAGGGCAGGGCTTTCCCATCATTTTGTGTCTTGGAGTTGACTATATGTTTTGTATATCATTCATATTACATTTCTAACTGTTATTACTATATCTACTACCAATTCTGTATTATGTACCAGTGTATATATTTCATGCATACCATTATTGTTATCTATATTTAATGTACCACATGTTTTGTTAAAAGGTAATAATAATCTGTGCTTGTTGTAAAAATCACTCTCAAAAATGTTAAGCATTATTTAGAGCGTTTTTCCATTCCTAGTGGGCCTAGGGCACATGGGTCGAACTCCAGGCCTGGAGGGCCAGATCCATGCCAGTGTTTAGGATGGACTGAGAAAGAAAGGAATGTGTTCTACCTGATGGACCACACCTTTCCTGATTCAGACCTATCAATTCATTTGAGCTGTATCGAAAATGTGTGAGGATCTCAGCCCTCGTAGGGCTGGTTTGACATACCTGGCCTAGGGCCTGCATGCATGTGAATAAAAAAACAAAACAGGTTACATTGTGCTGTGTGTGATGTAGGTATTTGTCCGGTATGTACTGAACAGTGAAAGTGCATTTTCACATAGTGATGAACGTAGAATGATCCAATTGTTAGTTTATATGCTACCAAATATGTTTGAGTCCTGAAGTAAAACGACAGTTTAAAATTAAGCATTGCTGATTTACACACGATAAAGCAGCACTGCCACCAGTATCTTTCATATATCATCAAACGGCCTGAAGCAAAGCAAGATGACCGAATTGGTTATTGTAAGTTGTTAAAGTTCTGCATGATTTACTATATTTCACTGAATGTCTTTCCTACAAAAAAAAAGTAATTCAGAACGCTCTTGTGATTTTTCTTTATTTCATTTTTACAACCACTACTGCATGTTCAACTTGCTAAAGGAATGTTTTATCCTCTTAGGATTAGCTAAACCCATGGGACTCGTGGAAGGACCTGGAGGGCTTGGACAAGGTGGCATGGCAGCTACCTTGAGAGATGACAGCCATGAATCAGAAACCAAATATGAGGAGTATGGTTATAATGCCCAACTCAGTGACAGAATCTCCCTGGACAGATCCATTCCAGACTACAGACCCAAAAAGTAGGTGTTTTACCCAGTTATACTGCAAAATATCTTGCAAGGTTATTTTGTTTTAATCAAGGGCGGATAATAATAGATATGGCTCCTGCGGGGCTCTTCAATGGGCCCAGCAGTTGTTGGCTACAGAGTGGTACGGACTGGTACCAATAGTTGGTTGCAAGCAATTTTAGATAAAATAAATGTACTTGAAATCTGAAAACCTTTATACAGCTATAAACTGTCTGTACAGGTTTGTAAACTGTACAGCTGGTCACTGTTTTAGAACGACAGTCTCAACAGAGGTGCTGGGATGAAGATGGAGAGTCTAGTTCAATGATGGTCAGTTTGATAGGGAATACATTTAGCTCTAGACATCTCCATAGGGACAAGAATTACACACTGATTTAAAAAGTATAAACATTTTTTGTGACTTGCAAACGTGTTTTTTTTTTTATCTTTGGGTGACATTGGAAGTTGAGTGGTGGAACATTCAAAAATTACAATAGGACAAGACAGAATTTTTTGTTAATCCAATGCGGCAGGAGAGTGGCGTTAGATCATGATGGAATCTATTTACTATTTGTGTGCCATGTATGAATGGATTTGATCCCTTACTTATCAGATTCAGATCTGAGGGATCAATCTGTTTGCCATTTCTGGCCAGAAATCTGTGTGTGAATGGATACATCATTCTACACATACTAAGCCATGTTACTGCACTCATGGCATCATAAAAAACGATGTACTGTATACAATACTGTTTGTTATACCAACAATTGTAATGCAAAATGGCTATCTGGATCATCATGAACTTTATCAGATTAGAAGAATTAGTACTGGATTCTAGCACAATCTTCTTCTATTTGGATGCTTATTTGTTACATTTCAACTACTAATTGTCTTAATCTGATGAAGGTGGTAAAGCTAATCCTTAAATAACATTTTAAAACAATAAAAACAGTAAGACATAGAGAACTCACCTGGTTTTTAACATTTGCATGAGCATTTAGATTGCATTTGCAACTAATTTCCTTAGTATTTGATGCAACTTTTTAAATACTAGAGAAGTTTTAGCAATAGAGTTGTATTCCATGTTTCACTGTGAGCAGCTGCCAAATGCTTAAAAATGCCTGTGGTCTTTTGTAAGCATTTAGCAGGTGTTTTGGAAGTATTCCTGCAGATTCCCATTGTTATCCAAAGGCTGTTTTTAAGCATTTGGCAAATATTCTCATAGACTCTTACCATAAAAACACCGGTCCAATGAAATTAAACAGTCACAAGAGCTAGTAAAGTGCTACCCAATTAATGTCACTGAGAGTTGTCCCATTAAAATATGTTAGAATTTCCTTCCTGGACATTTGTCTAGCCACTGAGACACTGTCCACCATCCAAGTGTTGCTCAACTCCGCCATTCTGTTCTTGTATGCAAAGCAGAGCAGTTGAAGAATTATACAGTCATAGCTACCTGCTCTGGTTGCCATTGGTCCCTACTAAGTGCAAGCATTGTTTAGTATAGGCACATCTAAAGGGATCTATGGCAGCCAGGAACAGGTGGCAATGGCTTTATCACACTTTCCAGCTCTGCATGCAAGGGGAGCATGGGGGATAGTGTTAGACGTGGTAAGAGTATGATGGGTCCCAGAAATCTCTGTGTTTTCTTCTGGCTGCAGCTTTAGTGGGCATAGTATCTAGCTTGACACAGAGTCTTTCACTTGCTCAGGTTTGAAAACCAAATGAAGATAATGTTCTGCATTATGTCACTCAGAAAACTGTATCACTAGTCACCAGATAAAGTAGACTAAGAGTGCATATTCTGCTGCCTGGTGCTGTAACATAACACCCTCTCTCTCTACATATTTGTTCATTAGACAGAAGCTATCCTTAGAGATGCTTACCACATTTAGCAAACTGCTGTCCTCAACTGTTAAAAAATGCCAAATAAGCCTTCTGCTGCCTTCCACAATGTCAGAGATTCCCCAGCTTCCTATATAAGACCTTGCCCTGCATGTTCTTGCTTTTAGATGACCCGGACAAAAAATGCATAGTTCTAAAGAGCCAAGTGCTGATGTAACCTTAAAAGAAATCCCTGCAGTTTTCAGCTTCAGTGCTTAAATGATCCGCTGCATTTCCATAACCTTGTCAGTGCTGTAACCTAACCTTGTTTTAGCTGGATCATCATGGGGAAAAACATGTGCCTCAGTTATTGTGCCAGCCCCCTTCACACTGGTTGAATTGAACGTAACAATTTCTATATGAAAAACACAAGTTATCACTTGCATCTTTCCCCTCCATTGGATTCATTATTGATTTTGTTCATTGTTTGGCACCAGCTAGGTTTTCTAATTAAACAGTGGCCTTAATTAGAGCACAAAGCACGGAGCATGGATTTTGATTATTAAGTCCAGCCTGTGGGAGAATGAGCTGGGGATTGGCAAATCCAAATTAAACAGAATCATAAAACTAAATGACCTTTCCCTAAGTCCCTCTTGTTACACATGTGCAATATATCCTGGCTTATTAATTGCTACATTTTTTTGTGCTGAGAGATAGCTGAAATAGATAAGCATGGAAGTGCTGTGTCAGTTATAGCTGGGATTCCCAAATATAATAACATCAGTGAATGTACAGTGTATTTTAACCACTTCAGCCTATCTGGACAAATATGTTCATCCAGATGGGCTGTGCTGCTGCCAGTGTGCGGTGCGCGTGATTGCCGCACTCCCATGAACGCTCCTGCCGCCTGCCATTAGCCCCCCAATCAATGAATGGGAATATAATTCCCATTCATCGATCTAAGTCCCCCGCAGAAAAACCGACGGTCTCTTATCAGAGACCGCAGTCTTTCTGCAAAAAAAATAAAAAGTTCCCCGTCCTCATTCTAGTTCCTGGAAGCACCATCATACGCTTCCAGGACTTTTTTGACTGTGACCATCTTGTGGCCAAATAGCAAACTACACCCACATGCATTTTTTTTATAAATAAATACATTAAATTACATTTATAAATTAGCTGTTTACTTCCCTACACTAAAATTACCCAAATAAAATGTTTAATAAAAAAAAAATTACAATAAAAAAAAACATCAATATTCACCTAAGGGTCTGAACTTTTCAAATATGCCTGTTAAGAGAGTATGTTAATATAATTTTTTTAAAGTTATAGGCTTGTAAATAGTGATGGACGCAAATTGAAAAAATGCACCTTTAATTCCAAATAAAATATCGGCACCATAAATTGTGATAGGGACATAATTTAAATGGTGTAATAAGCAGGACAAATGGGCAAATAAAATACATGGGTTTTAATTACGGTAGCATGTATTAATTTAAAACTATAATGGCCAAAAACTGAGAAATAATCCTTGTTTCCATTTCTTTCTTAATCTTCCTGTTAAAATGCATTTTTAATTAAATAATTCTTAGAAAATGTACCCTCCAAAGAAAGCCTAATTAGTGGCGGAAAAAACAAGATATAGTTGATTTCAGTGTGATAAGTAGTGATAAAGTTATTGGCGAATGAATATGAGGTGAAAGTTGCTTGGATGCATAAAGTTAACAACCCTGTGAGCTGAAGTGGTCAGATGGCATTCACAATTCAAATGTTGTATGGAACAGAAATAAACCCAATGATTAATCATGGATCTGTGGCTTTTCTGAATACTATAACCTTCCTCTATTGCATATAATATGTTTTTACAACAAATACAAAAATACTTTATAAGCTCTGGCAATTATTTTTTAACAAAAATGGAATTTTACTTAAAATGCATAGTTCCAAAACTTCTGTGTATTTGGCCAAGACCAAGTAGTTGCTTTGTTGCTCTATTTTTATAATTTTGTGTTCAATTTGGAAATAAATTCCATTACATTGGATTGGACTGGATTTTGTTTGTTTTTTAGTATCCATTTAATTTAGCCTGCTGTTTAAGACAATGCTTTTTGAGTGCAACGTGAAGAGTGTTTCTTAATAGCTTTTTCATTTAATGAGTGATAAGAAGGCTAGTGCCACACTCAAGTGAAACGTGAACAAACACCACTGACTGATCAAAGGGAAGGGGGGCTGCCTTCAACACCATTTATTACCAACAGACAGTGCCGTTTTCTAATGTTTACCTAGTACTATTAAGTTCAATACACACCTTCACACATAACAAATCCATAATGAGTGTTAATTAACTAGACTGTTGGCTGGAGCATGTTGGCTCCTTCTACAGATAAAGGACCACTATCGTGAAAAAACTGTAAAATGTAAAATACATGTAATGGGTGATACTCAGGGTTTTCCTAATTTTTAAAAACACTTAGTGAATGGAAGTTGCTCAGTCCAGATGCCAAAAGGGTGTGCTAATGAGTAGGTAGGCTGGCTGGCATCTGTGTATAGATCCTGTCCAGGAAGTGCTTTCATAGGAGTAAAATAAATACTGAAAATCCCCCATGAAGAGATGACCTAGTTCAAAATCTTTCAGTTCTGTCAGATTTCTACTACCTACTGTAAGTGACATAAAAATAAAAGAAAAGTAATTCATGGCTCATTTTACTCTGGAAGAAATGTGCTTCTTATTTGTATGTGTTTACATGTATTTTACATTTTACACTTTTTCACGATAGTGGTCCTTTGTTTGTAGGAGGAGGACACAGTGGGGTATAAAGAGGGAAAAAGCCAACTTCCTCCTTATGGAGAATTAGGGCTGCAAGTTGTCAAAGATATCACCTTATGCAAAATTGGTATTTTCATGGCAAAAAAACTATGACATTTACCTTATATTTTAACGTATAAGCCTAATTTTTCAGCACAAAAAAAGTGCTGAAAAGTTACCCCCTTGGCTTCTATGCGGGTCAGTGGAGCAGAACGGATGGTGGAGCAGGTTTTGTTACTGGCAGAGGAATGTAATGATCGTGCACTAGTGATCCTGCTCTTACCAGCTGGCTCCCCTCTGTGTCCATTCCCTGCAACAGGGTGTGCAGAGTGTGCTGCTCAAGATTACCTGTGTCCTCTAGCATGTGGAGCAGAGCGTGCAAGCAACATGTCAGCGGTGCAATGATCGGGGATTCTTCCTTTTTGGCAATCACTGTGTCTTATATCTATGACCCCATCTAGTGGCGTCTTGAGACTCAGCTGTTTCATCCTTGGGTCACATCTGGCTATGGGGAGGGGGGCTGACTTTTTCTGGGGGCACATCTGGCTACTGTGGAGGGGGCTATACTGGGGAGGGGGCTTATACACAAGTCAATCACTTTTTCCTGGTTTCTGAGGGAAAAGTGGGTATCTCGGCTTATATACATGTCGGCTTATATGCGAGTATATATGGTACCTGCTCATTTATACAGCCTAAATAGTACCTTTATTGATTGAAACTGAAGAAATTGCACTATAACTGTGATGAAATGCCATATGCAACACAAAAAAAGTTTGCAGTTGAAGATACTGTTTTCTTTTTTTTGGGGCTATTGTGAGTTACTTTTGATTTTTATTAGTGCACTGTGTGAGTTGGTACCCAAGGTTTTCTATCTGTTTAGACTTTTTCCTACCAATGGGGGAATCAAGGTACTGCATTGTATGTTCAACAGAATTGTTAAGGGCTGCAATAAACAACTCAAACAAAGTCCTGAATTTGCAGTATTGCCTGTATGGACAGGTTTCTGTGAATTGAAACTCTTCATATCTCCCTACTGATTTGAAGGTTTATAAAATATACGACCATCACAGGTTGATATTTTACAATGAAGATTTAAACTGTAGCTAAAATTCAGTTTTTGATATATCGTGTAACATATTATTATGATTGCTCCTCCAGAGAAAACAAAATTCACCTGTATTTAATTCATTACATTCATTTAAACACTATGCATCTATCAGAGATTAATTGGGAATACTGCATGGGCACAAGTGTGAAAAGCAATTATCCTGTATGCGATATTAGCATACCGCTTATCACAGGGCCGGCACTGTAGGTAAAGCAGCACTGTCACACTCATTGAGGCTTGTTTATAAAAGCTACTGATGGAAACAAGGAAAATTGACAAACTGATCACAAGCAGTTTTTCACAGCATTGTTATCAGGAGACACCACAAAACTCATGTCTCAGGCAAGTCAACGAGTTGTATACTCAAAGGAAAACTCTTGCATCTAGAAGCATATCAGAATCCCCATATCCTATAGAATTCTACACATTTACCATTTCCTCTCAATGCCTCAAATCAGCCAATCACCAGTGTCTTTGTGTGTAATTGTCCTCAATTAAGATTTTGTTGTTGCAGTTGTTTTTTTTCTCTTTTCCTTTCACCAAAGTAGAGTCAGGCTGCTTTCACAGTGCGACGTTAAAGTCGCATGTTATAAAAAGGAATAACGCAGACTAACGCACAGCAATACAAGGTATGTGCCACATCCACAGTGCTCACGTTGCATTGTGTGTAATGTGTAGCAACATTTAGAAAGTGCTGCATGCTGTGCGTTATATGCATTATTAGCTACGTTGGACTGTTTGCACATGCTCAGTAATGTTTTTGATTTTTTTTTTTAAATGTGACGCAATGCGCCGTTTCTGTTCTATCAGTATGCGATGAAAACTGCGCATCAAGAGATGCATAATGCAGTTCAATATAACGTCCAACTTCAAAACTAACATGCATTGCGTTAGGGGCACGTTGTGCGACCTTAACGTCGCATCAAACGCAACGTCCCACTGTGAAAGAGCCCTTAAACTTTAATGTAGTTCCATCCTATTTTTCTCCTATGTTCAATTCTTGCATAGCCTATATTGTATGTTCTGGATACCTCCATGGAGTTATTATGGTGGGTTCAGTAGGTGCCTAAAGCAATCCTGACGTAAAAAAATAAAGCAAAAGTTAGATACTTACTTCAGTAATAGGATCCTCCTAAAGTTCACCTTTCCAGTCCTAAGTCCCTCTTTATCTTCTGGCTGTAAGCATGGCTGTGGACGAGCATGGCTGTGGATAACCACATCTAAACTGGGCATGTGCAAGTTTTGTCCATGGATGGCCAGTGGAAGGAAGTGCTTATGCAATTTTTTATGTCACAGTGATGGAGAAAAAACACTAGAGGAGGCAAATGGTGGAGAGGGAAGCTGCCTTCACATTCACCACGGGCCGGGGGGGAGCACATTACATAGGAGGGCCTGGCAGGTGGAGGCAGCAGCACTAGGTAGTTTTCCAATAGATTTGATGCTGAAATCTATTGCATATCGGTGTGCAGTGTGGCAGTTTCTATGCGAAATTGCTCCCATGGCGAGGGTGTAATTGGCTTGAGAATGTTATTTGCGATGTGGTATTTAGCCCCCCAGTATAGGAATCTGGGTATAGGTGCCCCCAGTATCGGTAGCCAGGTATAGATGCCAGTGTGCCACTGGTCCCCCCTCCTTCACTGTGCCCACCTCCCTGCCAGCACCCTGGATGGACACACGCCTGGCACGCCCCTGTCTGTCTGAGTGTCTGGGTAGGTAACAGATCTCTCTCTGATCAGATTCGGTCAGAGGGGGATCTATCAGATGGTCGATCTGGTGGCCATTGTCTAATGCATGGATACCTTGAGTATCTAACTTTTGTTTTATAATTCACTTAAGGATTGTTTTAAATGATAGTGAGTGATAAATCATGTATAAAATAAGGTTAAGATTCTACTTAAAATACATATTTTCTGCTGTTTAAGCCACACTTTTTCTCCGTGCCTCTGCTCCTTCCCCATGTCTCCTGCTCCCCCGTGTATCCATGGTGCCCGCAAGGATCACAGACCTCTTATGTCCCGCGTGGCTCTCCCTAGTAATGGCTTCTGCTGATTGCATCATCATCAGCAGGACACACTGGGGGCAGAAGCTGGGACAGAAGGAGACACATGGGGACAGAAGGGGACACACTGGGGACAGAAGGGGACAAACTGGTGAGAGAAAGGGGATACACTGAGCACAGAAGGGGACACACTGAGGACAGAAGGGGACACACTTGGGACAAACCAGGACACATGGGGACACAGGAGGACACCAGTTAGGAGATAGGGGAGAACATGTACAAGATGCTCCTGGAACATGGATGCACCAGGTTTATTATATATACTTTTTCCCCCGGTTTTATGCCCTCTAAACCTGGGTGAGTCTTATGTTCCAGAGCATCTTTTATGGCAGCAAGTATGTTAGTTAAAAGCATATGTGAATGTCAGGAAGATATTTATACACAATAAAAGCATGGTATTTCTAACATATTCATATGCTGGAGTTACTTGAGATAATGTTACCACAACAGCCGCTACTCGGTAAATACTGCTGTAATAATGATGAAGAGCACTGGCCTTTGTGGCCTATATTTGTTCTATCAGTGTGTATGGCTGCTCCTCCCTGCAAGCAGTAATAGAGGATGCAGGGGGATTGCTTCAATAGAAGTATAGTGAAGGGAATGACATTTGTTTTGCTTTCTCAAGCAGCATAAAAGGCAAAGAATGCCCTGCACTGCCTTTCATGTCATTACTTCAATGAAAAACACCGCAGCTGGTATCTAATCTATTAATGTGATTTTATGTTTAATAAATGATCCCTGCCATATTTCTTATTAACCGTAAACTGGTGAAATCACCTTGTAGTAATACATACAATACACAAGTATGTGTAAGTAGATGTAAATTGTTGGAATATACTGTGCTCTAAGAGCTCACCTGCACTAAACTGACATCTGAGAAATGAGTTGAATTTATTATTCTGCATGCTTTCGCATGACCCATAGACACTGATGATGAGGAGACATAATTGGCGCAGCACAGGGTGAGAATGGTGTATTATTTAAACACACTCCAATTATATATTATTTCTGCATGTACCGTGTTTCGCTCTGACCCCCTCTTATGCATTCCAGTATATTTCCCTTCCACACAAAGCACACTCTGCAAGTGTTGGGTCAATGCAATTCCTGTTTGTTCAGTAATGGGTTATATCTGCATTACGTGTTTTCCTTTCTGCATGAATAGCTGGATAGTGTTGTGTAGAAGACCCTGTTCTGCACAATAATGTAAGCTTAATGGAACTTGGTTACAAAGAGTTCTTACTTGCAGTGTGGAAATAAGAAGTTTTGAATCAGGATGATACCATTTATTGGATAACTTAGATGTAATTAAAATGTAAGCTTTCAGCAAATACGCCTTCTTCAGACTCCGTACCTGTATATTAACAAGATGTTAAAACACACAGCTTATATACACTGGACATTTGGAGGAGATACATAAATACATAAATAAACATAAATAAATGTCATTAGATGCCTTAATTACAACTTCAGTGGGTCTCACGGGGATGCTAGCTAATTTATGACAAATAGATAAGACCACTTGTTTACTAAAACATCACATACCACAGACTCCGGGGTGATGGGAAGACATCATAAATCCAGAGTTCAAACATAACATAGGCAGAGTGTGTACACTATTTTTATAGGCTAAGGAGAATTGTGGCATTAAAAACACATTTTACCGACACATGAAATACAATGAATAGTGACATTAAAAACCATTTTACTAGCATACAAAATAAAAAATTAAACACTCCATACCAGCCCAAGTAGTTAGAATCCTTGTTTAAACCTTCTTCTACAGTTTTGAACCAATGTATACATTTCGTCTCCTTTGTTAGTCTTTCTTTATGAGATTTGAAGAAACCCATTAACCTCCTGCCGCCCGCGTCACGCCAGTAGGCGTGGCCGCGGCGGCAGCCCCAGGACCGCCTAACGCCAATTGGCGTAAAGTCCTGGGGCTCTGTTTAGCATGAGATCGCGCGCATGGTGCGCGCGCATCTCATGCTCGGAGGGCGGAGCTCCGCCCCGCCTTCAGTCTCCGAGCGGCTATTGCCGCTCGGGAGACTGTTAGACGGCGATCACGCCGTCTATTTACTTGGTGCAGCGCTGCGATGAGCAGCAGCGCTGCACCGGGGACAGCCGTGTGACATGGCTGTCCCCATGGGGGACAAGAGAGCGATCGGCTCTCATAGGCAGAAGCCTATGACAGCCGATCGCCATAATTGGCCGGCTGTGGGGAGAGAGGGAGGGAGGGAGGGAATAATTTAAAAGGAACAGGGTATTTTAGGAAAAAAAACGTAACAATAATATTTATTTAAAAAAAAATAAACATGGGGGGAGCGATCAGACCCCACCAACAGAGAGCTCTGTTGGTGGGGAGAAAAGGGGGGGGGGAATCACTTGTGTGCTGAGTTGTGCGGCCCTGCAGCTTGGCCTTAAAGCTGCAGTGGCCAATTTAGCGAAAAAATGGCCTGGTCACTAGGGGGGTTTAGCCCTGCAGTCCTCAAGTGGTTAATACAGTGATGAGAAGATCCCCTTCCACATAAATAGAAATGTATGGGAAATGGGAGAGCAGTATATTTTTATATAGGAAATAGAAAGTTATCTGCCCAATGTAAGCATTGACCAGCATCCTTGTCTAGAGTATATCTAGTTTTTTTGCATACTTACAATAGCCAAGACTATGTAGAAGAGTAATTCACACTTTATTCTTTATCAGATGACTCCTTATTAATTCCGTCTAACTGTTTATTCTTTTTGTCTTATTTTAACTAGACTCTTTTGTAAATAAAAGATGTGCAATCTTGCGCTGCTAGGGGCAGTAGTCAAGGGTGGCCGAGTAGAGTCACACTTTAGCTGCTCCTCTTAGAGCCCGGCTGTCAGAGGCTTGATCAAAGAGACTAAAAAATGGAGAAGGAGGAGCGCTCCTAGAGTAACATCGCTTTATTAAAACAATTGCACAAAATAAAAATTCACTTACTAGATGTAAGATGAATACAAGCGTGCTCGGTGCCGCGTCATCAGCTGCTGTTCGGGTCAGCTGCGAGAGTCGGGTTGCCATAGCAGCCACCCGAACAGCAGCTGATGACGCGGCGCTGAGCGCTCTAACCACGCCTTCCTCCAATCTCCTTCCAGCTGCGAAAGTCGGGTTGCTATAGCAGCCACCCAAACAACAGCTGATGGCGCGGCGCCGAGTGCTCTTACCACGCCCCCTCCACCTCTCCATCTCGAGAGCCTCCACCAATGGCAGCGGTCATCATGTAGACATGACGCTTGCCATTGGCCCAATATGCGGATACCAGGCCGCACCCACCTCATCCAAAAAGGGCAGATTGGGGGATAGCATTATGCCTCAACCACGCCCCCTGCCGGATCCGCCTCCCAACACGCCTCTGCCTGATGTCCCCCTTCGGGCAGAGACATACCCAGAGCCGGGACAAGGTCCTCCAGCGCCCAAAGCTGAGACACCAAAGTGCGCCCCACCATGCCTCCCACTCAAGCTGTCACACACTGACAAGAGGCGCCCCAGGGCCCCCAACACCTTAATCTCTAGTTACCTGGCTTGCAGTCTCTGCCATGTATCCATTTTTCTTATTTCTCTGCTTCAAACACAATAGTGGAATGAAAGCTGAGTGAATTGTGCGCCCCCTCCTACACTGCGCCCTGAGGCTGGAGCCTCTCTCGCCTCTGCCTCGGCCCGACCCTGGACATACCAATCAGCCCCCCACCCTCCCGCATAGATTCAAGCATCGGAAAGAGACTCGCAGTCAGTCTCTGCGGAACCAGCTGCACTGCGGGGTAGCCACCAGGCCATTCGCTCTGCAGGCTAGATCACTGTGGTTACACATAATGTTTACAATCAACACGCTGTTGATAGACAGGGTCTCATCCAATCCCTTTCCTCCCAATAAAAACGTCCATGTTAGGGCTGTAACATATAAATGAAGGACAAGTTTGTTCACCTATTGACAGGTTTATTTAAATACCAGCTAACCAGTCCCCACCCCCCATTACACATTTCCCTCCAAATGGAGAGTATATAAGCCTCTAGTGTGCAAGCTGGCAGCGTTATCCGACGAAGGCGTGGAACGCCGAAACACGTAATAACACAGCCAGCACACTTTTTCCCTTGGGGGAGCATCCAGGGTCACTTTCCACCAGACCCTCTCGACTCAGATGGCCACGGCAGTTTGAGGTGCAACCGCCAAGGAAGGATTTTTAAGGATTTTACATGCTTGTATTCATCTTACATCTAGTAAGTGAATTTTTATTTTGCGCAATTGTTTTAATAAAGCGATTTACACTAGAAGCGCTCCTCTTTTGTAAATATATCAAGATGGCACCGTAAAAGGACGCCGCGGCCACAGGGCTCCGGTCCTTTCTCTCCTTTCTCCCCTTTCTCCCCTTTCTCCCCTCTCACCTGCTCTTTCTTTCCCTCTGGGGAATGGTGGAGGGGCGGGGGTCACTGCTGCTGCCCGCTGGCAGCTCCATCACCGCTGCTGTTTGGCGGCAGCTCCATCACCGGCACACAGCCTCAAGGGGGCCTAGTCGGGGAGCCTGCCCAGAACACGTGGAGCCTGGAGGCGGGCGGCCAGCTGATCGGGTGCTCAGCTGATCGCGCCCACGTGCTCTGGCTGCGCTGGGTTTCCGGATCTGGCCTCCGCTCTCTCGCCACTGCAGGGAAGACCGGGGCATGCTGCCCGATGCGGACCTGGCCAAAGAGGATCCGGATTTCCTCCGCCCGAGCTGCAGCCATCTCTGGATCTCTCCCCATTGCTGCCCGGTTTGCAGCCACCTCCGGATCTCCATCGCTGCTGACAGCCTTCTCATGCAGCAATGGCCTGGATCCACTCTGCATGCACCATCAACCTCGGAGCGCTCTGGGCTGCCTGGATCCACACCACCACCACATCAATGGAGGGCCTGATGCTGCCCCATCGCAGCCACAGAGGTGGTGATGCTGCCCCCCCTCCCAGTGGAGCTGGCTGCTGCATCTGGTGTCCTGCCACCACCAAGGTAAACCTCCTGGCCTGCCCACCACTGCTGCCCCCGGCCCCACGTCCACCACCACTGCTGCCCAGCCGGGTGGCCCCCGGCCCCACGTCCACCATCACTGCGGCCCAGCAAATGTGCCCCCTGGCCCCACATCCAACACCACTGCGGCCCAGCAAAGGTGCCCCCTGGCCCCACAGGGCCCCCACTGTGTCTGCACCCCTCATTACCAGGCGTGCGGACTTGTAATCAGGAGCGCTACTCCTCGGGCAACCTGGTCCGAGTGAACTGTGCTGTCCGCCTCCATCATGATGCCCCTCAGCTTTCACAGCCTTCTCTCTACTTTCGTGGACAATCGGTAGCACCTGTCTTGTTGGGAGCGTGTCGCTGTGTAGCGTCCAGTGCCGAAAATGGCAGCGCTCATATCAGCTCTCAGGATGCTCCTCCAGTCCCACTCTTTTCTGTTCCTGCTATCAGTGTATGTTCTTGCTATGTTTTGTATTATGTTAACTGTACGTGTATGCTGTAATGCTCTGTTTTGCTTTTTATTGTTGCTTTTTTATTGTTTATATGTATGTACCATACTGTATGCGATGCTGTACTCTGCTTAATTGTACGCACAAGCTGTAATGTTGTCCTAAGTATGCTTGTCCCATGTCTATGTATGCTTAACCGTATGCTATTCCTGTTTTCTTTTCATCGACGACCCTGTATGCACCAAAACCAATTCCGGGTACAATCCACCGTTGTACTTGGCGATAATAAATTCTGATTCTGATTCCTAGGCACATTGTGTTTTATTTCTTTTGTCCTTTTTCTTTCCCTCTATTCTCCCTGCCTTGTGTTGCTGTCTCAAGACAAGCAGGAGACAGAGTATACACATTTTTTCATGTCGAAACCTTTCAAAATGGTGGTGGCTCTAGTGAGTTTGAGGCTCTGGCAGATGTCAGTCCATCTGTCTGCTTATAATCAGCCATTTCTTTCTCACTGGAAAGTCCCAAATGAGTTTCTTTAAAGTTGCGGCTTGCAGATATTATCTGGGTGTAAACAACATATGGAGGAAAGACATCAGCATGGTCCAAAGGCAGGGAGGCAGCATTACTGCACACTGTGTCCTAATGGAGAGGCTGAGGAGTTCACAAAAACATAATCATCAAATGAATACCTGTGGCTGCCATATGTGATGAAAACAAAGCATTATAGTACTGTAGTGAAAGGGAAATCCTGTGTATGGTTTTAGCCACTTTTATAGGCATGCTCCTAATGTCTATTGTCATTTACATTTTCCTGCTGTTGAAGCTTTTTGTCCATATTTAAAGGGAGCCTTGGGGGAAAGAATATGTAAGATGCCATGACTGATTTCCACACACACACACACACACACACACACACACACACACACACACACACACACACACACACACACACACACACACACACACACACACACACACACACACACACACACACACACACACACACACACACCACAGTTTTAGGATAACAATGTAGGTGCTAATGATAGTGATACAGGGTAAAGTTGATGCCAGTACGGTAATCAAAATACTAGAGGATTAAAAGTGCCTGGACAATGTATGGTTGTACAACCATACAGCAAAAGTTTAGCTGGCATCCACTTTTTCTAGTATCAAATAGAACAATAGTGCATAGAGGCACTTCTCCAACTTCTTTTCTCACAGACACCATGGGCCATATGCAATTCCCCTTTTCACCTGAGTTTTCTCCTAGGAGATAATTTTTCATCTTCAATTTAAAATAACTTTCCTGCACTTTTCAACTTAAAAAGTACCAAACAGTAGGTGAGAAAATACTATTAACCACTTAAGGACCAGGGCTGTTTTGGCTGATTTGTGCTGGGTGGGCTGGGTGGGCTCTCCATAACTTATATCTATATTCCATCCATATTCCATCCCTTGACAGTTGCCATTGTAACAAGTTAATCAATGTTCTTCTCATAACCTGACAGTTTTCCTGATGTGTACATGGTGTATTTTAATCTTGTAGCAAACAGCTGTCAAAAAATACATTATGCCCCAGAGCAACACTACACTGCATGAAGCAAATGTACACTAGCTTCACATGTGCAGTGCCGTGTAGCCCCAAGATTGTCTTGGCTATCACATTCACCCTGCTCTTGATGGCTTTATCCATCTGGGACCTGTGATATTTTCACTGTTCCACATATTGATTTTATTGTGCTTGAGGAAGGGTCCCTAGAGACTCAAAACAAACTGGGGCTGTTGCACTCTTGTCTAGAATTTCATTGTTGGAACCTGTACCTTGTTACACAAGTTATATTGCTGGACACAAAATAACATTTTGATATTTTTTGCAAAGGTGGACTCTTTTTATCTTTTCAAGTACCCACCAGTATTAACCTTCAATAATGACACACAGACAGATGCATTGCACAGTGTGATCCCTTAGATTAATGAACTGAGCCTAACGTTCCACCCTCTACTAGATTGCTGGGTTGCTACTCCCTCTGGTCCCTTCAATAGTCAGATATATACAGATGCTTCATGAAGCAAGACGTTCTTAATTACTTTTCTATAAAACGTAACTTTTAATGCCAATCCTAGCCCCATGAAAACGTATAGGCTTTTATTAAACAAAAAGACACCTGTATGTAAGCAATAGTATCTTTCACAAGTCTACATATTCTTAAAGGTGATGTAAAATAAATTTTTGATTTTTGTATTATTCTTTGGGTTTAGTTCTAAAACTTAATTTTTATAAGTGTTTATCACTAAATAAGGATAATATTAGGTAACACAAATTAAAATATATTTGTTTAGTATAACACCTTCTTGTCTTTCTGAAAGGGTTGTAAAGACACATAAAAGTACAGACATACACACATGCCATTATCAAGCTCATTCTGTTGTTGGGAGAATGGTGCAGTGTATGATGGAGCATCAATGTATATCACTAAGGTGTCATAAGTAGTGATAAAGCTTTTGCTGATTAAATAGGGGCATATCTAAAACATCAAAACTGTTTTAGTCCATAAGTAGAAAACAGGTCAAAGTGCATAGTGGTTAAAGATCCGGCATGTTTGTGGAAAATCTTTGTCTGCTGTTATTTGATTGCACTTGTATACCCTGTATAGCACTTTAGCACTAGCAATGCTATTAGGTGATCCCACAACAAAACCCCTGCTAGAGGTGAAACATGTAATATGTTAAGTGTTCAGTTTTATTTACTGCAAGTTCTTGATCGCCCCTCTAATGATGGTGTTTGTGGTCCATCGCTTTCTCCAACGGAACTGACAGCTATCACTTTCTGACACACAAAGACATCCTGGAACTCTTTTGATTTTTTTGCCATTCATATAGTCACCATGTGTTTGTGCCTATTTGATGCCGTTTACTTCTGCTTTTTCCTGTGCTGTAATAAAATGGTATTGTCAGAAACTATGGGATCAAATTAAACTGGTTAATTTTCACGGTGGAGAAAAAGTAGAGAAATACAGTGCGTTTTTTTTTGTTTGTTTTTTGTTTTGTTTTTTAACAGTAAGAGTCTTGGGACACTACATTACCCGTCATTTGTATTACATTACCTATAATACATGGCTTTATACCTGAGGTTATTAGGTAAAACTCAGTACCTAGTGTTGTGTTAGCATATTAAATTGAATTATTTTGTGCTTCCCTTCTCTCTCTGAGCCACTCATGCAACATGCCTTTATGAGTGCCTGTTAACGGAAGTGACCTAAAATGCTTGTTTCTTCTCTTTCTGGGAGGAGAGTGTCATTTGGTGTAAAAGATCCAGCTAAAAACAACCTATTCATTCAATTACCCCTAATAAGGCTTAAAATACTAAAATAATGTGCATTCCTCTATGGAATGATCCGCTAACATGATCCTCTAGGTCATTTATGTCAAACTCTGTCCCGCAGGCCAAACCTGGCCTTCAGAGCCATTAAATTTGGCCCTCAAGTGGTTTTCCCCTTTGCATTATGTTTGGCCCACTCTAGACCACCAGAGAAGCTATATTGGAGGTGAAGCCCTAGAACACAAGGGAAGCCATATGGAGTAGTTGGGGGAAGCACTAAACACTAGGGAACTGCATAGGAGAGAGTGGGGCCTCTTGACACCAGGGTACTGTATAGGGAGGTGAAGACCTCTAGACACCAGGGAACTGTATAGGGGTTTGAGGGGGTCCGTTAGACACCTGGGAACTATATAAGGGAGGAAGGTGGCCAGGAAACATTGAGGATGGCCCGCGACTAGGTCCCAGTGTACAATTTCGGCCCACTTTGTATTAGACAACCTTGCTCTAGGTGATGTATATTGTATACTGGCTCATGCAAACTAAAATGAGTTTACATGCACAGTGTACAAGTTCCATAGGACATTACTTGCCCAAAATCTTGTGAGGCAGTCTTTTTGAGATTTTGCTTAGTCAAAATATTTTGGTGGAAGCTCCTGTTAAAAGACATCCGAGGTGACATGTGACATTATGAGATAGATATGTGTATGTACAGTGCCAAGCACACAAATAACTATGCTGTTTTCTTTTTTTCTTTCTCTGCCTGAAACAGTGAAAAATAAGGTATGCAAGTGATAATTTCTGTCCGTGTTGGGACCGGGTCGGACCATAACGTAACCCTCACTGATAAGGAATTGCAGCCATATTTCCTGTCAGTAAATGGCTTTCCTGTCAGTAAATTGCTTCTGAGAGTAGGAAAGAGTAGGAAAGATAAAATGGGTCAATAGTTCACACATTTTATCTCTGGCATACTTCAATGAATGAGGCTATGACACAGTAACAACTTAAAATGTAGATTTAAATATAAAATAAAACTGTGGGATAACTAAAAAAGTCATTTTTAGATGAAAGAGGATATATACAATTGTTTCTCTCATTAGTTAATTTTTTACCTCGGATGTCAGCAATTTATGTAAAGCTACTTGGAGTGTAGCTAATATGTAACTATAGCTACAGCTATAGCTAAAATATATGGGTTTCTGAACAGCATAGCTCTTTGTCTATATTATATAAGTTACTTGTCTTGAAGCCTATCGTTTCCTAACAGGTGCTATGGAACTCTGCGTGTGCGCACAGTCATGACACAACCCCATGCGCAAAACCCTGCTAACCCGCAAGCATGTGCACCCAACCACAGCTCCATGCGTGCGCACTTGGCCTATCAAACGGATAAATCGGATGCAGCCCATGAATGCAGGTCAAAGGTCTTTAATTAGGTAGGATATTAAATTATTATTAGTTGCAAGGGAAAATAAGACAAGTGATTTCATAATAGTTTTTTTTTTCCTTTTTGCTAAAGAGTTTGTGGTCTGGCTCAGCTTGTAAAAAAATCTGTTTGCTCCTGGGAAAATTAACATTTTAAGACTTCAAATTATTTTCCTAAGGATTAAGTTACAGCAGCATTTTGGCACATGCAGAATCTCCTAAATGCTTGTTATATACTTCAAAGGCAAACTGTTACAGGGAAGATTGTTAGACTTGTGCAAGTGTGCTGATTTGTGCTGTTATCAAAGTGCCAGCAGGTTCCAAAGAAAGAAATGTGATGGATCCCTGGGGCCTTGTGGGAGACTGGAAGTAGCAGATAGCATAGCTTCACTCTGCATACAAAAGCTGCAGCTTTAGAGAGAGGTGGGCTGGGGCCATTTACATCTAGTCAATACAGTTTGTTATATAAGAATTCTCATGGTACCATTAACTTCTTACATTTTACATTCCCAGCAATAAATAGTACTGAAGTCTGAGAAGTTTGTGCTGCTAGACTGCAGTCCAACACACAACACCATTAGAGTGTAAGTTCTACAGACAATGTCACAGATTTTAAAACATAATCAAAACAAAATATGACTTACAACATGGACATAATATCTGTGATCAACGGTAATGAGTGAATATGGCCATATTTGGCTTTCCATATTTTTTGTCGAACTGTCTCATTTTTATACAGATTAGAAGAATTGTGAAAATATGCACAGATGAGAATATGCAGGAAAATATGCCAAATGCATTAAAAGTCAATGTGCCTGAGAAAACACATTTTGAGAAAGTTCTCAGCTGATTGAAAATCCACTGTATTTTCACAAGAATATTGATTTATTTAGGAGTAAATTCACTAGTCTTTAACACACAGTTATTAACAATTAACTACTTTCTTCTTATCTCAACTCTTCCATCAAACACACGCATGTACATATACAGCACATATATATATATATATATATATATATAGAGAGAGAGAGAGAGAGAGAGAGAGAGAGAGATAGGATATATATATATATATATATATATATATATATATATATATATATATATATATATATATATATATTTATATATATATATATATATTTATATATATATATATATATATATATATATTTATATATATATATATATATATATATATATATATATATATATATATATATATATATATACATATATATATGATATATATATATATATATAGATAGATATCTATCTATCTATCTATCTATCTATATATATATATATATATATATATATATATATATATATATATCCTGTATATATACATATAAAATATACAGGATATATATGTATATATATATATATAGATAGATAGATAGATAGATAGATAGATACAGTAGATATGTAGAAAGCGCAATTCATGTGACCACTGCAAGTCTTCTGCGCTCTTTAGGAAAGACACAGGTTTCTGCTCATGCGCAGCGCCGGCCATGCACCGCCTCCTCAATCACGCTCCCTGGACCAGAAGCATTTGGTGCATGCGCAATTGCTATTTTTTTTAACAGTGCAGACGATGCAGCCTGGTGCTGTGCCTGCAGCTTTTGGATGAGAACATGGGCTGAAGGGAAAAGAAAAGAAAGACAGCAAGGGACCAAGATGACTACAGGTGGATGGACATCAGCAGAGTGAAAATCCTTAGAAAAACAAAATATTTGTGCCTGTACCCACCAAGGCCCCCAAAGTTTAAATGAAGCCTGCATGTGTGCATCGTGTATATGATAGGCTGTGGTAATTATATTTTCTTCTATATCCCAAGTAGTCACATGTCTGCAAATAAAAGGATCAAGTAGTCACATGCCTCCACATAAAATAATTAAGTAGCCAGGTGGCTCAAGTACTCAAATTGTCTTCACATGAAAAAATAAATTAGTCATATGAATCCCAATAAAATAATGAAGTAGGCAAATGTCTTACAGACAAAAGAATAAATTAGCCTAGTGCTTCAAGAATTAAATATACAAGTGACTCAAGATAAAATATTTAAGAAGCCATGTTTGCCTAGATAAAATAATAAGAAGCCATATGCCCCTAGATATCAGTATAGGTAGCCAGATGTGCCCTAGCATAGGAACCAAAGATCTCCCCTAGTATAGATAGCTATAATCCCCCAGTATAGGTAGCCAAGGGTCCCCTCAGTATAGGTAGCCATAATTATCCCCAGTATTGGTAGCCACGTGTTCCCTCACTATACAGCCCCTCTGCTGCCAGCTCTTCTCAGTGGTACTACACTGCCCAGCAACACCGCTTGAGTTATCATACCACCCTAGGCCCAGACCTTTGTGGCCTTCTCACAAATCAGGCCCTGCATACCTTAAGTAGTGTTGGGCGAACACCTAGATGTTCGGGTTCGCGAACGTTCGCCGAACATCGCCGCAATGTTCGGGTGTTCGCGCCGAACTCCGAACATAATGGAAGTCAATGGGGACCCGAACTTTCGTGCTTTGTAAAGCTTCCTTACATGCTACATACCCCAAATTAGCAGGGTATGTGCACCTTGGGAGTGGGTACAAGAGGAAAAAAAATATTTGAAAAAGAGCTTATAGTTTTTGAGAAAATTGATTGTAAAGTTTCAAAGGAAAAACTGTCTTTTAAATGTGGAAAATGTCATGTTTCTTTGCACAGGTAACATGCTTTTTGTCGCCATGCAGTCATAAATGTAATACAGAGAAGAGGTTCCAGGAAAAGGGACCGGTAACGGTAACCCAGCAGCAGCAGCACACGTGATGGAACAGGAGCAGGCGCAGGAGGAGAAGGCCATGCTTTTTGAGACACAACAACCCAGGCCTTGCATGAGGACAAGAAGCGTGCGGATAGCATGCTTTTTACCGCCATGCAGTCATAAATGTAATAAAGATAAGAGGTTCAATAAACAGGGACCGGGCGTCAACGCTAACCCAGCAGCAGCAGACGTGATGGAACAGGAGGAGGCGCAGGAGGAGAAGGCCACGCTTTCAGGTGCAACTCAGGCCTTGCATGAGGACAAAAAAATGTGTGCGCAAAGCAATGCAATGAGTAGTTTTCAGGACACAATGGGCTATTCGGAGGAGCTATTCCCACCCCCACAATCTTCTACCTGTGAAAGGTCAATGGAACAGCCACAAATGTTGTGCCCGGATTCACAACCTTTTTCTGTGGAAAATGCACCTCGCACTGAAATGCAAGGCGAGGCCGAGGATGAACATGACGTCAACAACTCAACATGACGCAAAATGGGGGCGGAACAGAAAGCTGCTTTCAATGTTTTGAAGGCCTTAATTGCCTCCGGTGGCCAGTTAGATGCATCATTCATCACACCCAAATCCCAGAGCAATGTGTGCAGGAATTTGAATCTCAGGAGGTGTACCGAGATCATCTGGACAAGTGACCAAGTGACAAGTGACAAAGTGACCAGTGACAAAGTGACAAAGTGACAAAATGACAAAGTGACAAAATGACAAAGTGACAAGTGACAAAGTGACAAGTGACAAAATGACAAAGTGACAAGTGACAAAGTGAGAAGTGACAAAGTGACAAGTGACAAGTGACAAAGTGACAAGTGACAAAATGACAAAGTGACAAGTGACAAAGTGAGAAGTGACAAGTGACAAAGTGACAAGTGACAAAGTGACAAAATGACAAAGTGACAAAGTGACAAAGTGACCAGTGACAAAGTGACAACTGAGAGGTTGTTCTGGGGAGCTCCACTGCACTCAGTCGCATATGAGGAGAGGTCTCGTCGGGACTGCTGATCCTCCTCAGCTTGCTCAAAGCCTTGAGGGTTCCTGAAGATCCTCTGCTTGGAGTTCGCCGGGGTTCAGCTTGGTGTCGGGGTCGGCGGCGTCCTCCTCACTCCAACGTGGCAGATCTTCTGTTGAAGGAAAAAAAAAAAAACATTGTTAAAAGTCCAGTACCGCTTCTGAAGGACTCACCAAGAGATGCAGGAGCGCTTCAATCTAGCGCACCATCGCTCGCTGGGTGATGTCCCTGCCTACGCGCTGGAATTCTACGCTGCACATGCTAGCACGCTTTTGCGCAGTGCCGAGGCGCATTCCAGCAGCTAGTAGCTACCAAGCTTCTGTGGATCTGATTGGGCCACCATGTTGGATCTCTGCCAAGTCCTCCAAAATTTTGAGCAATCCACGTTGCGTGACTGAGCAGTGACAACTCTACAGTCAGCATTACAATACCACTGCTGTGTTTACTGAAGAAATCAATGTTGAAGATGGAAACCGCTGGCATGATGCAAGTGGGGGATTCTGAAGATGAAAAAGATCAGCGTGATGATACCAACATCAGGCAACCTGCCTCAGGAAACGCTGGTCCCAGCTATGACAAAGAACAGGACGAGGAACAGCTGGAGTTGGAGCAGGAATTGGATGCCCCCACTGCCGAGGGACAGAGCGGTGCACGTTGGACTTCCACAATTTAGCGGGAAAGGACAGCAGAAGAGGAAGAAAGTGATGCTGGTGACGAATATGGTGCATCACAACAATCACAACGCTTACAAGAACATGAAGATAGAGGAGTCTGGCAGGACTCTCTGGCACACATGGCTCAATTCATGCTAGACTGCATTGAACGCGGCCCGCGCATTATTCACTATTCATTATTATTCATTATTCTGGAATCTGGACAACACCAATTACTGGGTTTATACCCAGTTTATACAAACACAATGTTAAAAAACTGATTGAAGAAAGTGTCAGACAGGTCAAAAATGGAACAATTCCAGCAGGCCCTTGAGGATGGAGACTTTAGAGAGGAAATTGACATCCTCCTCCTTCTCTAGCCAGTTGTACGCCGACAGACTGACTTCAGCAAACCCAGGAGGACCAGGAGGGCAGCAAAGAACACAAGCTGCTGCTAGTGCCCAAAAGGGAATGGTATTGGCAGTGTCCTTGGAGTGGGAACATTTTCTGACACCCATGCAGCAGCCCACAGAACAGCAATCGGGCAGTTCCACGTCCTCCAACACCAATCGCCTAGAGAAGATGGTCAAGGTCCAGGACTACATGTCAGATGGCGGAGCTGTGTTGAACAATCCATCTGCAGACAGACGGTGAGTGTGACAGGCAGCACAGAAGGACCATGGCAACTCACTCATAGTACCACAGTTTGATAGTGCTGCCCAAAAAATTATATGGATCCGTGGACCCGGGCACTGCGGGCAGTACTGGGAAGTGGGAACGCAGATTTTAGTACCTAAACACACGATACAACATGTTTTCCGGGGTCGGACTCTGAGGCACATACAGATGGTCCCGATCATCATCCTCATCATACAACTCTTCTCCTGAGTCTGACCCACCCACCACCTCTGCCACCCCAACATCCCCAGACACAGACCCCTCATCGTCCTCAACATTAACTTGGGATGCTGGCCTGAGCCCGACCTCCTCCTCCACATCAGGCCCCATCATCTCCTCAATGGCAGCCCTCATTAATCGTTCTGGCGACGGACCGATGGACACAACATTCTCCTCCGGATAGGGCTGCTGCTGACCACTGGCTGCTGGGGTGGATGTTATAGCTTGCGTGGGGCGTTGGCTGTTGCTGTTGTTGGGAGTGCTGCTCACAGCGGAGGTCTCTGAGGAACTCATGGTGAGCTCATATAGTGGTTGGCGGTGAGTGGAGTATTACTGATCCCAGCAATATACACACTGACTGGCAGAGTACGCAATGCTATATAGTCTGGCTGAGCGGTGTACACAGAGTGGCAGTACACACAATGCTATATAGTCTGGCTGAGCCGTGTACACAGAGTGGCAGTACACACAATGCTATATAGTCTGGCTGAGTGGTGTACACAGAGTGGCAGTACACACAATGCTATATAGTCTGGCTGAGCCGTGTACACAGAGTGGCAGTACACACAATGCTATATAGTCTGGCTGAGCCGTGTACACAGAGTGTCAGTAAACAATGCTATATATAGCGTGGCTGAGCGAGGTACACAGTGGCAGTACACACAATGCTATATAGTCTGGCTGAGCGGTGTACACAGAGTGGAAGTACACACAATGCTATATAGTCTGGCTGAGCCGTGTACACAGAGTGTCAGTAAACAATGCTATATATAGCGTGGCTGAGCGAGGTACACAGTGGCAGTACACACAATGCTATATAGTCAGGCTGAGCCGTGTACACAGAGTGTCAGTAAACAATGGTATATAGTCTGGCTGAGCGGTGTACACAGAGTGTCAGTAAACAATGGTATATAGTCTGGCTGAGCGGTGTACACAGAGTGGCAGTAAACACAATGCTATATATAGCGTGGCTGAGCGAGGTGCACAGTGGCAGTACACACAATGCTATATAGTCAGGCTAAGCCGTGTACACAGAGTGTCAGAAAACACAATGCTATATATAGCGTGGCTGAGCGAGGTGCACAGTGGCAGTACACACAATGCTATATAGTCTGGCTGAGCCGTGTACACAGAGTGGCAGTAAACACAATGCTATATATAGCGTGGCTGAGCGAGGTACACAGTGGCAGTACACACAATGCTATATAGTCAGGCTAAGCCGTGTACACAGAGTGTCAGAAAACACAATGCTATATATAGCGTGGCTGAGCGAGGTGCACAGTGGCAGTACACACAATGCTATATAGCCAGGCTAAGCCGTGTACACAGAGTGTCAGAAAACACAATGCCATATATAGCGTGGCTGAGCGAGGTACACAGTGGCAGTAAACAATGCTATATATAGTGTGGCTGAGCGAGCGGTGTACTACTGTTCCCAGCAGCGACACAAAATGACTGGGGGGGACCCTGGCTAGCGTGGCTGGAGAGCGAACTACCCTGCCTGCCTACCCAAAGCTAAACCCACAGACAAATGGCGGAGATATGACGTGGTTCGGGTATTTATTTACCCGAACCACGTGACCGTTCGGCCAATCAGAGCGCGTTCGGGCCCGAACCACGTGACCCGTTCGGCCAATCACAGCGCTAGCCGAACGTTCGGGGAACGTTCGGCCATGCGCTCTTAGTTCGGCCATGTGGCCGAACGGTTTGGCCGAGCACCGTCAGGTGTTCGGCCGAACTCGAACATCACCCGAACAGGGTGATGTTCTGCAGAACCCGAACAGTGGCGAACACTGTTCGCCCAACACTAACCTTAAGGCATTGTTTTTTTTTTCACTGGTTTTAACATTTTGGCCTAATTTTGTTGTTGTGTTGCTAATTATTGTATTTAGAAATCCCTAACAGTCAACTGAGGAGGATAGTCAAATGAGCAGCATTGACAACTGTCAGGACAATATTGTCATGGCTGACCTATTTATCTGACCTGTTTATAAACACATATACTCAACTCAGCTAATGACATATGTTTCTGCCTATGGATGGAGAGCAGGAAATAAGTGGTGGGCAGGAAGAATAGAGATGCTGACTCTTCTTAACCATATGGTAATGCTAGCTATGAGGACTTGTCTTCTAAGCTGCTGAATTGATTCTTTCCTCGGGTGGCACTATGTACATATATAAGACATTTGTTGCCTTGAACTTCATTTGTGATGATTTTGTGTGACAGTTTGCTAACAAAAGATTGTATAGGCACGCTTGCTCGACTCCTGCCGAGAAGCATGATTTGCCCTATAAAGAAGGGAGAGGGAAGAATGACTTGGAGGTGTCCCACTGTGAACCACAGCAGGGAATCATAATAGCTATGCTGGGAAGTTTCAAGCATGAAAAAGGGAACCCTGCTAACATTGGGGAAAAGCTGTACAGCAAGAATAATGACAAGCAATTATTTTGAGTGACAAAAATCAACAGTATGTGCAAAGTTTAATCCAGAGGTTACCTGCTGCACCCACAGACACAAGAACGTCAGGTGGCCAGACTGAGTGAAAACAACTTTGTGCCCACATATTAAATGGACTACAACCACCATAACATAGAAAAGTTACACCAGGCCTCACTTGCCAGTATCAAAAATTGCTTTATTGTGAACAATATTCAAGAATTTCAAAGACCATATCATTGTGGAGTTGTTTCAGGACCATAATTTTGCCATAGACAAATCACTTTTCAACTTTTAAAGGAGCCAGAGTGACAGACTTAGATTTACATGTCAGCATTCATACAAAGGGTAATTTTACATATACATACCCCAGATTTTCACCTAGGGTCATATACCAAACTCATGAGTAGTGCACAGGGGTCACAGAGTGAACCTCGTATTTTTGGAGCTTGGATGGGCTCTACATGTGACCGATAACAAAGAACACAAAAAACGCTGTTTAAATGCAGAGCTCTGCTAAGTTGCCACAGAGTGTTTACCCGTTCCCTTATCGAGTGAATGGCGTGCATGGGTGCATGAAGTGGGCTGTTTGAGAGTGGGGGCGTGCTGAGACATCTATGAAGCTCCTATGGTGTTTTTAATGTTTTTAAATATAGTGGTTCGATGCAAATTCTTGTATATTGTTCACAATAAAGCAATTTTTGATACTGGCAAGTGAGGCCTGGTGTAACTTTTCTATGTTATGGTGGTTGTAGTAGATTGAATATATGAGTTGAAGGCCCACACATATTTGGAACTGCTGTCCAGAGGGTGCAATTGCACACAGCACGGTCAGTTTCCAGTTATTTTGCCTATAGGAGACCAAGTCATTTTTTGTACACATGGAACCTCCAATATAAAAAAATACTGCTGCGCTCCTCAGACCTGTGCCTTCACCTTTAGAACATAGTGACTTTATCCTTGACCTGCAATAAAAACTTCACATAGGGTGATACCGTTCATGTAACATTAAACAAGTATCTTCAATTCACATGCAAGTTCCACCAGGTGACAAATCTCATCCGTGTCCAGTGCTCTCACTCAGTGCTCACTCCGTGACAATCCCCAACTGATGTATGCCAAAACGCTCACCAGATGTAGCCCACCTCAGATTGCAGGTGGAAAATTCACTTTGGCTCACTGCCAGTTAATGCCATAACACCATTCGTTATAAATCTTCATTTATTCCAATAAAACCAGCTCCATAAAAGACATAAGAAATATCATAGCGTAATCCTGTCATACATAAGCTCCGGGCGCATCTAAAATTGCACTTACGCGTCCCGGTGTTAAGATCGCATATAACAGTATCCTGTGCCAGTGCCCATTCGCCTGTCTGTTTAGGAAGGATGTCCGCGCTGATGCCGCTCCTAATCCTCCCTCTCGCCGCAGGGTGTATGCCGCTCAAACGTACTGTTCGTTCCCGACCGGCCGGTAAGCTTACTTCTGCGTGTACGTCTCGACGTCCTTGCTCTGCTCCGCCCTACGCACGTTTCGTCCTCACATCCGGACTCATCAGGGGCTCCGCCTCCCCACTACCAACGTCGCTTCACATACTGCCTGCTCGCTGGTGATTGGTGAATCACTAATTCTGGCGAATGGGCATTGTTTACATGTCCTCTGTATTTTTACTAACTCGTTACAGTAAAAAAAAAACTCATAATAAATACTTATATCTAAAATTGAACACTTATATCTGAAATAAACATACATCCTTGTTTTGGTTTTATAAATTGCACCATCTAGTGAATCATTTGAGGATTTCATCTCGCCTGACCATATAAAAGGCTTGTGTCTAATACTGTGCTAAGCCCCTGCCACCTAGTGGTCATTTTATATATACTATTTGTTACTATAAAACATACCTAGCAATTCCCCCTACTGTACCAAATAACTCAATAGTATGCTTTCCTGCTATAACACAATTGCAGATCTTTTCCGAGGTTATCTTTCTCGTTTGGGGCTATGCTAATATACTTAAACTGTGCAATCAATCATTAGAGATGTGGCAGTTTAAGTCGAACTCAATATTAAGTCCTCCTGGACTGAGAGTGTTCAGATTGTAAATCCATTTCCCTTCAGCTTTAGAGATTTCTTTTGTCAGGTTTGAACCTCTCCACTTCTTTATATATTTTTCTACCCCCATAAACTTCAAACCTGCTGGGTCTTGATTGTGGTGTGTCCTGAAGTGCTTTGACACACTGTGGGTTTCCAGGCCCTTTTTTATATTATTCACATGTTCTCTGATCCGCTTGTAAAGTTCCCTAGTTGTTCGCCCAATATATTCTAGTCCACATGGGCACCAAAGAATGTAGACCACACCTTTACTCCTACATGTAATACATTGCTGGACCTTGAGAGTTCTCCCTGAGTTCCTTGAGATCACTTGATTCCCCCTAACTCCTGTGGATACTCTACATCCCCTGCAGCTCCTGCACGGGAAGAACCCCACCTGTCCCAACAGATCTCCCCCTGTGATACTCGGTGGTTCAATATAACTCTTAATCAAGGATGACTTCAATGTTGGGACCTTCTATAAATAAACTGCGTTTTTTCTGGTAGCACTTTCTTCAAAACCCCATCAGTTTTTATGATGTTCCAGTTCTTTCTGACCACCCTCTCCAGATCCCTATGTTGTGAGTTATAGTAAAAAATAACTGCAAATTCTTTCTTTTCTCTTGCCGTTCTGGATCTGTTCATCAATAATTCTCGTCTGGGGAGTTTTGCCACCTGCGATACTTCTGTTCTCAATTCACTTTCTTCATATCCCTTTTCTCGAAATCTTTTTAGAAGTGTTTCACTCTGCGTTATATAATCTTCCACATGGGTGCAGTTCCGCCTGATCCTAACAAATTGGCCTCTGGGGATGTTCCTCAACCAGTTGTTATGATGGCAGCTCTCCCTCAGAATGTATCCATTCCGGTCTGTGCTTTTGAAATAAGTTTTGGTGGTGAGTATGTTCTTTTCCCTCTTAATCTGTAAATCCAAAAAATTCACTTGCTCTTTGCTGAAAGTAACTGATATCTTTAGTTCTGGCCATATCACGTTTAGGTCTTCGCAAAACTGTGCTAGTGCTGCTTCTGGGCCTCTCCATACAAAAAACAGGTCATCTATGAATCTTGACCATGACACCACCTGTGTGTAGGCTTCTAACTGCTGTACTTGCTTCTCCCATTCTTCCATGTACAAATTTGCCACACTGGGAGCAAATTTTGCCCCCATGGCGCAGCCTGTCTGTTGCACATAATATGTGCCACCGTACCAGAAATAATTATGATTTAGGGAGTACTGTAGTAGTTTTATAATAAATTCAATCTGGGCCTCTTTAAGGGTGTCATCATCCCTCAAGCTATTTCTAATGATTTGTACACTTTTAGCATGGGGAATGACCGTATAAAGTGAAGCTACGTCCCCTGTGATGAGATAGTCCCCCTCTTGCACTTCTAGTTCTTCCAGACGCTGTAACGTATGTTTTGTGTCTTTAAGGAGGTTGAGCACTTTATCTACTCGGGGCTGTAGGGAAAAGTCTAAATATTCACCTACTCTCTGCGTGAGGGACCCCACCCCACTCACTATAGGTCGTCCTGGAGGTTGTTGTGAATCTTTATGTATCTTGGGGTTGCAATAGATGACTGGAATTCTTGGGGTATTTGGTAGGAGATACTTAAATTCGTCTGTCGTTATGATCCCCTCCTTTTCACCTTCCAACAGTATTGTCTTTAGAATCTCTGTGTATTTCTTAGTTGGATCTCCCCTTAATATTTTATATGTTGAATGGTCTCCCACTATCCGAGCCATTTCTTCTAAGTATTGTCCTTTGCTCATCACCACTATCCCCCCTCCCTTGTCTGCCGGTTTAAGTATGAGGTCTTTGTTTTCGGCCAAACTTTTAATTTCTTCCTTCATCTGCATAAATCCCTGGATTTTCTTACATTGTATTTTTTCCAGGTCATTAAGGACCGCCCTTTTGAAAGTCTCAAGTGTGTTTTCCTTACTGGTGTCCTGTGGATTAAATAGGGAACGGTTCCTCAAGTTTGTATGTTTATATTGTGCTGGAGGGTTATACCTAGTGTTAGGCCCCTCTTTGCCTAGGAAGTATTTCTTAATATTAAGTTTCCTTGTATACCTTTGGATATCTAGGTATGTTCCAAACTTGTTAATGGGTTTCGGGGGGGCATAGTTGAGACCTTTGTCTAGTAACTTCGTTTGTGACTCAGTTAAGGGAATTCCACTGATGTTAAAAATTCCTGTTCCTATAGTAACTTTCCCCTTCTTCTTTTGTTTCCTAACTCCTCCTCTGCATCCTCTTCTGTTGGTCTTTTGTTTCTCTGGCCCATCCCTCCTCCTCCTTTTCTTGTAAATAATCCCATTCTTCCCATTGATCTATCCCTAAAAAACGTTCCCTATCTTCTCTTCTTTCTGCATGGTTCGTATACATGGTAGGATCTCTATCATCATCTTCCAGGGGTTGATATCTGTTGGGCCTGGATGGATGTCTATCCCTAAGATGATAGTATTTAGTGCCCGGTCTTTCTTGTTTCTGTTGAATCTTTGGGGGTCTCCCCTGTTTAGGGCTTCTTTGTTGTCTATACCAATTAGGGTTTTTTGGGAGAGCCCAATTTCTCCCCTGGGGGTTGTTTAGTTGCTCCTGGGCCTTTGGGCGTGTCGCTGGAGGGGTGTAGTCATGTCTACTTATAATCTGATCCCTATTGATTGTATCTTGTGGTGGTTGGGCCTTTTCTTTATCCTTAATGGCCTGTTGTTCTGCTATTTTAATCTGCCATTTATAGGCTTGATGGAGTCTGTAGTCTCTACAGTCACTACTGTAACGAGTTAGTAAAAATACAGAGGACATGTAAACAATGCCCATTCGCCAGAATTAGTGATTCACCAATCACCAGCGAGCAGGCAGTATGTGAAGCGACGTTGGTAGTGGGGAGGCGGAGCCCCTGATGAGTCCGGATGTGAGGACGAAACGTGCGTAGGGCGGAGCAGAGCAAGGACGTCGAGACATACACGCGGAAGTAAGCTGACCGGCCGGTCGGGAACGAACAGTACATTTTAGCGGCATACACCCTGCGGCGAGAGGGAGGATTAGGAGCGGCATCAGCGCGGACATCCTTCCTAAACAGACAGGCGAATGGGCACTGGCACAGGATACTGTTATATGCGATCTTAACACCGGGACGCGTAAGTGCAATTTTAGATGCGCCTGGAGCTTATGTATGACAGGATTACGCTATGATATTTCTTATGTCTTTTATGGAGCTGGTTTTATTGGAATAAATGAAGATTTATGACGAATTGGTGTTATGGCATTGACTGGCAGTGAGCCAAAGTGAATTTTCCACCTGCAATCTGAGGTGGGCTACATCTGGTGAGCGTTTTGGCATACATCAGTTGGGGATTGTCACGGAGTGAGCACTGAGTGAGAGCACTGGACACGGATGAGATTTGTCACCTGGTGGAACTTGCATGTGAATTGAAGAGACTTGTTTAATGTTACATGAACGGTATCACCCTATGTGAAGTTTTTATTGCAGGTCAAGGATAAAGTCACTATGTTCTAAAGGTGAAGGCACAGGTCTGAGGAGCGCAGCAGTATTTTTTTATATTTGATATATCCTGAACTGGACTTTCTGTAGCGATCTGACATACTGGTGCAATTAGCTTTAATTCCAAAACTGAACTGTGGCGCAGTGTTTTTTAATTGATTAAATGGAACCTGAATCAAGAAGTATATGGAGGCTGCCATATTTATTTCCTTTTAAACAATACCAGTTGCTGGTCTATTTAGTTGCAGTAGTGTCTAAATCACACTAGAAACAAGAATGCAGCTACTCTTGACAGATTTGACAGAAATGTCAGAAACACTTCATCTGCTGCATGCTTGTTCAGGGTCTATGGCTAAAAGTATAAGTTCTCATTCACATCATACGCGCTGCTGTGCGCAATTCGTCAGCGCGTATGATGTGCGACATGCAAGAATGGCGGAAGTGCATAGACAGCACTTCTGCCGTTCCCATCATGTGCACTGCACAGCAGTGTGATGCACTGTCGCACTGCTGTATGCATTTTTCGGGAATTGCAGCACTGATCCTTTCACTGTAGTGACTGGGATCAGCAGTGCAGCGCATAGCGGCGCAGATGGCGTGCGATCATACTCGTTGAGATCCGATCGAACTGCCATCTGCACTAAATGATTTGAACAAAGCGTTAGAGGCGGAAGATCAGCAGGATAGCTAGGCAACTGGTATTGCTTAAAGGATACCACAACTGAAATGTGACATAATGAGATAGACATGTGTATGTACAGTGCCTAGCATACAGATAACTATGCTGTGTTCCTTTTTTTCTTTCTCTGCCTGAAAGAGTTAAATATCAGGTATGTAAGTGGCTGACTCAGTCCTGACTCAGACAGGAAGTGACTACAGTGTGACCCTCACTGATAAGAAATTCCCCCTTTTTACCTCTTTCTTGCCCTCAGAAGCCATTTTCTGCTAGGAAAGTGTTTTATAGTTGGAATTTCTTATCAGTGAGGGTCACACTGTAGTCACTTCCTGTCTGAGTCAGGACTGAGTCAGCCACTTACATACCTGATATTTAACTCTTTCAGGCAGAGAAAGAAAAAAAGGAACACAGCATAGTTATCTGTGTGCTAGGCACTGTACATACACATGTCTATCTCATTATGTCACATTTCAGTTGTGGTATCCTTTAAAAAGAAATAAATATGGCAGCCTCCAAATACCTCTCGCTTCAGGTTTCCATTAAATAAGTGTATTGTACTGTGCACTTATTATCGCTTATTGTCATCATGATAACTTTTTATAAGAAGTGCACTTATTTTAAGCATGACCATACATTTTTTCATTTGGTTAGCATTCCCAATTTATTCAATATATACAGTCTTCTTCGACTGTGGGTGATGATGACCATTTTAGTGACGCTGTATGATGCAATTCTAGTACTTATATTAAACTGGATGTGTTTGATTTATCTGATCAAAGCCATGAAAGGTCTGTAGACTCTGAGAACTCCCTGCAAAATTAACCAAAATGCATAAAGTTCACATTACAATATTCTAGCGACCTTTATATTGTTTTGGAAGGTGAAAGCTTGCCTTAATTTCTATTTACTATCAGTGAATTTATTGATGGTTGGCAATAGCACCTTTAACTTTATTGTGGTCTTGAAGTTTGACATCTAAATCTGGGATACTAGCCAGATATTGTGACAAAGAACATTGTAAAGTATAATACTATGCCCTGGGCTCCGCTTAATGTCTAAATGTTATTTTAAATGCTTAGCTTTATTTAATAAAATGCCATTTTCAGCACTTTCATTTTAAGAAAAGAGGTAAGCATATTTCAAATCATTTTTGCAAATGTTTCCTTAACAGGCTTTTATAGGCTAAAATATATGTGGCTTTTGGGTTGGGGGGGGGGGGGGGGGAGGTGGGGAAACAAAGACAAATGTAGGAGGGTTTCAGCTAGTATTGCAACATTTTATGCAAGACATTTCTCCCCCCAACAAAATCAAGCTTTATTTTAGTTGGTAGAAAATGGTATAAATACAGTCAATCAAATAAACTGTTAATATAAAAGCTTTGTTTACAATGAACAGTTAACAGAAAACCATTTAAAGCAATACTACATATGCCTATATCTGGTGAAATTATAACAACAGAATCTGCTAGCACCAGCTAGCCGCTATTGAGGAGCAGAAGTGTACTTTTGTACAATCATAAATAGGTGAAAACCCATCGCCAACTAGACCCGATCAAATAGTATAACACATATATCCAAGCTATCATAGCCTTCCTTACTATTTCGTCCTATGGGATGAGATCCAAGTAATCCAGATCTTAACATACTAAGCAAAAGCACCCCGACTGATAAACTGCATCCTAAGAGGTAGAACTAGGTTTACTGCATGGATACAGTCTCTACATGTGGGTACTAATGCAGTCATCCAGAATTTAGTAAACAATTTACGTGCAACATGTAAAACTTCAAGCATTAATGACTTGAAAATGTGTCTGGAAATATACTAAGCAAACATAATTTAGAGTTATTGACACAACACTCTTAGGGCAATTTGGGAGAGTCCCAGGTTTAAGTTTTGCTAGACGTACTAATGTCAGATATGGTTTGCTTAACACACATAGATAAAGGAGGTGGTCTGGTTTATGCAGTGATATTTTAGTAACCTTCTCCAATGTCTCATTCCAATCATTGGTAGATATTTCTCCTACATCTGTTTCCCACGCCAATTTACGTGCCTGTGCCTTGCCTTGGGCAGAGGGGAAAATAAGGGTTTAGTAAAGTACAAATATTAGTTTCTTAGAAGAGGGCCTAGAAATTATCTTGTGGATATGAAAGAAATTTCTTATAATATCAGGTCATTTATAATTCAGTCTGGCAACACTAGCAGCTGCACTGTTCAGTTTCTGAGACTGCAGTTACACTTTAAAGATGAAATAACCCACTTCATGCTACTATGTTTTTCTACAGATACCTGTTTCTGTATTGTATACTACACAATTATATAGGGTACTACAAACATAAAGTCACAGGATATGGTAAAATATCAGCCTGCTAGCATGTTTGATACCTTTGTTGACTTGGAGGTAGCAACCTGTGTTGGCACACTACATTCTATTATCTTTTAAGTGAACTAAGTGTGGTTCTCCTTTAGGTTAAATACTTGGAAATCCAGATTAAAAAAAATGCTAAAGCACATACCTTATTTTGGATCCATACACTTGAATTCCTACTCATCACGAATATATCTGACTTGTTCAGGATATGTGAGATAATGGATCAATACACCATTGTCGATTTCTTTACATCAGACTAAAAGCAAACCTTACTTAAACTGAATCTGAGGATGTATTTATTTGCAATGCATGTCCATTTCCACAATGTGGTGTTGTAGAGGGGAGTTTTTATACTATGAAATGTATTCTTACCAGCAAAAATCTCCCTTTGTTCTTGGCCCTGGCCATCCTCAGCTTTGGCATTGCTCCACAGGGAGCTGTGCAGCCATCTATAGCTGTTCCTATGCTCCCACCTGGCTGGTGACATTTGTGGTCAGCCCCCTTCCCTCTCCCCTGCTTTCAGATTAATGCAGAGAGAGAATGAATATGTGCAGCATATAATGATGCCTGTGCCTACAAAGAATACAAGGCAGAAAAAAGGGTCCAGGAGCAGCGGCAGAGAAAGGGGAGGCAACTAGAGGAGCTCATTAAAGTTGACACTGTGACCAGGGCGACCAGGTGAGTTGTATCCTCTGCTTTACCGTTGTGCATTTTCTGCATATGGGGGGAGCATTCCTTCCACTGCCTGCCACTGCTGCCACACCTCCTCCACCCGCACAACAAACGTCCCGGTACCAGCGGTGGGTCAAATCAACTTTTTAAATGGAAGATGCCTGGGGGTCCCTATGGACCCTGGAGCCCGGGGGCAATATCCCCCCTTGCCTGCATTGTAGTGTCGGCCCTGAGAGTAAACATGAGGTGGTAATAAAGCAAGATTAGTTTAATAACTTCAGGACAGAAAATACACCGATGAGGTAATAGGCACCTGTAAGTTCAAGTCTTATTTGAAAAGTTTTTCTAGTAGCAGTCCCATTTCCACTTTTATGTGTAAAACAGTTTGTGTGTCTCTCAGCTTTCAATATGTGGTCTAGTTTGCTCAGGATTTATAGAAGTTATCTTGCTATAGAGAACCACAGTGAAGCTGGCCACTGTGCGCTGCAAATATATATGAGCAGAGAAGTTAAAATTAATAAAAGATCATACCTTTGGCCCGTCGCCCCCCCCCCCCCCCTTGCACCAGAGAAGCCTCACCCTCACATATGAAAGTCAGAGTAGCACAAACATGGCTAACAAATGCTGATAAGCCTTAGAAAGGTTCCCGATCTTATACTGAGCATGCAACTGCATAGCTAACTAAATCAACAGGACAATTTTTAGTGCACAATCATAGTTTTGATCAGATTATTTAGACCATATTGGACAAACATAAAGAAGCTAGTGGGCCCACTTTAAGAGCTGGCCATTGTAGCTGATCATCCCCTATATCATTTTTCACAAACCTGTCCTCGTGACTCCCCATTGGTGCATGTTTTGCAGGCAAACTCACCTATGCACAGGTGGGATAATTAGTGTCTCAGCTACACAGAATCCACCTAGCTGAGCCACTAATTACCCCAGCTGTACATAGGTGAGGTTGCCTGCAAAACATGCACTGTTGGGGAGTCAGGAGAACAGGTTTGAGAAACACCGCACTATACCATGTTGGGCTTCCTCGGTGGCAGGAAACACACTTGTCTTGCGCATTTTTTCACAGCAGCTGATGTAATTGACAGAGAAAACTGACAAAATGTGCAGAATCATGATGCAGAATGTCAGCTTTTTTCTGCAAGCGAACAACATATTAAGTGTGAACTAGCCCATTGATTAACATGAGTTCTCAGTTTTTCTGTGCAGAAAACGCGCATGAAAACAAACAGTCAAGTGTTTTGCCTGCCTGAGAGAAAGTTACAACAAACATTGGCCAGATACAGCAGTTTGTTTAGACTAAAAGCAGTATTATCACAGGCTGCAAGCAATCTCAACAGGATATGTTAGTAGGATTAGGTGCAGCAGCATTATCAATCATTTTTCCCCAAGAAAGCGTTTCCCAATAGTGGGCTGCAATGTAGTCATATCTACCTCTAGGGCACCATGACAGCCTTCTGAGTAGGGATGATCAATGAGATGCAATAAAAAAAAAATTCATGCAGGATTGTATACATTTTATACAAATATATGCCGCTTGAAAATGGACCAAAACGTTTATACCTTGGTGGGACTTGATTGGTCCATTTTCAAGCTGCATATATTTGCATACAAATTTACATAATCCTGCATTAAGTCAGAAATATTTGCATCTCATTGATCATCTCTAATCCTACGATGCTACGCTGAAGAAAACTGTCTCAGTAAGCAATTCCAGAGGTACCGTCACTCGTTTTTAATCTTTACTTATCTTCATCTATTATAACTCATCCCTGTTCTATTTATGTACACATAAGCCTGCTTTGGAAATATGGTTCTTCCGACGTTTGACAGAAGGTCTAAGAAATTTGAAGCCTGTGGTTCTAAGCTTCAACCAGCGGACCTGCCCGCAATCCATCTTGCTTCAATGTACCAGAGAGATATCCCCTGTAGCCAGTGCAAATCTCCCACATAGCTCTCGCAGTACTGATAATGGCAGTGATGCTAATACATAAAGTTTATGCTTTGCTGGGCTTAGCAAAGATTGGCCCCATACATAAAAATGGCCTAATGTTTTCAATTTCTTAGAGCTGCTTTTTGATACATGTTCTGTTCGAAAGGCATTTCTCCCCTGCTATGTGTGTTTGGAATTACATAATACATTATTAGTACTGTAATTGATTTATATAATACCATTATTAGTTATTTATTTATATAATACCGCAGTCTACCACAGTCTGTACTAAGTACTATACAACAAATTACTGTTTACTGAAAGACATTAACATTGACAAGGAAAAGTACATTTTTACAGTGAAAAACTGTTTAAGTTAATTGTGGAAGTATTATTTGAAACTAACTGAAAATAATATACCCGTATATTCTCGACTCTCGAGTACAAGTCGACCTCATGTATGAGTCGACTACAATATTCAACCCTGTTAAGCTGAAACTTTTTATTGACTCAAGTGTAAGTCTACCCAGCAAAGTTAACGGCTGCACTTGGGGCCCAGGAGGGGTTAATCACTGCACTGCATACAGTATTGCAGTCACAAACCCCTACTGACCCTTAAGTGCAGCCAATAGCTCCTCAAGGCCCCCCAAGTGCTGAAATTATTAATTCCCCTACTGCAGCCCAGTATTTCCCCCCTGCCCCCTTCCTTGTTAATTGTTGTGGCCAGGACTTTCACACCTGTTTTTCCTTGGCATTTCATTTCCTCAAAGTATCACTTACCACAGGGTAAATTGCTGCAAATGGGAATGTCACTAATAGCACACACATTACTCAGTGTGCTCAGTGTTGCCGGTGACTCGTGTATAAGTCCACCCCTATACTTTTATGAAGTGAGTCAGACCTACATTTCTAGACTTGAGTATATACGGTATGTGAATTTATGTGAATCTTGCAAAGATTTTCTTCATTTACACTGAAATCTAGTGATATGTTGCTCTAACAGAAGTCATTTCAGTACCTTGGGACCCAACTCTTAAAGAGGGATTGACAGCCATAAAATCAAATTCCAATTACCCGCTGCTCTGTGTTTCTTATCTAGTCTGCCTAATGACCCTGCATTGCAAGCATCCCAATACAATCATAAATGTTTCTGCTGTAATGAATCTTATCTTAGTCAGCCTGACTACTTTCTGGTACATTGCCGGGGAGAGGGAAGCTTGTTATCTCTCCTCCCACATTCCTGCTTCTCACTGATTGGCTGAGAGCAGTTTAGTGTGACACAAGGCTTCGAAGGGAGATACACCTCACCCCTCTGCAGAAGCTGCTGAAATACGATCTATGCTGTGCTCACATGTTTACAAAGCAAGCTATATATTACAGTGCAGTTTTTAGCACCGAATGGCTAAACGGCTAATCACAGTCAATAGCAAATTGCATGCAATGTGCAAATTCATGCTGCAAGAAGTAAGTTATTTTCACACATGTGGAAACGCAAATACAAAACCGCAAATTTTAGCAGATGTGCAATTTTCCATTCACTTTCTTTAGATGTGCTGCAAAAACATTTTTGAACATCTTGAAAACGCATGCAGTTTTTAATAAGTGTGAACCCAGCCTTAAGTTTGGTGATGAGTTGTCTTTCATGTGCTAATAACCACACACCTGACTGACATTAACTTCATCAGGCCTTTTGTGAGACAGTGGTGATTCTGTACCGGACAGTACAGCATCAACAAGAGAACAAAACATTAAGATTATATCTGCTTTGGCCCTTTCCCATGGAAATGTCACACTATGTACACCAGTAAACAGGGATAGGGATACAAAAGAATACCGAAGCCAAAAAGAAAAGAGAGCATTGTGTTTTCCAGTTTGAGTATGAACATCTCAAAATGCAACATAGAGAATTACAAGCCCTTTAAAGAAGAACTATGGTCTGGCCAATGATAAGTCAATATTCTCAGCCTCATCTCTGGTATACACATTTCCAAGATGCAAGATTGCATAATTATGAGATTTTGGATTTCCTTAGGGGTACACCTACTGAAACCTAAAATGTATTTTTAACCTGCTGTCACTTATTAAAGTTACAACAGCATCATCTTATCTTGAAATAGACTGCTGGAACAGTAGTCCTGGCTTTTATCTTGGAATATTCCGCTGGAACAGTAGTCTTGGCTTGTAGTCCTTGTTTGCGGCAACATTGTGAACATCTTTAGGTATCTTAACCTCTTGAGGACTGCTGTGTTAAACCCCCCTAAAGACCAGGCACGTTTCCATTAAATTGGCCACTGCAGCTTTAAGGCCAAGCTGCAGGACCGCAAAACATAGCACACACGTGATTCCTCCCCCCTTTTCTCCCCACCAGCAGAGCTCTCTGTTGGTGGGGTCTGATCGCCCCCCAGTGTTTGTTTGTTTATTTGTGTTTGTTTTTTGTTTGTTTTTTTAAATAAAAACTGTGTTTTTTCCCCCTGCTGTATACCCCCCCCTCCCTCCCCCCGCCGGCCAATCTCTGTGGCTCAGGAGGGGACAGCCGTGTCACACGGCTGTCCCCAGTACAGCGCTGCTGCTGATCGCAGCGCTGTACGGGTAATTATACGGTGATTACGCCGTCTAACAGTCTCCCGAGCGGCAATAGCCGGTCGGAGACTGAAGAGGCTGCGGAGCTCTGCCCTCCGAGAACGAGATGCGCGCGCAGCGTGCACGCAATCTCATTCAAAACAGAGCCCCAGGACTTTACGACAATTGGCGTTAGGTGGTCCTGGGGCTGCCGTTGTGGCCACGCCCATCGGCGTGCCGCGGTCGGCAAAAGGTTAAAGAACCCCATGGAGGTCTCCGTTGAAAAGAGGAAATGTTTCACTCTGAATGTTTATTTTTGTGAGTATCATGTATATGCAGAAAGTACTTTTGTATTAGCTTTATTTATTTATACAGTATACTATTAATAATAATTTATAAAAGTTCAGTATAATTTTTTTGCACTGTACAATAGATAATACAATACATACTGTTACTCAAACAGTTAGGGAAATACAGATATACTGCCAAACAATCTGCCTTGCAAATGTAGTAGAATAAATACAGCAGAGCTGGAAGCACTACGACAGTGACCTCTGTTTTATTGAGCTTACAATCATGGGTAATAAAGGGAAGAAAATACAACATCAGTTTGGTGCAAACATGTGGCGCAGCACTACAAATCTTGTTGACAGGAGTTGTTGTGTTTTGGTGCTATGTTATTGGCAGGCCCCCCTGACGTGGTAGCAAATATCTGCAGAAAATTGGCCACAGCAGGCAAAAACTGAATAGGCTGGATATGTTGAGAGCAAAAGAGTTTTACGCTATTTGTTAAAATTGTTGGAACATATTTGTCTGCACACCGAGCCACTACAAGAGAAACTGTTGGCCGTGTTCTGAAAATAAAGTATTTATCTTTTTTTGCAAACTAAAGGAGGTTGTTGTTTTACTAAGTAACTCCTGTAACAATTGGGGAATAATCTCCACGGTCAGCGCACAACGTGTACGCTGACACTGAGGAGATCTCCCACAAGCGCTCAGACAGAGGACCCCAGTTATGGTGCAAATGCACCTGTGGAGGAACAGACCAGCCAGCAGGAGGAGCTGTGGAGCACAGAGGATTAATACCTCTGAATGTCCCACAGATGTCAGATAGAGATTGCTCAGTGCAAACGTAGCAATGAGCAATACTTAAACAGTATAGAAACCGAACAGATTTGGAACAGATCAGATGAATGTCTGTTAAACTGATTGCAGACTTTGTGAGGACAGACATTCACACACAGAGCAGATTAGAAACAGATCAATGATAATAAACAGCTGATAGTGGCAAGGGCCCACTATCAGTACACCATCTGCCAGTGGCAAGGGCCCACTGACAGGCAAGGATGACTAGTGACTGTGGCGAGGGCCCACAGTCAATATACCATCTACCAGTGGCAAGGGCCCACTGGTAGGCACAAGTAAATAAGAACTGGCTGTGGGGAGAGCCACGGCCAGTACACCAAGGCAAGGACCCACTGGCAGGTACGGAAAAAGTTGCCGGAAATGTAGCTGACCAGAATTGGTCAAAGACAAGAGTAGTAAGGAAAATCGAGGCACAGGAATACAACACAGTAATTCGCGAATGCAATAGAAAATAACAAACGCGCTGGTCTGCGCATACACTGGCGAATCCAGCATATGACGCTAACCAGCGATGGCTAACAACTAACTACAGTACGGAAACCACGTAATATGTACAACAATCCCAAGCGTACTGAATGCCCTAACTAACAATAACAGATACAAAACAATATCTCTCTGCACTAGAAGGAGAGCCTAACGCACTCCAAAGGGTTAACTAAGATAAACTAGACTTGGAGCTCACTGAACTAGAAGGAGAGGCAAACGCAACTCCACAAGATTAACAAGGCTAAATATCATAGGAAGAACAAGACATGAAATAACATGAACCCGGAACCGCAGTCAGAGTGAACTGACAGTACGTCAGGCAACGAAGCAGACTCAGGAAGTGACATTTATGCATGTAAGCAGCAATCAGAAACAAACATGCAAAAAGCCAAAGAAGCAATCTGCATTCACTCAGCCCGCCAACTGCAGGCTGAGAGCAAGAACTGCATCTCGTAAACTCATGCATAATTATGCAAACAGCATAACATTTGGATTTAGAAAAGCAGGCCAGACTATAATGGAATGCGGAGCGGAGGAATTGCAAATGGACAGGACACTCACTGTGAATGCCAGAAAAGCCATGCAAACAGCAGTCAGCATTGCCTGGCTGCAGTAGTGTCTGAAAGCAGAACGGACACCACAGGGGAGATCATCACAACTCCCCTTGTATACACAATTGTTCAAGTAGGGATGTGATCACCCCTTGCAATGTACTTATCTCTTCTCCAAGATTTTTATTAAATAATGGAGTTCAAGCAGATTCAATCAAAGGGTTATGTGTGTGACTAGGTTTTGAGTTAGAAGCTCAAACTCTGTCCTTTATGTGGAGGGACAAAAACAGAGAGGCTGCATAAGAGCTGGGCCACACTATGAGTGCTTTTTCTAAGCAACAGCGATATAACAAGCTCTTACTAATTAATGTCAAGCTATATTTGTGTTTTTACTTGAGCAATGTGATTTTTAATAAACACACACATGGCATTATGCATTAGCAATCGCAAGCACTTTTCAAATCACTAGCGTAGAGAAAAGCACTCTTGGGCCATATTCAATTTACTTTTTCTCCTGTTTTTTTTCTCCTAGGTGATATCACCTGGGAGAAAACTTAGGAGAGAAGGTGAATTGAATAGGGGCCAGGAGAGGTGGATGAATCACATAGCAGAGTTCAGGATAGACTAGTGTGTGTAAAGGTGGCCACACACCATACAATTTTTTAAATATCTGTTCAATTTAAAAATTGCAATCAATTTTTCTGACTGATTGTAACATTTCAAAAATATGACCAATGTACCACACACCTATGTTCAATTTTTTCCTCAATTATGATAAAAATGATTGGAAACTCAGAGAAAATTACTAGGGTGTGTATATTAATAAATTAACACTCCAACACACACCATACAATCTTTAGTAGAAATTGAAGAGAAATATCTGGCATTCCGGATAGATTTAAATCGAAAAAAAAAACTGGAAATCTGATCGGATTTTTCAGTCGAAAGAAAAAAAAGCTTTCGATTTTTTTGAGAGATACGATCGTTTTTATCAAATTACTGTAAAATCGGATCATTTTATTGTATCGTGTGTGGCCACCTTTAGAAGGATTCACCCTACATAGTGCATACATCTCTCTCTCCCCAATAAAGCCGAAATGGCAGCCAAAAAAAAGAAAATCAAAATTCTTAGCCACAAATCAGCTACTTGACCATTGTTTTAATCAATTGAACACTAGCTAATTGATTAATTTTTAACAGCTTTCATTTGCCAGCAGTTACTTCCTGATAGAGAAATATTTCAATGGAAGGCACTCATCTCTAAAAAATTACAGAAATGGCTCAGGTAGATACTTTTCCTTCAAAACCATCCACAAAATGAAAGCAAGAAAATGAATATCGGCAAATAGCAATAAAAAGTCAGACAGAACACAAAGTACAAAAAAACTTTTCATAATATGAGAAAGACTAATGAAAAATAATGGAAGGCCTTCAGCTTGCAATGGCAGAAAGCTGCAGGAATAAGAACTTCTAGAAACCTGCTATCTATACAAGATGCTTAGATAAAGTGCCTGCAGTGCAACAGATGTATGATTGAATTCACTCGCAACAGAAAGATATCATAAAACTTTAATTCAAGTTTTCAGGTTTTGCCGTGTTTTTTGAAAAACAACCTGAAGTAAAACAGAAGGATGTTAATGAATAAGCAGAAGAGAAAGAATTACATAAAGCAGACTAAGTGCTAAGTGTAATTATTAGAACTCATGCTTGGGATGAGCCTCTTACCTTGGGGGCATCTGAACACTCTTGCACTTAGCTCTTATGTGTGCAAAGTAAAGTTTTTGACATTTCGCTTAGAGATGAGTTTTGTTTCTGCATGTAGCTGTTTGCAGTGCATCCAGCTCTGAGAAAGTGTCAATAAGTATTAGCACTCATATTCATTTAGCGAACAGCTGTCTCTCTGCAGTTTACTTTTTTAAATGTAACATATTAAAAAAGAACCCTGCCAATTGTAGATAGCGTTCTCTTTGTGTAACAGTTTTCTTATTTATGTGTCAATAAGAGATATCACCTTCTGACTGTTTCCTTTACCCCACGTTCAGCTGGCAACACATTTTTCTGACCATTAAACAGAGTTACAGGGGTTAGCTTTCATGTTCTTATCTAAATTCCCTCCATTTCGATGCTCATTCTTGACCAGATGATGTAGAAATTATAGTTTACTAAATACATGGTCTTTGCGCAGAAATAAAACGTAAATAAAGCTTTTGTAGCTGAATGGACCTGTGTTTCCTTGCAGGTGAGCCATCCCTCACATTCTTTTGTAGGTTTGAACCATTTTATTCTTTTGAATACCTCTGTTCTTGGTTGCTATTTACATTAACATGTCAAATGAAATTAGTCAGCAGCAGTGGCTGGACCCTTCTAAGTGCTATAGATGGTTGCATTATGAAAATGTAAGGTTATATTAATAAAACAAAGCATATCTATACTGTATACATTAAATTAACTCAACAGGTCCATTTGGCACTTTGTTATTTATTTTGGAGTTACTTGAAGTCATTATTATCTAGCCACATTAAACCTCAATGGGCAGTATTCAACAATTGCAGATAGTCACTGGTAGACTTCTATTGATCATTCCATCAATACAAATTTGGGAGTGATTCTATTAGTCTTATCAGATTATCATTTTCCCCTCTGTTGGTGGGCCCAAACAATAATTTCCAATCGATCACAATGATCGGATCGTATGGTTGATCGTTCTGGAAATTGGATCATTAATGGGCACCTTAAAGGGAAGGTTCAAGCAAAATAAAAAAATGAGTTTCACTTACCTGGGGCTTCTACCAGCCCCATACAGCCATCCTGTACCCTCGTAGTCACTCACTGCTGCTCCAGTCCTCGGCTGGCAGCTTGCCGACCTCGGAGGTCGGCGGGACGCATTGCGTACATTTTTACGCATTCCCGCTAGTGCAGGAACATTAACACATACATTTTTACGCGTTACTGGTTCAATGCGTACATTTTAACGCGTTGAACCAGTAATGCGTAAAAATGCCAGCGGGGGATTGGAGCAGCAGTGAGTGACTACGAGGGCACAAGATGGCTGCATGGGGCTGGTAGAAGCTCCAGGTAAGTGAAACTCATTTTTTTATTTTGCTTGGACATTCCCTTTAAGCAACATGTTGCCGTTTGAAAAATGTGGTAAGGAATGTGTACAGTTATTGGGGTGTTTTTTATAAAGAGAACCATAAAACAGAACTTGTCACTGGATCCATCCACGCAATTTATTTCAAAAAGCAGTTACAACATACAAGGCATACAAGGAGAGGTACAGAGCACACCTAATATACAGTACATAGATTTGTAGGGTCAATTAATGGTGCACAAGCTATAATTAAATCACGGCTGATCTGGCACTTATCATACAAAACATTTGTAACATGAATGCTCGTGAGTTAAATATTGGTTATAATTTATTAAAGTGTCTCTGGTTTTATGCTAAGATAAAATTGTTTTTATTTGAAGAACTGAGAACTTAGTCAATAGTCACACCAGATTCTTAGAGTTTAATACACCTGTTGTTACTGCCTTGATCTGGTGAGCATCGTGGTTTTCAAGTCTGGTGGGCAATTGAATAGCTGATGGCTGCTTCTGTTGGTTAGAGAATACTGGGATATTTTTCTTAATTATAAAAAGCACAGTAATCACTGAAAGTATATTTTATGCCTTTAGGCTTTGTATATTCTGTTGTTGCTAAATAGATGATGTGGAGAGTCACACCCATCCTTCTAATCCGTTATAATGAGACGTAGGCGCAAAGGTATGGTCAGCCTGTAATATAGCTGTGAGGCTATGATATTCTGCTGTTTGTTTTGTTTGTGAATGATGATGCACTTTATTGTATGGAACTAGGCACTTATGCACCTATATACTTACCATTGATGGATCCCTATTTATATGGGGTGAAACATGTTGGGTTATAGTAGGGTTATGTTGTAGCACATACTACCATTATTCTTTTCTGGGTTATAGGGTCTAATTCTGTGTCAGAATCTGATCAGGAACTCATATAGGCTATTATGCCTATACCCTTCCAAGTATGCTATTTAAGCAATTGTCAAAACAGGCAAGTCGTTTTTAACAATTGATATAATAATAGTTACATTTTAATCTCTTGGCTAGACAGAATATTATTGTGTGGTATTGCAAATCAGATATTGTATTTAAAGTTGCTAAATTGATTTATCAGGTATATTGGATTTAATCTGCCTACATTTATTTTCCTGACCAGGAATTCTCCTTCTTTTCCTAAGTTACTGATCAAAATCCGATTCTTCATGTTCTAATCTAGAGTATTCCTTTTTTTCCCAGCAGCTTCTTAACTAGTGAATGTTTGGAGTGGTTGTGTAATAACCTATTATATATGCCTTATTTGAATTCCAAACTGAGGGACTGCCAGCTACCTTCCACTAACTGATTTTAAAGTACTGCTTAATTTTGTTGTAAATGAACTGGCCACTGTGGACAGTGGCCAAGTCTGGTAATGTGGTCTTATTCAAATGCCAAACATCCCTCCAGCTCTGTGGTATGTTGTCTTGGAGTTCTATGGACACTGAGATGTGGTCTGACCATGCTGTAGTTCCCATAGCAGCAATGGAAATAAGTTGGAGAGTTTCTTTATCCATTAGAAATAAATCAGTTCTGGTAAAGAAATGGAAAATTATAACATGGGAGATGTATGTGAAGTTCTGTTCTAATACTTGTAAGGAGCTTCGAGAGTCATATACTTTCATTAGGTTTCTGTTAAGAGATACTGGTTTGAGCTTCAGTTCCTACCATAAGACTATAGAGTATGCAAACATTGCAGTCTCTTCCAATAGCTAAATGGATTTCTTTATTTATCTTAATTAATTTCCAGCAAAAGGTGCATTTGCTACAAAGGTGTATAAAGTGCTATTTACTTTACCTTCTACTAATTAAAAAAATGCTTTGTGGTTTGCGAATGACATTGCTAAATGTAATCTGCACTCTTATTTTCTTGTTGCTAAAATTGCTGATAATTTGTTGGAACTGGAGGTTTCTGCAGGTTGGACGTGCAGAGCAAATGCACAGTTTGATTTGGTGTCTTTTTTCCTTAGCACATCTTTTGAACTGCATGCACTATTTGGGTTAAAGAGACACTGAAGCGGAAAAAAAATTATGATATTATATCTTTGTATTTGTATGTGTAGTACAGCTAAGAAATAAAACATTAAGATCAGATACATCAGTCTAATTGTTTCCAGTACAGGAAGAGTTAAGAAACTCCAGTTGTTATCTCTATGCAAAAATGCAATTAAGCTCTACGACTTTCAAAGTCATGGAGAGGGCTGTTATCTGACTTTTATTATCTCAAGTGTTATTGAACTAATTACTTTTCTTCTGCCAGAGGAGAGGTCATTAGTTCACAGACTGTTCTGAAAGAATCATTTTGAATGCTGAGTGTTGTGTAATCTGCGCATGTTATAGAATTGTTCAATGTTAGAAAAAACACTATATACCTGAAAATAAAAATATGAGAATATTTTCTTTGCTGCTAAACTTCTAGTAATCATTCATAGTACACAACCAATTCATTATATCATATATTTTTTTTTGCTTCAGTGTCTCTTTAAAGAGGCGCCCTGGTGTATGATAAAAACATTTAAAAACAGTTTAAAAGGTAATGAGGTAGCTTACCTCAATGATGACAAAATCTTTGCAACGACAAAAGATTTTATTTAGTGATAGCACAGGCAACGCGTTTTGCGGGTCTGAGCCCGCTTCCTAAGGCCAATAACAGTGCCCATGTTTGCAAGAAAGTGAAGACTCGTCAATCGACTGGTATCATAACACAATATGCATACTAGTATAGGATAAAAAACAATAATCGTGGTTCTTAACAACTGCTTATTTAGACAAATCATGAGTAATAGCTATTAAAAAGTAAATTAAGAAGTTTTAAATCAGGATGATACCATTTATTGGCTAACTAAAAATGAATAAAAATAAACAAGCTTTCGGCCTTTCAGCCTTCTTCGGGCTTATATCCTGTTAGTTTGCAGGCTGGTGGTACAGACAGCTTATATACATGCAACATCAAAAGGGAAAACAGATATTTTTTCAAACATAAATACATGTCATTAAGATGCCTTAATTCAAACAGACCATCTAAATGGGGTTAAAGGTTGTTAGCTAAGATAAGCATCCTTGTTTACACCATGCTCACAGACCTGGATTAGGATTGACCCAGAGGTATCGTTTCAAAAGGGAAAACAGATATTTTTTTTCAAGCATAAATACATGTCATTAAGATGCCTTAATTCAAACAGACCATCTAAATGGTTAAATTAAATATTACATATCATACATATTGTATTAGAAATTAGGGTTTTTTCCACATGCTATTTCTTCAAATAAATATATATACATGAATAGGTACATAGTAAAATAATAAATAAATATATAAATATATAAAGCCTGCCGCTGTTAGCTGTGTGCCATAAGCTTAAGTGCAGCTAGATTCAATGATAAATAAATAGATATATGTTCCTAGAAAACTTTACTTCAATATTATATATAAATAATTAAAACTATTTCAAGATTACAAGAATACATATATATATAAAAATCTCTGAATCACCCACCTATGCATATAAAATATACACAGTAATGTTGGGGAATTGTCCACATTTCAATGCGTTGAGTCAAAACAATGCGTTTCACAGGTTTGATTCCACTTCATCAGGCAATAGGGGATGAAGCATACAGCAACAAGTGTCTATGACTCAGCCTAGCGCCACATCAATCCAGTACATACTCCACTATATTGGGTTCTCTGTGTTCTCTATCGTTTTCTCCATGTACAAGATTGGATCTATATGCACATACTATAAAAGGAAAAGATGATTAGTAAAGAAAGACATTTGAACTCAAAACAAGTTATAACTTTATTTGACACCAAAACTCAATATTTATTTATTTATTTATTTATTGTATTTATAAAGCGCCAACATATTACGCAGCACTGGACATTAGTTTAGGTTACAGACAATATTTAGGGGTGACATACAGCAATATGACAATACAGGAATACAAGAAAAACCAGATCACGCAGCACAGTATGAGTACAAGGTAATGCTTAGTCAGTCACTGGAGGGGAGCATGGAGATTAGGCAAGTTAGGTTCACTCAAATGCATAGCATGGGTGCACAGTAATGGAGGTGCAAGATCATGTAGGACACAAAAGGAGGAGGACCCTGCCCAAAGGCTTACAATCTAGAGGGAGAGGTAGGGACACGAAAGGTAGGGACCAAAGTTCAGCTGTAGGTTTAGAGCCCTTGTGAGGAGTAGTAGGCCAGAGTGAAAAAGTGAGTTTTGAAGATATTGAAGGAGGGGGCTGCCCTAACGGGTGGAGGTAGGGAGTTCCATAGTGTTGGAGCAGCTCTTGAGAAGTCCTGGAGGCGTGCATGGGACTGGGTGATGCGGGGAGCGGTCAGGCGAAGTTCATTGGAAGAGCGGAGTGAGCGGCTTGGTGTGTATCTCTGTATAAGATTGGAAATGTAGGTTGGACAGGTTTTGTGGACAGATTTGTAGGTCAGACACAGTATCTTGAATCTGATTCTGGACTGGATAGGAAGCCAGTGGAGGGATTAAAGGAGGGGAGCTGCCGTGGTGGAGCGATGGGAGGAGTGGATAATTCTGGCTGCCGCATTCATGATGGACTGCAGCGGGGCAGTTTGGGTCATAGGGAGACAGAAGGGCATTGCAGTAGTCAAGGCGGGAAATTATGAGGGCATGGATGAGGAGTTTGGTGGTGGCAGAAGTCAGGAAAGGGCGAATCTTACAGATGTTATGAAGGTGGAAGTTGAAAGACTTTGTGAGGTTTTGGATGGGGGAAGTGAAAGAGAGTGCAGAGTCCATGGTGACACCCAGACAGCGGGCTTGAGAGGTAGGGCGAATGGTAGTGTGGTTAACAGTGACATGCACATCTGGGAGGTTCATGGATGGCTGGGGTGGGAAGATCATAAATTCCGTTTTGTCTAGATTTAGTTTCAGGAACCTAGCGGACATCCAGGAGGAGATGGCTCTTAGGCAGGAGGAGACCTTGTCCATGGTAGTGGTGGATATGTCAGGGGTGTGAAGGTAGATCTGGGTGTCATCTGCATACAGATGATAGTTAAAACCCATGGAGGAGATAACCTTGCCAATGAAGGATGTGTATAGGGAGAACAGTAGGGGGCCAAGGACCGAGCCTTGGGGGACTCCCACCGAGAGGTGTTGGGGGTGGACGATGACTCATTGAAGGAGGTCGTGAAGGAGCGGTTGGAGAGGTAGGATGAAAGCCAGGACAGGACGAGATCGTGAATGCCCATGGACTGGAGGGACTGGAGGAGTAGGGGATGATCTACTGTGTCAAAAGCTGCTGAAAGGTCAAGGAGGAGCAGAATGGAGTATTTACCTTCAGCTTTAGCTAAGGCAAGGTCATTGACCACTTTGGTGAGAGCAGTTTCGATTGAGTGGGCAGGCCGAAATCCAGATTGCAGTGGGTCTAGCAGTAAGTTGGCATTGAGGTACTGGGTCAGGCGTTTGTGAACCAGACGCTCAAGGAGTTTTGAGGCAAAGGGGAGGAGGGAGATAGGGCGGTAGTTGGAGGATAGCGAGGGGTTGAGGGAGGGTTTCTTGAGCAGGGGTAGTACAGTGGCCTGCTTGAAGTCTGAGGGGAAGGTGCCTGTGGATAGGGAGAGGTTAAACAGGGTAGTGAGGACTGGGGCCAATTCCATGAAGTGAGGCTGGAGTAATTCAGAAGGGATGGGGTCAAGGGGGGGAAGTAGTGGTATGGGAAGTCTGCAGTAGGTGGTTGACTTCCTCAGTGGTAATAGGAGTGAAGGAGGTGAGGGGAGGATAGGGTGGAGGAGGAGCTGGTTGGGAGGGGGTGGGAGGTGAAGATTGGATATTTCCTGACGATGGAGACAATTTTGTTGGTGAAGTGGGTGGCTAAATCTGTGGCAGAGAGGGAGGAAAAGGTGGTTGGGGGGGGGGGTTTAAGCAGCAGGTTAGTCTTGTACTGTAGGAATTCCTGGTTAAGTTGAGTTTTCCTCCATTTCCATTCAGTGGCGCGTTTCCCTCTGGAGGTTGCGAGTATGGGTAGTGCGCCAGGGCTGGGGGTTAGGGGGACGGTTGCGGCGGAATGTTGGTAGAGCAGCTTTCTCTAGGGCTGATGAGATTGATCTGCATTTCCTAAACCCCTATCAAACACTGCTATTGCTGGCTTCACATTTTGATATCCTTTTCCACCTTGTTCATGAAGTCTTATTTACAACTGTTTATAAATTCCCACATTGAGTAATTGAGCTGACTCTTTAAAGATAGATGTTTATGTATTACAAGTTCACCTCTTATTCAAGGCTGTTTATATCTTTACTACATTTTCACACTGAATGATAGAACTGTTTACATATATTCAAGCATTCATGTATTCCAATCTATTGCTGATTCACATTATCTGACAAAAGTAGTAACTCCGGAAAGGCAGTCTTTTAACAATTTTTGTTAGTAGGAGTAAAATGAATATCACATTCTCTACACGGCCTTTTTCAATGGTACAAGTGCATTAACATGGCTAAAATGATCATGTTTATGCAATGAGCATGTGGAAGTCTTGTCAGTGCTGTAAATTATTCAGTGGAAAATCTGAGCAAAAATGTTCTGCACAGCATTCAGCCAGTGAAGGATACAAGAACAGTGTAAACATGCATCATACTATATAGCTGCTTCCTTTCTGTAAGCCTGCTAGTCAAACCCCACCCACATCAAGGAAACAGGAAACTAGGAAAATGTGCATACCTCTCCCAGGCTAACAAGGGGGTGGGGTCAGTAGCGTCACTAGGGGGGTGAGGTGGGTGCAGAGAGGATGACACCAAGCTTCAGGCTAAGCAAGAGTGAGTAGACTATGTAAATACAGATCAGGCTAGTGCCTGATGTATTTCTCCCTACTGTTCTTCTCCCTTCTGGATTCTCCATGCTGAGCTGATAACAGAGTTCAGAGGCCACCAGGGCCATATGGGGTTCACCTTAACTCCCCCCTATTTACCCCTTAGTAGAGGTGTCCCATCCAACCACCCACTCCAATATCAAGTTTGTCCAGCATGATATCCCTCCCTCATAACCCCACAGCAAACATTGCCAGACACCTAGCGACGCCTATGGGTGGGGTTCAAAGCACAGTGTGATTTGAAATGACTTCAGATATTGCAATGAACATGTAACAAACTTACCTGGTGTGGTCTCTGCAAGCTGCTCTGATAGTTTGGAGCAGCTGGAGGAAGCTTCCTCTTCCTCTTTGATCAAAGGCATCCCTAGCTTCCCTGAAGACGTGAATCAGAATGATGGCATCCCCGGCTACCCTGCAGATGTGGGTCAGCGTGTTGGTTCTGGCAGGACGTGCGCAGCTCAGAGCTGTCTTTATAGGCTGTGGAGGCGTGTCTGATGGGGTGTCAACGGTGATGTCATCAGCTGACACCTTTTTGCAGGAGGTGCTGTCATTTCTGGGGGCTGGGCTTTTGCTCTGCCTCCTGGGTATTTAAGGCCAGAGTATTCACTTGCTCTTTGGCCTTGATACTAATCAGTACGCTGGTTCTTGGCCTAGCTAGCTACTATTTGAGCTACATTTATATATTGTGTAGACGCACAATATATATGTACTCTAGTTAGTCAGTCTTGTATTTGTAGTTATATTATATATTTTCGTAATATATTGTAGTAACATCTGATTGTATATTTATCTGTGTACCGACTTTTTGCCTACCTCTTGACCTCGCTCTTGCCTTGTCCTTGTGTACCACTGCCATCTGATATAAAGTGTTCGACTCGGCCTGTCCCTGACTTCGTTATTGCCTGATACTTACAATACGACAGACATCTGACTTATGTGTATGACCCTGCCTGTTTATTGATTACGATATTGCCTTGCTACTCTGTTCCTCAATACCTCTGACTTTGTGTACGACTACGGCCTGATCCTGACTACGCTTTACGTACTACTGTTTGTGTATACACGTGTACGTTACCTCATCAAGTATCAGCGTGATAGAACAAGATCTTTTTGGCAGAAGTCTGTTCAGTAGTACCTCTTGGCCAGCACAGAATATGTGCCTATTTTTACCATACATATCTATGACAAGACATACATATCTATGACAAGACATAAGTCTATACATAAGTCTATGACAAATATCTCAGCTTATTAATCTCTTCATGAACCAAATTAATAATATACAGCAAAAAACAAATGTAACCATTCAAACACAAAATGTCTAGAATTAATCACGTGATATGACACAATATTCCATCTCACTGTAGCTTAAGATCCATTTATATTTATCAGTAGTCAAATAGCAAAAAATATGTTTTGGCCATCCACAATTAAATCTGTGTCCTAAGTCTCCTACTGTTGTCTTGAGTCATGTGTGGACTTCCAAAATGAGTTATTCAAGCAGTGGGCCAATGTTCAATTTTCCTCCCAGGTGTTTTCACACCTTATGTCAATAAAATACCTTGTAAGTTTTATTTAACTTTTTGACCCTTTTTTGTAATTTTTCAATTGCTTGGAGCTGAAAAGTAACAAAGGGTAAAATTGAACTTCTAGGGGAAATTATCTATGCAAAATAACTTTTTCAGCATGTAACCACTGAAGATGTACTAAAAAGTGGCTAAAAGAAAGGAGTACAAACTTATTTTGAGTGTTTTCTTTCTTGTTGCTGACTCAAAAGTTGTTATTTTAAAAAGGTATGCAGACATCTCTTGAAAAGTAAATTGAACAGGGGCCATGGCCCTCTATCTGTTTTCTCCTACTTTGCTACAAAAGAGATGTTTTCCAAGCATTCCAACTTCTCATGCCACATTCTCAGTAATGGAAAGTAAATTAAAATAATGCTGAAAGAAAAGCAGTTGAGAAAAAGTATTCCTGTGCTTCAAAAACTCTAATGTTTGCATTTTGTTTAATTTAATGTTTACTACATTCTACTTAAGTTGCTCTGTATGAGCACATTATTTTAAATTACAGCTTTGGACTGAAGTAATACACTATATTAATATTTACACGCATGCAAAATATTAATAATTTATTTAAAAGCAGTCATTTTTATAGCAAGGAAACCGGCACTAAAAATGTGTTTAAATAAGAAAAGAAAAATTTGCAGCTCTAATTTTCCTTTTTAAATGAAGAGTCTTTGTACAAAGAATTGTCAGGGGGAGATTTGTGGTTAGTTTTAATTGGATTTCTTGCTCATTTCCATCTGGCACACCAATTCTCTGAATGCTTTATTTTTGCACCACCTTAACAGCTGGGTGACTTCATTAAAATTAGCAAATGTATGTGCTTATAAAATAAACACATGATACCCTTTCATCTCCATTTACCTTTATAATGGTGTTATGTTATTGCTTTTTGACAATCCATATCTTTTTTTACAAGCTCACGCAGCGACAGGCAAAGGCATCCATCAGAGAACTAATATTATTTATATTTTATTTATAATGTGTGACTTTTGGTCTCCTAAGTATTAATTAAAATTCAGATGGACTTCAAACTCTTTGACAGATTCTAATTAAAGAATCTATTTCACAAGGGCAAGCAATTCCGAAAATCTGCAAAGTCCCTCACAAAAAGTTAAAAGGGATGGAACATTATTAAAGCTATCTCCCCTGGTGACTTTAATCACTTTATATATAATGGACCTATTACCAGATTGTGAGGATTTAAATATGAAGTGAGTAATTAATGTTATCAATACCAGCGCATCCTCACATTGTTAGACATGTACAAGCCTGTTTCACAGATGGCAATTAATCATTTGTCCCTTAAGTCACAGCATAGGCCTGGAGGCCTCAGCTTTGTTTAGTTCCTAATAGACTGAGCAACGACTGTATTATATTACCTTTACATATTTATTGTTATCATGTCTTATAACGTTATCAACAGGCGATAACCGATCAGACAGCTTCAGGTGCTGCAGACCATCCTAGCCTGCTGAACAACTGGAAGATCAGGAGTGACTAGGAAACCCAGTGCAAATAAGGGCAAATTTATAAAGCTGTAAACATGCATTCTACATTTTTGTACTTTAAAGTACAATGTATTAACGGATCTTTTTTTTTTATTCTGAATTGGATGCTTCTAGATACTACTGCTTACATTTTGGAATAGTTTACTAGCAAACATAACAGTTGGTGGAATTAACAGTTGCATGACAGTTTGTTTTAGCCTAAAAAAAAATTGTAAAAATGTAAAATATATACCGGTATATGTACATTTCTCCCGGTGTAAAATGGACTATATCTTATTTTTGTTATGTTGCTGTCACTTACACTAGGCCGTAAAATGCTGACAGATCTGACAAATGTTAGACTAGCCCATATTTTCATGGGACATTCTCAGTATTAACTGTATTCCTTACATAGGCACTCACTGGAAAACATGTCAGCCAAAGATGATGATGGCATCATCAAAGATGGCAGCCAGCTTCCCTTCTCATTTACACACTGTTTTGGCAGTTAGAGTGAACAACTATAGTTCATTAAGTGCCATAAAGAAATACCGAGAATCCCCATGAGGAGATGGAGTAGTCCAAACCCTAAGCGATCTGTTAGATTTTCACTACTTACTGTAAGTGACAGCAAACATCATAATTGTATAATAGTAATTATGAAATGTTGCACTAAATTTTGCATAAGTGAAATTAGCACATTACCATCATCACTAATTCAGACATTTTTCCAACAGCAAGACTTTTTTCCTAACAGAAAGTAGTACTTGAAGTAATATTTGAAATATTATTGTACTGCCAACAGCACTGGCGCACCATTATCTAGGGGATGCAATGAGCTGGACATGTTTGAAAATATCGACTAAAAGTTATTGTTTCTCAGAGGTTATCTTACTCAAACTTTACATCTCCTAAACTCCCTTTGGGCACACTTCAATACACAGCTAAGCCAACCATAAACATGTGAGGAACAGTGTGAGATTCTGATGATGGCAGATACTGTACAATTGCACTTCTGTGTGCTCAACCAATCAGAAATGTGAGCTGCAAAAATGTGTATTTTTAACACCTACTAAAGAAGCCAAAACTGAAAATCTAGTATTTATTACAAGAGTCCTTTTTGTCAGAAATAATATGTAATTTCTGTGATTATATTATTAAAAATATATACTATGTATTCATTTTTCACCTTTTATTGGGTTTACATTGTTTAGACCATTTTCTGTATTTTTCTACTCCGCAAAGTATATATTGGTCCCTTTGTTTAGCTGAGCAACCAAATTTCATTTTGCATTGCCTTGTGAGCTGAATCTTGAGGGAAATCAACCATGTAGTCCAGTCAAACTTGTCTTTATAAAAACCAACTACACATAAGTGTATATAATCAGTGTGCAATACAGGTGGGTACACGCACTGGTCAAATGAACATAACAAACAAACCAAAGCTACTACCAGTATATGCTGTTCAACCACCTGGTGTTTATTACAAATTGTTAATCGGTTCACATGGATAAATCACAGTGAGACCTATTCAAGCTTATACATATTGCACACGCTTATATTGCATAATAATCATTATCCGGGGACTTCCCCCAAAATGTCTCCTCAGGAGGTCCCAGACGACTGCACCCCGAACAGAGCACCAAAGTGACAAATTTAACCATGTCAAATCTACACAAGGGAAGAGGCAGACACGGACACCTACAATGCCAAGAGATTGAGCATCTAATATGCCAATTGCTTATCCGATTGTCTGCGTCATCCCATGTGCCGACAATAATGGTGGTCAACAGCAATATAAATGCACCACGCCAAGCCCCCCTATGCCCCCCCGCAAGTCACAACACCATGCCCTCAAACACAATCGGCATCCCAAGGATTCTATCATAAGGGGTCGTCACCCCTAAACAACAAAAATGAAAAAACAGGATTGAGAAAAAAGTTATTGATGGCATGTATAAAAAGATATTCCACAGGAGTTCCCAATTCGGACTTCAATTGTGTAGAGCAAAGTTCAGCATCAATATCATCATTATAGCAGGACAAGAAAGATCACTGGCTTTTTTCAAAAGTCTTTTCAACAAAAGAAAGGCTGGTGCACCTAGCCAAGTTACTACATGTAGATTATAGGCCTGTGTTGCTGAGAGAGATCGTTTAATTCAGCAAAGCCGTGCATCTCACCATCCAGGTGTCAATGCGTACAATGTTCCACCATGGAGCTCTGTGGATATAGTGTCATATAAACTTTTTCTCACCTCCTGTCTTCATACGAGATGCAATGTCCGCGTAGACTGCTAGACCGGCCCAGCTAACCGCAGCGTCCGTGATATATGTCTGCGGGAGTATTCAACTCAGGGCCTTAAGCTTGTGTCATCGCGTCCAGGCTAGAATCCAACCTTAGGGAATACACGCCATAGCTCCGGGCACCGAGCTCCGATCAGGCGGGAGGGCAGAGGGGGGCAGAGAGGCACATCTCAGCGCGTGACGCAGGCCTACGTCAACGCGTTTCGCCCCGCCCAGGGACTTCCTCAGGACGTACTGCGCAGTTTAGCTGAGCAACCAAATTTCATTTTGTATTGCCTTGTGAGCTGAATCTTGAGGGAAATCAACCATGTAGTCCAGTCAAACTTGTCTTTATACTTATTATAGTTCTTAACTCAACAGACATAAAACAGAAATGTTTCCCTAAACCAGGCTTTTATGTTTGCGTACCAGTGTTACATAGTTACATAATTTGTTTGGTTGAAAAAGTACATCCATCCATCAAATTCAACCAAAACAATAAATAAAAAAACACTAATAATCAAGACATTAAATACTTTTATATTCAAATATTTCTAAGTCCTAGACATACAAAGGAAGGGGAAACCTCTCCAGTAAAGTCACTGACAGCCTATTTCCCCTCCCTTTCAAAAAACAATTTAAGTGGAACTAAACTCAGAACTTCCTCTCTGCTCTAAAATATTAGCCACAGCATAATAACCTTTATGGGGAAAAAAACCATTATTACCTTTTATAGAAAATCATAAAGCTTTACTAGGTTTCCCCTTTGAAGGGAGCACTGAAAGGGTTAAGCTTCAGTGTTTAGTGTATGGGGACAGCTGCCTTAGCTAAGCCCTCCTGCAGTATATTCACAGTTGTTGGTAGACACTTTGATCTAATTGTGGAATAAATATTTTTATTGTGTGCTGTGCAAGAGTCTGGGTCTGTTTTAAATGCATAAATAACACGGTTTCTAACCTACTTTTATCCATTGAGAAGCCAAAGAAAACAAATCCTCCTCTTTTAGCAATAATTTCTCACATATAACTGGTTTGACAGACTGAATTGTTACTGAATTGTAAGGATGGCTCACTTTCAAGGTCATGTAAATTTCTCATGCATGGAATAATTTTTTTGTGACACTGCCCCTTTATACTGTGTTTGGACCTCACTACTGCCAATATTATATAGCATTAAATGTTAACTGCTGATCATATAAGGACACATCACTCCTCTATATACTGCCAAAGGAATTATACAGAAACAAGATTTCCTGCAGACTTGAGCTTTTCTGCACAGTCACTGCATTATTCCCTTCTGTTTGCATTACTGAAGCTACTGCTGATAGTCACTGGGAAGGTGAATTGCTTTAAAGGATAAGATAAATGTGTCTCTAAACCCACAGGTTCATTTGAAAAACATATTTGGTATTAGACACTTAAAAGATTCATGAGGCTGCTTTAATTCCGCTTGCATTTCTGTCTGCAGGGAAATCTGGCTCAAAGCTCTGAAGGTGTTACTTAATCCATTGCTGAGACGGTCATAAGAAAATATTTTGCAGCAAAAAGATTTTTTCAAGGAATACAAAACTAGAGATTTAAATCTGAAATGTTTGTTATTTTTATTCCCTATCCACTTTGCTCCCCAAGCTTCTAAATAATATATTAATGGTGGGTATCAAGAGAGTTTATGGATCTCTTTCTAATGATGCTACAATAATAGTATCCCACCAGTGGGCGCACCTTAGTCGTGTATTTTATTCTAGGAAATGCGGCTCAGGGAGTATGAGGGAACTCTACATCAGAGAAGTCCTGGAATGGGAGATTTATCAAGTCCAAAGAGAGTTATGATGAGATTGCATAGACAAAATGGCTGCATAGTTGAAAAAAATTCAAAGTGAATAGCTCAACCATGAACATTTTACATTTGTCATTTATGGTATTTATTTATGTTTTGTGACATGATCCATCCTTAATAACCTAATCTTAAATTTGAATTTGATTCACTTATATTATTCCTTCCTCATAAAAGAGGACCTCCATGTTTTTTATTTATTAAGTTGTTCTTTGAAGTAGAGCAATCAAGTTATCCGTAAGGTTTCGAGCTATTACTAGGCCAGTAACTTACTGCTTTTCAGTCTTTGTGACATCAGAAAAATATCCTACTGCAGGAGTTCTTTAGATACAACCAGATAGAACAGGACACTGCAGCCATGAGAATGAAGAGCAGCTTTGAGGACAGTACCACAACTACAAAATTACTTAAATCCTTGCAGAGTTTTACAAAATCAATCTCAGTAATCTATGATATACAGGAACAGAGCCTGAAGAAGACTTATTATTCAAAAGCTTACTCTTGTTCTTTTAAAGTAAACCTGAAACGAAAAAATGAAAAGCATTGATACTTGAAGCGAGATTAAATCTCCCTTTTCACCTTATATTCAGACTAACCAGCAAGCTCATGGTGACCCAGAACTCATTGGAGTGTGTAAGGGACTACAATGGTCCTAAAAGCCCCCTTACTAAGATGTTAAGAAAAACAAAAATTTGCTTTCCTAAAACAGAAAGAATTTGCGATAATTCAGGTTGGAGTGAGCTCGAGATGTCTCCCAGAGCACCACTGCTGAATATATTTGCATATATTCAGCAGTGGTGCTCTGGGAGACATCTCGAGCTCACTCCAACCTGAATTATCGCAAATTCTTTCTGTTTTAGGAAAGCAAATTTTTGTTCACCTTATATTCAAAAAGGGCATGTTTGCCCCTGCTAAAACGCCGCTATCCTGCGGCAGAATGGGGGGTCTTTACCCCCCAAATCCCCTCCGTGGTGTCCGGGGAGCGCTTTCGGTTGAGGCAGGGCTAATGGCCGCAGCCCTGCCTCTCAGCGCGTCTATCAGCGCTGATTGCTGCCTCTCCCCCGCCCCTCTCAGTCTTCCTTCACTGAGAGGGGAGGGGGGGGTTGAGATCCGCCACTGATAGACGCGCATGGAGGCAGAGCTACAGCCGAAAGCTCTGCCTCCATAAGCAGCAAAATCTACGACCAAGTTGGTCGTGGATTTTGCAGGGGGGGATTTGGGGGGTAAAGACCCCTCATTCTGCCGTGGGATAGCAGCATTTTAGCAGGGGCAAACATGCCCCTGTTAAATATAAGGTAAAAAGCGAGTTTTAATCTCGCCTCAGAGTCTCTTTAAGGCCATGGGCTACCTTACCATCCCCCCCTGGCTGCATGGATTATCTGCAAGCCAACCTCGTAACTTTGTGCATGTGCTTTGGCCTCATGTGCACTCCTGTTACTCTCTTGGCTGGGGGTGTGGAGTCCACGGCCTGAATGGGGCTCTAGAAAGGACCAGGTAAGTATCAATGCTTTTAGTCTCTTCGTCTCAAGTTCACTTTAAGTTAGCCAAAAGATGGTATCATCCTGATTCAGAACATCTTGCTATGATACAGCTGTTTTTTTTAAATACTGTCCTGATGCTGTACCCATAAACTGTACGCATAAATTGTAACTCTGTGTTATAATGATTTGTTTATCCATATTCTGCTTTACACCCTGTAAACCTGGAAACTGTTTATTGTATCTTGGATTTTGTATTTCTTGTTATTAGATTGTTTGGCAATAGCACTTGGCTTATACAGTATACAGTATGTTTAACCACAGTCATATAGGCATGTGAGGATGGAGTCCTAAAATCTGTATTTTATGATCATGCCATATAAAAGCTACAGAAGATGTGATAAGCCAGTGAGAATTTTTGTACATGTGACTGTGTGAGGAGAGGATTATAGTAGGCAATAGAATAAGGTTGACTGCAGAGCACTGGTTGCAGTTGAGGTGGTACCTGGAACCTAGAGAAGAGATGCCTGGCAGGAGGAGAGATTATAGAGTGCTTTGTAGATTACAGTTAGAAATTACTTGCATTGGATTAATTGTGTAATTGTCAGTGGAGGGCTTGGCAAAATGGGGCAGTGGCTAATAAGTGAAAAAATAGGTGGTATTTGGAAAGACTTTGCGCAGAGAGAAAGTTAAGCATGGTAGAAAGGAGTTGAAAGAAAGAAAATGGCCTCAATTCTGGTAGCTATGTGAGGTAAGTATTTTTTTTACAGGTAAAATACCTCATGTGGCATTTTCCTCTTTTTTTTAGCAATTCTGAAAGATTTTTCTGCATTTTCAAACATGTGGTAAACATAAATGCAAAAGTAAATGCATAAAGTACAGTAAAACGTGCGGTATTTCAGCAGTAAGCATGCAGTAAATAAATAATAGTAGTAGTCTTTAATTGTAGGAAGGAAGGGTTTGGGTTCCTGGAGAACTGGGCAGACTTTGCAGTCGGCTACAGGTTCTACAGCAGGGATGGGCTGCACCTTAATGGGGAGGGTGCAGCTGCATTGGGGGAGAAGATGGCTAAACGGTTGGAGGAGATTTTAAACTAGGATCTGGGGGGAGGCGGGAGGATAAAGTCTCAATACATAGACAAGATGAGGTAAAAAGACAGTAGGAACCTATCATTATGGAGGGTGCAGAGGGGGGTGGGGACAGTGTAAAGATTAAGGAGGTTGGTAAAAATTCAAGTAGCCAATTTCATGTAAACAAAATTGGTAAATGTGGTGGTAAAAATATAAAGTGCATGGTAACCAATGCTCGGAGCCTTGCAAATAAAATAGACGAACTAGAGTTCATTCTGAATGACAAAGGCTATGACATTGTGGGAATAACCGAGACATGGATGGATGAAAGCCATGACTGGATAGCTAATTTAAAAGGATACAATGTGTTTAGGAGGGATAGAACAGGGAAAAAAGGTGGAGGGGTTTGTCTCTTTGTTAAGAATTCTCTTACAGCTGTCCTCAACGATGAGATGGAGGAAGATTGCGAAGATGTGGAGTCCGTTTGGGTAAATATTCATGGTGGAAATAAAAGTTGCCAATTGCTTATTGGGGTATGCTACAGGCCACCTCTTATTAATGAAGCTGCAGAACTGCGATTACTGCAGCAGATTGAAAAAGCTGCAGGTAAAAATGAGGTCATAATTATGGGCGACTTCAACTTTCCAGACATTGACTGGAGTATTGAGGCTACCCATTCTGGTAAAAGCAGCAGATTTCTGGCAGCACTACAGGACAATTACTTGACTCAAATGGTAACTGAACCAACTAGGGGGAATGCGTTACTGGATCTGATCATTTCTAATAGACCAGATAATGTATCAAATGTGCAGGTTCAAGAACATTTGGGAAATAGTGATCACAACATGATAACGTTTGAGCTGGTGACTGATAGGCCACGGGGCAGCGGGACCACTAAAACTATGAACTTTAGAAAAGCAAAGTTCACTCAAATTAGGCAGGCACTAAGTTTGGTGAACTGGGATAATGTACTACAAGGGGAAGACACTGAAGGGAAATGGCAAGCTTTTAAACTTATACTCAATCAATACTGTAGTATGTATATCCCATATGGAAACAAAATGTCTAGGAATAAAAAAAGGCCTCTATGGATGAATAGAAAGGTTAAAGATAAAATGAAGAGGAAAAAGAATGCCTATAAGGTCTTAAAACAGGAGGGGACAGAGGCTGCACTAAGCAATTATAAGGAGTGCAATAAAAATTGTAAAAAAGAAATTAGGCAGGCAAAGATTGAAGCTGAAAAACAAATCGCTAAGGATATCAAATCTAACCCAAAAAAGTTTTACAAGTACATTAACTCTAAAAAAAAGAAAGGTTGACTGTATAGGACTCCTAAAGGATGAGGATGGGAACTCAATGGTGGATGACCAAGGTAAGGCAGAGTTATTAAATGCTTTCTTTGCTTCTGTCTTCACAAAAGAAACAGCACTGTTGCAAACTACAGAGGCGGAAGAGTCTCAATCTTCTAACTGTAATATTAAATACTTAACGCAGGAAGAAGTGAAGGCAAGACTAAATAAATTAAAAATAGACAAGGCACCTGGTCCGGATGGCATGCATCCTCGGGTCCTAAGGGAATTAAGTTCAGTTATAGATAAACCCCTTTATCTTATCTTTTGTGACTCTCTTGCAACTGGCAGAGTCCCAGTGGATTGGCGTACAGCCCACGTTTTCCCATTATTTAAGAAGGGCAAAAAATCTGATCCAGGAAATTATAGACCTGTAAGTTTAACATCAGTTGTATGCAAACTATTTGAGGGGTTACTAAGAGATACTATACATGACTTCATAGTAGAAAATAATCTTATTTCTCAGCATCAACATGGGTTTACTAAAGACAGGTCCTGTTTGACTAACATGCTCAGCTTTTATGAGGTAGTGAATGCTAATATGGATATTGGGAATGCTGTAGATGTGATATACTTGGACTTTGCAAAGGCCTTCGACACTGTTCCCCACAAAAGTCTGGTGCAAAAGTTGAGGATGCAAGGACTGGGGAAGAGTCTGTGTTCATGGATAGGGAACTGGCTAATGGACAGAAAACAAAGAGTTGTGGTCAATGGATCATACTCAAAATGGGAGACTGTTAGCAGTGGGGTCCCACAGGGGTCTGTTCTGGGTCCAGTGCTCTTCAATTTATTTATTAATGACCTAGTAGATGCAGTAGTGAGCAATGTTGCTATTTTTGCAGATGATACAAAATTGTGCAGAATCATTAACTCTCAGGAAGATAGTGTCATATTGCAACAGGATCTGGATAGGATGGCTATATGGGCACATACATGGCAGATGAAATTCAATGTTGACAAATGTAAGGTCATGCATTTTGGACGTACTAATGGTCTAGCACCATACAAAATAAATGGGATACAGTTGGGGACATCAAACTTGGAGAAGGACTTAGGAGTACTCATTGACAACAAGTTAAATAATCGTACTCAATGCCAAGCAGCTGCAGCTAAAGCTAACAAAATTTTGGGATGCATTAAAAGGGAAATAAAAACTCGAGATGCTAGCATAATATTGCCCCTGTTTAACTCTCTAGTAAGGCCACATCTGGAATATGGAATTCAGTTCTGGGCACCACATTACAAAAAAGATATTGCAGTTTTAGAGCAGGTGCAGAGACGAGCAACAAAATTGATGCGTGGGATGGAAGGTCTCACTTATCGAGAAAGGTTATATAAACTGGGTTTATTTAGTCTAGAGAAAAGACGCCTTAGAGGGGATCTAATTAACATGTATAAATACATCAGAGGGCAATATAATACCTTGGCGGATGAGCTTTTTGTCCCTAGGCCTTCTCAAAGGACTAGAGGACATGATCTGCGCATGGAGGAAAAATGTTTTAGCCATTTATTTAGGAAAGGGTTCTTTACAGTAAGAGTGATTAAGATGTGGAATGCATTGCCACAGGAAGTCGTTATGGCAAACTCTATACCTGCATTTAAAGGGGGCTTAGATGCTTTCCTTGCGTTGAAAGACATCCATGGCTACAATTACTAGGTAATGCCTAATGATGTTGATCCAGGGATTTTATCTGATTGCCATCTGGAGTCGGGAAGGAATTTTTCCCTTTAGGGGCTAATTGGACCATGCCTTGTAAGGGTTTTTTCGCCTTCCTCTGGATCAACAGGGATATGTGAGGGAGCAGGCTGGTGTTGTACTTTATACTGGTTGAACTCGATGGACGTATGTCTTTTTTCAACCAAAATAACTATGTAACTATGTAACTATGTCTTCCATAAGTTAGGATCGTTTTTGGAAGATTTTTTCTTTGAGGAGGGAAGGTGTATTTGATTACCGTATATACTTGCAAGCAAGCCGACCCGCATATAAGCCGACCCCCCAACTTTTGCCTGAAAAACCAGGAAAAATGATTGACCCTCATATAAGCCAGGGGTAGGAAATGCTGGCCGCATGATCCCCCCCAGTGTGTCCCAGTATAGCTAGTATAGTGTCCAGTATGGGAAGGTAGTGCCTCAGTATAGCTAGTATCGTGTCCAGTATAGCTAGTATCGTGCCCAGGATAGCTAGTATAGTGACCAGGATAGCTAGTATTGTGACCAGGATAGCTAGTATAGTGACCAGGATAGCTAGTATCATGCCCAGTATAGCTTGTAAAGTGCCCAGGATAGCTAGTATAGTGACCAGGATAGCTAGTATAGTGCCCAGGATAGCTAGTATCATGCCCAGTATAGCTTGTAAAGTGCCCAGTATAGCTTGTAAAGTGCCCAGGATAGCTAGTATCGTGCCCACTATAGTGCCCAGGATAGCTAGTATCGTGCCCAGGATAGCTAGTATCATGCCCAGTAAAGTGCCCAGGATAGCTAGTATCATGCCCAGGATAGCTAGTATCGTGCCCAGGATAGCTAGTATCGTGCCCAGGATAGCTAGTATAGTGCCCAGGATAGCTAGTATAGTGCCGAGGATAGCTAGTATCGTGCCCAGGATAGCTAGTATCGTGCCCAGGATAGCTAGTATCGTGCCCAGGATAGTTTGTAAAGTGCCCAGGATAGCTAGTTTAGCGCCCCCCGCTCCCCCCGCGGCCGCTGCTATTACCTTAACTCCGCGGCTTCCTATTCCCCTGTCCTGCTCTTAATTCACAGCAGCTCGCCCCATGGCGGCTGCTGCATGATGACGGAGGAAGTCGCAGAGAGCGGCTTCCTGGTTACTATGGGAACCTCTCTCTGCACTTCCTCCGTCATCACGCAGCAGCCACTGTGGGGTGAGCTGCTGTGAATTAAGAGCAGGACAGGGGAATAGGAAGCCGCGGAGCTAAGGTAATAGCAGCGGCCGCGGGGGGAGCGTGGGGGACGACCCTCAGGCACATCACTCGCAAGCAAGCCGAGCCCCCAACTTTTGACCCACTTTTTGTGGATCCAAAATTCGGCTTGCTTGCGAGTATATACGGTATGTAGCAACCTATGCAAAACATATTTATAGGCATCCTTATAAAAAAAATCCAGTAAATATTTGGAGTTTTATTTTTACTGTTCTTTTCTATTACACAGCCTGAATAGGAACTCCACTAAAAACTGCCAGGTAGAGATGTTAGCGAACCGTTCGCTAGCGAATCTCTATGGGCAAATACTACTTCCGGGTCTCTATGACTCGGAGTAGTACGGCTGCGCTGGGCCGGCAGGGTGCGCGTTTTTGATCACGCGCCTGTTGCCGGACATTCTCTGCGCATGAGCGTGACATCACTCATGACGTCACGCACATGCGCAGAAAGTGCAAAAGGCACGCGATCAAGGATGCGCACCGTTGGCCCAGCGCAGCCGTACTACTCTCCGGGTCATGGCGACCCGGAAGTAGTACAGGGTGAGGTGTTCGCCAGCGAACGGTTCCCGAACCGTTCGCTGACATCTCTACTGCCAGGTACAGACAGATCGTAATTCTTAAACTGAAGTAAATTATGTGCTAACATGCCCCCTATTTTCCATGAGAATAGCTATTTTCGGTAAATATCATGTGAATTACCTCATAATTTACCACATGAGGTAAAACATGACTAAAATCGACCAGAATTGCTAAATGTCATTACCTCAGGAGGTAAATTACTGTGCATGAGGTAATTTGTATTGTGAGGTATCTTTTTTAAGTACACGTCTTTAGTTGAACTATGATATACTCTTAAAGCGGTATAAAACCCTGACATAATATTCAATAAAAACATGTTTTCCTACTTTTTATATGCCATACGGTTATCATATTTGCATTTGTGCATTGGTATTATTATTCATTTAGAAATTATATGTTCCCAAAAGTACAGTTTTTTGCTTTGTGAGCTGACTGCATTTTATTCATAAGTGGTTTTATTCATTATGTATTGAAGGCAGAAATGCTTTGAGTTTCTGTCTGTGTCCAGCAGCTTCCTCACAGTCAGAGAATGTGTCACATTCCTCACTTGATACATTTAAGTAAACACAAGATAACATTATCTACACTTCAGATGCATCCACATTTCTCTGCACTGAACTTTCCAGCCCTGTGTGTAACCCTTTGAATGCTGTTTTAGTAAAAAAAAAATGCTGGTTGTATATGATATGCTGTAAATAATTTTTTACAGCAAAGAAGAAGTGCTGGGTTTCATTCCGCTTTAACTGATACTATAGTGGTAACGATCATCTCTATAGGTGTTTTGTCAGTGGCATAACAAGAGGGAATGCAGGTGATGAAAACAGCACCAGGGTACCTGGACCTGAGGTGCCCACATGGAGCCCCCCCAGTTGTTGCATTAGTTTTTGATTGGTGCTGTAGTGGTAATGATCGGTCTTTGTATGGGCTTTGAACAGTTGTATCATTACACATACAGTGCTGGTGAGGGGCATTGTAAAATCTCCACTGGGGCCTATGGCTCTGTAGATATGACACGGGTGCTTGGTGCAGTGTTAATTAAAACCAAAATGCCATCTCCACTGCTTACACAATACATTGTGACTGTCTTTGGAAGCTGGTTTTGCCGCTTGTTATCATGAAATGATGGGATTAATATATATGCAATGCTGGGGAAAATGAGGGGTCCAGCAGTATTAATTTGCCACTGAAGCCTACGGCTCTATAGCTACAGGCTAAGATATCTTTTATGTAAACTGTACTAAAAGTGCATAATGTTTTTTTGCAGTAGATGGAAACACACACAAATTATCTTAGTTCCCAGACTGGCAGTCCATATTAGGCCATTCATTAAGGATTACTGTCACCAAGCAGCATTTGCTAAGCCTGTAATTTTGAATTGGGTCTTAATGTTCTTAGCATGCAACTGTGAGAGGAAAACAACAGCAAATTCTCCTGAAATTGCATATGTAGGACTTTGGAATTTCCCATTATATATATTTATATACAACTAACAACAATTATTTTTCAGACAGACTATGTGCTGTAATACAAAAAAAATATTTCATGTTTAGCAATGTAATTCCATTGCTGATCCTCTCTGCTACTGCTTCTGCAAATTGTTGTATTTCAAGCATTGATAAAATTAGTTAACATACTGATGATATTATTATTATCATTATTATTATTAGCAAGTGTGTTCCTTTTGACCACAGTACAGGTCAAAGAGCTGGAAGTGGTAGTTCCCACTGACAGACAGTGGAAGTTGTAGGATAGAGGGGCCTGCAGATTGTAGGACAGGTGAAGAAGTATAAAATGTGGGTGGGTGATATGTGTGAGTAGAAGAGAATACAGCAGGGATGAAGGTGATGCACAAATACACAGGGGAGACTGAGTAGTGTGATAGCAATATGACTGTGGGAATAGGCAGGAGAGATGAGCAAGGGGGCAGACATAGCGAGGTGAGGGTTACATAGGGCTTGATTCACTAAGACAAATAGCTACCTTATCCAAGTTACCACCCTTATCAGAGATAACACTCCTTATCAAAGTTACCACGCCTTATAGCAGAGTAGAGTAGCATAGTGAGTAATACGACCCCGCAGAGGCTCAGGACAGGACAAGTGAAGCTCTCGTCAATTGCTAATTAGCAGGCATAAGTTTGTAGTGCTTGCTATGCTACTCTGATAAGGCGTGTCAACTTTGATAAGGAGTGATATCTCTGATAAGACATGTTATCTTTGATAAGGAATGTTAACTTGGATAAGGCATGCTATTTGTCTTAGTGAATCAAGCCCATAGTGAGAGAGGTCACAGTGTGGTGGGTAGGTGAGAGTTAGGTAAAATGGCATAGGAAATGAAGTAGAAATTAGTGGGTGTGGCACCACTGCCTGCTCATTCGCTGTGTCTCTGCCTCGCATTGCACACGTTCTAGCATCATACATATGTATATGAGGATGGTGTCACACAGGATCAAAGCATCGGACTAAGTACAACACTTTGATCTGAGTGGCCTGACATAATGCTGGACTAGATCTAGTAGCAGCACAGCAGGCACCGGGGAGCCCAAATGCACCCACACAATATTTATATTACATAGCACAGCATGGGGCCAAAGGGGATCAAAGTGTTGGACTTAACCTGACACTTTGATCTGAGGGGGCTGATGCTTTGTTGGATTGCATAGGCTAATGGTCCGCTGGTGGCAGCCATTATGCTCCTTGTGGGACTATGTACAACATCAGGACATAAGAGTCTGACAGTGGATTGGAAAGTCTTAATAAGAGTTGGGTGGATATGGAGGTGGGGGGGTCTGGAGAGCTGATCTTATGCCTGATGCACTACAGTGTGATAATAACGCCATGCACAGGGAGCGGTGACTCAGTGGAGCAGGTGGATAGATGAGGGATAGGAATATAAGCAGGGGTCAGGAGACATGGCATCATGAGTGGAAGGAGAGATGGGGGTTGGATATGCAAGTATGTGGGAGTTATAAGATATGGATTAGTATGGTAGGAAGATAGCTGAGGGGTGGCAGTATAGGTAAAGGTGTGAGAGTTGGTATGGGTTGAATAAGAATAAATGAGGGGGTGGGGGGTGGGTAGGCAGGGGATGGTGTAGGAGGATAGATGAGAGGTGTAAGTATACATTGGGGTCAGGGAAGGTGATGGATAGATGAGGGATGGGAGTATAAGTCGGGGTCAGAAGAGGTGGAGGCTAGATGAGCTGTAGGTGGAATTTGTGTTACAAGAAATTACATTGCGGTGAAAGGACAAATTAGGGGTGAGTGAACAGTAAAGATGTGATCTGAAATTCCACTTGATGTTCTTTGTCATTCCACATGAGCTGGAGTTAGCAGAATGACCTGGATGATTGCACGAGGTTAATCAGATTGAGAATTCTAATGATTGATTCAAAGTATAGATTAGGATGGCTGAAAGACAGACTGGCATTGGAGATGTCATGTAAAATGCTACTTGCCAATTTTTTGTTTTACCTAAACTGCAAAGGAGCATAGAGATCTGCACGAAAGTGCCACATGCAGGGTCCTGGATCAAACGAGTCGATGGGAGCCAATGGGGTCAAGCACGGCATTTGCGCAAATTACAGGAAAAGCCAGTAGCGACATTTAAAGGCGCTGTCCATTCATTTGAATTTAATTCACTCGAGCAACAAACATCAAAAGCTGCAAATATCACTGGTACAAAACTCTGGAAGTCTATGTTTGTTCCTCAGATTGCATCAAGTGGGACTTGAACAGCATGCTGTGGAAGAAGTTTACACTGTACTATCTTTATGGATTGTGTGTGCTGGATATAATGTACGACATTTAATGTTGGCTGCATATGATGTGATGCATGTTCTTGTGCATGTCCATGTAATGTGTAAAATTACTAGAAGCTTATTCTCAGGGTGTGGTTGCTACTTATTTTATGACAGAGGTGACTGCAGTAGAAAGTTTATGAACTGAGTGCATATGCCCAAAGTGTGGCTCAGTACTTGTGGTAAAGTGTTAACACGTGGTTTGTGTAGACTTGTGTGTTTGCATGCTCTGCGTGGTGAAAACATCAATATGTGGGTGGGGCATCTTTTAGTGAGCAATGCTGGGCATGACAATAGCTGGGCTATTGTGACTTCATATTCAATGGCCTTCCAGTATGATCCACTGTGAGAATGAGCTTTTAGCAAAACTGGACTGAGGACCAATGGACCAATTACAGGACAGCAAATGATGAATAGTCAAGCACTCGTCAAGCACTAAAGGCTCAAATTTATATAAAACTGATAGCATATTTTCCACAGTTGTCACAGAATATCATAATGCTTAAGCACCAATATGTCAACCAGCCTGGTTTGATCACTGTCAGCTAGCACTGACAGGTAATTAGGAATAGAAAATGTTGCTGTTAGCAATACTATGTGTGGCACAGAGCTCATTTATAGGGAGAAGTGATGAGCAGACAATTTCCTAATATCCATATCTTCACTGACCCAGGAAGGGAAAGAAGTCTAGTAAAACAAAGCCAATATTAGCTTGTTGATTTTCATTAGCCAGAACTAGTTGTCTCAGCAGTTCTACCATTTCCAATGCTAGACTTTAACACAGACTACTTATGCACCCTTTCATTGCAGGCAGCAACCTCTGCCACTTGTAACACAGGGTGATAGGTAGTGGATGCTGCGTGCCTCCTGGGATAGGCAGAGTATAGCGTTTTTTCCAACAGCTAATGCATATTGTGTGCTTTTCATGCTATATAAAGACTATTTACAATATTTATAGAAAAATATCAGATACAAAAATAAACAAAATCTTGCCACCAATGGGCTACTAACTTAAAGGACAACTGAAGCGAGAGGGATATGGAGGCTGCCATATTTATTTCCTTTTAAGCAAAACTGTCCTGATGATCCTTTGACTCTAATGCCCCGTCTACACGAGGTGATCTGTCGGCTCGATTAGCCGCTGGATCGCCTCTTCCGCATCCCCGCACGTACCTGCCGTGTCCCCGCTCGCCCGCGCATGCGTCGGATTCGGTCCCCCGCTCGTCCCTGCCGGCGCCACTTATCTTCCGCTCGATTCCCTGCCATTGTCCCCTCGTGGGGAACGAGCAGGGAATCGGCGGTGCCGAAATCCGACCTGACGGATCTTATCAATCGAGCCGCATCAGCGCCCCGATTGATAAGTAACATTGTTGTAACATCGCTCCATGTAGACGGAGCATAATACTTGTTTCTGACATTATTGTCAGATCTGACAAGATTAGCTGCATGCTTATTTCTCAAACACTACTGCAGCCAAATAGATCAGCAGGGCTGCCAGGCAACTGGTGTTGTTTAAAATGAAATAAATATGGCAATCTCCATATTCTTCTCACTTCAGTTGTCCTTTAAGGTTGCAAACCTCTTTCTACAAGGTACAAACTTAATGTTTGTCACAAACAAAACAGCTAAAATGAACATAATCCTTTACCAGCACATATTTACAGTTCCCTTGCTTGTCAGCCCAGAGCAAACCATGTTCTCCTTAGATGAGGGCTGATTTCATGCTGAACTAATTAGTCCTTTATACACAACTGAGAATCTCTTTCAGGGAGAACAGCACATGTTGATGTGGATCTCTTTCCTCACCTGAGTAATTGTCACAGACAGTACAAAATCCGAGACACAATTTTCAAAATGTCAGTGCAGATGAGAGATACCTGGGCCATATTGATAACTGTCATTAATATTCTCTTCCTTCAACTGCTAGAATTTGTGTTTAAGTAATTGTACCAACAGATGTTCCCACTGCACAGATATACCATATACCATGAATAGTTTGTATCCAGCATTGTCTACATTATACAGAGGTACAGCGCTATGGAATTATACAACGGCCAGGGCTGGATTTACCATAAGGCACTGTAGGCTCATGCCTACAGGTGTCTGATGATGAAAAGGCGGCTCACTCCCCTCCCCTAATGCCTCCCTCCCTCTCTTCCAACGCAGAGTCCCAAGCAGAGCATAAATGGGAGATTACTCACACAGCTCTCGGCACTAACTTCCACTGACAAGATCTCCTTTCAGTCAGGGGCACCACTAGCTACTTAATAACGTAATGCTGAGGGAACCTCTGGCTACCTAATGCTAAGGGACACCTGTAGCTACCTATAACGGGCAAAGGAAGTAAGGGAGAAGTGACAGCTGGGACAGCCAGCACACTTGCAGTGCAGTTCAGTGGGGGTTTGTAGGTTCATGGAGGGTGAAGTCTAGGCTGCCAGGACAGCTGTGCCTATAAGCTCATGTGATGTAAATACAGGCCTGACGATGGCCATTTATAAATAAATAAAAAATAATGATCATAATCCATAAAAAGAATAGTAGAGTAACATTTGGAAGGTCCACTTTTGAGATACACACATTTGATGCATACATCTTACTGATCATCCCTTGTGGTTGGCAGCAATTCTACCTAATAAAATACAAGTGTCCCTGCATCCCATGTCCCAGTGCCAGTGCTTTTGCGCCACTACGCATGTCCTGCACTGAAAGAGCCCTTCGGACTGGACGCAGGATGGGCCAGGAGATGGGTCGGCCGGCCGAGCGGGCAGGCATGTGTGTGTGCCCAAGCGTGCGGCAGGCGGGTGCAGCGGCGGGCGGGTGCGCGATGTGGCGTCGGTGACAGACCTAGGGCCCATTTTCAAACAGGCTTAGGTCACTGGTGCTTAATAAAATGCAGTTCTATACCACATTCTGGTATGACATTGCAGAGATGGAACCATTGGTGGTGAACTACAGTGTAATGTGCGGCTATTTGGTGTTGTCAAAAGCTGCACTTAAAGTGAACCCGAGGTGAGATACATAGTGAGGTTGCCATATTGATATCTTTTTAAACTATACTAGTGGCCTGGCAGTCCTGCTGATCTTTCTGGTCAGTATGGTTTAAATCCCTCACCTGAAACAAGAATGAAGTTAATCTTGTGAGATTTGTCATAGACACCTGATCTGCATGGTTGTTCAGGACCTGTGGCTAAAAGAGTTAGAGGCAGAGCATCAGCAGGACAGCCAGGCAATCTGCATTGTTTAAAAGGAAATAAACACGTCAGCCTCCATATCCCTCTCACCTCGGGTTCCCTTTAAGGCCCTCTATATTTAATAAGTTGACCAAAACTGGTCTGAACATTTTGTTGTCACACAGTGGAACATATGCTCACTCTTTATCTGCATCTGTTGTAGTGTGCTGCATCTGTTGTAATTTGCTTGACAGATTTTCAGTTTGCTTTATATATAATTTAGACGCATTCAGCCATCAGTTACATACTAGATACAAAGTGTTTGTAGGGAGGTTCAGTCATGCTGAATATAGAGATTTTTAGACTTGCCAGGTTTAGAGTTTTTTGCACTGATGGATTTCTTTATTAGCAAGGAGAAAAAAAAAAGCCGCAGACATATTCAGGTTTATGTGACGTTAAGGGCAATGTCAGATGGGCATTTGTGAACACTACTGTTATTTTAATTGGAAACTGCAGCATGCAGAGCCCATATTGTGTTCATAATCACTGCATCAGCTTAGCTTGGGAGTCTATTACAGCCTCTCTGCACCTCTGAAAAAAGCCTGTAAGTTGGGGAGAAAGGCATCTCGACATTTGATTTCTGTATTAAGCAAAAGCAGCAAATAATTTATACATGGCTTATACCGTACATCCACTCTAATTAAAAAAACTACCTTTGGGCCATATGTGAGGGTCATCCATCATAAGCCTTTAGGGCCCATTTCCACTAGCCACCGCGCGGCTGCGAGACGCGCGGTGGCACTTCTGGGTGTGCAGGAACGCAGGCGAATCCCAGAATGCCATGCACGGCTATGGGATTCGCAGCCTCCCGTGCAAAAACTGTGGGCAGTGTCAGCCGAATTGCTAGGGTAAGCGATTCAGCTGGCGGCGCCATAGTTTCCTATGGCAGAGTTTTCCCACGCGATTTGCCTACGGGGAAACTCTGCGGATTCAGAGCGGTTTCCGCTCCAGTGGAAACAAGCCCTTACTCTCTTCTTGCACCAAATGTCACGTGACTGCGTAACGCCAGTAACTGTTTTGTTCAACAGCATTAACATGAACAACCCCCTTCCCCCCCATTCCAATCAGTCAAACTCAAGCACAGAGTGTGATGCGACTACAGCAAAGAGATTAAATAATTTGAAAAGAGATATGAGGAATGCTTAAAGGGAACCTTAACTGAGAGGGGTATGGATGTTTGCTTTTAAACAATACCAGTTGCCTGGCTTCCTGCTGATCTATTCGGATTTTAGTAGTGGCTGAATCACACACCTGAAACAAGCATGCAGCTTATCCAGATTTCAGTCAGAGCACCTGATCTGCATGCTTGTTCAGGGGCGGGGGCTAACAGTATTAGAGACACAGGATCAGCAGGAGAGTCAGGCAACTGGTATTATTTTAAAAGGAAAAATCCATATCCTTCTCAGTTTAGGTTCCCTTTAAATAAAGAAGGTGATTGTGTGTAGAAATAATCAGAAGGTGCAATGGGGTTAATTCGCAAAGCTTACCTATTTTTCACCTTAACTATTAGGAGATCTAGTACATGAGATAAACAAAAAAGGAGAGATAATTCATGAGATAAACAGATAAGGGTCCCTATGCAATTAACTTTTTCTCCTGAGTTTTCTCCTAGAAGATATTTTTTCAAATCCCCTTTAAAATAACTTTTCAGCACTTTGCAATTGAAAAAGTACCAAAAAGTAGCTGAAAAAGTACTATCAAAAATATTTTGAATATTATCTTGCTTGCTGGTGGTTTAAAAGGCATTTTATAACATAGTGTGAAAATATCACTTAGGAGAGAACTCTAGAGAAAAAGATAATTGCATGGGGTTCAAGGGGCCTGATGTAAAAAAACACACGCGCACTGCAATTTAGCTATTCCTTCTGGCAGCAAGTATCGTGAGTTAAGCTATTAATGCGTAATCGAGTAGTGCAACCATTACTATGGCAATGAGCGTTACTGTTAGTTATGCTCATTACCATAGTAATGGCCACGGTATTCGAGTACCATAGGTCACGCTAATAGAGTAAATCCCAGTACTTGCTGAAGGAAAAGTAATATTGCCGTGTGTTGTGTGTGCACGGCAGTTTTACTGCAATTGTGTGTATCAGGCCCACGGAGAGATAAATCATGAGTTAAAGGACAACTGACGTGAGAGGTATATGGAGGCTGCCATATTTATTTCCTTTATAGTAATACCAGTTGCCTGGCTGTCCTGCTGATCCTCTGCCACAATTACTTTTAGCCATAGACCCTGAACAAGCATATGTAAATCAGGTGTTTCTGGCATTATTGTCAGATCTGACTAGATTAGCTGCATGCTTGTTTCTGGTGTGATTCAGACACTACATCAGCTACATAGATCTGCAGGGCTGCCAGGAAACTGGTATTGTTTGAAAGGAAATAAATATGGCAGTCTCCCTATTCGTCTCACTTCAGTTGTCCTTTAAAGTGTACCTGAGATGTAAAGTAAATAAAAAAAGACATGTCTTGAGAAGACAATTGGGGTTTCTGTTTTGGTGTGTTTTTGTTTTTTCTTTCTTATGTACTATTTGTTTTTTTTCTAAGGTTTCTTTTTTTATTCTTCACCTACTAGTCTTCTTTAGGAAAGAAATGGAGTTTATGTTTGATGACTCAAGAGGGTGATCATTTAAGGATTCTCTCCTATAATGTTAAGGGTCTTGGCTCTCCAGTTAAAAGAGGAAAATTATGGATGGAATTGCATAGACTTAGACCTCAAATACTTTTCTTGCAGGAAACTAATTTATGTAGAGATAGGATACCTGGTATGCCCTTGTCCATATTTGATAAGTGGTTTCTTTCTAATTCTCCAATTAAAAAGGCTAAAGGAGTTGCAATAGCAGTGAGTAAGGCGTGTCCATTTGTATTTTTGGATAAAAAGAGTGATGAGATGGGTAGATTTGTTTTTTTGAAGGGAAAATTAAGGGGCCAAATATATACTTTTGTTAATATCTATGCGCCTAATGAATTACACGCTAAATTTTTTAGATTGGTGATTGAACAACTTGAGGGGTTCAGGGAGGAATGTTTGGTTTTTGGGGGAGATTGTAATTGGGTCTCTGAGCCTACAATGGATGTGTCATCTGGTTCTAGGAGTATTATGGCAGTAGCTAATAAATCTATCAAAAAGACTTTTCAGAGTATTCATCTTGTAGATGTATGGAGAGCACTTTTCCCTTCCGTGAAGGATTATTCATTTTTTTCACATGTGCATAAAATATATACATGGATAGATATTCCGTTTTTGATCAATATTTTTGGGATAGAGTAAAAGGAGCAGGTTTAGGGAACATAACTATCTCAGACCATGCTCCTGTGTGGTTTGATTTGGATTTAAGGATTAGAAATAGACGTGATTGGCATTGGAGACTCAATTGCAACCTTCTGGATGATATAGAAGTTAAAGATAAGATTAAAAAAAATTAGTAGAATATTTTGAGGATAAAGAATTGGATGGTATGGACAAGGGCATAGTATGGTCAGCTCATAAGGCGGTGGTGAGGGGGGTCTTTATTTCCTTGGGAGCCAAAAAAAGAAAGAATATAACGGTAAAATTACAGAATTATTATCAGAAATAGGAAAATTGGAATTAGAACATAAGGGTTCATTAGATCAGAAAGCATTAGATAGTTTGTACAGGGTAAGGATCAAATTGTCAGAGTTATTAGAGAGTAGACTGAAGGAAAAGATAGAATTTATTCTTCTAAATAATGGTTTGAAAACGCAAGTAAAAGTGGAAAGTGGTTGGCAAGGGCATTAAAAGGACAAAGGAAAAGTGTGTATATTCCTAGGATTAAAAATAATGGGGGGATGGTTGAGCTGTAGGCACACAAAATAGCAAATGTTTTCAAAGAGTATTATTTTTCATTATATGGACTTCCGAAAAATGGATCCAGGGATTTTGTGAAAGGGATGTGGAAATATCTAGAGGAATCTGAGATGGTGAAAATATCACAGGAAAACAGAGATATAATGGAAAAAGAGATTAGTGAGGAGGTGTTAGCTATGATAAAAGCCATGAAGGTGGGTAAGTCACCTGGTCCTGATGGTTTCAGAAAGCAATATTTTTCCAATTTCAGTGATGTGTTAGTGCCACCTATGTGTATATTCTTTAAATCTCTCTAAGAAGGTAGAGAAATGTCCAAAGATGTATTAGAGGCCCATATAACAGTTATTCATAAGAGTGGAAAACATCCAGACTTTTGTCAAAGTTATAGACCTATATCATTACTGAATTTGGATATAAAGATTTTTGCAAAAATTTTAGTTGAGAGAATAAAGTCATGGTTGGGATTAGTAGTTAAAGGTGATCAGGTTGGGTTTGTGCCCGGGAGAGAAGGGAGAGATAATGTGGCAAGGGCGATGGCATTGTTTAAGTGGTCTTTAATGAAGGAAGTTCCTGTGATGGTATTGTCGACTGATGCGGAGAAGGCATTCGACAGGGTAAATTGGGACTTTATTATGTCTACTTTATAATTTATAGGATTGGGCGAGAACATGTTAAAGTGGGTGGGTGCGTTGTACTCTGGTCTAACTGCAAGGGTTAGAGCAAATGGTGCCCGGTCGGATGCCTTCTCCTTGTCGAATGGAACGAGACAGGGGTGTCCCATGTCACCGGTTATTTTTATTTTGACCTTGGAAGTTTTTTTATGTACTGTTAGGATGTCTGGAAATGTCCATGGAGTTAGAGTTGGAGATGAGGAGCATAAGATATCGGCCTTTGCGGGTGATATTTTGTATTATATTTTGGAACCTCTGGTGTCTTTGCCAAATTTGGTTAAAGAAATTGAGAGAAATGGTTTTTTTTTTTCGAATTTCAAGATTAATATGACTAAGTCTGAAGCACTGAACGTGTCATTGACACCAGGGGCCATATGCAATTTGAGGAGATAAGAAGCTGAAAACATGCAAGCTTCTTATCACCTCACATTGCTCAGGATTTACCGGCAAATTCAATTGCCAGTTTCACCTGAGCGATGTCCTTGCGTAAAGGAGCATAACTCAGGCGAATACTAGGTATTCGCTGAGCGATGCTCCTATGTGGCCAGCGATGTGAAGCGAGGTATTTGTGCCGTGGAGCTGTCCTTCAGCACCACAACACTGCTGCCTCGCTCCCCGGAAGATGCGCATGCATCGTCGCTAGAGCCAGCGCATCGTCGCAAGGCTCTTACCCGTCGCCTCCTACCGCTCGTCGCTACCGCAGGATCTTCAGAAGATACATACCTCCATCGTTCCCATCTCGCCGCATGTCCAACGCTGCTCCTCCGTTTATCTCTGTGACTAATTGGACCAATGAGAATCATGATGATTCTCATTGGGCCACCTAGTGGACGAATGGGGAGCCCCGGCGGGAGACTCAAAGATGCTTTGCCGGGCTCCAAGAACAATGACAGTCACAGAGATGAGCGGAGGAGCGGCGTGGGACATGCGGCGAGACGGGAACGATGGAGGTATGATTTTTTGTTACATTTTAAGTAGGTAAGGAGTCAAAACTGACTCCTTTACCTATTTAAATCACTAGCATCTGGGGTTTCCTTAGTAAAGGAGGCTCCCACATGCCAAAAGCAGTCCGCTGACAGCAGCGATAGGTCTTTTCGCCTGCTCAGAGCAGGTAAAAAGTTAGCACCTATGTTTTGGCGGGAAGCATCGCTTCCCGGGGGGTGCAAAATGCAATTGCATAGGGGGAAAGGAACTTGCTGGGTGATTATATTGCCCAAGCGAGTTCTTTTCCGCCCTGGGGGGTGATAAATGCAATTGCATTAGGCGACCTTGCTGACGCCTAATTTAAGAACTCGCCAGCACTTAGCGCTGGCGAGTTTGGTAATTGCATAGGGCCCCAGGTGTTGTGAAGTTGGTAGAAAGTATTTTTTCATTTCCTCTTAGGAAAGAGGCTTTCAGATATTTGGGAATAATGTTACCAAGTGATCTATCAAGGCTGTACTCCCTAAATTATCTTCCATTATTAAGTATAATTAAAAAAGATCTGGAGGGATGGAATGGTAGAGGTTTTTCATGGTTTGGGTGTATAGATATTGTTAAAATAATTGTTTTGCCTAGGTTGGTGTTTTGTTTGTCCATGATTCCAATTTGTGTACCTGCAGCTTTTTTTAGGTCTCTTAAATCAATCCTTATTAGGTTTGTTTGGCAGAATAAACCCTCAAGATTAGCATATGAGATTTTGGTACATCCTAAAGCCCCATCTACACGAAGGGACATTGCAGTGATCCGGCGGCTTGATTAGCCGCCGGATCGCCTCTTCCGCGTGCCTGCCGCGTCCCCGCTCGCCGCGCGTGCGCCGCATTCGATTCCCCGCTCGTGCCCGTTCGTCCCCGCCGGCGCCGCTTATCTCCCGCACGATTCCCTGCCATTGTCCCCTCGCGGGGATCGAGCAGGGAATCGGCGGTGCGGAGATCCGTCCTGTCGGATCTTATCAATCGAGCCGCATCAGCGGCTCGATTGATAAGGAGCATCGCGGCCGCATCTACTCGTGTAGATGCGGCTTAAAGAAAAGGGGGGTCTGGGGCTTCCGGATCGGAAACTTTATTATAGAGCTTGTATAATGGTAAGACTTTTTGATTGGACGTATGGGGGTGGAGGTAAGAAATGGGTAGATATTGAAAAGAAATTGGTTGGATTGGATTTGGCAAAAGTTTTTGGGCTCTCTGGGAGGTTTAGAGATCTACCAAGATGGACACCCTATTGGAATAAAAATGTATTTAAGGTATGGGATGTTGTTAATAAAAAGGGGGGTTGGTCTATGGGAATTTCTTTGATGACTCCTTTGGGGGGATTCTTCTTTTTTCTGCCAGGAAAAGAAAGAGTTTTTTTTGGATCATGGAGTGAAAGGGGAGGGGTAATGTTAAGAGATATTATGAATAATGGGGAAATTAAAACTTTCATCCGGTTGCGTGAAGAATATGGGCAATTTCCATTTGATTTTTGGAGATATACTCAATTAAAACATTTTTTGGCAGAGAAGAGGAGAAATCTTTGCATTTGTAATGAATTATCAAAATTTGAGAAATTATTTGTGAAGGAGGCTCCTCCCATGCATCTGATATCATTTTATATAAAGAGTTGAATACATTGAGGGGGGGGAGAATTTCCTAAATATTTGAGTAGATGGGAGGAGGACGCTGGCATCTCTTTAGAAGATGGGTTTAAAAGGAAAATATGCATTTTGGCTCATGCTACATCAGTTAGCTCTAGAATTAAGGAAATTAATTTTAAATTATTGACAAGATGGTATAGAACACCGGATAGGTTGGCTACAATGTTTCAGGGGGTGAGTGATAGATGTTGGAGGGGGTGTGGCGCAAAGGGGTCTTTAATGCATTTAATGTGGGAGTGTCCAGTAATATCGGGTTTTTGGAAGGGTGTGTTGGACTGTATTAAGGAATTATGGGAAGATTGTGGAGATTGGGACCCAGTTAAAGGTATTGCTGCATGGAACATCAATGTCTATTGGTAAATATAAGAGATCTAGGGCCTGATTCACAAAGCGGTGCTAACAGTTAGCACCGTGGTGAAAAGCCCTTTATCATGCCTAAACTCTGTTTAGGCATGATAAGTTTAGGTGTGATAAGTTTAGGTGTGATAAGTTTTTAGGCATGATAAGTTTAAGCACCAACTGGGTTAGAACCGCAGTGCACAGCTGATCAAAAGTTTTGCGGTAGCAAAGTCTGGTGCACTTTGCATAGAATTTAATGGCGCTGCTTTGCGTGCGGGACTTTGCAAGCGATCTAAACTTATCTAAACTTAGCATGCCTAAACTTATCATGCCTAAACTTATCATGCCTAAACTGAGTTTAGGCATGATAAAAATGGTTATCACGCCTAAAGTCTTTAACTGGGTTATCACCGCTTTGTGAATCGAGCCCCTTGTGTTCTTCAGCTCCTGATTGCGGCTAAAAGTTTAAACCCGGTTAAGTGGAGGTGCCAGGGTTCTCCTACCCTGAAAGAATGGGTCGAGAGGGTTAATAAGGTGAAAAGCATGGAGAATCAGATTGCTTTGCAGCAGGATAGATTAGAAGCATTTAATGTTAAATGGGGAAAATGGAGAGTATGAAGATATGATGGAGATGTAGGGGAGGGAGTCTCCTGTAATTATAATTATAACAATAATTTGTGTAATTTTTTTTAGTACTTTGGATGGTAATTGGTGGGGGGGGGATCTTTGAAGAAGAAATCCTAATGATATTGAATTATTTGCAAAGAGTGTTGATTGAAAGATTGAGGAGAATAGTGTGTGGTTTTTCTTTCCTTTTTTCTTTAGTATGTATTCTATAAATTTGAAAATAGAAGAAGAGAGTATGATGAAATGTTGTATTGGAATTTATTTGAAAGATGGAAATATTCTTACTTCTTCAATAAATTATATGAAAGAAAAAAAAACATATCTGGGGCTTCCTCCAGCCCCGTTCATATTTACTTTACATCTCAGGTTTACTTTATGTCAAATAAGGAGAGACAAATTGTGAATTAAGTCAGTTAAGGAGAGATAAATAAATCATGACTTATGTCATTAATGAGAGATAAACTGTAAGTTAACTACTTCCCGACCGCCGTATAGACAAATGGCGGCCGGGAAGCAGACGCCGCAAGGACCGCCGTATTGACAAAATGCGGCGGTCCTTGTTTGGGCATGGGCGGAGCGATCGCGTCATCCGTGACGCGATCCTCCGCCTGTCGCCGCTCACTCGCCGCAACATCCCGCCGGCCATACGGAAGCGCCGGCGGGATGTTAACCCGACGATCGCCGCATACAAAGTGTATAATACACTTTGTAATGTTTACAAAGTGTATTATACAGGCTGCCTCCTGCCCTGGTGGTCCCAGTGTCCGAGGGACCACCAGGGCAGGCTGCAGCCACCCTAGTCTGCACCAAGCACACTGATTTTCTCCCCCCCCCGCCCCAGATCGCCCACAGCACCCATCAGACCCCCCCCTGCCCACCCCCCAGACCCCTGTTTGCACCCAATCACCCCCCTAATCACCCATCAATCACTCCCTGTCACTATCTGTCAACGCTATTTTTTTTTAATACCCCCCCCCTGCCCCCTGCTCCCTCCTGATCACCCCCCAACCCCCCAGATTCTCCCCAGACCCCCCCCAGACCACCCCCCCCCCAATGTACTGTATGCATCTATCCCCCCTGATCACCTGTCAATCACCTGTCAATCACCTGTCAATCACCCGTCAATCACCCATCAATCACCCCCTGTCACTGCCACCCATCAATCAGCCCCTAACCTGCCCCTTGCGGGCAATCTGATCACCCCCCCACACCAATAGATCGCCCGCAGATCCGACATCAGATCACCTCCCAAATCCATTGTTTACATCTATTCTCTCCTCTAAACACACACTAATTACCCATCAATCACCCATCAATCACCCCCTATCACCACCTGTCACTTTTACCTATCAGATCAGACCCTAATCTGCCCCTTGCGGGCACCCAATCACCCGCCCACACGCTCAGATTGCCCTCAGACCCCCCCTTATCAATTCACCAGTGCATTCATTACATCTGTTCTTCCCTGTAATAACCCACTGATCACCTGTCAATCACCTGCCAATCACCTATCACCCATCAATCACCCCCTGTCACCCCCTGTCACTGCCACCCATCAATCAGCCCCTAACCTGCCCCTTGCGGGCAATCTGATCACCCACCCACACCATTAGATCGCCCGCAAACCCGCCGTCAGATTACCTCCCAAATGTATTGTTTACATCTGTTATCTTCTCTAAACACACACTAATTACCCATCAATCACCCCCTATCACTGTTACCTATCAGATCAGACCCTAATCTGCCCCTTGCGGGCACCCAATCACCCGCCTACACGCTCAGATTACCCTCAGACCCCCCCCTTATCAATTCGCCAGGGCATTATTTACATCTATCCTTCCCTGTAATAACCCACTGATCACCTGTCAATCACCTGCCAATCACCTATCACCCATCAATCACCCCCTGTCACCCCCTGTCACTGCCACCCAACAATCAGCCCCTAACCTGCCCCTTGCGGGCAATCTGATTACCCACCCACACCAATAGATCGCCCGCAGATGCGACATCAGATCACCACCCAAGCGCAGCGTTTACTCTCCTCTAAACACCCACTAATTACCCATCAATCACCCATAAATCACCCCCTATCACCACCTGTCACTGTTACCCATCAGATCAGACCCTAATCTGCCCCTTGCGGGCACCCAATCACCCGCCTACTCGCTCAGATTACCCTCAGACCCCCCCTTATCAATTCGCCAGTGCAATATTTACATCTGTTCTCCCCTGTAATAACCCACTGATTACCTGTCAATCACCTATCAATCACCCATCAATCACCCCCTGTCACTGCCACCCATCAATCACCCCCTGTCACTGCCACCCATCAATCACCCGCTGTCACTGCCACCCATCAATCAGCCCCTAACCTGCCCCTTGCGGGCAATCTGATCACCCACCCACACCAATAGATCGCTCGCAGATCCGACGTCCGATCACCTCCCAAGTGCAGTGTTTACATCTGTTCTCTACCCTAAACACCCACTAATTACCCATCAATCACCCCCTGTCACTGCTACCTATCAGATTAGACCCCTATCTGCCCCTAGGGCACTCAATCACCCGCCCACACCCTCAGAATGCCCTCAGACCCCAGCCCTGATCACCTCGCCAGTGCATTGCTTGCATCTATTCCCCCCTCTAATCACACCTTGAGACACCCATCAATCACCTCCTGTCACCCCCTAGCACACCTACCCATCAGATCAGGCCCTAATTTGCCCCGTGTGGGCTCCTGATCACTCGGCCAAACCCTCAGATCCCCCTCAGACCCCCTTCCGATCACCTCCCCAGTGCATTGATTGCATCTATTTTCCCCTCTAACCACCCCCTGAGACACCCATCAATCACCTCCTGTCACCCCCCTAGCACTCCTATCCATCAGATCAGGCCCAATACAACCTGTCATCTAAAAGGCCACCCTGCTTATGACCGGTTCCACAAAATTCGCCCCCTCATAGACCACCTGTCATCAAAATTTGCAGATGCTTATACCCCTGAACAGTCATTTTGAGACATTTGGTTTCCAGACTACTCACGGTTTTGGGCCCGTAAAATGCCAGGGCGGTATAGGAACCCCACAAGTGACCCCATTTTAGAAAAAAAGACACCCCAAGGTATTCTGTTAGGTGTATGACGAGTTCATAGAAGATTTTATTTTTTGTCAAAAGTTAGCGGAAATTGATTTTTATTGGTTTTTTTCCACAAAGTGTCACTTTCCGCTAACTTTTGACAAAAAATAAAATCTTCTATGAACTCACCATACTCCTAACAGAATACCTTGGGGTGTCTTCTTTCTAAAATGGGGTCACTTGTGGGGTTCCTATACTGCCCTGGCATTTTAGGGGCCCTAAACCGCGAGGAGTAGTCTAGAAAACAAATGCCTCAAAATGACCTGTGAATAGGACGTTGGGCCCCTTAGCGCACCTAGGCTGCAAAAAAGTGTCACACATGTGGTACCGCCGTACTCAGGAAAAGTAGTATAATGTGTTTTGGGGTGTATTTTTACACATACCCATGCTGGGTGGGAGAAATTTCTATGTAAATGGACAATTGTGTGTAAAAAAATCAAACAATTGTCATTTACAGAGATATTTCTCCCACTTAGCATGGGTATGTGTAAAAATACACCCCAAAACGCATTATACTACTTCTCCTGAGTACGGCGGTACCACATGTGTGGCACTTTTTTACACCCTAAGTACGCTAAGGGGCCGAAAGTCCAATGAGTACCTTTAGGATTTCACAGGTCATTTTGCGACATTTGGTTTCAAGACTACTCCTCACGGTTTAGGGCCCCTAAAATGCCAGGGCAGTATAGGAACCCCACAAATGACCCCATTCTAGAAAGAAGACACCCCAAGGTATTCCGTACGGAGTATGGTGAGTTCATAGAAGATTTTATTTTTTGTCACAAGTTAGCGGAAAAAGACACTTTGTGAAAAAAAACTATTAAAATCAATTTCCGCTAACTTGTGACAAAAAAATAAAAACTTCTATGAACTCACCATACTCCTAACGGAATACCTTGGGGTGTCTTCTTTCTAAAATGGGGTCATTAGTGGGGTTCCTATACTGCCCTGGCATTTTAGGGGCCCTAAACCGCGAGGAGTAGTCTTGAAACAAAAATGACCTGTGAAATCCTAAAGGTACTCATTGGACTTTGGGCCCCTTAGTGCAGTTAGGGTGCAAAAAAGTGCCACACATGTGGTATCGCCGTACTCAGGAGAAGTAGTATAATGTGTTTTGGGGTGTATTTTTACACATACCCATGCTGGGTGGGAGAAATACCTCTGTAAATGACAATCTTTTGATTTTTTTACACACAATTGTCCATTTACAGAGGTATTTCTCCCACCCAGCATGGGTATGTGTAAAAATACACCCCAAAACACATTGTACTACTTCTCCCGAGTATGGCGATACCACATGTGTGGCACTTTTTTGCACCCTAACTGCGCTAAAGGGCCCAAAGTCCAATGAGTACCTTTAGGATTTTACAGGTCATTTTGAGAAATTTCGTTTCAAGACTACTCCTCACGGTTTAGGGCCCCTAAAATGCCAGGGCAGTATAGGAACCCCACAAATGACCCCATTTTAGAAAGAAGACACCCCAAGGTATTCCGTTAGTAGTATGGCGAGTTCATAGAAGATTTTATTTTTTGTCACAAGTTAGCGGAAATTGATTTTAATTGTGTTTTTTCACAAAGTGTCATTTTCCGCTAACTTTTGACAAAAAATAAAATCTTCTATGAACTCACCATACTCCTAACGGAATACCTTGGGGTGTCTTCTTTCTAAAATAGGGTCATTTGTGGGGTTCCTATACTGCCCTGGCATTTTAGGGGCCCTAAACCGTGAGGAGTAGTCTTGAAACGAAATTTCTCAAAATGACCTGTGAAATCCTAAAGGTACTCATTGGACTTTGGACCCTTTAGCGCAGTTAGGGTGCAAAAAAGTGCCACACATGTGGTATCGCCGTACTCAGGAGAAGTAGTATAATGTGTTTTGTGGTGTATTTTTACACATACCCATGCTGAGTGGGAGAAAGATCTCTGTAAATGGACAATTGTGTGTAAAAAAAATTAACAAATTGTCATTTACAGAGATATTTCTCCCACCCAGCATGGGTATGTGTAAAAATACACCCCAAAACACATTATACTACTTCTCCTGAGTACGGCAATACCACATGTGTGGCACTTTTTTGCAGCCTAACTGCGCTAAGGGGTCCAAAGTCCAATGAGCACCTTTAGGCTTTACAGGGGTGCTTACAATTTAGCACCCCCCAAAATGTCAGGACAGTAAACACACCCCACAAATGACCCATTTTGGAAAGTAGACCCTTCAAGGTATTCAGAGAGGGGCATGGTGAGTCCGTGGCAGATTTCATTTTTTTTTGTCGCAAGTTAGAAGAAATGGAAACTTTTTTTTTTTTTTTTTTCTCACAAAGTGTCATTTTCCGCTTACTTGTGACAAAAAATAATATCTTCTATGAACTCACTATGCCTCTCAGTGAATACTTTGGGATGTCTTATTTCCAAAATGGGGTCATTTGGGGGGTATTTATACTATCCTGGAATTCTAGCCCCTCATGAAACATGACAGGGGGTCAGAAAAGTCAGAGATGCTTGAAAATGGGAAAATTCACTTTTTGCACCATAGTTTGTAAACGCTATAACTTTTACCCAAACCAATAAATATACACTGAATGGGTTTTTTTTTATCAAAAACATGTTTGTCCACATTTTTCGCGCTGCATGTATACAGAAATTTTACTTTATTTGAAAAATGTCAGCACAGAAAGTTAAAAAAATCATTTTTTTGCCAAAATTCATGTCTTTTTTGATGAATATAATAAAAAGTAAAAATCGCAGGAGCAATCAAATAGCATCAAAAGAAAGCTTTATTAGTGACAAGAAAAGGAGCCAAAATTCATTTACGTGGTAGGTTGTATGAGCGAGCAATAAACCGTGAAAGCTGCAGTGGTCTGAATGGAAAAAAAGTGGCCGGTCCTTAAGGGGTAGAAAGCCCTAGGTCCTCAAGTGGTTAAGATACTGTCTTTTTACCTAATTCCACTCCAGCTTGATGTCTAGACGTCACACAAGAATGAGGCTGCTAAGGTAGCATCCGTGTAATAAAGGCGCCTTTTAATTCCTAAATGAAGTGATGCCAATATGATTGCACAATTCTTTCATATCCATGTGAACTGGTCATATTTACAATTTAACATAAAGGTCTTACCTTCAATCTGGGTTTCCTTTCCCTTTAGTTACAGGATACATATATTGGCCCATAGTCAATTAACTTTTTCTCTTGAGTTTTTTTCTAATTGATACTGTATATTTCAAACAGTACTTTCCACTGGGAAATGCTAAAAAAAAAAACTGATGCTTTAACTAGGATCCACTTTCCAGTGGGCACTAGAAGGGTTAAGCCTTAGTGTTTATATATATGAGGAGATAGGCAGAGATCCCTGCAGAGTATTCACAGCTACTATGGCCAGAAGCCCACTAGGAGTGATTTTTAATTTGAAAAAGCTTTTGCTAATGCAATGCTTTGGGGTAATTATATAAAATTGCATCCCTCCAGTCCGATAGCACCCATAGCATTACATTAGCAAGAGCTTTTTAAATCACAAAGCGCTCAGCAAAGCTCTCCTAGTGGGTTTCTGGCCTCATAAGAGTTTGATCTAGCTAAACAAACAAATAACACAGCAGCAATTCATTCTAAATGAAGCAGTGAATTTCAAAGCAACTTATATGTGAAATGAAGTCTTTTTATATTGTGTCCTGTGCAAGAGTTTGGGTCCACTTTAAATCCCCCACTGGTATGAAAATAATTATAATGATTTATACAACATGTAGCACAGAGCCACTAAACTGTATATAGTTTTCTGTGTTATGGACATAGATACAACCTTAACCGATTCCAGACCACTGTAATGGAAATCTACACCCTGTTTGTGGCTGCTTATGTATGCCATTGCCATGGCAAACTTGCTGCTACCGCTGATCACGCTGCTCACCCAATTGCTGCAGAACCCTCACTGACGTTTCTATGGCGCATATCGATGGCAGAGCAAGGGGCCTGTGGCAATGGGTGAATGGCATGAATGTCGAGAATGGCGGGTACGTGCAGCAATTTGTCGGTAGGAGACGTTTTTTGGTACTAGCTGTCTCTGGTCCTTAAGGGGCCAGACAGTGCTGATATGCAACTGGTTAATATACAATAATACATTTGTTTGTATGGTTACATCTATATCAAGGATGTTCTTTGGTAGTTAGGCTGATTAATAGCAGCAAAATGGCAAAAACTGAATGCAAAAATGATCTTCAACAGAGCCTGCAAATGATGGTTGGTATTTACTGGGAATCAATCAGCAGCAGCATATTGTCTGTTCTTTCAGATTAGTCATGTGCATCCAGGCATGACATGATTCATATTTCACGTGTATCCAACAAGTGTTATCTGTTAACTGCATGCTTTATGCACCTGAAATTTTACTTCAAACACATTACTGTAATGGAGGCCAGAGGTAGCCACGGTAACGGCGAGTAATCTGTCAGAAATGCTTCTGCTCTCTGGAATAGAAGGTCAGCATGGGTGAGAACTGCTTGGAATTTCTCATTTCCAACGAGCCATTATATGTGGAATAATAACACCTCCTGACGCCCGTGATAAAGCAGCTAAGGAGGAACACAAAAGACTGATTGTATAAAGTCACTGGGTCCGGTTCACGGAGAACACCAAGAATTGGTCGTGCCATGTCTTGTAAAACAGTTTGAAGCTCGTACTTTGTAAATAGGAAGGGGTAGAGGACTAAAGGTCACTTATCACAAGTAAAGTCCGGAATAGTGCAGACTGAACGTAGTGTGGAGAAACCCACATGCCTTGCATTTCTCTTACACCCCCTTTCAGCTTTTTATTTACTCTTTCTATGCCTTTTATCCTGTAGTATGATATTTTTGATTGTTATATGTAAATGCTTTCGCCATTGATTTTTTTTATTATTATTTAAATCTGTAGCAATGACATTGGAAAAATAATTTAGGAACCTATAGTGATTAATTGGAATGATTGAGTATTTATTGCCAATCACTTGGCCAGAGTGACATCATATGGGTCTAGGCAGTGGTTCTGACCATCAGATTAGGGCCTTCACATTAGTGTCATTATAATTCTGCATTTATACAGCACTGACACATTTTTCACAGTACTTATCAAGTACACTGGAGAATTCCCATCACTGTCTCTGAGCAGGACTCAAAATCTACTGCTCCTTCATCATTCTAGGTCCCACATGAGCGACGTTGATTAACCTAATAGCATTTTTTGGGGGTCATGAGATGAAATCAAAGTACCCTGAGGAAAATTATGCAAGCAGAGGATGACATAGAAATTTTATGCAGATCATCTCTTGGCTGATTCAGATCTGGGACTTGAGCTCTGTGGGATGAGACTGCTAGCCACACATTATATACTGTATAAACTGACTGCAGCTTATTAAGCATAGCTGCCTCTTTCAGCGACTCAATAATCACTTAAAGTGGACCCAAATTAAAAATACAAGATTTCAGAAATAAAATCTATTTACTAACTCATAATAATAAATAACAGCCTTTTTCAGCTGCATGATGACAAATATAAAACATTTTACATTTATTGGAGGAACCCTTCCCTCCCATTCATATTGCCGGGACAGAATCCGGCAGATTGGTGGAGGAGATAAAAAATCAAAAACAAAACACAGGCTGCTACTGATTATGTCACAGGGGAGGTGATCTCAGCTTGTGTGAGATTTCACATAGATGACCCCCTGTGAGGGAGGGTAGGTGATGACAAACACACCCATGATCTAAAACCTCCTACTAAGCTCAGAAGTAATGCCTGTAACCTGTATAACTCTAGTTATGAAAAGAGAAGGGTGAAAAGCATGCAATGAAATGCTCATAGGCTTGAAGGAGTGTTTATTTATCTATGTATGTGTCAGAGTGGTGCAACTAAATATTTTGAATTAAAAAAAGTTAAAACAGCCAAATCCCCTTAGTGCAGGGGGCAGCCAGAGTGGTCTGCCTTCCTTAAAGAGGAAAATAATGTAGTAAAAAAAAAGTGCTTCATTTTTACCATAATTATGTATAAATGATTTAGTCAGTGTTTGCTCATTGTAAAATCTTTCCTCTCCCCGATTTACATTCTGACATTTATTACATGGTGCCATTTTTACTGTGGGCAGGTTATGTAGCTGCTCCTAGCTGTTTTGGCTGTTAGAGACAGCTGTAAACAGGTATTTCCTGTCTGTGAACCTTGTTACATTGTAACAAACTGCCAAAAGTACCGCGGTCCCAGAGCTTCTTGTGGGAGGGCTTTCAGCACAAAATCAGTCATACAGCACCCCCTGATGGTCTGTTTGTGAAAAGCATTATATTTCTCATGAAAAAAGGGGTATCAGCTACTGATTGGGATAAAGTTCAATTCTAGGTTGGAGTTTCTCTTTAAGGCTGGTTTCACAGTGGGACATTAAAGTCCCACGTTACAGCAGCCAGTAATGCAGCCTAACTCACAGCACTGTAAAATCAATGTGCTCATTCACAGTGCACACGTTGCGTTACATAGTAACGCAGCCTCCTGGCCGCAATAGCAGCATAGGGGGCGATATACAGGCTGGGAACGAGAACAATCACTCGCGTTCCCATGCCTGTCAGCTGGTGACGGTGAAACCGGAAGTCGTCGCCGGCGGGTCCAGAAGCATCGAACCGGAGCTGCGAGGGCACCGATCGGCTGCAGGGGGCAGAGGGAAGCCCCAGGTGAGTTAATCTCATTTTTTTAACCGGCTTTAGGTTCACTTTAATCCCCCTATATTTGTCTGCATAAACTATTAGGCATATATTTGTCTGCATATACTATTAGGTTTAGATCTCTAAGCCCTCTAGCTTGCTTAAATGTAAGATATGGGACATTCTGGATATTGTATGGTAAGATAGAATCAGCTTCAAATTGTGGCCACAAAGTTTGGAGAGGAGTTCTAGACCATTGTACCTGTTGGGAAAAGTGAGTTGCCACAAAATAGTAAAAAAGATTAGGAACCCCAACTCCACCATCTGTCTGTTGTCTATATAGGCATATATTTTTAAAACGGGCAGGCTTGCTATTCCAGATAAATTTGTTGATAGCTTTTTGAAATTTAAGTAGTATAGATCTCACAGGATTTATAGGAAGAGCTCTCATTAGGTATAGTATGCGAGGAAGAATTACCATTTTTACAGCGGTCGCCTTTCCCAACCAGGAAATATTGTAATGACTCCATTCGTGTAGGGTATGCTCAATAAATTTTAGCTAAGGTACATAATTAGTAGTGGCCTATGAATCGAAAGAGGAGGTTAATTTTATGCCCAGGTAAGGGAAGTAAGGCCCAACCCATCTAAAATCAAAATTTTCCTTATATAGTTTAACAACCTGAGGGGGAAGATTAACTGCTAACGCATGTGATTTCGAGTTATTCACCTGTAAACCCAACAAATTACTAAAGTGTTCCAGTAGAGGTAGCAAACTATGCATAGAAGTAAGTGGTTGTGATAGAAACAGTAAAGCATCATCCGCATATAAGATGAGTTTGTATTCTTTCCCCTGTTTCACATAACCTTTTATATCAGAGTTATAGTTTATAGCTAACGAGAGGGGTTCAATGGCGATCGAGAACAATAAGGGCAATAGGGGGCAGTCTTACCTGTTTCCCTTTGTGATGGTTAAAGGATTAGAAAGTATTCCAGGAAGCTTTATTCTTGCTTTAGGGTCATTATATAATGCATATATTCCATTAAGAAAAGGGCCCGTAATTCCCATTTTAAAAAGTACTTTGTGAAGAGACATCCATAATACCGAGTCAAAGGCCTTATGTAGGTCCAGGCTCAACATTAGATACCTTTGATGAAATAATTTAGCGTCTTGGAGAATAATACATGCCAGCCTAGTGTTGTCTGTAGTTTGGCGTTGGGGTATAAAACCTGACTGTGGGAGAGAAATTGTAACGTCTGAAACTATGGCGGCTGCGGATGCGCAGGATAGATCCGCAGCCGCCTTTGTTCCTTGTTCACAGGCCTTATCAGTCCCGGTGGTGTCCAGCATGCCGGGAACGGCATTGTCTCTGGCTCATAGGGTCTCTGTATCGCGCGGGTGATACAGAGACCCTATGAGCCAATGTTCTTTCTGTAGTAGAGCTACGATCTGCAAATGGGTTTGAGACACAATTTAAGTCCTCTGCCAGGATTAAGTGATTAGACTGAAAACTAGTGATGGGCGAACACCTGGATGTTCGGGTTCGGGCCGAACAGGCCGAACATGGGCCAGATGTTCGGCATGTTCGGCCCGAACCCCGAACTCAATGCAAGTCAATGGGGACCCGAACATGCCGCAATACGGCCCCCCTATGGGGTCGCAGGCATAAGGGGGGAGCATGCCCCGATCGTGGGGGGGGGGGCGGAAATTCCCCCCACCCCCTCCGCTAGTGCTCCCCCCTCTGCCCGCTTCCCCATAAAAAAGTTGGCGTAAAGTTAAATATTACCGGTGGTGGCTGCTGCAGTGGCTGGCTGGCAGTGGTGTGAGTGAGGACTAGGAGGAGGAGTCCGAGTATGACGCGTTGAGGCCAGGCAGCGGGCGGTTCAGCGGTAGTACCCTTGTGGTACTTCCGCCCTTTCTCTGACCTCACGTCCTCTACGTGATGACGCATACGATGGTATGCGTGACGCGTACCCTCGTATGCGTCATCATGTAGAGGACGTGAGGTCAGAGAAAGGGCGGAAGTACCACAAGGGTACTACCGCTGAACCGCCCGCTGCCTGGCCTCAACGCGTCATACTCGGACTCCTCCTCCTCATTCACACCACTGCCAGCCAGCCACTGCAGCAGCCACCACCGGTAATATTTAACTTTACGCCAACTTTTTTATGGGGAAGCGGGCAGAGGGGGGAGCGCTAGCGGAGGGGGTGGGGGGAATTTCCGACCCCCCCGCGATCGGGGCATGCTCCCCCCTTATGCCTGCGACCCCATAGGGGGGCGGTATTCGGCCGAACAGGGCCCTGTTCGGCCGAACAGGGGCCCTGTTCGGCCCTGTTCGGCCGGGCATTTAGTAGGTCGGGCGAACCCGAACGGTTTGGCCGAACACCATCAGGTGTTCGGCCGAACTCGAACATCACTCAAACAGGGTGATGTTCTGCAGAACCCGAACAGTGGCGAACACTGTTCGCCCAACACTACTGAAAACACTCCAACTTGGCAAATAGTTCTCTAAAAAAATTGGGCCTGCATCGAGTGCGGAGCATATATGTTGCACAAAGTGATTTCCTTTCCAGAAAGAATACATTTAATAATAAGGAACCTACTTCCAGGGTCCTTATATACCTTAATTGCTTCAAAGTGAATTCCATTCCTGATTAGGATGGCAACACCTCTTGTCTTATTCGAATATGTGGTATAATAATTTCTGCTAAAATTTTTGCCAAGAAAGGAAGGGGGATTAGATTGTGAGAAATGGGTCTCCTGTAAAAATATTATATCTGCTTTCAATTGTTGATACTGACGAAAAGCAGTTCTGCGTCTGTTGGGGGAGTTAAAGCCTTGTACATTATGGCTAATAATTCTTAGTGCCATTTAATCTGGGGGGTAGAGAAAGTAGATTACAGGAATACAAGAGGCTATGTCATCCTTTGGTTGTCCCAATACCCAAGCATAAGAATATAATGAGTTGCGAGAAGGAGGTGTCTGTAACTGCAAATATCATACGTAAATGAACATCATTACTAATTCAAACAGAGAAAACATATTAATTTGAACAAAATTAATCAATGGGCATAAACACAACAAATGTTTCAATCTGCAGGCTGAGTCTTCACTTATTAGTAGGAGAAGAGTCCTGAGAATCAACAGCCTCCCAAAAATGACTCATGAGTGGGCCGGGGGGGGGGGGGGGGGGCGAGGGGGGAGAAGCAAAAAGCACAGAGCCTGGCTTAGGATTGCTGCTAATCATGCTTAAAAAAGAGTGCGTGACAAGTCACTGCGAGGACAAAACAAAAAAGCATAAGAAAAATGTGGCGCAGGGGGTGCTTGTGCTAAGTATAATGAACATAAACGTTATATCACCCATCCATCATGGAGGTCCTGGAGAGGAAGTTGGAGATGAAGGCAAGTTGCTTGATTTTTGAGAGCGCTGAGACCAGATAGGAGAAAGTGGTTTCTGAGCAGTTCCCTTGGGTGATGAGGGGGATCACTGGAGGCCCAGTTTCTGCAACAACTTACTACCATCCTTAGGAGACTGGATGATATAAGTAGTGCCGATTTCTGTGACGATCAATTTGAATGGGAAACCCCACCGATAAAGAATCTGGGCTTTATAGAGCGCTGAAGTTATGTGCTTCATCCCTTTACGCTTCTCAAGTGTAATTGGCGACAGATCCTGGAAGATCTGAATTGGGTGCTCTTCATATTGGAAATCCACTGTAGATCTAGCCGCTTTGAGTAGTTGTTCTTTTATGAGGAAATCCTTTAGACATAGAACAATGTCCCTAAGTGGCTTTTCAGGTGGAGGTTGTGCTCTTAGGGCCCTATGGATCCTGTCACAGATGAAGGCCTCAGCTGTAGTGTCTGGAAGGAGTTTCTGGAAAATGGCGACAACATGAGGTGTGAGTTCTTGGTAAGATTCTGGCAGGCCCCGGATGCGGAGATTGTTTCGCCTGTTTCTATTATCCAGGTCTTCCGATTGTGCTTGCAACACTTGCACTGATTCGTGCAGGGTGCAGTGTTCCACCTGGAGAGCTTTGTGTGAGGCAAGTAGCTCATCATGTTTAGTTTCCAGAAGATCAGTCCGGGAGCCCAGTGACGCGATCTCTTGAGTAAGAGAGGCCTCCACTCGTCTAAGCTCCTTCTGGAACTTGCCTGTGAGACATTTATACATCTGTTCTAGGCTCTCCTCAAGGTTCTGCTTCGTTAAAGTACGAGGACGCTCCAGTTTAGCTGTAGTCCAGTCTGTGCCCGCTTCAGACAGAGAGTCTTGTGATGGCGCAGGAGAGGCGCGGCCATCGCAGCAAGGCATGTTAAAGTCCTGCGGCCTAAGAAAATAGTCTGTAACGGCTCTCTGGCGCCTAGAAGCATCATTTTTTTTTCCTCTGGGACATGTACCAAAGCTTTGTAAGAGGGTGGCTGCTGAATTAGGCTGTAAAAATCATGCTAAATACCCCAGCAAGCAGTGTTAGTAGCCCGGCAAGTACGGAGCTACATCAAGCTGCTTACTTCCGCCAGTGTGTCGCCCATGCGCCCCCCAGGAAGTCCATATTTTATGCCATGCCCAGGTAAACCAAATACAAAGCTAATGCTACTGGTATACAGCTGATGCGATTTTGTGATGCACTAGTTCAGTAAATGAATTGGTAGCTTACAGTAACAAGTGCATTTAGCATAGTATATTGTTAACAAAGTGAAAATAACTAAAAATTGCTTTCTTCTTCTCATGGCCATCAAGTGTTTGTGTCCCCTTATTATTTGTCTCAGCGGTATAACTATGAGCCAGCGGTATAACATTTATCCTTCTGGCTTTCTCCTTGGCTCTAGACTTAATAATACCTTGTTCAGTATTGGATTGTTCTAAAGATTTGAAAATAATACTTTCAGTAACCTTGCATTTGTGCTGTGCAAGTGAAATGGATTCATTTGTTATAAATACACATAAAAAGGAATAAGAAACTGGCCCTTAGACCGATGACAAAAGTTGAGTAAAAACAAGGATAATGGCATGGTGAAAGAGCAGATATATTAAAGTGGACAAGCGCACTGGACTTAATAGGGTGGCTCAAGAGCAAGGGATGCTTTATAGGTTGTTATACTTACAAACATGTCACATTAAGTTATGTTAGAGTCATGTAGCTGGGAGATAATGAAAATAGTAATTCCCCTTTTTCTTCATTTCCTGTTATTTTGAATGCTAACATTACTTTGCTTTATACTGTCATGGGCTTTAATTACCAGCGTTCAGAGCACTATAGATCACAGAGTTCCTGAAGCAATCATTTCTTAATAATATAGCCAGTTTTTGTACAACACTCTTCCCCAGACCAAGGTATGTCAGATCCTATCTCCTATCCTTAGTCCAGGCAGCAAGAATGAAGAATATCTCTATGCACCCTGACAGGCGCCTAGTATATTGCAACATAGTTCAGATGTAATAAAGCAGCCACATATCTACAGTGATCAGTTATCGATCTGGCCACATGATCCCAGTTCTCTTAATGTAAAGGATACTATCTAGGAGGAGATACTGTGAATGTAGCAAACGCATGTTGAGAATGAGGTGAGGTTTTCAGACTGCTGCATATTGCCAATACAAATGCTAGGCTCTTTATGGAGCTGCTGGATGGGTTTTTATTTGCAGTATTTGCACTGCTATAGTAAATTCAGAAACCTTTGACTACTGGTGTCACATGACAAAACAGGTAGGGATGGTCAACGTGATGCAAATAATTCTGAGTTGATGCAAGAGCAAATAATTTTGAGTTGATGCAAGATAATGCACATTCTGTATGACAATGTATGCAGCTTGAAAATGGATCAATTGAATCCCGCCTAGGTAGAATAAGATTGGTCTATTTTGAAGCTGCATATATTTACAGAATTTTCATTATCCTGAACCAACTTAGAATTATTTGCATCTTATTGACCTTACCTAAAACAAAGTACACATTTCATATGCTATGTTTTGTCTCTGCTGAGATGAAGGTTTTAAATAAGACCTATGTGGTGTGAATCTGATCCAATTCAAGTTTTTCATCTTCTGTTCAAAATAACTTTTTTGCCCTCTGCAAATTGAAAATTGATGAAATGTTGGTGGAAAAGTACTGTTAAAATTATTCTGAGTCTTTTATTGCTTGGTTTTGGCTTAAACAACTTTTTATTTATAAGATGTGAAATTATCACCAAAGAGAAAACTTGGAGAAAAAAATTATTGAATCATGCCCATAATGTCCTCCTGATAATATCACACATTGGCCCATATGCAATTCACTTTTTCTCCTGAGTTTTCTCCTAGGTGATATTTTTAAAATTGTCAATAAAATTAATTTTAAGCCACCAGCAAGCAAGAAAATACTCAAAATAATTTTGATAGTACTTTCTCACATACTTTTTAGTACTTTTTCAGTTACAAAATGCTGAAAATGTATTTTAAAAAGACGTTGAAAAATTATCTCCTAGGAGAAAACTCAGGTGAAAAAGTGAATTGCATATAGCCCATCATCTCCTAGAGTAAACATGAACATTTTAACAGACACTACTCTCCATTTTTCTTACATTTTTGGGATTCCGGTACAGAAATCTTATTAAGTGTGACACAGAGACAGCAAAGACATGCTGTACTTCAAGAGCAGCAGGGTAGATAGTATCTGCCACATTTGTAATGTGGTCTGGGTCTTGAAAGTGAGATTCTTTCATTTTCTGTCCTCAAACCTATGCTACACTACAAGGATTTGAAGGGGGTTATAATATCCGCAAATAAAAAATTGTTAAAAATTAGTTAGTGCCCCAAAACTATATGTAAACCACTTCAATAGGTCCTCATATGTCACCCATTGTATTCTTTTTATCTGGTCTGGTTGCCTAGTAGGGAGGGGGAATTAACACTGAGCCGGGTTGTTGAAAAAGAAGCGAAAAAGGTAGAAGTGATGTCACTTTTGACATCACATAGGAAGAGTAAAGATGGAAACCAGCAGAAATATTTTCTTTCTTTCTTTCATATATCATTTCTCATAAATATGTTATTTTTTCAGTCAACAAGGAGTTTCATCACACTTTAAAGGGAAGGTGCGAGGTGTAAAAAAATCATCTACTTACGTGGGGCTTCCTCCAGCCCCTGGCAGCCTATGTGCCCCTTGCTACAACTCCGCTCTCAGCCAGTGGGCCAAGGTCCCCCGTCCCCCCGTTGCAGATGCTGACCTCGCTAGCTCTGCGTCTTCTGCACCTGTGCAAGAAGTACTGCGCCTGCGCAGACTGCCCAAGACCGCGTGAGCACAATCAGGAGTGGCGCGGCCCAACGCTCGTGCAGGCACAGAAGATGGCACTGGCCGGGTCGGCATCTGCAATGAAGGGGACCCCGGGCCACCAGCTGGGTGTGGAGCTGTGATGAGGGAAACATAGGCTGCCAGGGACTGGAGGAAGCCCCAGGTAAGTAGATCTTTTTTTTGTTACACCTTGTTTTTTCCCTTTAAGAATAAAAATACAGCTTGATTTACAAAACATCACTATTACTACTGCTACTACTGCTGCTTCTCCAACTACTACTACCAATAATAATGGTGCCTCCTTAAAATGTATCTTTAAAAATATATTTTTGTGATTGTGTATTGGATGTGACTTCCACTGTATCTCACATTTTTCAAAACGAGGATGATAACATTCTTAGACATAAGAAAACAGAGCTGAGTACTATAACAATATCACTCAACCTGGATACAGAGGTGAATATTTTCTGTTTTGGAATTGTGATACTCAATGCCAAAGATATGCAGATGAGAATTTGTAGGTCTACATTGCAAATTTTTTGTGGGACCACCCACTAAAATTAAATTTGTATATGCTTCCCGCACAGTGTTCAGTGAGATGCTGGTGTACTGGCACAACAAAGACTGTAACATAGCTATATAGTTAATTGGGTTCAACAAAGACATCCGTACATTGAATGTAAAGCTGCAAAGGAATTGTACTACCATCTATCCTGTCACAGATATGGTATGGCAATGACCTACTGAATTTTGTGACTTCAGTGTAGTTGTTCGCTGACACTTCCTAACCCCCATCCTCTCAATCTGTGTTTTTAACAGTATTGGCTGCAGTGCTGGCATCGATGCTTGGGTCATTACAGGTAATAATGAACACAATCCCATAGTACAGACCTTACATACTAAAGCATTATCCCTAGTGTTGCGTCTCTTGTCTATCACGAAATGTAATTGGAATGATTTACTTACCATGTGCAGTGAGCATATAGGAATTGTCTGCTTTATCACTTCAAAAACCAATCAGATACAGAACATTTTCATTTTTTCTTGTTTTAATTTCATTTTTATTTAATTTTTGTAACTTCAGTTTTGTGCAGTTATGCAGTTGTTATTCTTATCACCTAATTCATGAGATTGATTTTTTTTTATTTCCGTGTTTATCTATTTTAACAAACCACCCTTACCTTCTATCCATTTTCTTTTGGCCCTATATGCCCAAGTTCAGGCAACTTACACAACGTCTCTAACCCTAATTTAAATTCATTAAAAAAATCTGGAAATCAAAAAATGCAGTAAAATAGCCACTCAATAAACTGCCTGGAATAGGGAGAGAAAAACACGGAAACACCAGGCCTATGTGCAATTACGATTTTCTCCTGCGTTTTCTCCTAGGTGATATTTTCAAACCTTATCAATAAAATACTTTTAAGCCACCGGCAAGCAAGAAAATAATTTTTACAATACTCTTTGACCTACTTTTTGGTACTTTTGATGAAAAGTTATTTTAATCAGAAGATGAAACATTATCTTCTAGGAGAAAAAGTGAATTGAATACGGGCTCAGAAGCACAATCCAGTGTAGGGATAGGATTAGTATAAGATAGGTGGCAAGCTGTTACAATATGAGATACTGAGTTACTTCCCTAAGCAACCACTGTAATTGCATGTGGGGAAATACCATCCCCACTTGGCCTTGAATTTGTCAGGTGCTCACTATAAAAAAACAGATACTCTATTTTATAATAGAATAAACCATAAAAAGTAAACTCCCCAACAAGGCTGACTGATTAAAGAAAATAGAGGAGCCAAGTGTAAATAGAGTCGTTTGAAAACATTTAAAAAGAATGAAAGTGTTGGCTTACCTTCAAGAAGACAATTGTTAAATCTTCAAAGCTTTATTAGGGGTAGTATAATAAACAACACATTTCATGGCATACATACAGCTCCTCAGGTCCAATACATCAGCACTCAAAGTTCTTCCCATGGCTTTTGTGAAAGGCACATGTATTTGACCTGAGGAAGTGAAGTCTGTACTTTGAAACACTTTGGCCTCAATTTACTAAGCTTTACCAAACACTTTATCGCATGTTTGATAATTTACCTCATGGGTAAAATCTAATTTTGAATTGACTAAGGTGTTATATATATCGAATGTTTTATCAATAAAACGTTCAATAAATCTATAACACCTTAGTGAATTCAAAATTAGATTTTACCCATGAGGTAAATTATCAAACGTTCGATAAAGTGTTTGATAAAGCTTAGTGAATTGAGGCCATTGTCTACTGTCCCACCACTAAAAAAAACAGAACATTTAACAGTTATCTTCTTGAATGTAAGTCAACGCTTACCTTCTAAACTTTTTTAAATTACTTTATTTGCATTGCAAATCGACCCTAATAAAAAAGAGTTATATAGCGTTTATACGGCCCAGGTCATCCACTTCCTGTTCCATATCTTAGGAGACACAGTATGGTTGATTTTGCACAGAAACTATTTTCACATTTAGATCTGTAACATTGTCTGAAGCTAACGGTAAGCTATAACAATGGGGCATATCACTAATCTCCATATCTAGATGAAATCAAGTGATGGGAATAATAAAATCACAGGAGGAATGTCCATGAACATCTGGCATTATCATTTGTTTTGGAATTCCTGCTGAACAACATACGACTCTTTTGAGCCTTTTTAGCAGACATAAAACAGTGGCCCACAGTTCTGTAGCCATCAAAACCAGGTATATATTGCAGCAAATGGAACCAGCACGGCAATTAATCCCAAAAAACCCAAGCGATTTTTGACTGATCAGCACAGCAAAGGTTTTCTGCGGTTAAGGATCCCCAGGAAAAACGTAAAGATGTGAAAGGCCAAGCGTGAGTTACCGAGATCCTTAACCAAGGCTGACAGTTTTAAAGTGCCATCTTTTCTTTATCTCTCATGAGATCTGTGAGTCAGGTGCAGAAAAATAAATTTTAAAGATGAGGCTTTTCTATTGTTCTCCCTTGGATCCCGAAATATTTCAGATTCAGAATGGATTCAAAGCCAGCAGTTAATTTCCTTTATTCCACAAATGCATTACAGGGTCCGTCATCCTCTTTAATAGAATTGCGTCCTTAGTCAAATACCTGCTTCCTTTTAAAATGATTCACTTAAAAAAGAACTCCGTGAAGTTGAACTTGATTGGGCACTGCATTAGCATAGTATTTCCAATTTTCCAATTTATATGTTTTTTAAATGTTCTGGCCTTTAAAAGTTATCAGCTGCAAGATGTTTTAATATTTCCTGAGCTTTCTGAATTAAAAAAAAGGTTAAGTACTGAATGTGATACTCTTTTTATGTGCAGTAACAAATCCTGTTATTTTGCGATTGGTTATATCTGTGCTATATACTCGCATTTAGTAATAGAACTACCTCTATATATTCGGATGCTCATGTGTTGCTACCCACTGCTGATTCAGGGGAACTGACAAAGGAAGTGACTCCCGAAAGCTGATCCTATAACAAAATTTGTTATTGCAAATAAAAAGAGGACCACATTCACTACTCAACCTTTTTTTAATGCTGCAAGTGCGCTAACGCAGCAACAGTCATCTTATTTAAGCTGTCTGTTTGGTCTGGGGCTGCAGAAATTAGACTGCCCTGTCCAAATGCTACATTGATAGCTCAGACTAAAATAGCCACTAGGAGGCCTAATGATATGTTAATAGTTCTGGTTTGCAAGCAAATTTCATGCAACTTGGACACGGGTCAAATTCAGCAGGAAGTGCATTGGATTGGCTGAATTCCAAGCTGTTTCAAATTTATATTACATTTAAATAAAAAAAATAATTATGAGCATCTCACTGACCACTTCTAATAGCCACATGTCCAAAAACACTGGAGTGGAGTACTCCCAGCAGAAAAAAAACTGCATAAATGAATGCTGCTGGGACCACAAGCTACATTCATAATCAGGAAGCAGAGCATGAAACATGCCAGAAATGGGATACAATGTTATTGTTAACCCTTTCTAATCCAATTTCATGATCACCCACATCCCCACTTACTTGTTTCTGGTGTGCAGGTGGACATGGATGATTTCAAAAGTGCTGCTGTGGGGGATATATGTCTTTATCTCCTTGCACTAGGGGGGCGGTGGTTATGGGAATGCCAGTACCAGGCACCTGCATAATAACAATGTTAAGTGGGGAAGAATGCTACAAAAGGGGATCAAACGGCAGACATAGTTCGACACTTTGATTCTCATAGGCTGATGCCATGCTGGACTGGATCCAGCAACAGTGCCCTAACAGTAAGCCCAAATGAACCCACATAAAATGCATATTACGTTACGTGGTATAGCGGCAGAGTATGGGGCCAGTGGCGATCAAAGTGTTGGACTTAGTCCGACACGTTTTTCCAAAGGGGATGCAGCTGTGCCAGATTTTAGCCAGTAACAGCTCCCCTAGTATCAGCCATATTTTCCTATGATGGACTATGTCTGACGTTGGACCGGTGCTGGAAAAAGTCATTGTTGAACATAGTATGACATGGGAATGGGAAATGTTAAAAGAGATTTTTGTGCACCAAAATCAGCTGACAAGTTGTACTGAACCACTGCAATGAAACTAAAGTGACAACATAGGGGATGTGTGAAATTTAACTTACTACTTTAAACAGATTGGGTGAGCAATGAGCCACTGACACAATCATAGAAATGAGAGTTCTGAGTTTCATTGTTTCCAGTAAATTTACTTGGAATTATTTTTTCATCCGGTTTTCAAATTTTGCTGCAGACTGAATTTGAAAAATATTTAGCACCATTTGACTACAAAATGAGTTGTGTACTGATAACGTACTGAGGGCCCATATGCAATTTACTTTTTCTCCTGAGTTTTCTCCTAGGAGATAATTTTTCATCTTCGATTTAAAATAACTTTTTGGCACTTTGGGATGGAAAAAGTACCAAAAATAAGGCGAAAAAGTACCGCCAAAATTATTTTGAGGATTTGCTCGCTGATGGTGTAAAAGGCATTTTATTTCCAAGTTGTGAAAATATCACCTTGGAGAAAACTCAGGTGAAAGAGTGAATTGCATATGGCCCTGAATGTCATATGAAGATTTGTATTAAAGTAGATTTATCTGTTAAGTGTTCAGCAGGCCAGTGAATGCATGCTCCTTCCAAGTTCCCTTGTTAAAAAATATCTGTATGCTTGATTTCTTCTTGAAACAGGTGGATGTTTGAAATAAACACATGCGCATTGGTCTGGAAAACTCTTTGTAAACACCCAGCTGTGTTTTATTTATAATAGCATGTTCTGTGTAGCATCAGTTAAGAAATAGAGAAATGCATCCCAGCCTGTATTTCCTTTTGATATCCAATCAGCTTCAGGGGAAATGCATAACATCTGTTTGATAGAAACTGATTGGACATTTGAAGTGAAACATGAGTTTGGCTGAAAACTTTTCCCAAAAGTGAGCATCAAACAGTAAGACTGTGGTATATATGTTATCTGCCTTCTAGTTGTATCAGCCTCATCATGCACATAGATTTTCCAACATTCAGGGCAGCAATCTATGTACTAGCCATATGAGAGGTGCGTCACTGGCAATGTTAACTAGACTCATATCCTTTGCCAACACACATAGAGATATCTGCCACCATGTGTTTTTAAGTGGAACAAGACTCAATCAGCAGCATTACTGTGATTCTCATCCTCTTTTAACCTCCTTAGTGGTAATCCCGAGTCAGGCTCGGGCTGGAAATCCACAACTCAGAGTGGTAACCCTAAACTGGATCCATGGGAGGTGTGTAATGTGCAGGTCTGCCACGGATCTATCTAGATTTTTAGAGTCTAAAAGCACGTGAAAAAATTGCACCTCTTTCAGACTCTAAAATCCAGAAATAATCATAATGTCAGGGAGGTTGTAATGCCAGGCTGCTGAAAGAGTAATGCGGAGTTACAAACACATACAATTTTATGATAGTGTTGAAAATGCAGAGTGAAATAACTTTTTATACCTCTGAGCATGAATAAATTGCTAAATGGTTTTAAGATCATTTATTAAAATACAGCAATGCTAACTAAAAGGGTTTTTTGAAAGTTTAGTCAGTATTGGTATCAGTAACACTTTAAAGGCAAGTCACACATCCCTAGTATAGTGGTATGTGATAAACAGTGATTGAGACACAACAAGTTGTTAACAATGATTATTTTAGTACATTTTTTCTTTAAAAAACACAAGACAGCTTTGTAGTCCAAAAATGATGCTCTTTTGATGTTGATTTTAAAAGCCTATACTCTATGATAGCATTTTAGTTCCCATCTGCCTACTTGGCAT